>NC_139691.1:33216210-33816210 GCF_964106915.1 Podarcis gaigeae
ATCATACATACTGCATCAGGAGACAGACCACCTATTTCTGCACCAACTGAAGCTTCTGAATCTTCTTTGAAGTGTCTTCTTAATTTCTGTTCACACTCGGGATGTGCAGGTATTTTCTGCCTTAGTGATGTTCCTACCCGCAGGCTGCTCCTGTGTTAACCACAGCCTTGTACCTTTGGTGATTGCTGAGAGGTTTAGGCAACAAAGGTAGGTGTATAGCCAAATCCCTTATCTTCCTGTTCCTTTGAGGATCTACAGATCATCTTACTAAATGGGAGATTTAAGCCTCCAAGGTAATGTAATATTGCTTCATTTTTCCTTTTTTGCGTCACTTTAAACGTTATGTACAAAACATTTGATGCTCTTCTGAGCCCTGGGAGTGTTCTGCAGTTTTCATTGCCCTGTTATTAACCAGGATCCATTTCCAACCAGGAGATTCTGTTCCTATTGAATGTCCTGCAGAGCTTTCTCTCCTTCATTCTCTGGAACTGAGTAACTAGCCAACCAAGTCCCTGGCAGGCAGCAACTGGGGAAGCCGCTGGGGAAGCCGACACCTTAGCAGCCTCCTGGCCTTTTAAGGTCACCTTGTTATGTATCACAGCACAGTGTGACCATTCGTCTCCTGAGTGTACCAAGAGGATTCTGCAGTCCCTTACAGTTTGCTTAGTGTTTGTTTTGAATTGTTTTATTCTGTTAACCTTAAAAAAAAAAATTGGTCCCGGATTCCAGGAGTTACAGTAAGTAGCAATTGGGGGGAACCTCAGACCTGAATCCTGCCATCATGTTGGTGTTGGTCAATCTTTAGCCAGGGTAAGAGCAATTCAGTAGCCTCTCCAGTGTTCAAGCCAATCACCTGTGGCTATGGGGTGGATTTTTAGCTCCTTTCAGGGAAGATAATCTTTCACAACTAAACCTTTTGGCTAGAAATTTGCAGGAATATGTTTTGGGAAAGGACCTGTATTACTTTACTGAATGTGGGGTAGCATATCATACTTTTCACATCACCAGCAGGGCCCTACTCTGGTGTTTAAAATAACATTCCATCCCGAGGAAAACAATGCATTGTAACTTCTCATATAAGCTGTGCAAATATGTACATGTGGTGATTTTAAAAAATAATCTAGTCATAAAACTGGTTCTCATGTAATGCTAAGCCAAATGCTCAGCACAAATGCATGAGTGTGAGGCTTTTCAGAGAGGATATCGCTGCTGCTACACACCTTCCCTCGTTCTGCTGCTTTACTGCTCTGAGCTAAGCCATGGTTTGGCTCAGTGTGTTGACTGAACTAAGGTTCATGGTTTGTCTAAACCTTTTGGCTAGAAATTTGCAGGAATATGTTTTGGGAAAGGATCTGTCTGCCCAGACACTGAGGTCCAGCGCCGAGGCCTTCTGGCGGTTCCCTCGCTGCAAGAAGCCAAATTACAGGGAACCAGGCAGAGGGCCTTCTCGGTAGTGGCACCCGCCCTGTGGAACACCCTCCCACCAGATGTCAAAGAGAACAATAACTACCAGACTTTTAGTAGACATCTGAAGGCAGCCCTGTTTAGGGAAGCTTTTAATGTTTAATAGATTATTGTACTTTAATATTCTGTTGGAAGCCGTCCAGAGTGGCTGGGGAAACCCAGCCAGATGAGCGGGGTATAAATAATAAATTATTATTTATTATTATTATTATTATTATTATTGATCAAGACAAACCATAAGTTGTAAACCCAAGAACAGACCTTGCTGTTGTTTGTCTGGAGTGAGACAAGCTACAATCCTGGGTTCATCACATGCTGAGCTATAATGATGGCTTAGCTCAGAGCAGTGCAGCAGCAGAAGAACAAGAGGAGAAGTAAAGTGACTGTGATTTCCTCTCTGGGAGCCCATGCTAAACCATTGTTTGCCTTGGTGTTACAAGCAAGCCAACCCATTGGGAATATTAAAGCTCCGCTGGAAGTCACACTCCATTTCTTTTTGGCTTCTGAGATTTTTCCAAGTCTATCACTGTGGTAGTAAGGACTAGAAACGGAATTAAAAACCAAGGTAAGATTCAGTGTGCAGGATTTTGGGCCCAGTACTTATTTGCAGTTACAGATTTATGGAATACACCCAGCCCTATTTATGACACAATGTTTGTGAAGTGGGGGAGAAATTCTCTCTCTTTCTCTCTCTCTCTCTCTCTCTCTCTCTGGCCAAGCATCTATTTCTTTTTACATGAGTGCTTTTCTTCCTCTTGAGTTTTTTTTTAAGAAACTCCTTTTTTGAGTGTTTAGTGTCACCCTCCTCATCAAGACAGCTTACTCTGTTAACTTGGCTTCTGCCTGATTGGACATACAAACATATCTTGCCTGTTGTCTGCTTTGATCTCCAAGTTCTGTGGCTCTGGCTTCTTCCTGAGCACCATCTTTCTCAGCTATGGTTCCACCCAGCAAAGCATCATAAGAAAAAGATTCACTGGACTACCTGCCTGATCCCGCTCTCTTACTCCTTTCTCTTGCCCTCTCTGGATGATATTGTGGCCTGGTTTTGCCTGCTGATTTTGAAACTGAAGTCGAGCAGATAGTGGCCGTGTACCATTCTGCATCCAAACAAAAGGCTTGGGACCATTTCACGAAAGCGCAACGTAAGAACATCAGCGTATGGTGCAAGCAAGCTGAGGTTGGTACTTCCTTATACTTTTCGTTAGCTCCTTTTGGCCTATAGGCTTGCTTATAAAAGGATGGATTTTTCCAGCCTTGCTCTGGAAGGTAAGTAGCAATGCACATGGAGCTAAGTTCATAGCAAAACACAGCACGAGGAAGTTCGGGAGAGGAAGAGAACAGCCATTGGTGAACACTATTAAGAAGAAGCTCAGAATTATAGTGGGATATGAATGAAGCTCTTTAGAAATAGTTGTACTTGCATTATGCCCATGACCTAAAGATAGTAGCTCTGCTCTCTTCAGTTCTGAGGGCAGCCCTGTATAGGGAAGCTTTTTAATGTTTAACATTTTATTATGTTTTATATATGTTGAAAGCCACCCAGAGAGACAAGGGTGACCCAGTCAGATGGGTGAGGTATAATAGTAATAATTACTATTACTATTATACTAGGGTGGATTCAGGTGCTTTAAGACACACACAATAGTCATATAAAAACTTAGGTAGCTAGAACCATGGCAAGGAGGTCATCATCTGTAGCCTCCAATCATCTGAATGTCAGCTGTTTGGGAACATGGAGGCGGGGATGACTTGCTGGTGGGCTTCCCGTAAGCTTCTGGTTGACCACTGTGGGGACAGAATGTTGGTCTAGGTGGGCCTTCAATCTGATCTGCCAGGGCTCTTCTTAGGTTAAATGGCTGGAAAGATGTGGCAGTGCTAGCATTCTTACACTGCTAGGCTATAACAAGGCTACAAATGTCCCACATGGGACAGACACTATGGAGACGAGCAGTTGCGCTGGGTTCAAGTTGCAGATGACCTTGGGTTCATGTGAATAAGTATTCTTAGCTGTAATAGTTGAACAAAGGAGTATGGATTCTCCTTCCCTGGATGCTTTCCCTCTCCACACATTTGATGAGACCAGATGAACTACTGTCAGGTATGATTTAAAGAAGTTCTGCTATTGCAAGGATTTGACTCTTTGACCTATTCTGACTCTAAATTCTGGGCAACCATGCAGTCTGTCTGCTACTGAAGCCCACAGCAGAAATGGCGAATGTGCCAGGCATAATTTGAACGAAGCCCCTAAGTGGTGGAGCATTGTAGAATTATGAAGAGGCTGAGTATTCTTATATGATTTAGAAAGGGCTGGAGATGGACAGGCTTGGTTAAGAAGATCCATAGAAGCTTTAAAAATGTTCAGCATGCATTCAGTTGTCAGGCATGCAGAACTGAGAACATAAGAAACATGGAAATGAAGACAGTCCAAGTTCTTCCCCAGAAACTTCTGGTGTTGGACTCAAACTCTCATCAGCACCAGTCAGCATGGAAAATGGTCGGAAATGATAGGAGTTTTCATGCAACAACAGCTGGAGGGCCAGAACTTTGCCATACTGCCTTACATTAAGACATACTTGCAAATGATGTAAGGATTCACATGAAACCATGGTATAGCTTAGTTCTTAAACAGGCCATAACTAACATTGATATAGAAGGGCAATTTTTAAGCAAAGGTGCCTTTATGTCTGACCTTGTTCAAGAGTGGTGCCTGTGCTACTCTGTGTGAATTCATAGTTTGCTCACGATTATTCTGGATCGCAGTGATAAATAGTTGGGGTGAGAAGCAACTGGGCATGTGTTAAAACTGGTTTAAAATACAAATATACAATGAGGTTCCTTGCAGTTTGTGGCAGCTTCAGGTAAGTAATTGTGATCTGGAACATATGGCAAGTATTCTGCACGATTTTATTGGTAGTTTCGTAACTGGGGTAGAATAACGCAGGATATAAATAAATGAAATTTAGATCCTGTCCTGCTGTGCCTGCGGAGTAATTGGCATGCTTATTGCAAAACCATTTTCATTTATGTTTATTTATAAAAATGCTGCTATCCTGCCTCTCTGTCTTAACGAATCCCACAAAGCATAAAAAGCAACTAAAAATGCAACAAAGAGAATTGGCCCAAACAGTAGTATTGCTTATGATCTTGCTGTCTGTCTGCCAAGGGCTCTGTGAAAGGGCCATGTTTTGGCAGAGTGGCAGGAAGCTGGCTGTGATGGGGCCAGATTGGCCTCCGTCTGGAGAGCAATTCCACACCTTTGGTACTGTAAGAGAAAACACCCTGTCATGCGTAGTCCACCTACTTTTAGTGGTTGGGTAGGGACATATTAATAGAGAGTTCTTAAGGACCAATGTCTTGATGGCTTTGATCGTCTGACATTAAGAAACCTCTCAGCACTTTCCAGTATTGATCTGTCTTCATAAAAAAAAAAAGGAGATAGTGTGAGATGAAAGCCATAATATGGAGTTTTGGGAATAATGCTGCCTACTTTTTATTTTATTAATGATTTGTACTGTGTAATAAAAGTACATATAGTGTCTCTTTTTTCAATTCATAGGGTCCTTTTCACAGTTCAGTTACGTTCAGTGTGGGGGGAAAAAAAGGGGTGAGGGGAGAAGGAAGGGGGGTATAATGATATTTCGTTCTACTGAATAGTATTTGTGCAATTTTTGTGTGTGTAAGCGTCACATAAGTAGGTCATTCATTCATTCATTCCTTTATTTTTGTTGGTGCTTTTAATGTGGAAGGTTGCAGGTTCAATCCCTGGTATCTCCAGTTGGAAGGATTGGGTAGCAGTAATGGGAAAGACCAGGGCATTCTAGCACCTCTGTTGTGTTGCTGTTCCCTGGCACAACTTTGCTCCCCCTAAAAAAGCTCAACAAGTTCCGGCACCTCTTGTTCTAGGGGGAAAAAACCCTGGGAAAGCCTCTTCTCTGCCTGAGATTCTGAACAGCTGATGTTAGTCAGTGTAAGCAATACTAGGCTGGGTAACATAAATCTAGCATAAAAGTCCCCAATGCCCTAGGAGCAAATCATTCCATCTCTTTAACCATCACACTTTTGTCTGGTTGTTCATTTCTGTTTAGCAGCCATGTGGCTTTTCTGTGTATTCTGGAACTGCTATTCACTTACCCCCTTGCTACAATAGGACCCTCCATGGTTTGCATCTGTGGAAGGGGCTGGGATTTGGTGGGATTTCTCTCCCTAATATCCAGGCAATAGCCAAAGGATAAACCTCTTAGGTTTCCCCCACCCTTTCCTTCAAATAACCATTTTTCAGACAGACTGCACTTCTACCTTAGAACCTGACTGTTGCTAAGATCTGGTGTCCCAGAAGCTCAAGAGTTGAACTGGGGTGGCTTTGGTTTACATCATTCCCCAGCCATGTGTATAAGGAATAAAATGATCATGAGGCTTGTTTGAGTAATTAAAATTACTCAATCCTCAATTACTTGAGGATTAAAAAATGGACAAACATAAAGCATTTTGTTCTCTGAACATTCTGTGCAAGTTACAATATTTATCATCAAGGGGGAGTTGCTTTGAATTCCATGCTAATCTTCCCGACCCCAAAATTCTGTGAATGAATTTTATCAAATTGCACAAATTAGCAACTTGATAGGTTTAAGTGTCCAAAGCTTGCCATTACAAAACACAAAGTCACTACACTTCTCCCCCTATTCCTTTTCTCCTGGTACTTCCTGCAGGTTCTTAACTGTGAACCAGCATGCAGAGCAATCAGTAGCATTTCTTTTTTCTTTTATATATATATATAATGCTCTTTAAATCATAGGAAATCCGCAACATTCAGAATGATGAGCTGATGGGCATCCGACGAGAAGAGGAAATGGAAATGTCTGACGACGAGACAGAGCCATCAGATGCCAAGGAGATGGAAGAGTCAGGTATGACTGGCACTGTGTTGAAAGGAAGCCAGAGTTTTCAAGTTCAGCAGTGAGCAGTATTCAAGCATGTGTGTTCCGTAGATTCCGGCGTATTAGGCAACTGGGCGTATAAGACGACCCCCCCAAATTGGCAGCTGCCAATTTGGTTGACTTATACGCCCATTCTTATACACAGCAACTTTGCTGGGCAGCGGCAGTGGGCGGTGGGCTCTGCACTGGGAGGAAAGTGCCTGGCAAAGCTGCTCAGGGATGCTAAGCCGGCTTTGCTGGGCAGCTTCCTCCTGGCGCAGAGCCCGCTGCCCACTGTGCTGCCCATCAAAGCTGCCGAAGCTGCCGCCACCGCAGCAGCAGTGGGCGGTGGGCTCTGCTCCGTGCCGAGAGGAAGCTGCCCACTGAAGCCGGCTTAGCACCGCTGGGCAGCTTCGCTGGGCAGCTTCCTCCCGGTGTGGAGCCTGCCGCCCACTGCCGCTGCCCAGCGAACCCATACCCGGCGTATAAGAGGACACCCAACTATTTAGAGGATTTTCCGGGGTTAAAAAGTCATTTTATATGCCAGAATCTATGGTATTATTTTTAATCAGGGCCCCAGGTTTTTCAAGCTAGAGTCAGTTACGAAACAGTAGCTGATTGGAAATGGCAGAGCTAGTTGCAGTTATTTCCTGCACTGGGGATCTCATATTTCTAGATGACCTACCTATATACCGTATTTTTCGCTCTATATGACACACTTTTTCCCCTTCAAAAATGAAGGGGAAATGTGTGTGCGTCCTAGGGAGCGAAGAAGCCATAGCCCCGCGACCCTCTCCCGGCTGGAGAGGTGACGCACGGCTATAGCAGGAGCCTCTATAGCCGCGCGTCACCTCTCCAGCTGGGAGAGTGCGCGCACGGATAGAGCAGCCCCCCGCGACCCTCTCCCAGCTGGAGAGGTGACGCGCAACTATGGCAGGAGCCTCTCCGCTGCGCGCCACCTCTCCAGCCGGGAGAGCGAGGGCAGGGCTAAAGAAGCCCCCCGCGACCCTCTCCCAGCTGGAGAGGTGATGCGCGACTATGGCAGCAGGCTCTCCGCTTCGCGCCTTTCCGCTGCTCCCCGACCTGCTCTTTGTGGCTGGTGGTGGGCTTCCGCCTGCCAGCCCCAAAGAGCAGGTTGAAAGGAACCTGAAGCCTGGAGAGCGAGAGGGATCGGTGCACACCGACCCAGGCTTCCAAGGTACGCACCTTAAACGGCACCTTGTTTTAGAGGGGGAAAACAAGAGGGGGAAAATTCTCCCCCTCTCTGCGCAGCGCCTCCTGCCGCTTCGCTGAAGGGGCGCTGGGCAGAGAGGGGGAGAATTCCCCCCCTTGTTTCCCCCCCTCTAAAACAAGGTGCGTTTTATTGTCCGGTGCGTCCTATAGAGCGAAAAATATGGTACAGTGGTGCCTCGCAAGACGAAATTAATTCGTTCCGCAAGTTTTTTCGTCTTGTGAAGCACGGTTTCCCATAGGAATGCATTAAAAATCAATTAATGCGTTCCTATGGAAACCGCCTTCAGACCAGGTCTGGGACAGTCTGTCCCCCGACCTCTTCTGAAGGCTGAGGGGGGGGGGACAAGGGCTTTTCTTCCCACCCCCAGCATTTTAAAAAACCCCAGGACAGCATTTTAAAATGTTGGCGGGCGGCAGAAGAGGTCCTGGACCTCTTCTGAAGGCTGGCGGGGGGCGAAAGTCTTTGCTCCCCTCCGCCTGCCTTCAAAAGCCGTCCGCTCTTAAAAGCCCCCGGGAAGGCAGGCAGGGGGGACAAAGACCTTTGTCCAGGACCTCTTCTGAAGGCTGGCGGGGGGCAAATGTCTTTGCTCCCCCGTGCCTGCCTTCCCGGGAGAGCGGACAGCTTTTGAAGGCAGGCGGAGGGGAGCAAAGACTTTCCGCTCTCCCGGGAAGGCAGGCAGGGGGGAGCAAAGACCTTTGCCCCCCGCCCGCCTTCAGAAGAGGTCCTGGGCCTCTTCTGAAGGCGGGCGGGGGGGCAAAAGTCTTTGCTCCCCTCCACTTGCCTTCAAAAGCCGTCCGCTCTCCCGAGAAGGCAGGCACGGCAAGTCTTTGCTCCCCCCGCCTGCCTTCAAAAGCCGTCCAGGATAGCGGGAAGCGCTTCCCTGCTATCCCGGACTGCTTTTAAAATGCTGGCGGTGGGGAGCAAAGCCTTTCGGCCCCTGCCGACCTTCCTGGACCTCTTCTGAAGGCCGGAGGGGGGGGGAAGGCTTTGCTCCCCACCGCTAGCATTTAAAAGAGGTCCCCGGAGATTTCCCTATGGGCTTTCTTCTTGCGAAGCAAGCCCATAGGGAAATTCGTCTTGCGAAGTGCCTCAAAAAACGGAAAACCCTTTCGTCTTGCGGGTTTTTCGTCTTGCGAGGCATTCGTCTTGCGGGGCACCACTGTACATTGTTTGAGTTCCTGCAGATCTGGATTCACCCATAAAATCTGAAATTGTAGTTCCACAAAGAGCTGTCTGAGGCACCACTTAATACAGGGGGTGGGACCTGTAGAAAATGATTTGTTCCAGTGATGTACAGCCTTTGCATTTGCTTACTGTCCCTGCTGCAAAGCATGCATGGTATCATGCAAACTACAGATCAGTTTGACGCAGTCCATACTACAGCTGTGTCATGGGTGCCTACAGAGCAAATTACCAAAACAGGTGAGACCAGACGCTGATGTATAACACATGTATAACACAAACATCTCCAATACATTTATTAAGGAATTAAGCATATATTTAGAAGGTGTTCCAGAAAATAAAAAAAAAAAAAACCAAAATGGGAACAATGAAGGTCAAACTAATTCCAAGGACAATAGGTGTATCCACCTTCCCATTTTTTCTCTTCCCAACCCCCAGCTCTAATATCTCAAGCAGAAGCTCTGAAGGAAGAAAATGACAGCTTAAAATGTCAGCTTGATGCCTACAGGAATGAGGTGGATCTCTTAAAGCAAGAGCAGGGCAAAGTGGACAGAGATGAAGACATAAGCAAAGACCAGAAATTAAAGATTCTCCAGCAGGCTTTGCAAGGCATGCAGCAGGTAGGACTCTTTCCTGAAAAAGAAACCACCTCCAACGAATATTTGTAGTAATTGCCTTGTGCCAATGAAGACCTCTCTTCCCCAACAGGGTGCCCTCCAGACATTTTGGATTCCAACTCCAATAATTCCTGACCACTGTCTATGATGGACGGTGCTGACAGGGTTGTAGTCCTAAACCTCTGGGGAAGGCTGTTCTACTGATGCCTTTTATTGGAGTGAAAATAAATGCCCTGATGAAGCTTGCAACATGTCAACATGTCCAAATCTCTTTCCAAGGTTGCAACATGGGAATGCTCCCTCACTAAGAAGTAGACTTGACTACAGAGCAGTACTGTTTAGGCTTTACAGTGCCAGAGCCTTCCCTGAATGCATTTCTGAAATGTGATTTCTGTTGTAGTTGTAAAACTGCTTCTGTGCGGCTGGGCACCTAAATTGTTTGTTCCAAGCAGCTGTTTCAGGAATATCTTTTATGTTCCTAAATGCTATGATAGTCAGAGAGACTACAAAAGCTCTCTCATCCCCAGAATGAACAACAGCAAGTGTTTTGGATAATAAAAAAGGGATGTCCTCTAAAGATGAACAGCTCAGGTAGCTTTAACTTTTGTTTGCAAAAGTTGTACCATGAGCAATTGGCTCTATATGTAAAATGGGTCAGACCAGGGGCCCATGTTTTCCAGCATCCTGTTCTCACAGTGGCCAACCAGGTGCCAATTTATTTAATGAATGAATGAATAAATAAATCCTAGTTTGTCTAATATTAGTTTCGGTTTTGTTTGTACTTTACTCAATGTATGGGATTGGGTGGCTAAAAATACAATAGATGAAACTATTCTCTTCCTCTTCCCAAGCATCTCCTGAAACTCCAAGATGAATGTGAAAGAAGAGATGCTGAACTGGAAAAAGTCAATGAAGAAAAAGCACAACTCGACAAATTGCTTGAAAGCCTAAATGAAAAGGTAAGATTTGCTCCCAGGTGCTGGTCTTGCTGGCTCTCCCTCCTAACTTGGACATAAAGCTCCCTTTGTAACTGGGAGCCAGTATTTCTCTCTTACAATCTAAACCCACCTCACAGGGTAGTTGTGAAGATAAAAAGAATGGAATAGGGAGAACCATGTAAGTTGCCCACTATCCTTGGAGGAAGGGTGGGATAGAGATGTATATACATACATACATAATCTAGGCCTTGCCAAAATAGTCTTGAAATATGTAGTAACCTATTTACTGGCATTGCTATGAACAGAGCAAAGGTGTATGAAGTTGGGTAACTTGCATCACATCCGTTGAGACTTTAAATCTTTTACATGTCGAAAGTCTTGTAGTCTCAAGCCAGTGTTGCATTTCATATTGCCTGCCTATATGGCTTTTCCCCACATAATGAGTTTTTACGATATTGCTGTTGTTTTTAATTATTAGACACTTCTTTGGGGACTTGCACAAAACTTGCTCATCTTAAAATAATAATATTGGGCTAGTGGCTGCACATGATTCTGTTCTTGATTGTTAACTCAGCCTTAGTTTGATAAGGTGATGTTTATCACTGAGAGGGGAAAGTGCTGAGTGGTTCAACTAACAAGAGTAACATGCTACTGGGACTATGACTTTTTGTTTCTCCAACTGAATATAGCAAGAGCTGGCTGCTGGACCAGAATGGGGGAAAGACTCCAATGATCAAGACCACGTGAGTTTCGTAAGTTTCTTTGTGAATACTTTGACATACAGTGGTGCCCTGCAAGACAAATGCCTCGCAAGACGAAAAACCCGCTAGACGAAAGGGTTTTCCGTTTTGGAGGCGCTTCGCAAAATGAATTTCCCTATGGGGTTGCTTCAGAAGACAAAAAAAATCTTGCATCCCCCCCGCGGGTTTTTTTCGCTTTTTTCGCCCTTTTCTTAAGCCGCTAAGCCGCTTATCAGCTGTTCTGCTGATAAGCCACTTAACAGCTGATCGCTGGAAGCCGCTTGACAGCTGTAGCGCTAATCCGCTAAGCTGTCAATGGGCTTGCTTCGCAAGACGAAAAAACCGCTAGACGAAGAGAATCGCGGAACGAATTCTTTTCGTCTAGCGAGGCACCACTGTAGTCTTATTTTTATGTTTCCTTGTGAATTCAGGTTCAAATATGGCTGCTTTTTTATTAACCCAGTCCTACTATGCAGGGTAGCAGGCAGTATTTTCCTTTGCTTGCCACAAATCCTAGAATGAGCCTCAACCAACCTGTTGAGGTAATATAGACAATGGTGACAATAGTGACTTTGAGGCATAAAACCATCCTTTTGCCCCTTTCTATTTCTGCACTGGAACATGCCATCCCTATGACATGTGATGCTTAATTCTAGTCATGGTGATTACATGGTTTGTAACAGTTACTGTTCTCAAACTTTATGGAATTGCACCCTTTGTCTGATCTACTAGATCTTGCATGATTATGAAAATCTTGCAACCTACTTTTGGTTAGATTTCTTTGAGCTAATTCAGTTTTAGCTGGCCCTCACCATTTTGTTCCCTGATGGATTATCCCCACTGTGTAAGCTTCCCACTTTCTTAAGGTCTATATATAGCAACACCCTAGACGTCCCAGGCCCTAAGGAAGTTAGATTAGCTTCAACCAGAGCCAGGGCCTTCTCAACATTGGCTCTGGCCTGGTGGAACGCTCTGTCTCATGAGACCAGGGCCCTGCGGGATCTGATTTCTTTCCGCATGGCCTGTAAGACAGAGTTGTTCTGCCTGGCCTTTGGCTTAGAATCAGTTTGATTCCCTCCCTCTCTTTCTTTTTCCTTTCTCCTCCTGTGAAGAGGCTGCATCCTAATGTTTTAATGTTGTATTTTAATCTTTTTAAAATTGTATTTTAATCAACTTGTTTTTATTATTGGTTGTTGGCCGCCTCGAGCCCGGTCTTGGCTGGGGTGGGCGGGGTATAAATATAAAGTTGTTGTTGTTGTTGTTGTTGTTGTTGTTGTTGTTGTTGTTGTTGTTGTTATCTTGCTGTGTTAGACAGAGGTTTGCCCAATCTGTCATTTTTGTTTTCAAAGGCAGCCATCAGTTGCTTCTAGGGCAGGCTTCCTCATGCTCAGCCCTCCAGATGTTTTGAGACTACAGTTCCCATCATCCCTGACCACTGGTCCTGCTAGCTAGGGATCATGGAAGTTGTAGGCCAAAAACATCTGGAGGGCGAAGTTTGAGGAAGCCTGTTCTAGGGGCTTCCAAGCTAGGCAAGGAAGTGATGCCCCTCCCCAGCACCTGGTATTCAGAGAGAGATACTGCCTCTGTGCATGGAAGTTCTGTTCAGCTATGCTAGCCGCTGATAGACCTCTTCTCCATGCATTAGTCTAATCCCTTTTAAAAGCCATCTTGAGGCTAAGTACCTATGATGTAAAGGTTTTACCTTCAGTGCAAGATTTTTTCTTTCTTTCACAAACAGCCAGTGTGCCAGGGGAATGGGGGAACTGCATCAGGCTCATAGTGGGGAGGGCAAGGTGCATTCCCCTGCTGCAGTCTAGATCCCCACACCTGCTGTTTCCATTTGCAGAGAGAAGCTCACATTTGTTGGCTGACAACAAATGCTGACTGACTCTGATTTGCAGTTGTGTGTTTTCCTGAAGAATATTACACTAAGTGTGAGCATGCAAAATAAAAATAAAAATCCATTGTAAGTGAAAAAGTCAGTGCCCATTCAGGGGTGGGTGGGTGTGCATGCGTGCATTTGGGAATAATTTCTAATGTGTTTTCTCCAGCTCCTTTATCCTATACCCATTCTATAATATTTTTACTGTTTTTAAAGTATGCTTACTGTGCAGGATGCAGCTGGTGACTTAATTGACAGATTGCTAGGATACAAATCAGTGCTAGAAAGTAATTATCTGTAATTGCCTTTAGGCCAACGACTTTTCACCAGCTTGCTCAGTATGCCAGGAGAAGGAGAGCACACTTGAGAGAGGACTCAACAGCAGCCCTATCAAATCAGAAAGGGAAGCTTTGCTAGTGGGTAAGGATCACCGGCCACGGTATTGTTGAGGCCGGGATACATTCCACACAGAAACATAGGAGGCTGCTGGGCACCATTGGATCATTGGTCCATCTACCTAAGTATCAACTGGCAGCAACCTTTCGAGATTTCAGGCTGGGACCTTGAACCTTTTGCTTGCAAAGCATGTGCTCTTTAACACCCAGCTACACCTCCCTCTCCCCAAAATATGCCAGCTCTATAAGCTCAGGTGTAAAGGCTCATTATCTTTTGCAATGTGCACAACCTAAATTCATTATGCACTCCAAGCATCTTTATTGTACAACAAATTGGCCTTTCCCCATAAAAGTAAAAACTTTTCCAATGGGTGGGATGGATGATGCAGTTCTGAAACAAACACAAGCTTATGTGTCAGTATTTTTTTTAATCAACAGGCACACCTTCTCTTGGTTAATTCCCAAAATACACCAAGCTGTGAATAATTTTGCCAACCAAGCAAAATTGGTTCTGAGAGCTCAATAACAAAGGACCTGCTCAGAAGTACTCCTGGATGCTTTTATCTGGGGCTTGATCCACCCACCAGAAGTGCAGCCCAGTCTGATAACCATTAATGCAGCCTGGCCTGAGTCAGGCCCACATACATAACACCTGATGTTATAACAAATAAGTTGGAGCCCGCAGTATGAATCTCTCTGCACTAGAAGTGGAGAACCTGTGGATCTCCAGATGTTGTTGGACTGCTGCTGATGGGAGCAGGAGGCTAAAAACATATGGAGGGTGACATGCTCCTTCACTAATGACCTGCTGCTTGGGCATTCCCACGACATTTTGAAAAGTCAAAAGGCAGCTTCTGCTCTTCCCCAAAGGTACAGAAATGCTCACAGTAGAGACATATGTGTTCTCTGCAAGCATCTGAGTCCCGGATGTAACTCCATTAATTTTGTTTCTCTAGGAATAATCTCAACCTTCTTGCATGTTCACCCTTTTGGAGCGAGCATTGAATACATCTGTTCCTACCTCCAGCGCCTTGATAGCAAGGTATGTGCCTGCACCTCTTGTGTGATGAGCAAAGTAAAGTTTGTGCCACTGGGGAACATCTTGTGACACAATTAAAAGCCTCACTAGGCTCCACTGGGAGGAAAGGTGGGATATATAAATTTAATAAATAAAAGCCCAAGCTGTTGCCAGCCAAGGAGTCGTCCCATGGATTTTGGAGTCCCTGCAGATGATGATTATCATTTGATTTCTTGCTCGCCTTTCACCTTGAGGTCCCAGGGCAGGCTGCAGTGATTTAAAAATTCAATATTCAATATTCAGTTAAAAGAAATTACAGTCAAGAGGTGGGTTCTAAAACATAAAGTATATATCTAGTGTCAAAGGGTAAAGAAGTGTTTCTTCAGCATATGACAAAAACTACTTAAGGTGCTAGAAGCTGTTCCATGGGCAGGGAATTCCACAGCTTAGGTGCTACCACCGAGAAGGCCCTCTGTTGGGCCCTCCTCCCCAGACCTCTGAGGATGTAGGAACTACCAAGTGCCCCCACCCCTCTCTGCTAGTCTTGACACCCAAGAGGATCTGTAGAGAAGGAGGCAGTCTTTCAGTTATTTGGGGCGCCTAAGCCATTTAGGACTTCAAACACTATATGTTAAAGTTTCAAAAGATGGTAGACTTGTAGGTCCAATTCTGAATAACTGAGGAGTTAGGCAAGGCTGCATCTTGGCCCCTACCCTATTTAATCTCTTTTTATCTGACCTCCCATTATTTCTTCAAAATGTAACCACTCATATTCCTTATTTAAACAATATCCCAGGTTTTTTATTACTATATGCAGATGATGCGGTAATTATCTCACTTTCCTCTTTGGCTTTTAAAAAAAATATTTAAGAGTTTCTCAAACTTTTGCCCTCTTAATAACCTCAAAATTAACTATGATAAGACAAAAATTATGCAATTTACAAAGAGGGAACCCAAAAAATTGGATAATCAATGGACATCTAATAAAAGAAGTGAAGCATTTCAATTATCTGGGAATTGTATTTAAAAATAACATGAATTGGAACACACATATCTGTGCTGCAATAGCTAAGGCTAAAGTGACAGCTCACCATATTAAATCTTTTTTTTTTCTCCTGTAGGAAATAGATATATTCCAGCTGTATTGCAAGTGATTGATATGAAACTTTGTACCCAACTTTTATATGGCACCCCAGTGTGGATTTCAGGTGACCTTAAGAGGCTGGATAAATTCCATGCAAAATTGAACTTGATAGGGCTTAATTTAACTGCCTTTGAAAATTCTCACCCCAAAGATATTTGGGAAATTATCAGGAAGAATCCTACAGAAAAAGGCGTTCTCTCCACTCTTGAGGTTGCAAAGCACAGCACTTGCTCTCCTCTCTATTTAAATCTCCCAGTTTGTAGAGATTTTCAAAAGGGATACGTGACAAATCTGAAGAATCATGAATTGTGCAGGCTGTTTATGTTAGCCAGATTTAATATGTTTCCCTCGATGATAGTAAGAGGAAGATACTTAGCTCTCCCAGAATCAGAGCGTCTCTGCATATGTAGTAAACAGGAACCTGATACTTTGGAGCATATTTTCTTTTCTTGTGATTTTGGCATTTGTGCCAGAAGACAATTAATTAGAGGCCTTACAACTCAATAGGCTCAATTCTATGCTACCAACGGTTCAGGACCTGCTCTCGGACAGGAATGATCAAATTACTTTAATAGTGGCTGAATTTTTGAGTGCTGTCCATGTGGAAAGACTGGGCCATTATAAAGAGATTTAGTGGTTCTTTATTGATTGGTGATGTGGTAATGTTGTGTTATTTATGCAAATTGATTTCTCTGGAGTTAAAGATCTGACTGGGACAAACCTTGTTATGTTGAGCTTGTATTTTGCACAATTTGTATACCGTGTCTGTTTGATAATGTGTGGTTTGCTATGCCTAATAAAGGATTTATTTATTTATTTATTTATTTATTTATTTATTTATTTAAAACTAACTGGCTTTGATGGGGGATTGGAGGCCAGCAACATCTGGAGGGCCAAAGATTCCCAACCTCTGCATTTTAAGTGCTGTAGTCACACAATCTATTGTGCTTCAATAACAACCTCTTGATTTTATCCACATATTCTAGCCCAGGCATAGGCAAACACGGCCCTCCAGGTGTTTTGAGACTGCAGTTCCTATCATCCCTGACCACTGGTCCTGTTAGCTAGGGATGATGGGAGTTGTAGTCCCAAAACATCTGGAGGGCTGAGTTTGCCTATGCCTGTTCTAGCCAGTGAATTGCAAACCGAAGAGCGGGGGGGGGGAGGTGGGAGGGGAGAGATAAACTCCTGGAAAGATCGGGGGCTCTTTGATTCTCACTTTTCTTTTAAACTGGGCTGGGCAGTTCATCCGTAGCAGGTGTAGTGTTTCTGGTCCCTGGAGTCAAGAGCTCCCTAGAGAAACAGTGGACAGTATGTGACCCAAGTTCGTTAACAGGATTGTGAGTCTGGCATATCTGTTCAGGATACCCTGAAATGTCATCTCACCCAAGGTGTTAAATGTTAACCCTTCATGGTGAACTGAGAGGATCGTCCTTTTTTTTTTTTTTTTTGTCTTGAGCTGTTTTCAGTTACATTCTGTTTTTCTTTTCTAGATTTGTGCTAGTGAAGTGGAAGCCCTCATGATGCGACTCCAGCACACTTTCAAGCAGGAGATGAGTGGTGTTGGAGCAAGCCTTGAAAAAAGGTGGAAATTCTGTGGCTTTGATGGACTGAAAACAGCCACATGAACTTGAAGCTAATAGGACTTTGGACCATGATTTTTCCCCCCCCCTGATTTCTATCATTGATAATAAAGAGAAAGATTGCAAACAGAAATTGTTGCCATTTTGCAACAGAAATTGTTTGTTGGGTGAGTTTACAGCCACCAGAGAGACCTAACATTTCTGTTAAAAATTAACCATATGATATTTCATTTCAGTGCTGCGATTACTGTGTTTCATGACTTTTATTTGGACAGAATCAGCCATTTTGGACCTATCTGTTCTCAAACGGTTATGGAAATTGTGGAAAGACCAAAGCAGTGCTTTTTTTCAGCTGGTTCCAGTTCTGGGGTTTCTCAAGTCAGTTGCATTACCTCCATTGTTAGTGTGTATGCAGAGATGCTCCCAGTGGTGGCTATTGGGTGTGGTAGAGCAGAAGACTGGGAGGCCAAGGGTTGGTCAAGCCACGTCCAACGACAGCTGGAGCCAACTAATTTTGTCCATATCCTCCTCCCTTCTGAGTTCTAAAAGGGCAACACTGAGACTAAGGGGAAGGAAGCTGACAGCCAGTGCCACCCTCTGGATGCAAGTTAGAAGGTAGGCAGGTGGCAGCTGCTTGAGAGCAGACTGAGCTTTGTGGGGCAGTTCTCCATTTGCCCTAATGGACCACCCTCCCCTGGGTGCTTACATTCGCTGCTTTGAGCACATTCCATGTGTTTAAACTTGGGAACAGTTGTCCTAGCAAAGGCTTGTAAGGGCCAGGCTAGATGACACATTGGTGGTCCATGATCAAACCAGCTGTCTCTTTAAATTTCATTTTAATAGCCATTGTGGAAGAAAGGAGATTGAAATGTGACTGCAGTGCTACAGTAGACGGGGGTGGTCTATTAAAAATTCATTCCATTGTGCTGCTTTCCTGACTGAAATCTTCCCTTTCTCCCCTGGAAGCTGCTATTTGTCATGGTGAGAAAATGACAGCTCCTGAGTGAGTGGAGGTTATTTTGTTTGTTTATTAAATTCATATCCTACCCTTTCTCCCAAAGTTGCCCTGGGGCAGGGGCAAACATCAAGTGGTAAATGACTAAAATTTTCTTAAAAACAATTCCTATACAGATTTAAAAACAACAACTAATTAAATACAAATTAAAGATGCCAATGCAGATTTAAAAAATAGCATGGAAGAAAAGTTCAGTCTCTTCTCTCTCCTGGCTCTGTGATCCCAGTTCAATTTGGACCCCTCCACAGTTGCTTTTAACAACTATTTAGAAGAAATGGGGGCGGGGTTGTTTCTGATCATGGACCTCTGACTTTTCATCAAGCTGATTCTGCAACACTGAATTCTTTTGCAAAATTGCTAAAGGTTTTTAACATGAGTGGTGGCTCTCCTCCATGTGTGGTATCTTTGCTACAGTCTGCTGGGTGCTGTTATTATTGTTGCATGCCACCTCCAATCTCCAAGTGGTGCAAGATTCCAGGGGGTTCCAGGCGCTTTACCCAGGGTTTGTGTTTCCTTTTGAAAATGAGGCACAGTGGAGACTGTGGTGTCTTTAGGCTATCGGGTTTATTTACAGATACATATAACCTGAGCCTATGGTGGATGGGTTTACAGCATCAACACCCCCCAAAATGTCTTGCTTCTTCCATAACTACAGTCTTGGATCTAAGACTGTCTAACCGTGCTCTCTATGCATCTAGCTCACATTGCTTCTAACTTTTAAAACTGGCTTTATCTGTTGATGGAGGGGCCACACCCATTTTCTGTCTGGTTCTCTGTTCTGGTCTGATCACTTATCACCTTAGACAGTTGCAACAACACAGGAGACAAGTCTGACTTTTGACACTTTGCTTTTGACACTTTGCTGATTCCAGGGATTAGAAGTGTCTTAGCACCCCAAGCTTGAATTATATTCTAACACTCACTGGATCCATGAATTTTAGAAGTCTAGTACCTAACTTAAAACACATGAGTCTGGCACCCAGTTTTAACACCCTAAGCATTAATTAAATTCTGATACTACTGGACCAGGAATTTAGGGGAGTCTGGCACCCACACACTTGTAACATTTCTTTATTAAATTTCTATACCACCCCTCATCTGAAGATCACAGGGTAGTTTGCAGGTAGCTTGTACCAGAGGTCAATGTTTTCTGTGCCCTGATTATTAAAGTCTACATTGGGAAAGATGGCAGTAAGAATAGATTGGCCATAGAAACTCCTGCTAGGTCATGTGAAATTCATTTTCATATTTTACCATGTTTTTTCCGCATTAAAATTTTTCTATTTAAAGTGGCTACTGGAGTCCAACTGATACAACATAAAACAATCTGTTTAGAATATTAAAATGATCACTGTTAAACAAGAAGCATTATCAGAAGTGGCAACAGTTCATTAACTCTGTATGCACAGCAGTCAGTAAAAACACAAAATTCCTCTTCAAATAAATAAGCTGCTCTGTCAAAGGCAGGCAAGTATGGCAGGCACTAGAGACTGTATTAAAAAATGCCCCGTTCTGCATCCAATGGCAGGCACAGAGCAGCAGGCCCTCTGATGGGGATCATATTTGTTCAGGCAACATTGGATGGCCGCTTATAGATTGCCAGAATATCTACATCACCATAAAAACAAAACCAAGGACACGTGTGCATATGCTAATGTATATACATACATACAAATTCAAAAATGTAAAAATAAATTCATCTTAGTATTTGAGGAAGACAGTGACCAGGTAACCTGTACACCTGGTTGGTCTGCTGTCCAGATGCTGAAGGGCAACTTCAAGGCCCTGCTTTTTCCCATTTAGGTTTAAAGCGGACTTGACTGTACTGCCCTCTGTAATGTTAGATTACGCTAGGTGGAAGATTGTTTTTAAGGGTCCAGGTAACATAGTAGAGGTAAAGGACCCCTGACCATTAGGTCCAGTCGTGACCGACTCTGGGGTTGCGGCGCTCATCTCGCTTTATTGGCCGAGAGAGCCGGTGTACAGCTTCTGGGCCATGTGGCCAGCATGACTAAGTCGCTTCTGGCAAACTGGAGCAGCGCACAGAAATGCCTTTTACCTTCCCACAGGGAAGCACACTTTGATGTGCTTTCGAACTGCTAGGTGGGCATGAGCTGGGACCGAGCAACGGAAGCTCACCCCGTCATGGGGATTCGAACCGCCAACCTTCTGATCAGCAAGCCCTAGGCTCTGTGGTTTAATCCACGGCGCCACCCGCATCCCTATCCAGGTAACATAGGCAAGCATATAATAACACAATCTTCCTTATCTGATATTTTGGTTTAGCATTGCCATTCGGCTGGGCAAGTATCCAGCACTCTAAAGTCTGAAACTCTTTGTGGCCAAGCCAAAATATCAGATAAGGAAGATTGTACCTAGTGGTGTCATGGGACTACTAGGTTCTTAAAATACTTTCTGATACTGAAACGGCTCAGAGCTGTAGCCCAATGATAAAGGGTTGGAATTAAAGATGTGAAGGCCCAGGAAAATGGAACATAGAGAAGGGGAAAGTATTGGTTCTCTTCATAGGGGGATGGATCCGGTTTTTTCCACTGGATGAAAATGGAAGTTTAGGGAAACATAAATAGTATTTTCTCTTTCAAAATGGCTGGGTTTGTTTAGTATTTTAAAATAATACTATGTAATACTATAGTCAAGTGGATTTATCCAACTAACTTCTCACAACAGACGCATTCAAATTAATGGATCTAAGTTAGTCAAGTCCATAAATTTCAATGGATCTGCTTTTAGTAGGACTAAGATTGGAAGCAAGCAACCCAAGGTAAAGAGACAGTAACATGAGAGCAGCTTATGACTCTGAGACTTAAACTTGAGATGCTGAGACTGGACCCCAAAATCTATGTTTTGGGGCCTCCTGAAGTGGTGGAGATGGAAGAAAAAGCAGTAACTCCTTTATTTTCTACTTTAATGTTTTCAAAGTATTTTTGTCTCTCAGCTGTAATCTTTGGACTTGTATTGAAACCCCCAGCTGAACCCTGGGTGCATTTTCAATGCCAATCTGAAGAGTCCTCAAGTGGTGAGTAAATATTGAAAATATTAGCACACAGTATTTGCACCCTACAATAATTACAACAATGCAGCCTTGTGTATCTGCCTCGGTGCACCACCGTGCAAACCAATACGGTGTAAGTAAAGAATGTTGGGGAAGACCTGGGAGAGACCAGGGTTCAAATTCCCACTCTGATGGAGCTCATTGGGGAACCAAGAGCCAGCCACCGTCTCTCAACCTAACTTTTTCTGGATATAACATGGGAGAAGAGGGAACCACGTATGCCATCTTCAGCTCTCTTGCATGTAGGCGACTGCGGGGGCTAGCAAAGGAGGACTGTCCACTCGGCCTCCCGTTTGCCAGCCCGCAGCAAACACATTTCTCTGGGTTTATCGACAAGCCTGTGATCATGGTTTTGCTGAAAGGATGAAACCCGACTTGACAGAACGTTGGCGATGCCGGGAAGGGGCTGCCTCGCTCTGTCAATGCGTTTGACGGATGCTGTGAAGCCCCGCCCCGCAGGCATCTAATTGGTCCGCTTTCGCAAAGGGGAAGGGGTGCCCGGTCGGTTGAGTCGCGGGACATGACGTCAGAGGAGAGTGACGCCGCAGCACTTCAGAGAGGGCGGAAGAAGCCGTGGAGATGCCTCCGAAAGGGAAAAGCGGCGGCAAAGGGGGAAAGGGTAAGGGATGGGGGGCGCTGACTGGGGGTGGGATGGGGTGAATGGGATGAATTCCAGCTGCAACCAGAGAACCCAGGAGTCCTAGTTTCCTTCTCCCCAGCCAGGTGCTGACAACAGGGACACCAGGAATCCTGATTTGTCTTCTCTGCCTTACTCTCCCATAAGGGACAGTACAGCCTAAGAGTCTCTGCTTGCCCCCCAGGCCAGCCCCAGCTTCTCTGGAAGGACGTGCCTAACCCTGCACATCTTAAACCGGCCTGAAGCAGATTTAAGCACCAGGATGATGTGCAGAGATCTCCGAGACATGTGGGTTTCCACACGTGCCTGGGATGCCCTAATAGGTTTCCAGCCCCTTGGCTCAGAAAGAGACCGGTTTGTATGCTGGGACCAGCATATCCCAGATCAAGGATATATAATCCTGTGGCCCTCTAGATGCTCCCAACTCCCATCGGCCCCAGTCAGCCAGCAGGGTCAGTAATGGTGTCCATTGTACTGCATTTGGAGAGGCATGAGCCCTCCTCCCCAGCTGCAGATGGTACAGAACAGCGGTTCGGATACACATAAGTCACGACAAAGTGAGGGGATACTTTTTATCAGGACCAACCAGTGTTACAAAACAGGGAGCAATTTTTCATATTCTCTCTGGTACAGTATGCTTCTTCAGGCAGAATGTCAAGCAGAACAGGAACGGGGAAAGAAAAAAGCTTTCATTGTGATTAAGTTCCCAGTGCTGTGATTGTGCGCTTTCACATCCTGCCTGGGTTCAAGTAGGGTGAGCAGCCTTTGCCTTATAGCAGCTTAAGTCTAGCATGCTTCTGTGCATTGCTGTGAGACTGGCAACCTGGAGTTTGGCTGCACAAGGTGCACACACAGCCAAGCACCGGGTGTGGGCTTGGCACTGTGGAAGGAAGGTGTCATAGCATACCCAGGGTGTCTCACCGTTGCCTCTGACCTTGTGTGTTTTCATAGGTGGAGCATCCTCTGGCAGTGATGCTGCAGATAAGAAAGCCCAGGGCCCCAAAGGAGGTGGCAGCAGTGTGAAGGTGGGTGTTTTGTACCATTTCACCTTGGATAGTGTCCCTGGGGTGCAATTTTAGACAAGAAAGAGACAAGAATGTATGTACAGTGTAATTCAGCTAAACTGGGGAGGGTGACTTGCTTCCTGATCTCTAGCTGCTCAACACAGCTAGCTTGACATCAGTCTGCACAAGGAGGGTGGGGGTTCTGTGGTCCTCCAGATGTTGTTGGACTACTGCTGGCTGATGGGAGTTGGAGTTCAACACCTCTCCCCTACACTAATGACTTCATGCTATGGGATGCACAACTACGTTTCCAAGCACAATTCAAAGTGTTGGTGTTGACCTTTAAAGCCCTAAACAGCCTCGATCCAGTATACCTGAAGGAGCATCTCCACCCCCATTGTTCTGCCCGGATGCTGAGGTCCAGTGCCGAGGGCCTTCTGCAGTTCCCTCATTGCAAGAAGCAAAGCTACAGGGAACCAGGCAGAGGGCCTTCTTGGTAGTGGTGCCCGTCCTGTGGAACGCCCTCCCATCAGATGTCAAAGAGATAAACAACTACCTGATATTCAGAAGACATCTGAAGGCAGCCCTGTTCAGGGAAGTTTATAATGTGTGACATCTTACTGTATTTTTGGTCTTTGTGGAAGCCGCCCAGAGTGGCTGAGGAGACCCAGCCAGATGGGTGGGGTACAAATAATAAATTATTATTATAAATTATTATAGTGAGACGGGGTAATGTAAACCACATTAAATTACAGTCAAATGCCAGAGCTGTCGTTGGTTGCATTACCACTTGAGGGATAATAATAATAATAGTAATAGTAATAATAATTCATAATTCATAATAATTTATTATTTATATTCCACCCATCTGACTGGGTTGCCTCTTCAGCCAGAGTGGTGTATGCTTGTCTAATTTGCATTCTGCTTTTTTTTAGGTGAGACATATTCTATGTGAGAAGCATAGCAGATGCCTGGAGGCATTGGAAAAACTCAAGGCTGGGGTGCGCTTCAGTGAAGTAGCCTCTCAGTACAGTGAGGACAAAGCCAGACAAGGGGTATGTGCCTTTTTCTGTTTTGTGCTGACAGACCACCTTGTTGCTGTGGCTGCCACCTTTCCTTTGCTGCCCTGAGGACTTGAGAGAAAGAGGCAGCCAAGGTGCTATAGTCTTGCTTTTGCTACTTCACTGCCTGTTCTGCAGTATGATTTGGAAACACTCAGCTAAATGAAATCTGGATTTAAAAGACTAGAGTGAAGCTTAGCTGCAGCAGAAACACAGAGGCGGAGCCAAATGAAATCTGTGTGTACAGCACTTTGCAGAAGTAAAATGAGTTTTAAAAAAGACAGGTCTCTGGCCTCAAGAGCTTTCAGGGGAAATCCCAACAGAAGAGGACACAGGAGGTGAGGAGGCTTGGAAAGGTTCGAAGAACGAACTTAAGCAAAATGTTGACGATATCTTAGCAACCTGACCTACAGGAAAAGCAAATTAGGCATGTCAGGAGCACGTGCAGAAAGCAAGCAAGGTATAGCATATTGGAGAGGGAACTGAGGTCCAGCTGTAAGGGCTTGTGCCTTTTAGAGCAAGGAAGGGCAGAAGAGAGGTTGGGTCTCCTGGTTGATCACTGGAAGATGTACAGGAGACTGGTGAGGGCTTCTCACTCTCACTTCTGTTATAGCAGCCACTTCAACAACTTCCTTCCTCCCTTTCTAAATTAGACTGTTAGAATCTCTGATGTGTAGTAACTCAGATGTGGATTTATATGTGTACAGAAAGGTCAGCACAATGTGGGGGCTCATGGGGAGCAGTAGCCCCGTCCCCCCAGCTACCCTGGCTCTGGTTGGTGGCCCTGAAGTTCTGCTAAAAACTAAATGAACTGAAATCTGCCCAACAGCCTGCTATAGGGCTTTAACAGTCTCCCATTGATCTTCTTTTCCAGGGAGATCTGGGCTGGATGAGCAGAGGCTCTATGGTGGGGCCCTTCCAAGATGCAGCCTTCGCCTTGCCTGTCAGCAGTATGGACAAGCCCGTGTACACAGACCCTCCTGTGAAAACCAAGTTTGGCTATCACATCATAATGGTTGAAGGGCGTAAATAAAAAAAAAATGTTTCTCTGTGATGCTAGGAATTCATTCCCTTTCATTTAAACCCTTGGTATGCTTGTGTGAGAAATAGAAGGTTGATTTCCACACACCTTCCCTAGGTGTGTCAAGGCTGGTGTGTGTACACCATGGTGGGGTGAGAAACCGTGTGTGTATTGGGAATCAAAACTGAAAGATTGAGGGTGGGTAGTGTAGAAAGGAGGCACCCAAGGAAGGACATGATAGACCTTAATGAACTTATACATGGTGTAGAGAAAGTGCATCATTCCCTCCTTCTTGGTTTAGCCTTTAGTTTGGCCTTTAGTTTAGACAGCTTTCAAATTCTTGGCCAATAAGGCTGTAAGTTCAGTTAGCCACTGAGGCTAGGCTCTGTATGTACCAGACATTTAAAGCACCCTCCTACCCCCAAAGAATCTTGGTAACTGCAGTTTGTGAAGTGCACTGGAAGTTGTAGCCCTGCAGTGGCTAAACTACAGTTCCCAGGATTCTTTGGGGGGGATTCATGTGTTTTAAATGTAGGGTGTGTATGTAGTCTTGATATTCAGTCGCTTCAGAATCAGAAGCAGAATCATGGCTCTGAATATCTCTGTTTGTGGGGAGCACCAGCAGGAGAGAGCTGTTACCTTCATGCCTTGCTTGTGGACTTCTGAAGAAACTTCTGACTGGTCACAATGGAAAAAATGAGCTTGGCTAGATATGGACCATTAGTCTGATCCAGCAGGGCTCTTTTACGTGTTTTGTTCTTCCTGGGTAGGTGGCAGCAACAGCAGCAGTTCTTTAAAGCTGGCCCACATGACTGGTAAAAAAGGGCTATGTTTTATTTTTATTGTTTTGCAGCAAACATGACAAGCAACCTTCAGGGCACCTCAGAAGGGGTCCCAGATGGGATAAATGGGGCGTAAGGGGCTAGCCCCCTGTAACTCTTTGAGGGTATTGAAGGGGAACGACCTGCGGTCATCCATTAATGATTCAATATCAAGTCCAAAAATTAGGGAGTAAAACCTAGGATCTCAAGCATGTAAAGAAAGCCTTCACTCTAGCATTGTGGATGTCGCTTACTTCCCCCAAACCCCACCCTTCCAAAATGCTAAAGGCAGCTTCTGCATGGTTCCCAGGCATGCAGTTTATATGACTAAAATTTCTTAGCTTCAGGAACAAAGCTGCATCATATGCGCTTAGACCAGAGTTGAGGAACCTTTTACAGCCCAAGGACCACATTCTCTTCTGGGGGCCAGATGTCAGTGGTAGGCAGGGCCAGAAGGAAGTGTGGGTGGAATAATGGATTCATCACCTTGCCAACAAAGGTCCGTATAGTTAAAGCTATGGTTTTCCCAGTAGTGATGTATGGAAGTGAGAGCTGGACCGTAAAGAAGGCTGATCGCCAAAGAATTGATGCTTTTGAATTATGGTGCTGGAGGAGACTCTTGAGAGTCCCATGGACTGCAAGAAGATCAAACATATCCATTCTTAAGGAAATCAGCCCTGAGTGCTCACTGGAAGGACAGATTCTGAAGCTGAGGCTCTAGTACTTTCTCCACCCATGAGAAGAGAAGACTCCTTGGAAAAGACCCTGATGCTGGGAAAGATGGAGGGCACAAGGAGAAGGGGACAACAGAGGACGAGATGGTTGGACAGTGTTCTCGAAGCTACCAACATGAGCTTGACCAAACTGCAGGAGGCAGTGGAAGACAGGAGTGCCTGGCATGCTCTGGTCCATGGGGTCACAAAGAGCCGGACACGACTAAACGACAACAAGAACAAAATTTTACCTTTGTTTAGTAGGGCAGTTACTGGCAAACCCCTTTCTGTCCATGCTGGCTAGCAAAAAGAATAATCAGAGTTTATAGCCAGGCACAACATCCTATATTTTCCTTTGTGTTGTTAGATTTAAACAAATGTCAAACATAACTTGAGAGTGCAGAGCAGAGCCAGGGAAGTGTTTGACACAGGTGTGCTGTGGTCGGGGAAGAGTCCAGAGGGCTGGGGCTTTATTTGGTCCCCAGGCATGAGAAACCCCTCCCTGCTTTAGACCATTGTCCGAACTTTATTTTAGTGGCCACAACAACTCTTACAAGCCTTGCTATAAGAGCTCTTACAAACTAGGTTTCCATTCAGTTCCATTATCTCTCCACACTGACAATCGCCTCTCCTCTTCCTTCCAAACATAAAACCCCAAATGGGTTAATTACACCACAACGGCCAGGTTTATCTCCAGAGAGGGGTCCACTTTTCAGCATTTTTATTTGAAAGCTCATCCCATGTAGTTCTAAGAGATGTACTTCCAAGTAAGAGCTCTAAGTCTTGGGCAGTCTTAGCTACATAGCCAAGGAAGGAAATGCTTTATAGCATACATGCTGAAACTGGATGTCCGGACTAGTTTTCCAAAATGTGAAGAAGTACATTGCAGCTGCTTCCACAGGGTTGTGCAAGGCTTCACATAAATGCATGGTGGTGAACCCAGCACCTTCGTGAAGAACCTGGGAAGAAGGGCCAGGGCAGGCCTAATTAATAGATACAAATGGTTCTGCAGGACAAAAGCACATCAGTGTGCACCGATAGATCTCTGCAGGTGCCAGTTGCATAAAATAGTTTCTCGGTTCAGGGTTGAATGCCTGAGTGTGTCTCTGTTATGCAGACATCTGAGAACCATAGGAACTGTCCTAAGTGATTCTCAAATTGAGGAAGGAGCTCTCCCTCCTTCTGATAGATTTTGAATTTGTGGCTTATACACAAACAAGCAAAAACAATGCTTTTAAAACAGATTTGAAGCGGCACATGCAATAAAGGAAGGCAAATACTTCCAGTTAGAACATACTAGAAATGTGCATTGCAAAAAATCATGTCCTTTTACAGAAGTAACTTGCATATAGGAGTTCACCATAGTTAGGCCCCACAACCACTGCATTCTTGTACAAATCGCTCAGTTGTGCTTGTCCAAGTGTCCTTCCTGATCAGTTGTGTTTCATTGTTTTAGTGGGCTGTAGAGAGAAACTTGGTGTCTGTAAAGTGTGTCTGTATAGTTTTGGTATGGAAAAATAACGACATATTAAAATTAAGTGTATCTACATATTTGTATGTCCACAAAACACCCAAACCCCTGTGTGTAACTACAGGCAATGCAATAGGAACCCTTCTGCAAATAGCAAGTGCAATACAGTAGTACCTCGGGTTAATAACTTAATTCGTTCTGGAGGTCCATTCTTAACCTGAAACTGTTCTTAACCTGAAGCGCCACTTTAGCTAATGGGGCCTCCTGCTGCTGCTGCGCCGCTGCTGCATAATTTCTGTTCTCATCCTGAAGCAAAGTTCTTAACCTGAAGCACTATTTCTGGGTTAGCGGATTCTGTAACCTGAAGCGTATGTAACCTGAGGGGTATGTAACCCGAGGTATCACTGTATAACTCTGCCAAAATGGTAACAAAGTATCCAGATGTGCATTTTTACAGAGGATGCTTTCACTTCACCTTGTTTTCTCAATGAATCCACCAATTTATTGGTGAAATATCTCATTTACCAGTAAAACCTGAGCTGAAATGCTACGGATGGCAAGAAGTTGTTGATAAAACATTTCCCAATAGACTGGCGATAAACTTGTTGCCACCTCTCTGTCAAACCAGTCTGGCAAGTATCTGTTAAAATCAGACCTATCAAAAGAGCATATTCTGTGTATGAATAAAGGTAGGGGTAACAATGTATTCAAGAACCAAGGCATTTGCCATGCCTAAAGAATGGCCCAGGCTGGCCAGGAAAAAACAATCAGCAAGCATCATCAGGTATCCTGGCAGACAGAAGACAGTCATAATACTATCAAATCCCTGTTTCAGACCACCTCTTTCTGTGATGATTGTATTATGATTTGGGATGGTTTGACTAAGGAGCTGGGCAATTTCTAAAGATTTTAAAAGTTGGTACACACCTTTCTGGGTCCCCTCACCACCTAGGAAAGGGGTGGGGTGGGGACTCTGTTGCAACAGAAAAATAAAGATCTGCCTTGCTTTCCTTTAACTGGTTTCTGCCTCTACCCTTTCTTCTCTGGCCGACAACGGACTTAAGGGATATGAGCTCCCTTGGTGATAAGTTGGGTTGTAAAAGCCAACCTCCCTCCCCCCCCCCCATTTTAAATGCTACATAGACTAACAGAGCTGGGAGGGATCCTGAGGCTCATCTAGTCTAACTATGGCAGATAGTTGGGCTGTACCTAGAAATCGGTGTGGCCGTGGGAAGGGAAGCCAGAAAGAAATGGCGAAGTATTGGAATAACACTTGTACTGTAGTTTAATAGTGAATTTTGGGACACAATGGAACGGTAAAAGATTTGGATTATAAAAGATGCAGAAGGAAATGATTAGCAATAGGACCCACAAAGGAGAGGAGGGAAGTCCAGGAGATTCTTTGGAATTTTGTTTCTATGTTGTATGTTGGGTATGTGACTGTAAAAGCAAACCAAAGAAAGAAAGGGAAAAAGAAAGAGGGGGAGAAGAAAAAAGAAATGGCGATGTACAAATCAACAACAACAACGTGCGCTGCTAATAATAACTGTGCGACAAACAACGACGATGTTATTATTATCAATAGTAATAATAACGCAAATAGAAACGCCGATGCTGCTATTCTAAGCGTGGCAGGGTTGCATCAATGAAAGGGTTAATGCCCCTCTCCGTTCTGCCGCGTGACCCAACCTGGGTCCTCCGTTCGTTCCTCTTTCTGCAAGATTCCCCCACCCACCAGGATTCCTAAGGAGCGGATTGGTGAACATTTCACGCTGGCCGCCGAAGAGCCCTTTGGTTGGCCGAGCGGCGAGAGCGAAGCGCTGCGATTGGCTGGATTGCCGTGTTCCTCGGTTCAGCTTGAACGCTGAGTTTTGCGGCGCGGCTGGCTCCCAAAGTTCGGGAGCGACGCTGCAAGAGGGAGCCGGGAATGGATCGGAGCTGTGGAATGGGGCTGCCGGTGCTGCTGCTGCTGCTGGTGCTGGCGCTGTCCTGCCCGGCGGGCGCACTAGAAAACGGGTTGGCACGGACGCCGCCCATGGGCTGGCTGCACTGGGAGCGCTTCCTCTGCCAGGTCGACTGCGACGAAGAGCCCAGCCGATGCATCAGGTGAGCGCCTGGGATCTTGGGCCAAGAGGGCTGCCTGCGTTTTCATTCTTCAAAAACAAAAGCAGGATCTCAGCTAGATCATCCATCCATCTATCTATCTATCCAATCTCTGTTAAAAAAAGGAAAACCTGCGAAGAGTCTGCCAGCTCCCATTCTACTGTCAAACTTCCTCCTGAGGTTGAGTCGGAATCTCCTTTCTGGTAACTTGAAGCCATTGGTTCAAGTCCTACCCTCCAGAGCAGTAGAAAACAAGCTTGCTCCACCCTCGATGTGACAGCCCTTCAGATACTTGAAGATGGCTATCATATCTCAGTTGCCTCTTTTCCAGGCTCCAGTTTCCTCAACCATTCCTCATTAGGCTTGGTTTCCAGACCCTTGATCATACTGGTCACCCTCCTCTGAACACATTCCTGCTTGTCAATGTTGTTGGACACAGTACTCCAGATGTGGTCTGACCAAAGCAGGATAGAGTGATACTATGACTTCCCTTGATCTCTGGACACTGTATTTCTGTTGATGCAGCCTATAATAGCATTAGAATATTTTGTTTGTTTGTTTGTTTGTTTGTTTGTTTGTTTGCTGCTGCATCAGGGTGCTCTTGGGCCTTAGGACATCATTGCTTGCATTTGGGTTCACAAGTTGTTAAATTATACCTTGTGGGTTCAGGCAACGTCATCTTATCACCTGCTACAAGTTTTTAAACTGGCTTAGCAGAGCTAGAAAGATTGTGCCACAAGTGGTGTGCTTGTATACATGCTGAGACTTGCATGGAAGTATCATAGCTGTTCCCTTTACATTTAGTGGCCTTTCAAAGTGAATGCTTGTATAAACAAAGGTAAATTGCTTATATATACATACAGTCTCTCTCTCTCACACTCACACACACCCACAGAGCACTTTATACCTGTGTGCGCACACATGAGAGAGAAAACTCTCTCTGTTAAATCCATCAGGTTCATGAAAGGTTTGCCAATATAAAGGTGTACCACATATATCTGTTGCCATTAATGTGGGCTAAGATTGTCCATGGCTGGGGAACCTGTGGCCCCATGTAATATTGGACTACAACTTCCATCTTTCCTAGCCAGTGTCCATGCTGGCCATGAAGGATTGCAGATTCCTCATCCCTGTTCATTTTAATGAAAGGTCGTCATCTTTCATTGCATGGTTCCTTTGCTTTTTAAGAGACACTTTAACCAGCAGATGAAGTTTTATCATCCATACAGATCTGGAGCAGGGGAAGGTTTCATCTGTTGACTTCCTCTTTGCAACTGTTAAAGGAACAAAAGCCTTTGACCTTGAAAAGGTTACAAGATAAGTCCAAGTGCATTAATTACCGTATGTGACACTTTGAAACTCCAAAATCAGAAAATGTGTCCACAATTGCCAGTGTGTAGTGGCAAACTCTGACTTATCTACTATCAATAACTCACAATTTGCCAAGTGCAGTCAGAAACTGGCATATGCTGGTGTAGAAGTATTTAGCCAGGAGCCCCAAAAATACATTGAAACTCCTGTGTACTACAGCAAGCCTTGAAGCTGAGGGAGACAACTCTCTTTGCAGGAGAGGGAAAATACGTTGCATATGCATTACATTTCTGGGAGCCTGGGCAACAGACTGCCTTGGATTTTTGTAGCCCTGGTTTTACGGGCATGTCGAAAGCACGTCAAAGTGCAAGTAGATAAATAGGTACCACTCTGGGGGGAAGGTAAACGGTGTTTTTGTGTGCTGCTCTGGTTCGCCAGAAGCTGCTTAGTCATGCTGGCCACATGACCCGGAAGCTGTACGCCGGCTCCCTCGGCCAATAAAGCAAGATGAGCGCCACAACCCCAGAGTTGGTCACGACTGGACCTAATGGTCAGGGGTCCCTTTACCTTTATGATATTCTGGACCCATCTGGGACCTGGCCTGTGCTTGCAAACAGAATGGTAGAATGGTCTCTGTGTGTGTATCAGTTCAGATTGCAGATTGTTTCCCCACTAGATAAACAACAGCAAATTCTCTGTGAAGAGAAAAGTAGAACAGCTGAGCTGAACCTCAGCTGAAGTTTCTTTTGTTTTGATTGCAATTCTTTATGTAGGGACACAGTCTGCAGTCTGAAGTTCATTGTGCCACCTCATTCTGCTAAATATGTCAACACAGTTTGAAGAAGCAAGCTGTGCAGTTTGCACATATCCTATGACTGGCCTGGCCGATATTGTAGTTTCCTCTTTAATGGTCTATGTAGCCTAAACATAAGCTGTTCCTCATTTCATGGAATATTCTGTGATTCAAACAGTTGGCTAAACTTTCCATGTATGTAAATCATCATTATTTATTTTTATATAGTGCCATGACTTGTACATGGACACTTTATATAAAAAGAGGTCCTCATCTCAAAGAACTTACAGTTTTGCCCGCTGGGAAGAGGAAACTTTGTGCAACAGAAAATATGAGTAAAATGAGTAAGAACCTTTTCAGCTGGGGGACAACAGTAAGGGGCTGAGCCAATAACTTCACAGAGGTGATGAGTTTTGCAGGCAGTTAAAGGCTGTTGCTGCAAGGCTCAGAATGCATAGAAGTATTGTTTCATTAGCCACATAGGTGGGGCTGTAGGCACTTCTCAGTCATAATTATTGTAATTTGTTGTTTAGTCGTTTAGTCATGTCCGACTCTTTGTGACCCCATGGACCAGAGCACGCCAGGCACTTCTGTCCTCCACTGCCTCCCACAGTTTGTTCAGACTCATGTTTGTAGCTTCGAGAACACTGTCCAACCAAATTATTGTGGTTGGAGGAGGAACCGGCAAGCCACTCCAGTATCCCTGCCAAGAAAACTCCATGGACAAAGACAACAGGCATATAATTATTGTAATAGCAATATTTAAATATGAATGGTTGGGAGTCTGCAAACACTAAATACTATCTTGTATTAAATACCTTCCAGGTGTGGGTTTGTTTTTGGGCGGGGAGCAGGATTGCCAGTGGAAGCAGAAAATACCGTATTTTTCGCTCTATAACACGCACCCGACCATAACAGGCACGTAGTTTTTAGAGGAGGAAAATCCGTAGGCATGCCACCCGTAGGCATTCCCTCCATAACACGTACAGACATTTCCCCTTATTTTTTAGGAGGAAAAAAGTGAGTGTTATGGTGCAAAAAATACGGTAGTTCTATTTTCAGTACAGACAAATATAAAATAGATGTTCTTCACATTTTTCTGGTTAAATGTCAGTCTTAATTTTAACTGATGTAGTCAACCTGTCCCTGTGATGTACCACTTTTAAGCTCCAGATAGGAAACCCCACTCCCATGATGGAATGCTCCCTCATTTAAGAACAAATAAAACCTGCATGTAGAAAGTGAGTATTTCAGGAAAAGGGCTAGGTTAGCACCCTTCCCTTCTCCTTGACATGCTAGTGTTCTGTATGGATAGTTTCTGTTTGTTTGCATGGAGCATTCCATTGTGGGAGCCTCTATTTCTGAAGTAGTACCACAGATCTATAATCTACATGAGATTTAAGACCACTAAACATCAGTATGTTTCTGTGTGCATGTACAATGTCTCTCTCTCTCCATAACAAAAATGTAAGATCGTCATTTTGCAGCCCCATTAGAGGATTTGTCGTGAATCATTGCAGTCCTGGGTTTGCATGAAGGCAGGGGAGGGGAGACAGGTCGTCCAGTGGCAGTGGTCATGGCATGGGAGCAAGAAGGGAGGAACACTGAGAGGCGGAAAGTGGTTGCAGAATATATGAGTAGACCTTTTGCTATTCCCCCCCCCCCCATCACTAAGCAATATGATATTGGATTCTCATTGGATTCTACTTCACTACCAGCTCAGTGTTGGTACCCAGCTTTTGGGACCTTAGCTCAGTGCTAGAGCACTTTTGCACACAAGAGGGGTCCAAGGTTCACTCAGTCCCTGGTGTCTCCAGTTAAAAAGGATCAGAAACCTAGGGTGATGACAGAGACCCTCTATTGCACAACTTTCTGCAGAGCCTCTGCCAATCAGACAATGACGTTGGGCTATATGACCTGGAGGAAGGCAACTTCTTATGACTTTCCTTTTTTGCCCTCTTCAGCGAGCAGCTGTTCATGCAGATGGCAGACCTTATGGTGTCAGATGGATGGAGGGACGTTGGGTACCAGTACTTGTGTATCGATGACTGCTGGATGGCTCCAACTCGTGATAAGCAAGGCAGGCTCCAACCGGATCCAAACCGTTTTCCTAGTGGGATTCGTAAGCTAGCTGACTATGTAAGTGGGTTCTTGCTGACCTTTTCCCCAAAGCTTCTTCCACCTTGAGGTCAATGAGAACATATAAACGAGGAGCTGGAAAGGATGATGGAAATGGGAGGACTTCCTGTGCCTGCTCCCCTTTCACAGTGTGTCCCTAGCGCTGTATAACTGCAGGGCTGAACGTGACAAAGAAAAGCATTCCCCATCTCTAGATTTAACCATCCATAGGAATTGCTAAGAATTGACCTGAGCATGTCAATTTAGACCAGCATCCTCTTTCCAACAGCAGCCAGCCTGCTGCCCAATACATCACAAGCAGAACATGAAGGCAGCAGCTGCCTGCAGTTGTTTGTCTCCAGATTCTGGTATTTAAAGATAGACGGCCCACTGGACATGGAGACTCTACTGTGCTCTCCTGGCTAGTGGTCATTGATAGGATAGCCCCTCCCATGTCCTGTCTCATTTTCCTGTGTCAACCCCTTTGTAGAGTAGCATCATACCTTCCATTGTTGAAAAACTAGTGCACCTTTTCTTAGCCTATTTTCTCCCCACCACATTAACTAAAAGCAGGCCGAATTCTTTTGATTTATGCTGATAAAACATAAGCTTTCCACTCCAGAAACCTTGCTGTGTTTCCCCCCTCAATTACCTGCAATCCAGGTCCACTCCAAGGGGCTGAAGCTGGGCATTTACGCAGATGTCGGGAACAAGACATGTGCTGGTTTTCCTGGCAGCCGCGGTTACTACGATTTGGACGCTGACACCTTTGCTGGCTGGGGGGTGGACCTGCTGAAGTTTGACGGCTGTAACTTTGGCACCCTGGAACTGTTGGCAGAAGGTATGTCCCAGAGCAGGATTTGCCAGGAGGTCAGAGCGAACCTTTTAGCCTGCGTGGAATTTACTATTTACCTCGACCTTGGATAGGGTCACCCAGTTCACTTTCCTGGAAGCAGGAGAGAGGGCTTTAAGGAGGAATATGTGACACACTTTGTCCTTCCTCTCTCCCCTTCCAAAACAGCTCACAGTAAATTTTCTGAACTGTCTATACTTGGAATAAGCCACCAGCACCTTTGCCACTTCTACTCTCCCCTCTCTCTTCCCACCTAGCTCCTGATCCAAAAGCTCTCTCCTTTTTGGGGCTTAAGGCATTGTTCAGGGTGCTTCATTTTAGGAAGATAATGACACAATTAAGTGCGTTCAGAGGAGGCGACTAGGATTTGGAGGGTGGGTGTCTGGAATTACTATGACAGGGATGAGGAACTTCAAGCCCTCCAGAGGTTACGAGACTCCCAAATCCTGTCAGTCCCAGGTAGTTGGGTCAAAGGTCATGGATGCTGGCAGTTGCGTGCAACGTCTGAAAGGCCACAGATTCCCCATCCTTGATCCAGAGCCAGAATTGATGAGTCCCATTGGCTTTAACTTACAATGAGGAAATGAGCCTCATTGGCTTTAACTTACATTTTTGACTTCCTTATTGAAGACCTTTGAAAGAAAAAGTAAAGGTAAAGGGACCCCTGGCCGTTAGGTCCAGTCGCAGACGACTCTGGGGATGTGGCGCTCATCTCGCTTTACTAGCCGAGGGAGCTGGCGTATAGCTTCTGGGTCATGTGGCCAGCATGACTAAGCCACTTCCGGCGAACCAGAGCAGCACACGGAAACGCCGTTTACCTTCCCGCTGGAGTGGTACCTATTTATCTACTTGCACTTTGATGTGCTTTTGAACTGCTAGGTTGGCAGGAGCAGGGACCGAACAATGGGAGCTCACCCCCTCGTGGGGATTTGAACCGCCAACCTTCTGATTGGCAAGTCCTAGGCTCTGTGGTTTAACCCACAGCGCCACCTGCGCCCCCTTTATAGGTTAGGTAGGTGGTAAAGCCTTGACCAGGGCTGGCACAAAGATTGAGGGTGCCCTGACAAAAATTCCCTCTAGGACTCGCCCAGCACTATCCTGATGCCCCCCAAGATAAGCTTACAAAGGGGCAGAGAGGTGAGTGGTGGATATTGGTGATGAGTGTCAGGCTTTGGTTATTTGTTTTAATTCTTGGGGGGTGTCTCTGCTCTTTGCCACCAGGTTATAAGAACATGTCTCATGCTTTGAACAAAACAGGCAGAGACATTGTGTTCTCGTGCGAGTGGCCACTGTATGAGAGACCCTTTCGGAAGGTAAGGAGAGGCCGCTTTGCAACCTTGCTATTTCCCTGGGGCATATTGCTGGACTACAACACCCATCAGGTCTGACAGTTGGCCATGCTTGCAGGGCTGCTGAGGGCTGTAATAGAAATTCAGCACCAGCTGGAGGACCAAAGGTTCCCCACACCTGTCCTAGGGCAAAGGCTGGTAACCAAATGTTGATGGACTACAGCTCCCATCACCCCTTACAATGAGTCATGCTGGGCTGGTTGAGGTCTGATGTGAGTTGGAATCCAACAATGTCTGGAGGGTCTTCACAGGTTCCCCATTCCTGCACAGTAACCTCTGCTTGTGATCTGCATATGAGTACATAAAACAATCAGGAAAGGTGACTGTCATTGCCACACCAGTCATATTTGGTGTGCTGGGAGCCTGTTTGGCTATGTAATAGTGAAACCCATTGATTGTGATGTTAGGCTGCACCTTGGGAAAAGCATCTTCCCGCATTGCAACAGGAATGACTATAATCCTCCACACCCAACTCACCAGATTAATCATCTGAAGAGATGGGAGGGTATGATAACACTTCCCTCCTTAGCTGATTTGCAGGGGTCAGCCAAGAGAAGGGGGGCTTTGTCCTGGTGTGCATGTATGCTTGCTGTATGCAGGAGAGTGTGGGGTGACCACGCCAGCTGTCAGGAGTGGTTCTCGGAGAGAAAAAGGTTCCTCACTCTTGCTGCAGCAGCTCCTCCTGTGTTCAGAATGTGTTATGTTTAGTCTCTTAGGGATATATAGATGGCAAGAAGGGGGCGTTATGGGGAAGGGCCGTAGCTCAGAGGTACAGCATCTGGTTTGCATGCAGAAGGTCCCAGGTTCAACCCCCGGCTTCTCCAGGGAGAGACACTCTGCCTGGAACCCTGGCAATGCAAACAGTGCTGAGCAACATGGACCTGTGGTTTGTGTAAGGCAGATTCCTATGTTCCTGGGAAAAGTTTCATGGGGCAAATGACTTCAGGAGAACTTGCAAAAAGGGAGGGAGCCCTATCCAGGTCCTTCCCACACTTTATTTAAAGCCAAGTTGAGTCAGTGCTGCAAAACCCTGTTCTGGCAACTGCCCTGCACAGTCTCTGGTAGAAGCCAGCCACATCCCCCACTGAAACAGTCCATTCCATTCTGACGCAGTGCTCAGTGGGACTGAAATATGACACATATCTTAAATAAATCGTTGCCACCTCTTTTCTCTCTCTGTCTTTACTCCTCTGCCAGCCCAACTACACAGAGATCAAACAGTACTGCAATTACTGGAGGAATTATGCTGACGTCTACGATGCCTGGGGCAGCGTCAAGAACATATTGGACTGGACTTCTTATAACCAGGACAGCATTGTGGATGCCGCTGGGCCAGGGGCCTGGAATGACCCGGATATGGTAAGAAAACCTTTTTCTGGGTCACTTATCCAGATTCCACGCTGTTGCTCAAGCATCCAAACCCTTGCAGCCTTCCTGAGCCCTGGAGAGGGGCCTGTAGCTCACTGGGAGAGAAGAACCTGCCTAGATTTAAACTCTAGCAATCCCAGATAGGGCTGGAAGAGGCTTCAGTCTGAAACCCTGGAGAACTGCTGTCAGACATTCTAGGCTGGGAGAGTGGTAGCTCAAAATGTACAGATGATATCAGGCTGGGGTAGGAGGCTGTAGACCCGCCTTTAACCCAAATATGCATTTGGGGACCCAAATATTATTACTATTAATTCTGTTTTTGCCCTTATTTGTATGGCGGTAGCGTTGCAGTTGCAACCCACCTTATGGCTTCGTGGTGGGTCCTGACACACTAACCTGAAGACCAGTGCTGTAGAGCAGTGGGTCCCTATTAGCTATGCACCGTGGACCCCTTGTTTTTCAAAAGACAAGCCATGGTACCCCCTACTTTTGAAGATTTTGATATATCTATGGTATATTTTGTTATGTGAATGGTGCCACGGACTCCCTGGGTGAGTTTTCTGTGGCCCACCAATTGAGAACCACTGCTGTAGAGAATATTGAACTCAATGAACCAGTTCACTGATTCTGGCATAAAATAGCTTGTTGTACTGCAAAGTGATTGCTAAATATATAAAGCACATCCAATCCCGGCTGCTGAAGAAGGTGAGTCCCTGCTCATCAGTCTTGCCTTGAGTATTCCCCAGGTACCTGCCTTTTATTTATTCACTCTCAATCTTCCTGCAAGCCCAGACATCTGCTTTGCATGGCTTTAGCTTCAATTCTAGGTTGTATATTAATTTGCATGTTTTCTTCATGTTTATAAATTGACAATAAGCTCCTTGTGTTCCTTTCAAGAGCTTGGCTGCAAATACGTTTTTACATGAGGCCCACATGAAAACTCAGTGTGGTATAGAGTGCGTTTTATGGCCAAAGTGTCTCTGTACCATAAAATTTCTGCCTAAGGGCTACAGCCATTTGGGATGCCCTCAGGCTATTTCAGCTATTAATTAAACAAGCATTAAAAATGGAACATGTGAGAAAATATCATGGCATCCCTGTGCAGGGCCTTCCTAAGAAAAATACAGAGCAGCAGAATATAAAGAGTTTGATTCCTAATTCAGGCCCCAATCACAATATACATTTAAATCAGTATCATACCACTTTAAACAGTCATGGCTTCCCCAAAGAATTTTGGGTACTTTAGTTTGTTAAGGACTCTGGGAGTTCTTAGAATACTTTTATTCTCCTCATGGATCTACAACTTGATATAAAAAAAATAAGTTGTAGATCCATTTTTATTAAGTCTCCAACAATATTTAAAAACATTTATCCTTTTTATTTTAGCATACAAATTTCTTCTTGACTTTCCACCCTTCCTTTCCTGATTTTTTTTTTTTAACTCCTTTTTATTAGCTGTTTATAGATCTACAACTTCTAAAATGGTCTAAGAGCCGGTCCTTCTTCTCAGGGACCCTCGGAATGTAGCTCTGCGAAAAGAGGGATTTCATAACAACTCCCGGCACCATACCAAACTACAGTTCCCGGGATTCTTCAGGGAAAACCATGGCTCTATATTTATTATAGTGGTGCCATATTGCTTTAAAAATGTAAACTGCAGATAGAGCCACACATTATAAGCGCACCGATATCAGGCTATAAAAGTTAGCCTAAGCTGTTCTGCTGGATTCACTTTTGGTGACAATCTCCGCTTGAAAGGCTTGTTGGAAAAGGTCTTCGTTAGGAGCCAAGGAAACAATAGAGATGGTGCCTTCCTTTGCAATGGGCATTGCAAAGAGTAGGTGCTACCAAAACAGTGGTACCTTGGGTTAAGAACTTTATTCATTCTTGAGGTCTGTTTTTAACCTGAAACCGTTCTTAATCTGAGGTACCACTTTAGCTAATGGGGCCTGCCACCGCCGCGCGATTTCTGTTCTCATCCTGAGGTAAAGTTCTTAACCCGAGGTACTACTTCTGTTATGTACTGAAGTTCTCACCCTGGGCCAGCAGGGGGATACTGTAGATAGTTATGCAAATGAAGGATTGAAAGTGACGTTCAGTGATTGGATGGATACTGTAGATAGTTATGCAAATGAAGGATCGAAAGTGACGTTCAGTGATTGGATGGATACTGTAGATAGTTATGCAAATGAAGGATCGAAAGTGACGTTCAGTGATTGGATGGATACTGTAGATAGTTATGCAAATGAAGAAATGAAAGTGACGTTCAGTGATTGGATAGTTTTATAAAGTTGTTACAGTAATGTGGTACTGGAGCTCTATATAAGCAGGCTGACTGAGCCCTTCAGTTCAGTTCTCTTCTGTTCTCTGAATAAAGAAGAGCTGTTTGAAGAATCACTGTGTCGTCTGATATGTTCACCCACAACTTAACTTCCGAGTTAGCGTCGTCTGTAACCTGAAGTGTTTGTAACCCGAGGTACCACTGTAAAGGCCTTATTTCTACACTGTGTGGAGCAGACCTTCTGATGAGGTAGTATTTGCCAGAGACCATTACACTGAGTCAGGCTGTTTGCTCATCTAACCCAGAATTGTCTACACAGACGGGCAGCATCTCTTCAGGGCTTCAGGCAGACACAGGCTTTTCCTGAAACCTTTCCTCTCGTCTTCTTAACTGGGAATGCCTGGGATTGAACCTTTTCTGCGCAAATAACATGAGCTGAGCTGTAGGAGTGGACGTATCTGGTGATAATTAAGGGCTGGATTTGGCCCTGCGGCCTCCAGCGGCTAATCACCAGCCTAGTTCCCTTTCTTAGTTCCCATCCTGATACCTAAAAGTTGTAACCCCCTTCAATATGGTAATTCTCCTCTACCACCCTCCCTATGCCAGCTGGTGATTGGAAATTTTGGGCTGAGCTGGGATCAGCAAGTAACTCAACTGGCACTCTGGGCCATCATGGCGGCTCCACTTCTCATGTCCAATGACCTGCGTCAGATTAGCCCACAGGCCAAGGCTCTTCTCCAAAACAAAGAAGTGATAGCCATCAACCAGGATTCACTGGGCAAGCAAGGATATCGAATTACCAAGGTAAGAATGCCATGGGGAAAAGGTGTGTGGAGAGTAGGAGGAGGAAAGTTTTGAAGCAAGGTGGTTTTAATAATAATAATAATAATAATAATAATAATAATAATAATAATAATAATAAAATTTATTTATACCCCGCCCTTCCCGGTTCAGAAAACTGGGCTCAGGGCGGCTAACAACAAATTTTAAAACACTCAATTGATGCAACCAAAAACAGCATAAAATACAGTATAAAACACGAATAACAATAAATTCAGAATTCAAAAATCAATTTAGGGAGGAAATCCATCCAATAAACATTAGATTATCACCAGTGATAGCTGGCTAAATTAGTCCTATTTGGGCCAGCGAGGAGACCAGGGGAGAATTAGCTGTGGGATCCCAGAGCGGGTAATCTTCATAAAAAGTGGAGGGGGAGGGAAGGAAGGAAGAGGAATAAAAGATCAGGCTAAGTTCAAATTGAAAGCCAGGCGGAAGAGCTCTGTCTTAGAGGCCCTGCAGAAGGAAGTTAAATCCTGCAGGGCCCTGGTCTCATGGGACAGAGCATTCCACCAGGTCGGACTCTCCTGTTCTCAGTCTTGATGTCTTTAGCCTTGTTTTCCAAACTTCCCAAACTTGAGCTGCCAGCCTTGTTTTGGACTACAGTTCCCATCATCCCTGACCACTGGTCCTGCTAGCTAGGGATGATGGGAGTTGTAGTCCAAAAACAGCCGGCGACCCAAAGTTTGTGAAATTGCTTTAGATGAAGTTGAAAGGCTGTACTCATCCAGATCATGTTCCAAATACAAATGGGATGCAGCCCCACCAACCTCAGTTAGGCCTCACCTGCCTGCCTACTTACCTACAGCAATACCTGGTGGACTTGCTGTCAGCTTCCTTCTCTGTAGCCCCAGTACTGCTATTGTAAAATTCATTACTTTTTAAGATTTCCTCCCCTACATTCAAGCAGTTATTCACATTCTACAAACGAATTAGTTAGCTCTCCCTGTCATCTGGCTTTGGCTCCAGATCCTGTTTGTAGGGCTTTCTGCTTTCCCTCCCTGGCCGCTTCGAACAGGCACCAGCAGCAGGTGATATTGTTAATTCGTTGAGCCTAGTATTGTCTCCTCTGGACTGGAAGTAGAGGAACTTGGGCAGAGGTCTTTCACACCACCAGCTTCCTCATCCTTTTAATAGGCAGTTCTTTTAAGGAAGTGCATTTTATGTTTCTTAAGAGCCAGTGTTTTGCAGCATTAAGAGTGTGAGCTAGGAAGACTCCTTTCAAATTGCCTCTGATGTGATGGCTTTTAAGCAAGCCATCTTTCTCCCTTCCTTAGATGACCCATTTAAATAAGAGGTGAGGGGTCCTTTTCAGCTTGAGGGCCACATTCAGTTAGGGGAAACCTGAAGGCTGCATTCTGTGCAAAATTCCCAAGTTTATTCACACATACACCCACTCACAACCTTTCCATCCAGGCAAGCGAAAGGCAGCATCACAGTTCCAAGATGGTTACAGCTGGACAGTGCCACTCAACGAAAGCATGGAACAGGACTGGAAAGACACAGATAAAGAGGCCTGGAGCTTTTCATTTGGCCCCTGCATCCAAAATTCCCTGCTCCAAATTTAAACGAAGTTTCCCATTTTGAATAGATAGATAAATATCCTGAGTGCAGTCGGGAAACATCTGGAGAGCAAGAGGTTCCTCGCTCTGCTTTAGAGCAATAAATAACATTGGATCAGGGTTATCACAGGATTGCTTCCTCCAGCATGAACCTGCTGAAATCTTAAGATCTCCATTGGAGGCCTTCTGGTGCTCCTGCTAGAGGAATATAGAGACAGCCTTGTCGGTGGTGGCCCCTTGTTTATGGAACACCCTTGGGCAAAGAGTCCCCAACACGATCTTTTATCATTCTGTCCTTGAAGCCCTTTTAGTTGTTTTTTAAGGGTTCACCATATAAAGTTTCGTAAACTTTACTTGTCATCTTTGTTGTTTGTTTGTAAACAGTTTTGTACGTTAACAGAAAAAGCACTCTAGAGAGCAGGGATGGGGAGCCTGTGCCCTTACAGATGCTGATACAGCTCCCATCACCCCTGCCTATTGGGCTGGTTGGCTGTGGCCAATGGGAGTTGGCAGCCCAATATCTGGAGGGCCACAGCTTCCCCATCCCCGGTGATTGTTACTGCAGCTGGTAATGGATGTTGTGTCTTTCCAGGAAAACCACTTTGAGCTGTGGGAGCGGCCTCTGTCGGGCGGAGCCTTTGCCATAGCTGTGCTGAACCGTCAGGAGATTGGTGGACCACAGGCTTTTGTATTCTCTACTGCCTTCCTTGGCAGTGGCTTAGCTTGTAACCCTGCCTGCTCCATCCAGCAGATCCTTCCCACCAGCGAGGATTTGGGGCTGCACAACTGGGTTTCACCCTTGAAGGTGGTGGTGAACCCAACTGGCACAGTGCTGCTGAAGATGGTGGTGACTGAGGAAAAACTGTTTGATAATGGAAACAAGCGCTTTCCAGAGTTCTTGTAACATAGCATATTCTTTCCCCCCTCATTTTTTTCTCCCAAGGAGGACTTTTAGGCAGAAGCAGGTAACCTTCCTACATGTCTGGGAAAGGTTGCTACAACATCAACTCCTTAGTTCAGTGCCACATTCCTAATCCTGCAGTGACTTCTAAATTTCCTTACAGTGTAAGAACCTGCATTTCTGGACAAGTAAGCTGGAGATAGCAGTCTATGCCTTATTGCGCTTTGCCAAACACGGTGTCAACACCATGTTTTCTTCTTCTACCTCTGGGGGATGCCAAGCACGATGAATGTAGTTGTGTTGTTAAGAAAAAGGCTGTGGTTATACACCAGTAACTCCTGTGGGCAGTCACCTATTCCTCCAGCTTACTCAAACCACAATATACACAACTTTGTTACTTTTAGCCCTCTCCCCCCACTACCTAAAGATAATTATAGCACAGGTGAGATTACAACATGAACACCCCGTTGTACCTCAGGCACTTTTCTGAAAGCCTGTTTCAGCAGGACACTTTTGAATAAATTGTACTATGCCTATTTATTGAACTTCTATTTTTGCCTGTGGGTTTTGTTTGTTGTGTAAGCCACGTTGTATGGGGGGAAAGCAGTCTTATCAGTAAATCTAGGGGAAATCTCAGCTGTGTTGCTACCAGTAAGTTTGAAGTCATCATGGACTTTTCATACCACTAAGCCTCACTGCTTCACTAAAGTGATCCATACAATGTGATTGTACAAGAGATACTGGCAAAATGTTTTCAATGAATCTTTGCTGTCTTTTTGCCATGAACTAAATCCCTATTGCTGGCAAGGGATAATGGAAGTGAATTAAAAATCCACATGATCAAGCTATTGGGGTTTTCGTGTTATATTCCATTTGCTGCTTATTGGTTAAAGGAACACAATGGGAAAAATCAGGTCAGTTGTTCTGGCCAAATACAATGAAGCAAGAAACTAAAATTTGCTTATGATTTCTTGAAACTTAAATGTTTGTTTCTAAATTTTTAACAAATAAAGGTGCAAAAATCTCAAAATTTAAGCATTCTAAAGAAAAAAGACTGAGAATATAGTTAGAAGTGATTATGGGAGTTTAGTGAAGGCATATCCTGCATATGCCTTTGAACTCTTGGGGGTTTACAGTGTTGGACTACAACTCTCATCATCCCCTAACCATTGGTCCTTCTGGCTTGGGGTGATGGGAGTTATAGTCCAACATCTGAGGACCAGAAGCTGAGAAAAGCTGCCCTAATCACTGCACAAATTACGAAGTCTCTGCTAGAGACTGAAGCGAGACACGCATGGAAAATAGCTTTCATCCCTGTACGGTACATTACTTTCCATATTCCCAATTGCTTCAAGACCTGAAAAAGCAACATACCTGCTTATCTTCCAACAGAGAGTCCCAGCAATGAAAGTAGTCCCAGAGAAATATGTTATGTCAGTGAACTGGCTTACAATGTTTTCCCCAAAAGGAATGTGCAAGTGGGGGAAAAGGCTAGACATGGGTAAATATTGAATGAGTGGGAAAGGGGAACAGAGAAAGCAGGGTTTGGCCCTAGGCTGCCTGTATAAAATGTTGCAGAGAAAACAAAAAAAATTCCTTCCAGTAGCACCTTAAAGACCAACTAAGTCAGTTCTTGGTATGAACTTTCGTGTGCATGCACACTTCTTCAGATACACTCAGTGTATCTGAAGAAGTGTGCATGCACACGAAAGCTCATACCAAGAACTGACTTAGTTGGTCTTTAAGGTGCTACTGGAAGGAATTTTTTTTGTTTTGACTATGGCAGACCAACACGGCTACCTATCTGTAGCAGAGAAAACAGAATGACAAAAAGGAAATAAAAGATAAATGCCAAGAGGCAAAGGCAGCCATGTCCTACACATAGCAGCACAATATAATGAAAACACGCCCCTGCTTTCTTCAGCAAGCCTCATAGTTGGGCATGAGAGCTGAAAAATATCCACATCTGTATACTCAATTCTGACTAAACTCAGCCTCCTAGAGCAAAATATACACCAGGAGGCTGAGTTTGGTCAGAATCAAGTATATACTTCCAGGGTTAACACTAAATACATTCCTTCTGGTAAACGAGCCACCATGGCTGCTAGAGGGCTGTGAAAACTGGTGTCCTGGGCTTTTGGCTTACCTACCCATGTATTCTCTGAAACCAAGAGAGCACATTGTTTGCCGGATGTGAAAGATATTGACATTTTTTCCAGCTCTCCTACCCCATCATGTTCTTCATCCACAGATGTTCGAACAATCTGGTATTTTTGTATGCTTGACCCAACCTTTGTTCTGATGTCAATGTTTCGTTTTGTAGGGATCGTGAACAGCCAAATTGACTGTATCTCCTGCCAAGCCCCTTCACATGTAAAAATGTTACTTAAGGGGGCCTTATCTGAGGTGAGATACCTGACCAAAAAGAGCCTTTTAAAAGCTAATCTGCTTTTGCAGCCTTGTCCTCTTCACATCAGGATCTTCTATGAAGTGGACCAGTCATGCTGATTCTTTGTGAGTAAATCTTAAGTGTAGTGAATAGGGTTTGATTAGATCAGAAGGTCAGTGGTTCGAATCCCCAGGACAGGCTGAGCTCCTGTTGCTCGGTCCCAACTCCTGCCAACCTAGCAGTTTGAAAGCATGCCAAAAAGTGCAAGTAGATACCACTTGTACCACTCTGGTGGGAAGGTAAATGGCGTTTTCAGTGTTCTGTTGTGCCAGAAATGGCTTAGTCATGCTGGCCACATGACCCGGAAAATCTGTCTGCGGACGAACGCCAGCTCCCTCAGCCTGTAAAACAAGATGAGCGCCGCAATCCCAGAGTCATTGTCAGGGGTCCTTTACTTCAGTCTGAGCCACAGTACTCTATTTTTTTGGTATTCTGTTTTAACCTACCTGCTTTCCCCTCTCTTTATTCCTAATAGTTTCTTAATTTGGCTGCTTAAACATCATTTGCCAGTCTCAGGGTTTTATAATCTCCATGCGCGTAGACCTTTGGTATTTAGTCTACTGGGAGTTTAGGACTGAAGTTGTAAGTGCCCAGCGCACTCTTCTCTGGTGTGTATGTTTGAGAGAGAATGGGCTGATGCTACATTCTGAGTAAATCACAAAGCTGTGGGTTGAACAGAGTAGTGCTGGGGCACTGGCTCAGAACTTTTAAAAGCAGTTGTTTTTGTGTACCCTAGGTTCCCTCCCATCAGGGACTGGAATGGTGGTGACAGCAAATACTGAAAAGTAAGATCCACTGGTAAACTTGCAGGGTTAGTGTGTTGCAGCTGGGCAACCAAGGGGGTCAAGGAATGCTATCTTGGGCCACAGACCCGCTTTGTCACAGGGATAAAATGAGATAAGCTCACACTAGTAAACAAAAATGGCTATGACACATATTAGGGTGATCCAATAGGACTTTTATTACATTTCATACATCAACCAACAATGGGTTCCACAGCAGCCTAGAACTGGATAACCTGGCCCTGTAAGGGGAAATAAAAAAACCAGACTGAGTATCTAGCCAACAGCACCCGAAACCATTTTTAATTCTGTAGATTCCCCCCCCCCCCCATTTGCAAAAGAGGCTTAGCACTTGCTTTCAGCTGACCAGGACCACTCCCAAAGACTAAAGATAAACCTAGAAAATGATTTTAAACGTGTATGATTGTGGGTCCCATATAAGGCACCCTGAAAAGTATAGTTTTTCATATTATTTGAATCCACTGCACTCCTACAAAAAGCCCTAAAACAAGATAGGTGCATGAGAAAGGTGTACATATCCTGATTTGTTTTCACTTATTTATTCCTCCAACTCTTTTCTGTCATAACACTATATCAAACCCACTTTTACAATCAATCTAATGGTCCAAAGGACAGCTATTATCTCTCACTGTCACAACAAACACCCACAATTAGCAAGACAGGCAGCATCACTTTGGACACTAAAGGATGGGGCCAGCATTGCACAGAACATGACTTAGCAAAGGATTGTACCTTTCTCTTCTTGTCTCCTCCCAACTCGAAGTGCTTGCACCTCTTAATGGCCAGCATCCTCTTTGACCTGCAATTGGGCTCCACACATTCCAGTCTCAGCACGATCTTCTTTGTGGTCTTTGCCTGAAACAGAAAAGAAAGTCTATTCAGGCCCTGACAAAGGCCTATCTCAACATTTGTCCCCTACCTTCCCTACACCTACTTACAAGGCAAGGCAGAAAGGGAAGCAGAAAAGTGAAAAGGTGAGGCAATCAGTCAGATTAGTATTCCGTGAAAATGAAAAGTGACCAAAATTAAGCTGAGATCCTAAAAAGGAAGATCCAGTCCCAGAAGCTCTGATTTTTCATTCATTCATTCATTCATTCATTCATTCATTCATTCATTCATATTAATTCCTGAAATAAACCCGCAACAGGAATTCTCCAGTTCCACACCAGCATACTCAGTTTCAAGTTGCACCATACAAGTTCCCATAGCCTTCCAATTAGGCTCACCTTTTTGCGGAAGATGGGCTTTGTTTGGCCACCATAGCCACTCTGCTTGCGATCATATCGCCGCTTTCCTAATGGGAAGAAATTAAATCCTTCAGATAACAGTGAAGTCTACTTGAAACTCAATCCCCCTAAACACTACAAGACACAGGAACAACCCACTTCACCATGAGGTAGGTTGGCTATCTGTATTCCTACAACATGCAACTGTTTCCTGCTGCCACACATTCTCCGAACAGCTTACCTTGCCTATTTTTCTCCCCTATGGTTCTGAGGTTTCACAAACCAGGTGTTGTTTATCTACTTTACTGTCACAGTGTTGTGTGATGAGGTATACGCAGGGAGAATATTTTTAAATGTTAAGGGAACCTCTGTATTTATTCCCTTATCCCCCCCCCGCCTCCACATTTTGTATGGGTTGTGCACACAAAGGCCAACACTGCAAAGTAAAAGCAAAATCCACTTAATGAAGTAGAACACTTCATGTATTCACAACATGAGCTGATTCCGTATTTCCCACATGGCACAATGTTCTGTACTCCTCCTGCATTTTCTTAAATTAATGAAATATATGCTCAAATAACGTTTTACAGATGGCAATCCCAAGTTTCAAAAAAATGTACCATTTCTACAATATTGCAGGCATGCTTTTTGTGATTCCAAGAAATTGGGAGTAAAATGTACACTTCTGCAACTTACCCTGAGCATACAAAGACTCCTTGCCCTTCTTGTACTGGGTTACTTTGTGGGGCTGGTGCTTCCCACACTTTTTGCAGTAAGTCCTGCGGGTTTTGGGGACGTTCACCTGGCAAAGAAGAACAAGTTAAGTTTTACAGCAGTAAGTGTGTCTCCTTAGCTTTGCATGCAGCCATGTGATTATATCCTGCTAACTAGATAATTAGCATACCATGTGGTCAGGCAAAGTAAGATGCCCCTTAATAGGAAAACCCACCTAGCGAAAATGCATACAAGGGGCCAATGGAACATAGCTCACAGCAGTGTTCTTTTCAAGTGTAAATTGTGAAATAAATAAAAAACAGGACTTGAGCACAACAGCATTCTCACATCCCACAGCAACTGCTCTTCTGAGGTACACATGGCAATCGACAGGTTTACACGACGTTATTACAAATAATCAAATCCCCGCCAGCAGAAAATCAGCACGAGAAGGCTGGGTTGGAAACCTTTCCACAGACAAGCTAGTTTTCTATACGCAGGAATGTAAATGCCATTATATGCACCGTGCCCTCCGCCAACACCCCCGCAACCTGAACCACAGCGCAGCCTACAATAGCCTAAGCGCGACCTGCACTACCGTCAGGGCCTCCTTGGACAGGCACAATCAGGGTCTACCCTTCCCCTCCATGCCCATTCTGGCCTTGCCAACCTCGGGCCTTTTCCACCTCCCTTCTCTCCACAACCCAGCAATTCCCCAACCAAATCCCCCCAGCCCTGTCGGCCGTCTGTCGCCGCTTCTCTGAGACCCACGCCCGAACCGCTGCCCTTAGCCCCCGAAGCGGATGGCTTTGGATCCAAGCATCTCACCATCTTGCCAGCGTCAACGTCGCCTCCACAGAGAAAGAAAGAACTTCTTCCCGGAAGCGGAAGTCAAAGATACGCGAGAGCAGAAAAAGAAAGGGAAGCCGGAAGGCTAGAGCGCCACTCGCAGGCTCATCATAGAGTCGTCGAGGAGGAAGAACGAGCGAGCCGTGTCCACCACCTTCCGGAAAGGAGAGGAAATTGCGGCCACATGTGCTTGCATGGCTTGTTCGCGTTGCACACTTACCTGAGAGTAACGAAGCCCCATTGCACTCGGCGGGACTTACCTTAACATGGTTTAAGGTCGGGATGCATGAGTTGGTATAAGAAGGAGATTTTTTCCAAGTGCAGCTTTTCCCAATTGGGACGTTGCGGCGACTGCGACAGATGAGCAGCTGGCATAACATTTCCTTTTTACGCAGCTCATAGAAAGGTACAGACGTCTGGCAATGATACTGAAATCATAGCCATCGTAGCCATCTTCATAAAATAGTAATAATAATAGTAAATGTTACAAGTAGACAAAGTCACAAAAAAAGTTGTGTGGTGTGTTTTATTTAACCATTTTATCAGGAAGAGAGTTGCTCACATAGTGGATTACTTGAAAAGAGGAAGCTTTTGTGGCTGTGCAAACTCCGGAGATTCTCCCTATGTTCAACGGGCCTCACACTGGCGAGGGCTGCCTCTGGCCCTGACCTTCCCTATACACACGCACCCAGTACTTTATTTAGCTTTCCACTGACGCACTCCTCTCCGACTTGGCCAAATGGCAGTTTTTGCAAATACTGGGGGGGGGGGGGGAGAAGTTTCCTGACCTGGAGTTAACCTCAGCTCTGAGTTGCAGGCTGGGGTTAAAAGAGAGGCCTTGGTGCACATTAGGGTAACCCAAATGTTATGAAAGGCAGCAGTGATGTTCAGGCTTTTGAGTTGCCAAAACTCTTAGGCAGACAAATTGGTAAGCAAAACAGAAAGGGAGGGAAATGGTTAATGTGGGCCATGGACAAAGAATGGGCATCGCTGTACATGTCACATCACCACCATAGATTTAAAACAATGTTACACTCAGTGCTTTTTTCCTGGGGGTACGCAGGGGTACACATACCCCTAAACATTTTTTGAATCGTTGGCCTCATTGAGGGGCAGTATTTCAATGTGAATAGGAAAATGAGAGTACCCCTAAACATTTTTTAAGGAAAAAAAGCACTGGTTATACTACTTTACCAGCTGCCGGGACTTGTAGTTTACCTCCACAGAGAGCTACAGTTCCCAGCATTCATGGCAAGCTACAGTTCCCAGGATTCTTTGGGGGAAGCCATGACTGTGAACAAGATGTAAGTGTGCTCTAAGTGTACAGCATGGTGTCATTGTGACCACAGTCTTCCTGTGCTTGGCATCACTCTTCATATTTTATGAAGCTCGCAAAACCAGCTCTAAAGTTAAGCCCCAGTTCAAATTGCACCCTGCTCAAGCCTTATTTGCTTGTAATGGCCGGATCCATCTTGGATATGACCCCTCTTCAGCTTGTTCTTTCTTATACAGTACAGGCAACATCTTCCTTTGCCTCTTTTGCAGTTTGGCGTGCAATAATTATTCCAACCTCCTCCCCCATGCTCCAGAATTGGGCCAACTGGATTGGCGTGAAAGCTTTTGAGTTTTGCAGGATGTTTCAACAGGCTGACCCTACTTGATGAAGAATTCTGGAAAACAGAAAAAAATAATCTGAAATTAGCCCAATAAAAGATAGTTAACCGATTCTGTATCTTCCTTTCATTGTCTTCCCCTCTGCTTCTATGGCTGTGTACCCACTATAATTTTATATTACATTCGTAGCACATTCCTTCCCTCAAATAATTCTGTTCATAGTAGTTTACCCCTCACTAAGTTATAATTCCCATCAGCCATTAACAAACTAGTGTCCAGAATTCTTTGAAAAAAATACAGTGCTACCTCTGGTTAAGAACTTAATTCATTTGCAGGTCCGTTCTTAACCTGAAACTGTTCTTAACCTGAAGCACCACTTTAGCTAATGGGGCCTCCCGCTGCTGCCGCCCCGCCGTAGCACGATTTCTGTTCTCATCCTGAAGCAAAGTTCTTAACCCGAGGTAATATTTCTGGGTTAGCGGAGTCTGTAACCTGAAGCGTATGTAACCCAAGGTACCACTGTAATGTACTTCAAATGTACTTCAAGGTCTGGTATGCATGGAACCATCTGCTTGCAGTTAGTCCTGGAGCCAATTCTGTTTCTCCTTCCCTCTCCTTGCCTCTCTGCAGGCAGACCTATTGCCTCTTACCAGGCAAGGCCTGGCCCCCCTACTGAGCTAGGACTTCCTTTTCTTGCAGCAAGACTGAAAGTTCCTCCAGGGGTTTTATTGAGCTCATTTGCTTGCACAGTGCTTTCACGGTGGTTAGACTATGTCTGTTGCTTATTGAGCACTTGTTCTTATTTGTTTATGGGGTAGCTATACAACAACAAGCATTCACCCATGTTTTCCTGCAGGGTGTTTACACATCTTCCCATCCATTAACAATTTGTTCATCTCACACTTTTCAATACATTTCCCAGTCACTTTCCTAGCAGCAAAAAAACCAAACAAACACTTGTGGCATTGTTTTTCTTAAAAAGCAGATTTGTTGCGCTAGGGTGACTGAGCGATTTAATCCATTTTCATTGTGCAAGCGTGAACCTATGGTGTGTGCTTGAAACCCACCCACAAATTAGTGACCGCCTGGGCTGGAGGCTCCCAGAGTATGCCCCCAGGTGGGCATTTACTGTGGGATCAGTATTCCCATATAAACAAGTCATTTGCAGCAGCCACACAAGATCGTTCACATCAAAATGCCAGCCCATTTTAACCCCCCCCCCATTTAACTCTTTTCAGGGGAAAGAGGATAATAGGAAAGGGGGGCACCTGTTGCCAATGACCTGTTCGCAAATTAACCCCCTTATGTCTGGAGACACCCTGAGGGTGGCATCATGGTTGAAAGGAAATAAAGACAGTTTGGTCAGAAACTAAGAAAAGGGGAACTGAAAGGGTGGGGTTAGCTCCAGATGACAGTCTTCCCTGCAGTGCAACACAGCTCTTTGACTGAGTCTCCTGCTGCTGCCATTCCTTTTACCAGCCGTTCAAAGATTTTAAAACCATCCACCTATGTGCCGGCTGTTCCAGAGTCCAGAGGCGTCTCAAGGAACCTGCTGCTTTTGAGAGGAGCCCTTTGCAGCACGGTGTGTGGGACAGCAAGGACAAGAGTCAACCAGTGAGTCTTTAATCCTTTGCGCTAGCCCAGAATCAACAGTGCTTTTGAAAAAGAGAGAGGGAGAGAGAGAGAGAGGAGAGCAAACTAAGAAGTGGGGAGGGCAAAATGAAAGCAATGAGGGCAGGTCGATTTGTAGCCTCATTCAGGAATCAAGTGGAAAATTTCAGAGTGATGATCTTGGGCCTGAGAACACCAACAGGAATAAGAGCAACAGCAGATTTGATGAGTGTAGTGCAACTAAATTGTGGGCCACACAGACACTCTAGTTTTCTGTTCTCAGGTGTGTTTCCCAGCCCACGCACCTCTGGCTGCTGGTACTCAAATCCTGGACGCCATGTCTTCTTAATTGTGTACCTTGCAGATATACATGTGCGTACGCAGAAATGTAGGAAGCTGCCTTACACCGTCAGACTAATGGTCAATTTAACTCAGTATTATCCACACTGAGGTGCCAGAGATCAAATCTAGGACCTTCATGTGGAGCATGTGCACGACTGCTAAAGTGCAGCTCCTGATTACGCTGCTTTTGTACTCTTCCAAGGAACATGGCATCTGTGGCCATCACAAGCCATCTGTGCGCAGAGACAGTGATGTACTTGCTTTTTGAAGCCATTCACATAGGGAATTAAAAGTATTCTTCTTTTAATATGGCTTCTTTTCATACATGCTATGTTTTCTCTTACTTTTTGTATAAATCCAGTTACAGATAGGTAGCCGTGTTGGTCTGCCATAGTCAAAACAATAAAAATTCCTTCCAGTAGCACCTTAAAGAGCAACTAAGTCAGTTCTTGGTATGAGCTTTCGTGTGCATGCACACTTCTTCAGATACCAAGAACTGAAGAAGTGTGCATGCACACGAAAGCTCATACCAAGAACTGACTTAGTTGGTCTTTAAGGTGCTACTGGAAGGAATTTTTTTTGTTTTTGTATAAAGGAAGAGTAAGTAAATAAATATGGAACATTTGTGATTATGGACAAAATTAGAGCCATGGTAGATAGCAGAGCAGGCGACGCGGGTGGCGCTGTTGGTTAAACCACAGAGCATAGGACTTGCCGATCAGGTCAGCGGTTCGAATCCCCGTGATGGGGTGAGCTCTCGTTGCTCAGTCCCAGCTCTTGCCCACCTAGCAGTTCGGAAGCACGTCAGAGTGCAAATAGATACAGTGGTACCTCGGGTTACATAGACTTCAGGTTACATACGCTTCAGGTTACAGACTCCGCTAACCCAGAAATAGGTTACGCTTCAGGTTAAGAACTTTGCTTCAGGATGAAAACAGAAATCGTGCTCCAGTGGTGTGGCGGCAGTGGGAGGCCCCATTAGCTAAAATGGTGTGCTTCAGGTTAAGAACAGTTTCAGGTTAAGTACAGACCTCCGGAACGAATTAAGTACTTAACCTGAGGCACCACTGTAAATAGGTATCACTCCGGCGGGAAGGTAAATGGTGTTTCTGTGCGCTGCTCTGGTTCGCCAGAAGCAGCTTAGTCATGCTGGCCACATGACCCAGAAGCTGCACGCCGGCTCCCTCGGCCAGTAAAGTGAGATGAGCGCCGCAACCCCAGAGTCAGTCACGACTGGACCTAATGGTCAGGGGTCCTTTACCTGTAGATAGCCGCGCCAGGAATTTATAGTCAATTAATAAATTCATTGGCAACTGGTTCCCCCCTCCTTCTGTAATGGAACTGTTTGTTTGTTTGTTTGTTAAGTTTATGTATCACCCTTCATCATAAGATCTCGGGGCGATTCACAAGATAAAAATACAAGGTTAAAACACAAATAAATAGTTAAAACAAAAGCAGCAAAACTATAACCCCCCCTGCAAATATATAAAACATTATAATACTTAGCATTCAACCCGTGCTTTCCAATGTTCAAAGTAGTACAGATGCATTATCTAATTGTAATACCATATGGATTGCAATTGCAGATGAGAGTGGCAGGAGGTGTAGCTCAAAAGTCTGTGTTAGCTTTTTTGAACATTGCTTGGCTCTATCTAATTAATGCCTTCATTTTCTGACGCTCTGGAAGTTGTGCTAGGGAGCGACCTACTTCTAATACAAAAAGCAAAGGTTGGCCCAGAAGAGAAAAAAATCCAAAAAGTAATACTTTTATTAGGTCGAACAAAATGCTACAAAATAGTGTGCAAGTTTTTGAGCCCTCCATAACTCATTATCAGGCTTTGTGGTAAACAAAACAAGATTGGGGGAAGAGGAAGGGGAAAAATTGGCTGATGCTGGATGAAATCTGAATTTAGTCACAGTCTTAATGTGGGAGGAGAAGGTACCACACATTCCAACGAAGACCTGTTTCAAATGTAGAAAACCTTTGGCCCGTCCAGTGTTAATGAACTACAACTTCCATCAACCTCTGCAAGCATGGCTAATGACCAGGCATCATGGGATTTGTAGTTTAGCAACATCCAGAGCGCCAAATTTTCCCTACACTTGGTATATTTTGCTGTTTTGTAGGTTTCAGTGGGACCGTTTCCCAAGACAGACATACAATGGTTCATCATCCTTGTGAAAATATAAAATCAAGCTGTTACACCCAGATCTCCATCTTTAGGTGAAACACAAAGGTTCCTTCAATGGGGTAAACAAACAGGAATACAGAGCAGCTATGCTGTTTTTAGATTAGCAAAGTTGGGAAGCTGAAACATATTTAAACTGTGCAGTTCTTTTTTCTGATGGGGCCTCATCTTATCTGAAAGCCCCACAATCTGTGCAGATGAGAAGGCTTATCAAGACGTTAGATGCATAAGATAGATACTGCTTCTACTTCCAAGCAGCTGGTGTCCTCTGTTGCATGGAATTGGATCCATCTCCAACTGCACATGGAAGTAGCTCCCATGGCAACTTTGGCCAGGCATATTTTTAGGAGCACCAGAACATGACGGAACTTTTCATAATCTTACAGAGAATGTCAGAACCCAAAGTCAGCTCTCAGCATCGATTGCACGCATGGCAAAAGAGATAATGGAAGTCAATAACACCTATTATTTTGAATATCAAAATTCTGCATCATGGAAAAATTGAACCCTGTGGCATATATTGGGGGAGAGGATCCGTTTTGGATGCAAAAGACCCTTGGGATCTTCCGTTAAAAGAGACCCTGTCAAGCTGCTGCCCGTCAAAGCTGACAAGGAATGACTATAGCTTAATAGCAGAACATCTGTCTTGCTGGCAGACTCTCACATGTTCATGGCATCTTCATTTAGGGCTGGGAGAGAACCATGTTTGAAATCCTGGAGGGTTGCTGACAGTCAGTATAACTATGGTTACCAGATTTTTTTTCAATGAATCCAGGGACACTTTTTTATTTTTTAAAGCTGAGTAGCAACAGGGAGTCAGTAGTGGGGATGGTAAGGCAAAAGACCCTGGGCCCAAGCACACATGCATATTGTATAAAGGCACAAAGCCCTTCTTTCTCACCCTGTGAAACATAAATGCACAGAGTTTTAAAAAAACTGGGCAATGGCTGCCCGCCCGCGGCTCCTGAGCCTCCCCCAATCTGGGGGCAGGGGGCAGGAGATCAGGGGAGTCTTGGGAGTTATGGGCGGGCGGCCGGCCCTTGCCCAGTTTTAAAAAAAACATTGCATTTATGTTTCACAGGGTGCGAAAGAAGGGCTTTGCACCTTGCCTGGCAGAGAAACCGTGCGCCTTGCACCTCTCCTGGGCAGCGGCTGCCTGCCCGCAACTCCCGAGCCTCCCTCATTATTATTTTTTAAATAATGTTTATTAAAGTTTCAAAAAAATACAAAAAGAAAGAAAAGAAAGAGAGAAACAGAAAATACAAAATACAGAAACAAATAAATAAAAACAATTAAAAACAAATCCATCTTTCCATGTCTTGTCTTTCATTTACTTGTTTCCTTGACTTCCTCACACCTCCCTTTTTTGTATTCTAGTTCAATTGGTTATTTCAGCAAATCCTTTCCATCCTTGTTTTTATCTTACTAATTTATCTTAATATATTGTAACTTTACATTCTGACCTGTTAACAATCCATTATTACTTAACCCTAGTTTATAGCATTACTGCTAAAACCACATAACTTCATTCCAGCATCCTTCTAGCATTCCTTAATTTTACAACGTTTCTGTAGATAGTCTTTAAATTTCTTCCAGTCTTCTACCGACTCTTCTCCCTGGTCTCGGATTCTGCCAGTCATTTCCGCCAGTTCCATATAATCCATCACCTTCATCTGCCATTCTTCCCGGGTGGGTAAATCTTGTGTCTTCCAATACTTCGCTATAAGTATTCTTGCTGCTGTTGTCGCATACATAAAAAGAGTTCTATCCTTCTTTGGCACCAATTGGCCGACCATGCCCAGGAGAAAGGCCTCTGGTTTCTCCGAGCCTCCCTCATCAATCAAAACAAAGGTGGAAGGGAGCAGGAGATCTGTACTGCCGGACATCCCCGGTTCTCCTTTGGCAGTGGTGGTGGCAGCGGCAGTCAGCAGCCCACAGCCAGCCAGAGCCAACTGCGCTACCAGGCTGGCTCAGGGCTGCTGAGGCGGCTGCTGCCACATTTCCCGGGGACAGATTTGCAAACCTGGGGACATTCTGGGGACAGATTTGCAAATCTGTGGACTGTCCCTGGGAACCAGGGACGTCTGGTAACCCTAGTATAGACAATACTGAGCTGGGTGGGCCAATGGCATGTCTTGGTGTAAGGCCACTTCCTAAGTTCCTTTGTTTACATGGCACTGAAATGATCCCAAAAAGGCACCCAGCAACCTTGTAGGGAGAACATTCCACAGTCAGGGGGCCACCACTGAAAAAGCCCTTTCCCTAGTATCTCACTTGGCTGGGGCAACCAGAGAAGGACTTGTGAAGATGGTCTGGGTTTGTGCATCTTGAATATATTTTGTGCACCCTGAATGTATTTTGATTTAATAAGAAAGAGAATTAGCTAGCTTCGGGTCATTAACAGTGCAATATAAGCATGTTTACAGGGACGCGGGTGGCGCTGTGGTCTAAACCACAGAGCCTAGGACTTGCTGATCAGAAGGTCGGCGGTTTGAATCCCCACAATGGGATGAGCTCCCGTTGCTCGGTCCCTGCTCCTGCCAACCTAGCAGTTCAAAAGCACGTCAAAGTGCAAGTAGATAAATAGGTACCGCTACGGCGGGAAGGTAAATGGCATTTCCGTGCGCTGCTCTGGTTCACCAGAAGTGGCTTAGTCATGCTGGCCACATGACCCAGAAGCTGTACGCCAGCTCTCTCGGCCAATAATGCAAGATGAGCACCACAACCCCAGAGTCGGCCACGACTTGACCCAATGGTCAGGGGTCCCTTTACCTTGACCTTATAAGCATGTTTACACAGAAGTCTGTTAATCAGGGCTTCCTTCCTAGTCTGTATTATGATGTTGATTGCAGCTGTCCCTTTTTCTTGATTAGCGGAAGTCCAGCGAATCCACCGTGGAAGGGGAGGAGGAGGAGGAGAAGGCGACGTGAGCCATGTCGAATGTTATCCTGGAGGGCATCTTTCTAAAACGCTCCCAGCAGAAGAAGAAGACATCCCCTCTCAACTTCAAGAAACGGCTCTTCCTGCTGACTGAGAGCAAGCTCTCCTACTATGAGTACGACTTTGAGCGCGGGGTGAGTCACAGAGAAGAGACAGCTGGCTGTGATAGAAGTGAGGTAGCTAGGTGCAAAAGAGTATATGGCTTTTGCGCCTTTAATAGTTGCATTAAAGAGGGACTTCCAGCAGGTAGTTGTCACTAAAGATGCAGCAATGCTGTCCTCTTTTGAACCTAGCCACCCTAAAGCTGCTGATTGTAGATGCCATGAAAGGGCATCAAGTGTTTAGTTATTTAATTTATTGTTACTGTATTTTTACTGACAGAGACAAGGAAATGTATATGTAGGATTTTCTGTCTCAGGTGCCCAAGGGACCAGCCTTGGGTAATGTGCATCGGTTAGGCTGAGGGATGGTGAATGGCCCATGATCACCTAGTGAACTTTGTGTCTGAGTGGGGGTTTGAAGCTGGATTTCTGATGTCCCAGTCTGACATGCTCAACCAGGTATGGAGAGCCTGTTGTTCGACTCTGATTTCTCTCAGCCCCAGATAATGGTCAGGGATGGTAAGAATTCAAGAACAATGTGGTGGGGTGCCCACACTAACTCTCTGAAGACACACAAAACAGCTTGATCTTGCAAAGGAGATTTACATGAAGAAGGCGGTTTTTGTCTGTGCAGCAAACACAGCTGCGGGGTTTACATTGCGATCTAAGGCCCGTTTAACTGGCTGAGTGCTGTCACATCCACACAGTTACATGCAAAGTGCTCTTAAACCATTTTGACAGCCCTGGGAATCTTAGCTTGTTAAGGATGCCCGGGATTGTAGCTTGATTGGGGGGAGGGTAAGGTCTCTTAACAACCCTCAGTGTATTTAACAAACTACAGTCCCCAGGATCCTTTGGAGGAAGCCATGTCTTGTTAAAGTGGCATAATAGTGCTTTAATGTATGGTATGTGGGTGTGATTTTTTTGATGGATACAGAAGGACTCATGTTTTGATCCTAGGGCCTCAGCTACATTAGTAAAAAAAAAAAACAAAGCATTTTAAATGCATTCTAACACTGTGACACCACATGGTGCTGTGGAGTTCAATCCTCAGCAATGTGATTTCTTCTTCTTATTATTATTATTATAATGTATTTTTATTAAATATTTTCGTGATTTACAAAAGTATGTGTAATATGTCTCTCTCGTATTTTTTCCATGTAACATTTTTACAAATCAATTTCATTTGTTGAGACATTAGGAAGAAAAGGGAGAGAGGGGTGCAGGGGGGGAAGATGGGTGGGGTCGGGTGGCAATGTTTCTATTATACCGGTACTTAATGTATGTAGGGTTTAGGACGCGGGTGGCGCTGTGGGTTAAACCACAGAGCCTAGGACTTGCCGATCAGAAGGTCGGCGGTTCGAATCCCCGTGACGAGGTGAGCTCCCGTTGCTCGGTTCCTGCTCCTGCCAACCTAGCAGTTCAAAAGCACGTCAAAAGTGCAAGTAGATAAATAGGTACCGCTCCGGCGGGAAGGTAAACAGCGTTTCAGTGTGCTGCTCTGGTTTGCCAGAAGCGGCTTAGTCATGCTGGCCACATGACCCGGAAACTGTATGCTGGCTCCCTCGGCCAATAAAGCGAGATGAGCGCCGCAACCCCAGAGTCGGCCACGACTGGACTTAATGGTCAGGGGTCGCTTTACCTTTACCTTTATGTGGGGTTTGGTGTCAGTGTTGCTTGTGCAGGTTCTCTGCTGTTTACTTGTGTTCCTTTGGTGGTGAGAGAGTTTGGGGTTGGCCTAGGGAGTGGTTGTTTGTTTGTTATTGGCTGTGGTGATCTTTGTTTCCATGTGTGAGTGGGGTGGGTGGGTGTTTTGGATCAGGTTAGCCATATTGATTTGTATGCTGTTGGTGGATTATTGTCATTGTCTTGTTGGGCTGTGTATGTGCTGAAGAGGAGCCATACCAGGGGAAAGGCGTCTTCTTCTATTTGTCACCGTGTCAGTTTCAGTTTATTGGTTAATTTCTCTAATAAGGCTGTTTCCCACGGTGTTTGGTATACCATTGGTCCATGCTTACTCCTGACAGGTCTCTCCAGTGTCTGGTTATGGTGTTTCTGGCTGCTGAAAGTAGGTGGGTTATGAGTTCTTTGTGGTGTAAATGGGCATTATTGTCTTGGAAGATGTTTGTTGTTGTTTAGTCGTTTAGTCGTGTCCGACTCTTCGTGACCCCATGGACCAGAGCACGCCAGGCACTTCTGTCTTCCACTGCCTCCTGCAGTTTGGTCAGACTCATGCTAGTAGCTTCGAGAACACCATCCAACCATCTCGTCCTCTGTTGTCCCCTTCTCCTTGTGCCCTCCATCTTTCCCAACATCAGGGTCTTTTCCAGGGAGTCTTTTCTTCTCATGAGGTGGCCAAAGTATTGGAGCCTCAGCTTCACGATCTGTCCTTCCAGTGAGCACTCAGGGCTGATTTCCTTCAGAATGGATACGTTTGATCTTCTTGCAGTCCATGGGACTCTCAAGAGTCTCCTCCAGCACCAGAATTCAAAAGCATCAATTCTTTGGTGATCAGCCTTCTTTATGGTCCAGCTCTCACTTCCATACATCACTACTGGGAAAACCACGGCTTTAACTATACGGACCTTTGTTGGCAAGGTGATGTCTCTGCTTTTTAAGATACTGCCTAGGTTTGCCATCGCCTTTCTTCCAAGGAGCAGGCGTCTCTTAATTTTGTGACTACTGTCACCATCTGCAGTGATCATGGAGCCTAAGAAAGTAAAATCTCTCACTGCCTCCATTTCTTCCCCTTCTATTTGCCAGGAGGTGATGGGACCAGTGGCCATGATCTTCGTTTTTTTGATGTTGAGCTTCAGACCATATTTTGCGCTCTCCTCTTTCACCCTCATTAAAAGGTTATTTAATTCCTCCTCACTTTCTGCCATCAAGGTTGTGTCATCTGCATATCTGAGGTTGTTGATATTTCTTCCGGCAATCTTAATTCCAGTTTGGGATTCATCCAGCCCAGCCTTTCGCATGATGCATGTAAGTTAAATAAGCAGGGAGACAATATGCAGCCTTGCCGTACTCCTTTCCCAATTTTGAACCAATCAGTTGTTCCATATTCAGTTCTAACTGTAGCTTCTTGTCCCACATAGAGATTTCTCAGGAGACAGATGAGGTGATCAGGAAGATGTTTAGTAGGGCCAATTCTGGGGTGATTTCTAATACTTGCTTTGTTATTTTACATATTTCTCGTACGGCTGTTGTCTAGAATAGTTGGATTTTGAGGCATTCCCACCACATGTGGAGGTATGTGCCTGTGGAGGTGCACCCTCTCCAGCATTTTGGTGAGGTTCCTGGGCGTATTAGTGCTAGTTTTCTTGGTGTTAGGTACCACCTGTAGGTGATTTCGCATTATGAGCTTTACAATGCATTTTCCTGAAACTTTTTTTGATGTGTCTAGATCCAGCCTAAGCCACTAGCTGTGCAAGTAGCGCTGGCTCAAAGCTGAACTATCTTAAAGCATTCCTGTTTTCTCCTTTGCAGCGCCGAGGAAGTAAGAAAGGCTCCGTGGACATTGAGAAGATCACCTGCGTGGAGACTGTGGCTCCAGAGAACAATCCTCCACCAGAACGGCGAATCCCGGTAATGAAGCACTAATGCGCCTTCATTCCAGACAGGATGTTCTTGCTCTCAGCAGCCACAAGATTTACTTGCTAAGCATATGCATGCATGCCGTTGGGGGGGGGGGATGCCACACTGTTTTTCAGTGCTCCACAGTTACATTAAATTGCCATCCAGGGAGAGTGCCCTAAACCAGCTGTGACATGTCTCCTTGTGGTCAGTGGTGGGCCCATATCCATACCCACAAGGGAGGCCACAGAATAGTGGACCAACACAGATACCTGCATTTGGGGATTTCCCTTGAAGGAGTATTTCATGGGTCTTGGGGCTGTCAGGGTGAAGTCCTGGAGTTCCAAATGTATCACTGGTACTAGCTGCTTGTGAGGTTCAGTGTAGGAGCACAGCTGAGTGAGCAGAGCATCTGCTTTGCATGCAGAAGGTCCCAGGTTTGATCCCTGGAGTCTCCAGGTAGGACTGGGAAAGATGCTTCTCATGGCCCTTCAGTGCTAGACCTGCATGGGGAACCTCAAGTATAGGGGCCAACTGGAACTCTCCCATCTCCCCTGCTTCCCTCCCTGGCCCTGGACGGAATGCATCCTTTGACTTTGACAATTCCTCTTGATTGGGTGAATGGAGGGCAGAGAATGGAAGGTGTGTGGAGAAGCTAGCTTACTTTACAAAGGTAAAATATATATTTGTTGCTTTACCCCCGGTTATAAGAAAAAAATGCCTGCTTCTTTTCCTTTATGGGGTATTCCAGAGCCCTTATAGAGTCCTTAAGTGGGTTCCCTATCGGTAGGAAAAATAACAGAGGCCAACCAGAGTATATTGAGAAGCAAAGCAGCTAGTAAACTTGATCTTTATTCAAGGAACTGTTGCAACAGGGTCCCCACTCATCACACGCAGACCACCCCCCTAAAACATCAGGTGTACATCACTGAAGGAGGTAGTCTACAGCAGCTGAGGCGGTCTACAGCAGAAATCCTGTTTGCTAGGATACCTGATAATGGTCACTGACTGCATTACCTGGGCAGCCTGGCCATTCTTTTGTGATGGTTGATACTTTAGTTCCTGAATCCAGGCCACAGGTTCACTCTATTCATACACAAATGTGCCCTTAAGAGAGGATTTGCAAGCAAAAAGACAATGGGAAGGCTTTCCCCATTTGCCTCCCTTGCTGCAGAGGAGTATTTGAGGTCATTGGGAGAGTTAAAATGGCTTTAGGATTGTTCTCCTGTACTATTTAAGACACATGGTTCATATATTTATGCATATGTGTGCATTTATGAATATTTATTTTCTATATTTGAGACCTTAAAATTTAAGCAACACCCACTTTCACCTGCCCACAGTTTCCTGGACGTGAGTTTTGGTGTGTAGGGGAAACATTTCTAATGTATTAATCTCCCATCTATTTCACATGCACACAGAGAAAAGGAGAAGATCTAAGCGAGACAGACATCATAGAGAGGTTCCCCTACCCTTTCCAGGTGAGCTGTTTTTCCTGTTGGCCACCCCATCATAGACAGTTGGGTCACATGTTCCAGACTCAAGAGAATGTGTCTGTACCTGTCTTGTCTCTTACTTTATTGCCCTTAATGACTCCCAGAATCTGTTGCTTTAGTCCTCTACCATCCTGCTCCATGGTCAAGCCACAGGTACAGCTAAAACATTATCAGGTACATTTATACAAAAAAAAAAAAAAAAGCGAAAGAATTTGTTGGCAGGATGGTTTCAGCTCAAAATGCCTTTAAACAGGGCTACTCTGGACTTAAGGGACGTGGGTGGTGCTGTGGGTTAAACCACTGAGCCTAGGATTTGCCAATCAGAAGGTCGGCGGTTCGAATCCCCGCGACGGGGTGAGCTCCTGTTGCTCGGTCCCAGCTCCTGCCAACCTAGTATTTTGAAAGCACGTCAAAGTGCAAGTAGATAAATAGGTACTGCTCCGGCGGGAAGGTAAACGGCCTTTCTGTGCGCTGCTCTGGTTCGCCAGAAGCGGCTTTGTCATGCTGGCCACATGACCCGGAAACTGTATGCTGGCTCCCTCAGCCAATAAAGCAAGATGAGCACCGTAACCGCAGAGTCGGCCACGACTGGACCTAATGGTCAGGGATCCCTTTACTTTTACCTTACTCTGGACTTAATAGTCTTACAGTGACGGACCTACATTTCTGGGGCCCTGAATGTTGAGCTGTCGCAAGGCGCTCCTTCATAACCTGCAGCTAAGTCTGGATAACTGCTGTTATCTTCTTCAATGGGGTTGTTCTACGACAGATCACTACACCTGTACAACGTCTGTGCTACTGATGGTCAAACTTAGGAATGTTGAAATATACAGTGGTACCTCTAGATAGGAACAGGATCCGTTCCGGAGCCCCGTTCGCATCTAGAGGTAAATGTAACTAGTGACGGCGCGTCCCTTTTACCGCTTCTGTGCATGCGTGTGGCGTCATTTTGAGCGTCTGTGCATGCGCAGGTGGCGAAACCCGGAAGTAACGCGCTCCGTTACTTCTGGGTTGCCGAGGAGCGCAACTTGAACGTGCTCAACTCGAAGCATATTTTACCCAAGGTATGACTGTACGACAAAAAATGAATCAGGTTGAGTCATGCCGCTCAAATTGGGTCTCGTGGACCAAAAAATGTTAAGCAGTGTGGATCAAAGTCACTTCTGGGGCCCCTCCAGGATTTGGGTCCTTGAAGCTTAAGCGTCATCATCTTATGCTCCTCTTCCCCTGGCACACACACCATATATTTAAAGAACACAGCCCAAGAGTCCAGGGAACTATAGTTTGCCAAGAATGTGTCTGTACCTGTCTTGTCTTTTACTTTATTGCCCTTAATAAAGTAAGAACTAGTTCTAATAAAGGGGAACTAGTTCTGTAAGGGGTAAACCACAATCCTTAGGATTATTTTTTTGTGGAGGGGGGGGGAGTAAAATGCTTTAAATGTGTGGTGTGCGCATGCAGACTTTCAGACCATTGGTCTTTGTAGTCTAGTACTGTCAGTTTCGGTTTCTCTGTTTCTCATTTACCTGGTTTTAAATCCAATTCTACATGTTGCCACAGCAATTTGCATTTTAAAAAAATCCTTTCGAATATTTCAGTGAGAATTCCTCCTAAAATACATTTTTGACTGAAATTTTGAGTAAAATACTTTTGTGTGTGTGCTCGCAAAAATGCATTTTTGTATTTTATTTTCATGACAGTGTGGATTTTGTTTGTACTTTCCCCTTATGAATGCTTTTTTTGTATGCATTGTTTGGTTGGATAACTCCATCAAAAATTTCAGAAGAATGCAACTTTCAAAGGACAATTGCGTTTCAGTTATCCTATTGGTTAACCAAGCATGAATCACATCATTTCTCTTTACATTCACATAAAATCCTATTTCTTTCTCCCATCCCTTTTTCAATAAGCAGTAAACCAGGCATGGTACATTTAAGAATCCCCTGCCCTTATTGGTCTCTTGGACATCTGCCTGAGACTCCTATCTTGATATGACACTATTGTCTGTGTACAATGTGTTTGTGGCTCTCATCTGTGCTGCTCTGACTCTGTCCCACTAGGTGGTGTATGATGAAGGGCCCCTCTACGTCTTCTCTCCAACAGAGGAGTTGAGGAGCCGCTGGATTCACCAGTTGAAAAATGGTAAGTCTCTCTCTCTCTCTAGTAGTTAAAATCTGGATATTTTAAATAGGAACAATATTTTGCATGAAGGATTCAGGTGGTAAATTAGGTTTGCACACTTGAAATGAATTAACGCAATCCGTTACCCTTTTGCAACAAAGCCACTTAAAAGCATACACACACAGCTGACTTTTTGCTGTTAGGAAAGTGATGGCAAAGCACCCTGAAAAGTGTGAGAAGAATGAATATTAACAAGAAGGCGTATAAATGCGCTGTAAGCAAATCAGGATGAATTCCAGATGAATGCTTACTGTTGTATAACTTCCCTGCAGACAAATCAGAATGAGTGGCCTGTAACAGGGTTTCCAGCTGTTTCTGGACTACAATTCCCATCATCCCTGACCACTGGTCCTGCTAGCTAGGGATGATGGAAGTTGTAGTCCGAAAACAGCTGGAGACACAAGTTTGGGAAACCCTTCGCTATATAGACCAGACATAGTCTAATCTCTGTATATGCTATGCGGAAGCAAATCTGGATGAATGTTTAATAAACAGGTCATCTAGAGCAGTGTTTTCCAACCTTTGGTCTCCAGCTGTTTTTGGACTACAACTCCCATCATCCCTAGCTAGCAAGACCAGTGGTCAGGGATGATGGGAATTGTAGTCCAAAAACAGCTGGAGACCAAAGGTTGGGAAACACTGATCTAGAGGAGCAGTAGCCTGGGGAGAAATTGCTTTTTGCATGGATGACAACCTGATTCCAAGTAAAGTCATTATTGCATGCTTCCTTCCAATGATCTTATTTAACTAAGGTTCACACAGGTTCCTCCTTCTGGGGTGCCTTTATAACGCAAAAAACAATAGATTCCTTTATCCAACAACCCTGACGGTCTTACCTTTTAAAAATTTGTCTCACCTGATATATATCAGCATGTTAAGCTTTTTACACAGTAAGGCCACAACTAATAATAATAATAATAATAATAATAATAATAATAATAATAATTATTTATTATTTATACCCCGCCCATCTGGCTGGGTTTCCCCAGCCACTCTGGGCAGTTTCCAGCAGAATATTAAAATACAATGATTCATCCAGTATTAAAAGCTTCCCTAAACAAGGCTGCCTTCGGATGTCTTCTAAAAGTCTAATAGTTGTTTGTTTCTTTGACATCTGATGGGAGGGTGTTCCACAGAGTGGGCACCACTACCGAGAACACCTGACCATTAGGTCCAGTCGTGACCGACTCTGAGGTTGCGGTGCTCATCTCGCTTTATTGGTCAAGGGAGCCGGCGTACAGCTTCCGGGTCATGTGGCCAGCATAATTAAGCCGCTTCTGGCGAACCAGAGCAGCACACGGAAACGCCGTTTACCTTCCTGCCGGAGTGGTACCTATTTATCTACTTGCACTTTGACGTGCTTTCGAACTGCTAGGTTGGCAGGAGCAGGGACTGAGCAACGGGAGCTCACCCCATCGCGGAGATTCGAACTGCTGACCTTCTGATTGGCAAGTCCTAGGCTCTGTGGTTTAACCCACAGCACTACCTGCGACCCTTTATAGGTTAGGTAGGTGGTAAAGCCTTGACCAGGGCTGGCACAAATATTGAGGGTGCCCTGACAAAAATATCCTCTAGGACTTGCCCAGCACTATCCTGATGCCCACCAAAATAAGCTGACAAAGGGGCAGAGAGGTGAGTGGTGGGGATTGGTGATGTGTATCAGGCCGTGCCATCGATGGGTGCATGTTTTAATGTGCCATAAGACTCTTCCTATTCAGGCCAAGATTAAGCAAATGGACTATTTGAGGAGTTTAACACTGCTTGCTTCTGTTTAACCTGATTGGCCGCATTTAAATCATCATATATCGGTTTACTAAAGCGTGATGTGAATGTACCCTTTTTTTTTTTTGCCCACGTATGCAAGCCCTTCACTTCCTCCTTCACCTAAGCTGGCAAACAAGCCAGGAAGTTCTCACTGACAGTTGTTTCCTGTTTCATCCGAATTGGGAAACTATGGCTTGCAGCTCTGGAGAAAGCCAAGATATTGAACCAACTTCAAACCGAGTATCAATATCCTGGTTTTTTGTTTTGTTTTCTGAAACTGTTTACCATCACACAAACAAGATCAGAAACTATAGTAACCCTTCCTTCCTGCTTCAGTGATCTGCTACAACGCCAACCTGGTGCAGAAATATCATCCCTGCTTCTGGACTGATGGACAATACCTCTGCTGCTCCCAGACAGCTAAAATGGCCATGGGCTGCCAGATTCTGGGAGGCAAGAGTAGAAGTAAGAATTCACTTTGGCTCTTTTAAAAACTTATCTTTCCTTGTGGTTTGTATATGTTAGTACACTTCATCTTTGCGTAAAGCCAGGAGGAGGAACCTGTTGCACTCCAGATATTTGTATCTGGAGTGGTCATTCCTGACCACTAACCATTCTGGCTGGGGCTGATGGAAGCTAGAGTCCAGAAACCTTGTTTTTTTTTTTTTTTTTTGAAGGGGGGCAGGCACAGGTTCTCCATTCCTGATGGAAATAATTGAAACCTCCACCTCACCTCTGCTTTATTTGTGACTGGGGCAGACACATGTTTAAGATATATATGCCTGCTTTGTCATGTCTAAAGTAAGGTAAAGGGACTCTTGACCATTAGGTCCAGTCATGGCTGACTTTGGGGTTGCGGCGCTCATCTCGCTTTATTGGCCGAGGGAGCCGGCGTACAGCTTCCGGGTCATGTGGCCAGCATGACTAAGCCGCTTCTGGCGAACCAGAGCAGCGCATGGAAACGCTGTTTACCTTCCCGCCGGAGTGGTACCTATTTATCTACTTGCACTTTGATGTGCTTTCGAACTGCTAGGTTGGCAGGAGCAGGGACTGAGCAACGGGAGCTCACCCTATTGCGGGGATTCGAATTGCCGACCTTCTGATTGACAAGTCCTAGGCTCTGTGGTTTAACCCACAGCGCCACCTGCGTCCCATCTTGTCATGTCTAGTTCGGCATATTTGGCCTAGTTTCAGAGCACAGAACCAGAAAGCTGGCTTGAAATGCAGGTGCCCCTAATCATCTTGTGGGGGTCTAAAGCATTCCTGAAAACAGATAATCAGATGTAATAACAGAAGAGTTCTGGGTCATTTGACCAAAGATCCAGCTAGCTTCCAACAGATACCGAGTGGAGTAGACGGTAGCATAGGAAGTTGCCTATTGCTCCATCTACCTCAGTGCAGTCCACACTGACTGGCAGCAGCTCACAGGGTTTCGGCAGTAGTCTTTCCCAGCCCTACTTGATGGGCTGCTGTGAGAGTGGAGTGCTGGTCTAGGTGGAACTTTGGCCTGATTTACCAAGGCTCTTCTGAGGTCTAAATCTTAAAGCAGCCACTAGCCTGAGGGTTGAGTTCTTCTGCATGCAGAGCAAATGCTTTACTGCTGAGCTAGCAGGAAGTTGTTGCCGCCCATCATGCCTTGCTTGTGGCATGATGATGATGTCGATGAACAACAATGATAGCAACAAAATGGTTTCTAGTAATCAGAGGTGTGTTACCTCTGAATCACCTCTGGTATGTGATATGAGCATAGAAAGCTTCCGTCCTTGTCCACTTTGCCTGATTAGCCTGATTCCAGCCTTCTCCTTCCAGATGTTTTGGGCCACAACTTCCATAAGCCCCAACTGGTTGATTCAGAACATTTGGAGACCAGGAAGGCTGTTCAGCTCAGGCTAGTGGCAGCTTGTCAGTAGAGGACTTTTCTCACTTGCTCTAAGGAGCAACCTCCCTAACAAAGCAAGGCCCTGTAACCCTTTCAACTGGAGTGCTCTCCCCTGCCCTGCTGTAGTAGTCCACTACTTTCAAAGAGTGCTGTGTGTGAGTTTGAGGAAAGCATTCTTCACTTGTGAATAGGGATTTGCCAGGGGTTGAGGACCTCCACCCTGCAGTTCCGTCTCAGCCCACCAGAGGGTGCAATTTAGCCTGCAAAGCCTTTTCTCCTAAACCACGCCACATGTCAATCAGCTGATTGGACTGACCAGCTACCAGTCTCCAAGCATCAGATGATTGAGTTGGTTCATGGGGTGGGGAGATAAATGTCTGCCTTGCCAGACTGAAAAGATTCCCCATCTTTGGGACAGACAGAACACCCTCAGTCTGTCCTGTCTTATTTTCGCTGGCACTCTTTTATAGTTCCATTCCATCCTGTTTCATGCTGATTTTTGGAAATAGTGCATGAAAAATTATTGTTTAAATTGTGCTCTTTTTTATAAGCATTATTGTCTGCATCCTCCCTCCCACAAATGCTATTTTTCAGGGCTGTTTCAGTTCACTTTCATCATCATCATCAATTTATAATTTATACCCTGCCCATCTGACAGGGTCTCCCTAGCCACTCTGGGTGGCTCCCAACTGAATGAAGAATAATAATAATAATAATAATAATAATAATAATAATAATAAAGCAATAAAACATCAGACATTAAAAACTTCCCTGGACAGGGCTGCCTTCAGATGTCTTCTAAAAGTCAGACAGTTGTTTATTTCCTTGACATCTGATGGGAGGGCGTCCCACAGGGCAGGTGCCACTACTGAGAAGGCCCTCTGCCTGGTTCCCTGTAACTTCACTTCTAGCAGTGAGGGAACCACCAGAAGGCCTTCAGCGCTGGACCTCAGTGTCTGGGCAGAATGATGGGGGTGGAGACACTCCTTCAGGTATACTGGGCTGAGGCCATTTAGGGCTTTAAAGGTCAGCACCAACACTTTGAATTGTGCTCGGAAACATACTGGGAGCCAATGTAGATCTTTCAGGACCGGTGTTATGTGGTCTCGGCAGCCACTCCCAGTCACCAGTCTAGCTGCCAGAGATCATTGACCAGCGCAACCAAGGCAGTTTCACGTAAAATACACATTTTATACGCATTTTAACTGTAAAAGATGTGGTTTTGGGTGCGTGACGAATAATTTTTCTCTCTAATTGAAGGTTTCAGAAGCGGCCGTTGTCTTCTCAAGCCTGACAAGCCTCTACCACCAACTCCAGAGGAGAACAAGGTATGAGCAGCCAGGATTTGCAATTTTTGTGGTGGGCGGGTTGCACCTTGGGGCAGAGACAGGATTAGGGCAGGGGTGAGGAACCTTCAGCCCATGGACCAATCCTAGCCTTCCAACTGGCCTATTTTGGCCCATGAAGCCATTTCCCTCAAACCACACTAACTTTTTATCACTTGTGACATCATCTGATGGGCATGTTACAGGAAAAATGCGAGGGCTCCCTTGGACAAAACAAAGACACCAACCAGGATAACTTGGAGCAAAACAGCAGCCTGTAGGCTTGGCCTTTATTGAACTGTTGCAACAGGGTATTCCCCTCACGTGCAGGAGAGAGGAAAGACCCAGAAGAATAGTGTGCAAGGTCTTATAAAAACTTTTGAAATTCCCCTCCTCTAGATCAAGCCCACCCCCAGAAACATCATGCATACATTACAGAAAGGAGGGGTTGAGGGAGGAGTTGTGGTGGTAACCTGAGTGTCTTGTCACCTGGCTGGTTCCTCCCTTCCCCCCTCCCCATGAGTCACTTCGAGGAGACAAAGGGGAGCCTGCAGTTTCCTGCCCCCAGAGGGAAGATCTGATCATTGTCCTTTGTTTCAGTCCATGCTGAATCCACTCCCATATGCAAGTTCTTTGTGATCTTGATTGTCTTCTGTCTGGGATCATCAGGGTTGGCATGGGCAGAGCTCCTGTGGATGTGCTGAGACAGTGAAGGGATTATGGCTGACCAGGACTAAGCCACCCCCCTTTGTTAGTTCTTGTCATATGGAGTAAAAATAAAAATGGAACAGTGCAAATCCGATGTATGGTTGATTTTCTATGAATTTATAACAGAAATGTGGCGTATGTAGTGTGTGAGTGTGAAGTTTATACAAACAGAATGATTGGGGTGGGGGGGTTCCTGCTACAGGCAGGAGGGTGGGATTCATTTCTGCCTTGGTTGCACATGCCTGTTCTTATACCCAAGCAGCAGGATTTTGCTGTTCCTTCACCCACTCATCAGCTGACCAGTATGGCAAGGTGGGGGGAGTTAAATCCTACTGAGAACAGACATACCCAGCCAAAGCAAAGGACCAGGTAGCAGGACCTTCTTTGTAGTGGCACCCACCCTTTGGAATGCCCTCCCATCTGATTTCAAGGATATAAGTAATTATACAATCTTTAGAAGACATCTGAAAGCAGCCCAGGACAGGGAAGTTTCTAATGTTTAATGTTTTATTGTGTTTTTGTATTATTATTATTATTTTGTTATTAATGTTTTTGTATGTGTTGGAAGTCACCCAGAGTGGCTGGGACAACCTAACCAGATGGGTGGGGTACATTTATTGTTGTTGTTGTTGTTGTTGTTAAGGCAAGCAGCTCTTTTTTATTTTTTGCAGGCAAGAGGGTCTCCTCCTGCTTGCAGCCATGCTTACACATTGCAGGCTTTTCTTCTTCCTCCCCACCACCTGATAAGGAGTGGAAAAGCAAGGCTTTGCCAATTCTCTACTTGGTTGTTGTGCCCACCTGTCAGAGCTGGCCCGCCAGAAAGTTTCTCCACCACTGTATTAGGGGTAGGCAGCATAGTGCTGTTGAACTCCCATCTCCCATCAACCACAAGCAGAATGGCCAACAGCCAAGGGTAATGGGAGTTGTAGTCCAGCAACATCTCTATGTATGTGCTTCACAAGTTCCTTCCACCTGTTTTTTTAAAAAAGTTTATTTATTTTCATTTGTAACAATTAAACATTTCAACAAAGAAAATGAAACAATTCTTACATATCAGTCTTTGACTTCCCAGACTTCCCTCCTCCTTTTTCTGCGGTTCCATGAATTTATTTTCTTTCTTTCCCCCTGCATATCCCAATTAACTCTATTCTTTTTTCTCATCTAATTCATATATGTTTTAGAAGTTTTTACAACAATCCTGCTAATGTCTTGTTTGCAACACATCTGTAAATATTCAATAAACCATTTCCATTCCTTGCTAAAAAAAAGTTTATTGTCTTGATTTCTTATTCTTCTGGTAAGTTTTGCCGTTTCTGCATAGTCCATTCGTTTCCGTAACCATTCTTCTCTCGTCGGGACTTCTTTCCATCAAGTTCCCTCTACTTGTGATAGGTGCTGAAAGAGCTATCCTGAAAGTCTCATTCTTTTCTTATTTCCTCTCTGAACACTGGCAAAGATGATCAAGAAGCAGTTGCCCCCTGAACCGGTGCCTGGTGGCCAGTCTAGGACAAGGAAAGTCGTGGCTCTCTATGACTATCTCCCAATGACTGAACAGGACCTGGAGCTGCAAAAGGGCAAAGAGTACATTGTCCTGGAGGAGAGCAATGAGTCTTGGTGGAGAGCACAAGACCAGAACGGGTAAGAGACCCAACATAGACAGTAGGGGGGAGAACAGTGCAAGGCCACTGCCAGGAGCCCACCTTCCACTTGCACACCCCCTGTCCCACAGGTGGAGATGAGGGGAAAAGTAGATTTAATTATCATTTAAAGGTGAACCTAACTAATTCACATTTTCTGGGGTGGGGTGGGAATATATGAGAATGGAGTCGGCTGTCCTTCGAAATGTGCACTTCTCATAATTTTGCTGTGCAGATTTGCAGCCAAGTAATATGTGCAAGAATGCACCTACTGGGATAAAGTGTGCATAAACATGCATTTACTAGTGAAGACAACATACAAGGATGCATTATTCTGGGAGAAATTGCTTTGCAAAAAAATGTACCTCTTAGGGAAAATTCAATACAAAGCATGTGTATGTTAGGAGAAAATGTATGGTGCTTGTCATGGACTTGTTGGGTGCAGAGGAATGTTCTGGGAGGAACCAGCTGAGGAACCCCCCAGGGAAGAAGGCTCAGAGCCCGGAGAGTGGTGGTAGGACAACCATGAATGGTCAGAGGGAGAAACCTGAGAGGAGGTGGTGTTGGAAGTTGAAGAGGTAACAGGCCTTATTGAGCAGGGAGAGTCTGTGGCAGAGAGAAGTCCCGAAGCTGGAGCAGGAGAATGGGAAGAGGGAGATCAAGAAGCAGAGATTAATCAGGCTGGTCACAGGTGTTTCTCTCTCCTGATGTGACAAGCTCCCCTCTCTCCTGGTCTCCCAGAACTAGGTGAGGCGTGAAGAGAGGAGAGGAGAGGTTGGCTGTCATAGGTACAGTCTCCGGTTGTTTGGGGAAAGCCCTGGAGAGGAGGGGACAGGGGGCTGTGAGGAGTTTGGGACTTTTAGTCTTGGCAACTGATTTTCATGGAAGACCACCAGGAATGAGCTGCTCTTTTCATTAGGCCTGGCACTCAACAACAACAACAACAACAACAACAACAACAACAACAACAACCAACAATTTATTATTTCTACCCTGCCCATCTGGCTGGGTTTCCCCAGCAACTCTGGGTGGCTTTCAACAGAACATTAAAAACAGAATAAAACTTGAAACGTTAAAAACTTCCCTAAACAGGGCTGCCTTTTAGATGCCATCTAGGGACGCGGGTGGCGCTGTGGGTAAAACCTCAGCGCCTAGGGCTTGTCGATCGCATGGTCGGCGGTTCAAATCCCTGCGGCGGGGCGAGCTCCCGTCGTTCAGTCCCAGCTCCTGCCCACCTAGCAGTTTGAAAGCACCCCTAAGTGCAAGTAGATTAATAGGTACCGCTTTCTAGCGGGAAGGTAAACGGCGTTTCCGTGTGCTGCGCTGGTGCTGGCTCGCCAGAGCAGCTTCGTCATGCTGGCCACGTGACCCGGAAGTGTCTCCGGACAGCGCTGGCCCCCGGCCTCTTAAGTGAGATGGGCGCACAACCCTAGAGTCGGACACGACTGGCCCGTATGGGCAGGGGTACCTTTACCTTTACCTTTAGTCTTCTAAAAATCAGATAGTTGACATTTCCTTGACATCTGGTGGGAGGGTGTCTCACAGGGTGGGCGCCACTACTGAGAAGACCCTCTGCCTGGTTCCTTGTAACCTCACTTCTTGCAGCGAGGGAACTGCCAGAAGGCCCTCGGAGCTGGACCTCAGTGTATGGGCTGAACGATGGGAGTGGAGATGCTCCTTCAGGTATATTGGGCCGAGTTTTGGAGATCATGTTTTTGCTAAAAAAGAGCTGGACTTTCAGCTGAGCCAAAGCATTTGAGCCTGGGACCTTCTGCATGCAAAGTCAGTGCCCTTCCATTGAGCTACAGCCCTTTCCTCTTGGGTTCCTGTCAGTTGCATAGGGTGGCTCATGGTGTTGTTGTTTTCTTTCGCCCTACAGGAAAGAAGGCTACATTCCCAGCAACTATGTCACAGAAACAAAAGATTCTCTGGAGATGTATGAGTGAGTTTCCTTGGAACTGTGGGCCTGAGGGCAGAAGTTAAATATTATGAGAAAAACATAAGAATATTTGTCACTTTGCATTTGTAATAAGATACATTCTGGAGTCTGGAATGGGGGTAGTGATGAGGGGGGAAATGTGTTTGACGAACCTACCAAATCTGCAAATCGAGAACCAAGCATCAGCTCTCCTTCGAAATTCACACTTCTCCAGATTTTATTATGCCATTCTTCTACCAAAGAATGCTTACTAAAATTGCATATAATCATGAAAAGCTCATGTAGACATAGTGGATAATACACAAAAATTGGGGGGTGGGAACGACTTGCAAAATGTTTATCCTAGGCAGAATTGCATATAATAGGAGATAAGCTCCCAAACATACACAGGAATTTTTTGCATAGTGTTTTTTTTTTTTTATAAAAAAAATCACAAATAAATGCAGAAATGGGGCAAACCAAATTTCTGATTAGAAAAAATAGAACAGGAGAAACCAGAATTGACAATGTTGTCTATTCCTCTGTAGTGTTTCATATTTGTAGTAGAGAACCAGTGGCCAGGAAGAGGAGGGCCCTGTCATTTCTGCCTTCTTTTTTGCAAATGCCTCCCATGACAACCCATTTTTCATCCCACCCCCACACCCCTGCTAAGTGGCCGGGGAAAGCAGAAATATGGCAAAGGTGGAACTGGCGTCAAGGGAGAATTGATTTCATGGGGGAGAATCAATGGGTGCAGGAGTGGTTAAGCATCCGTCTCATTTTCCTGACAGCTCATCCCTTACAAAATACTTCCATTGCCCCCAGATTTGCAACCTTGGAGAACACACTTGCCAAGGTACCTAGTAATCTGCCCTGATTGGGTGGGAAATGTTTGAGCTTTATGTTAACATTTCACCCCAAATATAGAGGTTCACCACGTCCCACCTCCCAGCTCTCTTTTTTTCATTTCCTCCCTGGCAAATATTATGTCATGTTTCAGGTGGTATTTGAAAAACATAACTAGAAGGCAAGCAGAGGAACTGCTGAAGCAAGAGGTGAGTGTATAAGTACTTCCTTTCTTCTTTCCTTCCTCTTTCACTGTGAGAGTTAAATTATAAAGTCAGCAGATAATATTAAAAATGCCCAAACGTCAAAGCAGGTTGTCTCAAGATATGGCAAAGAGAAATTTCCAAATTCCTGTGGGAAGGGAAGAAACCTAGGATTAAACACCTGATCTTAATAGACATAAAAGAGAGAGGAGGCTTTTCCTTACCAGACTTAAAACTTTACTATGAGGCAGCCTCTTTCACCTGGCTAAAAGATTGGTGCACGTTGCAGGATCTGGACCTCCTGGACCTGGAAGGTTTTGACAACCGTTGGGGATGGCACGCCTACCTGATATATGGAAAAGTGAAAATTCATAAAAAATTTACCAATCATATAATAAGAAAATCACTCTTTGATGTATGGGAAAAATATAAAGACCTGATGGAGCCTAAAGTCCCGTGGTGGACTTCTCCAATAGAAGCCGTAGCAGTAAAACGGAAAAATACTCAGGAAAGCTGGCAAACATATAAAACACTTCTAAAAAATGAAGATAACCAAATAAAATTAAAAAAAACTTTGAGGAAATAAGAGAACACATCTCAGACTGGTTCCAATACCATCAGTTATTTGAAAAATTTAAATCTGACAAACAAAAGGGGTTCTCAACAGAAATTTCCCGATTCGAATCTGATCTTATAAATTCTAAAAGAAAAACTCTTTCCAAAACGTATCGACTCCTCCTTGACTGGCTAGTCAAGGAGGAGGAGGTAACAGTGGCAATGGTGAGGTGGTCCCAGGATTTTGGCCATTCAATAACCATGGCCCAATGGGAAAATTTATGGAAGATCAATTGGAAATTCACAAATTGTTACACGATTAGAGAGAACTTTCAAAAAAATGCAACATCGATGGTATCTAACACCATGGAAACTTTCAAAAATGTATAGAAATGTGTCAAGTAATTGTTGGAGATGCAGTGAATCAGGAACATTCTACCATATGTGGTGGATATGTAGGAAAATACAGGCATTCTGGGAGAGTATCCATGCAGAACTGCAAAAAATGCTAAAGATCTCTTTCAACAAAAAACCAGAGGCCTACATCCTGGGAATAACAGATTTGGATATTCCACAAAAGAGGAAGGGTATCTTTTTATATGTGACGGCAGCAGCAAGAGTTTTGATCGCAGCAAAATGGAAGAGTAATGAAATCCCCTCTATACAAGATTGGATCCAAAAGCTGACAGAATATGCTGAATTAGATGGTTTATCAGAAAAAATAAAGAACAAATCAAAACAGGAATTTGTTTCAAAATGGGAGGTTTTCAAAGATTATCTGAAAAATAAATATAGTAGTTTAAATTCTGTTGCAGCATTCAAGGAACTTCAGTAATAATTGCAAGGTAGATATAAGAAATTAGATTTATTGAGAATAAGTTAAATTATGTTAAAAGTGTGTATTGGCAAAAAGTAATATGAATTTGAAATATAGGGAGGTTGGGTCTTTAGTGTCAAGACCAATAGATGTTTTATTGTTTGCTAAGAAAATTATGTGCCTATGGTTATTTTTGTAATTTGTGTGTAATTTGGTATTTGTGTTGTTTTTTTCTTGTTGTATAAATAAAAACAATAAAAATGCCCAAACGTATATCTGCCTATATACATAAAATGTAAGGAAGTCATCATGCTGCAGTTCCCATGGGCATGCCAACTTCTGGTGCAACAACCAAATGTCTGGCTGGTAGGTGAGCAAACAATGTGGATGGCAGGCAGCCCAGGGAGCTATTTTACTGAGTGAGGGAAGCACTTCAGAGAGTGAGGTCCTCTTCTCCATTAAACACGGATGTTGAGAGGTGTAACAGAGCAGGCAAGGCACTTCAGAGAGTGGTTTGGCAATCAGCTCTCTGCAGTTCTTCTGTTAAACAGTTCACCTGGCTTGCCTGCCATCCAGGCTACTTATTGCTCACCTTCTGGCCATTCTGTTGTCATGATGGTGACATGCAAAGCATGAGAAACGGGGGAGGAGGGGACTACTACTAATACCCACTTCCTCCAAAAAAATAAAAGAAGAAGAAAACCCGGGGGGGGGGATTGTTACGCCTTTTATATTAATCAGTAATGGGACCACGGGGTTGGACCTTTCCATTCTAATTTTCCATCAGTGTTATCTTTCATGTGGGCATCTGGGGGTGGGGGGAAATGAGCAACAGGGACCTTTCAAAAATATGTGGTTCCACACTCAGGGGCTTTTGAACACACTTCAGTGTCTTTCTGCCAAAAGATGTTAAGCCCTCACTTTTGTTTAGGTTAAAGGTAAAGGTAAGGGGACCCCTGACCATTAGGTCCAGTCATGACCAACTCTGGGGTTGCAGCGCTCATCTCGCTTTACTGGCTGACGGAGCCGGCGTACAGCTTCCGGGTCATGTGGCCAGCATGACTAAGCCACTTCTGGCGAACCAGAGCAGCGCACGGAAACGCCGGTTACCTTCCCCCCGGAGCAGTACCTATTTATCTACTTGCATTTTGACGTGCTTTCAAACTGCTAGGTTGGCAGGAGCAGGGACCGAGCAACGGGAGCTCATATTCGAACCGCCGACCTTCTGATCGGCAAGTCCTAGGCTCTGTGGTTTAACCCACAGCACCACCCACATAGCTGCTTTTCTACCACCCTAATCAAAATGGCAAGGTGTCTGTGAGTCTTTATCAAAAGCAGCAAAAACTGTACACAAAAGTTTAAGCAGATTCTGCAGGAGAGACTGCTCTGCTGCCTTTATAAAACATACCCTAGCATATGGAAATGATCTAGCAAGATGCAGATTAACGCCCTCTTCCATTAACTATGGCTTCAGTGATGGGGGAGGCCCTTTACAGAGTATTTTGTCAAATAACTATTGAAGTGCTTCTACTGACCCTCTTTTAAAAGGGGTTGGGGCAAGCAGTGGGGGGCGGGGATTTGCAAAGGGGAATTTTGGCCAAGCTGTGAGGGGATAGATGAGGAGGTGGGAGAGTTGTAAAGGAAGGGAGGGCAAAGACTGAGGATCCATTAGCAGGGTCAAAACACTAGACATCACTTCTACAGGGTCAAGGACATGCAGGTCCCTGAACCCGCTGCAGTTTGCACTAGGCACATGGTGCTTCTTGCAGCTTACTTCAAAGATCGCTCCTCATTCTCCACCCCCCACCCTGCACATGAAATATTAATGATGTCATCTGCTTCCAAATTTCAGGGCAAAGATGGTGGCTTCATTGTCCGAGACTCCATCAGCAATACAGGAAAATATACAGTCTCTGTGTTTGGCAAGTCATCTGGGTAAGTGTGGCCTGCTGTTGTGGGAACAAGATGACCACGCATTACACTAGTCCTCAGTAAAAACCTCAACAGTAGGACAGATATGAGGATGAGCCTCAGATGGAGGATAGCATCTGTTCTAGCCTGCTCCTGCTGCAACCCGCTAGTTGCTTGCAGCCCTCATCTTCCCTCTGCCTGGCCCCGATACCCCCCTGTACCTTCACAACAATAGATGAAGAGGAAAGAGAGAGATAATGAATGGAAGGTGGGTGAATGGGGTCCATGCTTGTGTCTATGGGCACCTGCTGGAGGTATGTGTGTAATTATATGGGGGATGTGGGTTTTGTGTGCATGAGGAAGATGGAATGGATGGATGGATGGACGATGAAAGGGAGAAAAAGAGAGAAAGGGTTGTCCCTATGCACTTCAGGCTTTGACCCTGCCTAGCACTTCACTCCTGGGGGAATGTGCCCTTTGACTCAATGGATGCTGGTTCATTAGCACACTTGGGAATACTGCCCCACCCACCTCAGTCTCATATTCTGCAACTTTCCTCAGAAAATAGGGACATTCTCTTCGAGTCTGTACCTGACCTGCTCTCATCTGCCTACCTTATTACTCACAACCAGTCAAAGTGTGGCTTTGCTTGTCATTGGCTCTGGCTCCACATATAGCTGCCACCGCTTTGGCTTCAGAAAAGGCTGCTCAGCCCTGTGCTGCCTTGCTTATCCCTTCCATCCTTCTCATGTTATTGCTCTTAACTTGTGCAGCAGTGGTTGAAATCCATCAATGGCATTCCCTGGAATTATCGGTTTTCCTTTAGTCACACATGAGGAGTCATGAACTCCAGAATTCATCATTACCCTACTGGTCACCAATCCACAATTGATTTCACAGGGACCCCCAGGGGATGATCCGCCATTACGTTGTGTGCTCCACACCCCAGAACCAGTATTTCCTGGCAGAGAAGCACCTCTTCAACACCATCCCAGAGCTGATCAACTACCACCAACATAATGCAGCAGGTGAGCAATGAAATGGCTGAGGCACAAAGATACTTGCCAACTTTTACGATGGAGATGGGTGGGGTGGGGTAAGGGGAGGGACAAATGCCAACAGCTTGATAAAGGCAAAGAAGGTCAACAACATATTTTAATTTATTACCCATCCTTTGCCCTAAGATCCCAGGGCAGGTCAAAACAGTTTAAAATGCAGTTTAAAACTGTTTAAAAACTTATAATTAAAAAATGCAAACACAAAAAATAGTGTGGCTCTTGAAAATAAATGTTTACAGAGTATAAAGAGGTAGAAAGAACTCCTACCCCTCAGAGGTTTCTTCCAACATTTGACTGAAATCTGCTCCACTGCAATTTGCACCTGTTGTGTCTTCTCCTGTCCTCTCAAGCAACAAGTTTCTTCCATCATCAGTTGTTTGAAGGCAGTTATCATGCTTCCCCCTTATCTTCTATTCTCCAAATGAAACATGCCCAATTCTTTCAACCATTCCTTTGGGCTTGGTTTCCAGATATCGTCTCATCCAAGTCACTGACCTCTGGAAACGCTCCGTTCTGTCAATGCCTGCATACACACCATACATTTAAAGGACATGGCTTCTCTCAAAGAATCCTGAGAACTGCAGTTTTAGAATAGAATAGACTTTATTTGCGTAGCCGACAGGCCATAGCACCAAAGGACAAACACCGACAAAAATACATTACGAATATAGTTACCATAAAATCTTATGACCTATTAAAACCCTAGGTAGAAGCTGGATTATCATTCATCCATGACCCTCTGTCCCATGGGCGACAGCCTTTTCTCTGATAGATTGTTCCAGGTTGGTTAAGTGAATAGACCAGCCAAATTGAAAGATTATAAATATAAATATAACCTCGGAGGGATGGTCAGGACAGGGAGAAAGATAATAATAACCAGATGCAGATAAATTAATAATCTCAGTACTTAAAACTTGGCAGAGGTAAGCACATTCAAAGCACATTCATAGGACATGCTTTCCCTCAGATACCTCTCGACAAGGTAGTTTACCCCTCACAGATATATAATTCCCAGCAACCTTTAGCAAATCACAGCGCCTATAACTCTTTGGTGGGAGGGTTGTGCTTTAAAGGTAAAGTATGTGCATAACTTGTAGCTGCACAAGGACTAAACTATAGTTCTCATGACTCTTTGAGGGAAGCAATGTGTTTTAAATGCATGGGGGTGTGCACAGCCAGTGTCCTTAAAATGTGGTACCCAGATCTTGACACCATATTCCTGATGTGGCCTGATTCACACAGGATAGAACCAAGCTATTACTCCTCATGTATTGCACACTGTGCTTCTGTTTACACAGCCTAAGATTGCATTAGCATAACTTACACAAGCTGCACAAATTGGGCTAGTCGTCTTGATGCTGAATTCGGATATCTTTAGCATAGAATATATACAGCTCTGTTTATAATATACATGGTAATACAATTTATATTGCTTTGCATCTATATTATTATGAACGCACTACTTCAAAATATAATTGTTTTGATGCACCCTAGGGCTTATTTCCAGACTGAAGTACCCTGTGTCATCACAAAAGAGAACTGCTCCTTCCACGGCAGGACTTGGATATGGTAATATTTAAATGCTCTTCATTTGGGATTTATATGTGTGTTGCACCTTCACCTTTACTGTCTTTCTATTGCTCCCCTGTAGTGAAAGTGGGCTTGGGATAGGTGAACCAAGCAGCTGTTCTTGCTGCTTTCCCCTCTGTATCAGCGGTGGGAAATGTGTTTCCCTCTGGATGTTGTTTGACTACATTTCCCAGCATCCCTGACCTTTAGCCATGCTGACTAGGACTGATGGGAGCTGGAGTCCACAAGTTGCCCAGCCCAGTTCTAAGAATCCTTCTTCCCACAATGATTCACACCTCACACTGTGCTTTGTGTTGATTCTAGGGGCATGGGAGATTGATCCAAAGGACCTAACATTCCTCAAGGAGCTGGGGACAGGGCAATTTGGGGTGGTGAAGCACGGGAAATGGAGAGGCCAGCATGATGTGGCAGTGAAGATGATCAAAGAAGGCTCCATGTCAGAGGATGCATTCATCGAAGAAGCTAAAGTCATGATGTGAGTAGCAAAGAACTTTATATTGGTCTCTTTGTCTGTCTCTCTTTTTCTGGATAGATTCTTATTTCTTCTGGGATAAGGGTGGGGTACATTGAGAACACTGGACTACAAGTCCCTGGGTTGGTGGAAGTTAGAGCCCAGTAACATCTGCAAGGCCACAGTTTCCCCATCCCTGCTTAATTGATGATACCAAGAATTAAGAGCACGTCCATTTATTGAGCAGTCTTTCTGGTTTGCTACCACAAAGATAGCACAGAGGTTTGGTAAATTGAGCATCAAGTCTGGTTTGTTTGTGGGGTAGTTATAAGTCAATAATCATTCATCCTGATTTCTCCGTGCAGTGGTTTTGCATCTTCCCTGTCATTCCACACTTTTGGGTACATTTCACCGTCACTTTCTTAAACAGCAAAATGCCTTTCTTTTAGTAAGGAGGATTTGTTGCTTCAGCATGAGAGAGGACTTTTATGCATTTTTAACTTTGCAAACTGAAATGTCCTTGTACTGTATGTGCTTGAAGCCCTCCCACAGAATACTGACAGTCTGAAGGTACCCTAAATCTGCTGTCTTCTGCATGAAAAACATGTGCTGAGAGACTGAAAGGGAACCAAACGAGCATTTAGCCCACCCACTCCTGTCAAATCTCCCATTTATTGGTTCCTCCACAGGCACAGCTATTACAGCCAGAGTCATCACCCCAAATGACTCAAATCAAAACACACAAAGTTATCCACAGTCTTTTTGAAAACCACAGGGATAGAGAACTTGTGCTCCTCCAGATGTCACTGGACTTCAGCTCCCATCAGCCCAAGTCAACATGGCCAGTGGCCAAGGATAATGGGAACTATAGTCTGCCAAAATCTGGAGGGCAACAGGTTCCCCATCCTGGAAACAGCAGAACATGGTTGTTGTTTTTTTTAACATTTACTTGTGCTCTTGTGGAGAATAATAATAAATGAAAATGGGAAGGTCCATAGCCCAGTGACAGAATATTTGCTTTCATGGCAGAATACCCCCATGGCAACTCCCAAGTAGAGCTAACAGAGACACCTGTCTCAAATTATCTAGAGCCACTGCCAGTCTTCGTAGAGAATTCTGAGGTATAAATGGACCAATGATGATTTTTCTTCCCCTAGAGTACTGTGGAGAATCTCAAGAGGCAGCTCTGCATTCTGCCGCCAAGTTACTGGGAATCACAAGGGGGAAGAGTGCTGTTGTACTCAAATCCTGCTTTTAGGGCTTCCCAGAGACATCCTGTTGGTAAGGATGCTGAACTAGATGAGCCTTTGGCAAGCCTCTTCTTATGTTCTTATGATGTTTTCTCACTCCAGGAACCTCTCACACGAGAAGCTAGTGCAGCTGTTTGGAGTCTGCACGAAGGAGAGGCCAATACTGATCGTCACCGAGTACCTCTCCAAAGGTTGCCTCTTGACTTACCTGCGGGACACTCGGCGGTCCCTCCAGGGCACGGAGCTTCTAGAGATGTGCAAGGATGTCTGTGAGGCCATGGGGTATCTGGAATCCAAGCAGTTCCTGCACAGAGACCTGGTAGGTGATTGCTTTTCAACTGCTCCATATACCCCTGCCATCTGAAGTAAATTGGGGGGAGAATAGGCCTAATAGGGAGAAGGCCTCCTTGTTAGTAGCACCCTGGCTATGGAATAACTTCCCCAGAGAAGAACACCTGCTTGTTTTTGGTTTTTTTAAAATAATTTTTATTGCTTTTTAACATACATACATATCACAAACATACTTACACAGCCAAGAAAAAAGAAGAAGAAGAAAAAAAGAAAAAAAGAAAAACAAAACAAAACATGTAATACATAAAAACATAGGCAACTCAACTTACATTGACAAACACTGATCGACTTCCCTTTATCTCGATTTCGGAAAAAAGTTGTCTTATTTTTTTTTTTATCTGCAGTGTCTCATTCTTCAAGCAATTTTTACGTAGTAAGCGTTATCTCATACCTACTGTGATTTTTACAAATATATATTTGTTTTTTATCAACATTTTTATTTTCCTTTTATTTCTATTTCCATATATATCCTGAATTTATCCCATTCATTTTTAAATTTAATACTTTTTTGATTTCTTATTTTCTGTGTCAATTTTGCCAGTTCTAAATAATCAAATAATTTAGATTGCCACTCTATTATTGTTGGGGTTTTAGACGTTTTCCAATACTGTGCTATGAGGGTTCTGGCAGCCACTGTTGCGTATAGGAAAAATGTTTTATCTTCCTTTTTGATTTCTTCACCAATTATCCCCAGGAGGAAGGCTTCAGGTTTTTTGCTAAAGGTGTATTTGAGGACTTTTTAAAATTCATTATAGATAGATTCCCAAATTTTTTTAAGTATCTCACATGACCACCACATATGTATAAAGTCGCCCTCCTTACTCTTGCATTTCCAACACATTTTATCACCTGTTTTATAAATTTTATCCAATTTTACCGGCGTCATGTACCATCTGTACATCATCTTATACATGTTCTCCTTGAGTGTTGTACATGCCGTGAAGTTCATACCTTTACACCATAAAGCCTTCCATTTATCAAACTCTATATTATATCCTAAATCTACTGCCCACTTCACCATCACCTCCTTCACTTCCTCATCTTTGGTGTCCCACTCAAGTAACTGGCTGTACATTTTTGATAGTAATTTTGTTCTTCCTTCTATTATTTCAATCTGAAATCTAGATTTCTTCTCATTTATCCCAATCTTTTTATCTTCCATCCACATGGAATTAATTTGGTGATATTGAATCCAGCCAGTCAACTTATTTTTTATTTCTTCATATGGTCTAATTCTCCACCCGGATTCTTTTTTAACTAATAAATCCTCATATGTCCATCTTTCCCCTTCAGTGTTTATTTTCTTTTTTGTCAAGATATTGATTGATGATAACCACCAGGGGGTTTTCTGTTCCAATAATTTTTTGTTCCTTTCCCACACTTCTAATAGTGGCCCTCTAATAATATGGTTAGAAAAATCTTTATGTTTCTTTCCTTTATTCCGCCACAGATAGGCATGCCATCCAAATCTTAAATTAAAACCCTCTAGATCTAACAAATCTTTATTTTTAATGACAATCCATTCTTTTACCCAACAAAGGAATGCTGCTTCATAATATAACTGTAAATTTGGGACCGCAAATCCCCCCCTGTCCTTTTGATCCGTGAGCAATTTGAATTTAATCCTTGGTCTTTTTCCTTGCCAAATAAATTTAGAGAGTAGTCTCTGCCAATCTTTAAATAGTGAAGTTCCCCTAATTATCGGTAAATTTTGGAATAAAAAGAGTAATTTTGGTAATAGATTCATTTTGATCGCAGCCATTCTCCCCAACCAAGAGAGGTGTATTCTATTCCAAGTGTCCAAGTCCTTTGTTATTTCTTTCCATGTGTTCTTGTAGTTATTTTCAATCAGGTTTATGTTCTTCATGGTTAACCAGATTCCGGGGTATTTTCCTTTTTTGGCAATTTTAATCCCAGTTTGAGTTTCGAGATCATTTTTTGTCTTTTCTTCCAGATTTTTGGTCATTATTTTGGTTTTTGCTCTGTTCAATTTAAAACCAGATAGTTTTCCAAATTCCTCTAGTAGTTCCAATACTTTGCCAACACTCTTTTTTGGGTCTTCCAGCGACAACATAAGATCATCAGCATATGATTTCAATTTGTGTTCTTTCACTCCAATTTTTATACCACGGATCTCTTGAGTTTTCCTTATCTTATTTGTAATTATCTCTAGCACCATAATGAACAGTAACGGAGACAGAGGGCACCCCTGTCGAGTACCTTTCGCTATCTTGAACGGATCTGTCAAATTGTTATTTATGATTAGTCTAGCACTTTGTTGTGTATAAATCGCTTTAATTCCTTCCAGGAATGTGCCCTCTATCCCCGACCTTTCCAAACATTTTATCATGAAAACCCAAGACACATTATCAAATGCCTTTTCGGCGTCAACGAACATTAAAACTGCTGGAATTTCATTATGGCATTCTAAATATTCAATGATGTCTATTGTATGTCTTATGTTGTCTTTAATTTGTCTAATGGGTAGGAAACCGGCTTGGTCAGTATGGATGAGATTACTCAGACACTTTTTAAGTCGGTGTGCCATTATATCGGCAAAGATCTTATAATCATTATTCAATAATGAGATCGGTCTGTAGTTCTTGATGTTAAGTTTATCTGAATCTGGTTTCGGAATCAATGTGATGTATGCTTCTTTCCAGGATGTTGGTATTTTTCCTCCTCTTAATATCTCATTCATTACATCACATAACAACGGTGTTATATATTCTTCTAGGGTCTTGTAATACTTGGCAGATAACCCATCTGGGCCTGGGGCTTTTCCCAGTTTCATCCTCTTAATTGCCTCTCTAATTTCCTCTGCTTTTATAGGTTTATTTAAAGCATTTCTTTCCTCTTCCGATATGTTATTTGGGCTATTTTCTTCTAGATATTTTTCTATACCTGTTAAGTCTTCTTCTTCTATTTTATATAGCTTTTCATAGAATTTAAGGAAATTCTTTTTTATTTCGCTGGGGTCCTCTAGCACTTGTTCTTCCACTTTTATTTTGTTGATAAGACTGAGTTTTCTCCTGCACCTGCTTGTTGATTGAGCTCTTTCCCTCACATTTTGAACAGAATGTATTATTATTTTTAGAAAAATCTGGCCTCTCAGTGCTGTGAACCAAGTCTTATTTTATCTTCTCTGCTGCTGATTGGAAAAGTGGAACATAGGAAACTTCATTTTACCCACTCAGACCACTGGCCTATGCAGCTCTGTGTTGTCTACACTGATTGGCAGCAGCTCTCGTGTTTCAGGTGGGGGACACGCCCTGCCCTACCTGGAGGTGCTGGGGACTGATCCTGAGACCTTCCGCATACAAAGCAGATGCTCTACCGCTGAGCAATGGCCCTGGGTTTTGTGCTTTTTCTCTGCTAGAAAGGAGGTCTTCCTGCCGCATTCTGTTTTTTTATTGCATTTGTAATAACTGTATTTTGTAAGTTACTGTTGTTGTGTTTTATTCCTGCTCTGGTAGCCACCCAGCTAAAGTATGTTGAGACCATATTCTCTTTTATCTCTGCCACAGGCTGCTCGCAACTGTTTGATCAGTGAACAAGGTGTTGTCAAAGTCTCGGATTTTGGCCTCTCCAGGTCAGTTTGTGTGCATATGCGTGTGTAGGAAGCTGAGGTTGCTTAGCTTTTTCTCTGTTTAACTTTGTATATGCCTTTTTTCTTATTCCCTTTCCCATTATGACTGTCATTCTATTGTTCCTCCTCAGCCTCTTTGTTTGCATCCTTCACTGCAGCTACCATTTCGGACTACCTCTTTTTATTTTAGGTTTAACAACTGATTAAACAACTCTTAGTCGGTTATTATTATTTAAGACATAAAGTGCTCAACGTTTCCTAAGCATGGCACATACATTAAAATACTGTAGAAGACAGCCCTGCCCAGAGGCCCACAATCTGACATGATACAAAGGAAAAATAAATGAGGAGGGAAGAGGAAAGCTAGCACTGGAGCTGCTGCTCCTTCTCCGGACAATGGTGTGAGGGAAGGCAGGCTGGTCTCTCGCCAGCCATGATATTCTTACTGAGAAGCAGGAGGTGCTCACCTAGCTCATAAGAGCCTTAGTTGTTTGTTTAAGTGCACAAACTTGCAAATGATAAGATACAACAGTTTTAATGGTTTTGACAAAAAGCATAGATAATGTCTTTTCAAGGAAGCATTTGGCGTGGTTTGCAGTGCAATCCTATTAACTCAGAAGCTGCATTTGAGTTTAGTAGAGCTTACTCCTAGGCAAGTGTATAGCAGGGAAGGGCAATCCTTTTCAACCCAAAGGTCACATTTCCTACTGGCCAGCCTTCTTGGAGTCTCCTAGCCACAGAAGTCAGTTTCTTTTTTTCCATAGTGGATGTGTTGTACCAGAGTGAAAGAGCACTTCTGTTATGCAAACTTAAATTTCCTCTATGTGAGTGAATGTCTCCAACAACATACTGATAATCCGAAGGCAACCTTTTCTGCTTAAGAGAGTCTTGGGGGAAGGCACTTTAAAAGGATAGGATAATGATCGACTGATGGGAAGACATATAATTTCCATGCAAACAAATCAGGATGAATGCAGGTTCTTGTATAACCTTCCTGCAAACAAGTAAGAATGGATGTGCATTGCTCAGTAAAGAGCAAACATTGTTTAATCTCCACAGAAGCTTTGTGCACACAAATTGGAATGAATGTTCAACCTGAGGAGCTTTTAGGCTTTCAGGAAGCACAAGATCCTGTAAGGCAACATATAAACTAGCACAACCAAAATCTGTCTACACAGGTACGTCTTGGATGATGACTACATTAGCTCTATGGGATCCAAATTTCCTGTCCGGTGGTCCCCTCCAGAGGTTCTTTTGTACAGCAAGTTCAGCAGCAAATCGGACATTTGGGCTTTTGGTGAGCTGAAATTGTGTACCACTGATGTAGAACCTGGAATAGCCAGAGGATGAACTTTCTATAGCAGTAGATTTAAGGACAGGCAAATGAACGGAACCCTACCTGAAATAGGGAAGGCATTAAGAGCACTGTGCTGATGTGACTTGCAGGCCCCAGAATAGATGTGAGGGCTAGGCCTTTAAGAATTCACAGTAGATCCTAGGGATAGGGAACAGTGTTCATAGGGCTTTGGGGTATATTTATACATTGCCATATCTGACTATAAATACAAAACAAGGAGACACTGGAGCTTAAACAGTAGAGACTTAAGAGGTGCTAAAGGACTGTAATCAATCCTCCATTTTTTTTGCCATGGCCCATTAGGAGGCAGCTTCCATGTAGAACACAGAGGTCACCCCAAGATAAGGGGTTGAGCCAATGATTCCAAGTTCCATTATGGTGCTTTCCTGACTGACAGGTGTCCTGATGTGGGAGATTTACACCTTGGGGAAGATGCCCTACGAGAGGTTTAGCAACAGCGAGACCACTGAGCATGTGACCAAAGGGCTGCGTCTCTATCGCCCCCAGCTGGCCTCTGAGAGAGTCTATGCCATCATGTACAGCTGTTGGCATGAGGTAAGGCTTCGTGTAAACTGCCCCAGTTGCTTGCTTATTTATTAGCAATACTTGCATGTCACCCAGTAATGATGTTCTCTCTTTTTACCATAAATCAGGAACTGTAAATGGTAAAATGCAATAACTCCAGTTATTGCCAGACCCTGGGACCGCTGGAGGATTGGTGGCTCCTCTTGGCAATCCGTGTGGTGCACGCTGGGTCACAAGTCACTCCTTGTCCCCAGGATCCGGGCAACTGAGCCTCCTGCCTGGCTTGCCAAACTGTTATAAGAAAAACTGCTCCCTTTCCCTTATGAGGTATTATGGAGCCCACATAGAGTCCTTAAGTGGGTTCCCTATTGGTAGGAGAAAATAACAGAGGCCAACCAGAGTATATTGAGAAGCAAAGCGGCTAGTAAACCTGATCTTTATTAAAGGAACTGCTGCAGCAGGTTCCCCACTCACCACATACAGGAGGGAGGAGAACCCTGAACAATGGTGCGCAAGCCCAAGACATCATACATACATTGCAGAAGGAGGCGGTCTACAGCAGAAATCCTACCCGCCCGAATACCTGATAATGGTCACTGATTGCATTACCTGGGCAGTCTGGCCTTTCTTTTGTGATGGTTAATACTTTAGTTCCTGAATCCAGGTCACAGGCTCACCCTATTCATACACAAATACATCCTTAAGACAGGATTTGCAAGCAAAAAGACAATGGGAAGGCTTTCTCCCTTTCCCTTCCTTACTGCAGAGGAGTATTTGGGGTCATTGGGACAGTCAAAATGGCTTCAGGATTGCTCTCCCATACTATACTACACATGGTTCATATATTTAGATATGTGTGCATTTATGAATATTTATTCTTTATTAAAGTTTTTATAACACAGGGGTTTTGTTGCTTGAAACAGAGCAGGATTCATTGTTTTTGCTGTTGTTAGATGAGCATCCTTATAAACTTTGGTTTTATTGTATTTTTGTTCTATTTGTTTTTAAATAACTGACAAGCTTTTGGTATTTTATATGAATTGCCTGGATACATTTTTGTAGAAAGCAATGGATAAATGTAATAAATAATGGTACATTAATGTCTCTTAAGTAAACAACCTTATTGGTATAAGCTTTCCCCTCTTTTCTGTTCTTTTGCTCCAGAAAGCAGATGAGCGTCCCACCTTCCAAGTCCTTCTGAACCTCATTTTGGATTTAGCAAATGAAGACCCCTGAACTGCCACCATCCAATCGCTCTTTTACTATGTACTGCTTATTTTTGTATGTTCGCTCCAGAATTTCTAGATGGACAATGAATGGCTGGATCTACATCATGACAAAAGTAACTGGATCTATCAGACAATACCAGATTCTTTTCGTCTGCCTCACGTGTAATAACTGGCTTGTATCTGAATTCACTGAAGTGCTAAAGAAGATCTAACTTATGGCAGCAAGTGCTGGCTGGGTACTATTTTCCTCTTCAGCAGAGTAAATCCCTTTTGATGTAGTATCATAGCTCTCTACCTGTAACTTGAAATGGCATTATGGGATTCAAATAATTTTTCAAGGATGATGTCATTGTTTGGAAACTTGTTTTGCTATGATGAAATAACAATTACAAGAAATAATATGAAAATGAAATATATAAAAGGGAAATATACCCAATTGCTTATCATATTTCCTAGATACTTCTACCACCACATCTTCCTACCCTTTCCAGTCACCCAGTCCTCTGCCATGTGCTTTCAATGGCCCAAGATGCAAATTTATTTATTTAGGTTAACATTTTGTTTAAAAGGTTGAATTTACAGTTACACTCATGCACTCACACATTCCCCATCCCATAAATTAGATTTGGTATGCTGATAAATATTCCACCGTGGCCCTTCTGCTGCAAAAGGAAGGGGGAAATCTCAACAAGGGGATGTGAATAAACTGAGGCTCCACTCCAGGATAATAAAGGGTTTTTAGAAACAAAATAAAAAAAATCCTTCCAGTAGCACCTTAGAAACCAACTAAGTTTGTTATTGGTATGAGCTTTCGTGTGCATGCACACTTCTTCAGATACTTCAGGTATCTGATGAAATGTGAATGCACACCAAAGCTTACACCCAGAGCAAACTTAGTTGGTCTCTAAGATGCTACTGGACAATTTTAAAATTTATTTCGACTGCATCAGACCAACACGGCTACTTACCTGAATTTAGGACATTAGTGAGGGGAGGTGTGTGGCCCTCCAGATGTTCTAATTAAATTATTAATACTAATTGTCAATCAGAATTTGGTATCAAATTGATATGTGGGAGGGACAAAGCAATGTGTAAGACTTCTGGTAAGATCAGTCACAGCAAAATCAGCGTAATGTTAATGATTTTTATGCAAGAAAACACTACACGGCGAAGCTCTACACAGGAAGGAAAAGGATGTCATAGAATGTGTTGTGGACTGAGCCTCTTTTTCCTCATGGGACAGATACTATGCCCACAATGTGTGTGTTGCAGGATGTGTGAGGGGGAAGGCTGAGTGGTTTACAACAACCCTGCAACATATTTGAGAGTGATGACAGAGAAGGCTGGGGAAGGGTTGGAGGCAGTAGCTTAAAACATCAATGTAATGTAGCTCACTTCTCCCTGCATTGCACGGAGCAGAGATGAGGTTGAGAGAGAGAGAGGCTTACATCTCCCACATTGCAGGATGCTAGGTGTGTGTTGAGGGTCACAGCCAGAATTAATGGGTGCCCTGAGGGCCGTTATCTCTGCATTGCAGTGCAGTGAAGTGGGGGCAGAGGGTGTTTTGTGACATCTCTGCTGCAAACAGCTGCAGACAAGACATCTTGGGTTATGAATTCACTCCATTCGCAGAGATCTCCAATAATGCTCTTTAGGACATAAATTAAAAAATTGTCCAATAGCACCTTTGTTGTTTAGTCGTTTAGTCGTGTCCGACTCTTTGTGTCCCCATGGACCAGAGCACTCCAGGCACTCCTGTCTTCCACTGCCTCCTGCAGTTTGGTCAGACTCATGCTGGTAGCTTTGAGAACACTATCCAACCATCTCGTCCTCTGTCGTCCCCTTCTCCTTGTGCCCTCCATCTTTCCTAACATCAGGGTCTTTTCCAGGGAGTCTTCTCTTCTCATGAGGTGGCCAGAGTATTGGAGTCTCAGCTTCAGGATCTGTCCTTCCAGTGAGCAATCAGGGCTGATTTCCTTCAGAATGGAGAGGTTTGATCTTTTTGCCATCCATGGGACTCTCAAGAGTCTCCTCCAGCACCATAACCCGAAAGCATCCTTTATGGTCCAGCTCTCACTTGTTCTGGGTATAAGCTTTTGTGTGCATGCACACTTCATCATGCACACGAAAGCTTACACTCAGAACAAACTTTGTTGGTCTCTAAGGTGCTACTGGATAATTTTTTAATTTTTAAAATTTATTTCGACTGCGTCAGACCAACACGGCTACCTACCTGAATTTAGGACATTAGTGAGGGGAGGTGCGTGACCTTTCAGATGTTCTAATTAAATTATTAATGCTAATTGTAGTAACTCTATACGCTTTTTCCTGGGAGCTGCATCATGTCTCTTCCTTCTGAGTAGGCGCGCGTGAAGCCGAGCTGCAGAACCCACCGGGTTCTTCTTGCCCGATGGCAACTCTACACGCCCCCCCCCATGCCGTAGCTCTATGGCCTCTCGCGCGCGTACAGCTCCGCCCACCGCCGGAAAGAGGAAGCGCTCTCGGGGATGAAGCCTTACTCGCGCGGTGCACTCTGGAAGCGGAAGCTTAGCGCGCGCGTGGAGGGGACGGCTGGGGGCGGGGGCTAGCTGCACGTGAAGGTCGCCTGCCAGATCGCCGTCCTCTCTCCCTTCCTCGCTTCCTCCGATCGGTCGCTGTCGGCTCACAGGTCGGGCCCGGCATGGACCCTTCGTCCGCCGCGGGAGACTTGGGGGCGGCCGTCAACGACCCGCAGCTGCAGCACTTCATTGAGGTGGAGACGCAGAAGCAGCGCTTCCAGCAGCTCGTGCACCAGATGACGGAGCTCTGCTGGGTAAGGAGGAGCTGATAGCCCGGGGCGCAGGCGGAGGCCTCCTTCGTGCTGCTCGCGGTTGACCTTTGGAACTCTCTGCCGCAAGATTCGCTGCAGCAGGCTTAGAGGATCGGGCCATAGCTGTCAACGTTTTCCCCTTTTTAAGGGAAATTCTGAATAGGATTCCTCGCAAGAAAAGGGAAAAGTTGACAGCTATGGATCGGGCAGAGTGTCCGGTGGAGGGGGGGGGGTCAGATGGAAATCATGATGGAGGAGGAAGAGGGCCGAGGAACCAAAGCCCACCCCCACTCTTTCATGCTACGTGCAATTAACTTGCGGCACGTGCTGCTGCAAGATGGGGAGCAGATCCGCACGGTACATTTAAAACATATGATTTCCAACCCCCCCCCCCAAGAATCATTGGAAATATAGTTTACCCTTCAGAGGCACAGTTCTCGGACCCTTTACATTACAGAGCCCAATATTCTTTGGGGGAAGCTAGGTTCTTTAAATGTGCGTTGAATGTGGATTTGCCTGTGGTGGTGAGACCAGAAATGTGCTTTAGAAGGTGGTCTAGCAAAATCGAGGAGGAGGACTTGTACCTCTGAGGTGATGTTTGGCTGTGATGTGGTTGCTCAATTTAAATTAATTTCCCCCCAATGCAAGGTGATCCTCAGGGCTCCTGCCAACTCTATGATTCTGTCTCTGTCTATGTGGCGATGGACAGACGCTTTAAAAGTAGGTCATGCAAAGGACTGGTGTCCCTCTAGGGGTTAATTCTTTTTTTGTGGTACATACTGACTTGTGAAACTTACTGCTACAAGCTGCAGTGATGGCCCTTGTCTTGAGTGCCTTTAACAGGAGATCAAACAAAGTCACAGTGAGCAAGGAGGACTGAAGGCTCTGGGAGCGAAGTCTTTCAGCCTACGCATTCTTAACTGCTTTGAGGGTGCCCCCCCCCCCCAAGCAGTGCATAAATTTTATGAAATAATACAGAAATTGTGGATACTGATGGCCCCTGGTTTTTTGTTGTTTAGTCATTTAGTCGTGTCCAACTCTTTGTGGCCCCATGGACCGGAGCATGCCAGGCACTCCTGTCTTCCACTGCCTCCCGCAGTTTGATCAAACTCATGCTGGTAGCTTCGAGAACACTGTCCAACCATCTCGTTCTCTGTCATCCCTTTCTCCTTGTGCCCTCCATCTTTCCCAACATCAGGGTCGTTTCCAGGGAGTCTTCTCTTCTCATGAGGTGGCCAAAGTATTGGAGTCTCGGCTTCACGATCTGTCCTTCCAGTGAGCACTCAGGGCTGATTTCCTTCAGAATGGATAGGTTTGATCTTCTTGCAGTCCATGGGACTCTCAAGAGTCTCCTCCAGCACCATAATTCAAAAGCATCAATTCTTCGGCGATCAGCCTTCTTTATGGTCCAGCTCTCACTTCCATACATCACTACTGGGAAAACCATAGCTTTAACTATATGGACCTTTGTTGGCAAGGTGATGTCTCTTCTTTTTAAGATGCTGGAGCAGGAACCAGCAAGCCACTCCAGTATCCCTGCCAAGAAAACTCCATGGACAAAGACAACAGGCTCCTGGTTTAGGTGGCTTTAAAAGACAATTGGATGAAGTCCTGGAGGAGGAGGAGAGGTCTATTGATTGGCTAAATAAAAGTTCTAGATTCTGAGGCTTTTGAATTCCCTGTGTTGCTGGAAACAACCAGTGGCTGTGCGTGTGGCTATTGGGAATTCAGTTCCTGGAAAGAAGCCACTGTGAGAAACTCGATGGTGGACTTGATGGACTATGGATCTGATCCAGCCATGGCTCTCTTTATGTTTGTATTGGCGGCCTTTGGTGAGTGGGTGCAAATTCACTGCTGCTTACACTCACCATCATAGCAGGGCTCCAACTTCTTTAATAGCTGTAATGTAGTAAGTGTAGTAAGTGGTGTTGGCATGGAGATATACTGGTGAGGACATATGCACCTATTGAAATTGCTGGTACTGCTGCTGATAATGCATGCAAGCAAAGAATGACAGATGGTGAGTGATGACTGGAATAATAGTCCAACAACATTGGGCATGGGGAGGGCATAGATTCCTCAGTCCTGTTTTACCTAGGCATGCAAAGAGATTGAACGTGAACCCTTCTTCATGAAAGAGTGTGCTGTACCACTAAGATACAGCTCCCAGGTGGAGACAGGCCATGAATCAGGAAACTGCAGGGGATATTGCAGTTTATTTTTGAAACAGCTTTGGCGGTGGCACAGTGGAAAGCAATGAGGATGGATAGGCTACCTGGGTGTTTGTGTTCTGAGCCAGCTGTTCTGTTTAGAGTTACAGGACAGGAAATCCAGGCATGTCCCTCTTGTACGTTGCAAAAAGGGTGTGGGTGTGTTTTGGGACTGGTTCTGTGGTTCAAAATTCTGAACTGCTGGTGTCTCTTGAATGCCCCTAAGCCCTATATACTAGGAAGAGAAGGGGTATAACTTGTGTGTGCAAAAGGCACTAACTTCAATTCCTGGCATCTCCAGGTAGGGCTGGGAATGTTCCTCGTCAGAAATCACTGTCAGTAGTCAGAGGCAGTATAAGGCAGCTTCCTGTGTTCCTAAACAATGCTTACTCTTCCATATCTTTAATAGGAGAAATGCATGGACAAGCCTGGCCCCAAGCTGGACAGCCGCGCGGAGACCTGCTTTGTGAACTGTGTGGAGCGCTTCATTGACACCAGTCAGTTCATTCTCAACCGACTGGAGCAGACACAGAAATCCAAGTCGCCCTTCTCCGAAAACCTCTCTGACTGATTTGGCTGCTGCAATGCCTCAGTTTCCTTCCTTAATGAGAAACCAACTTACTGAATTGAGAGAAGAGGAGGAGGTGGAGAACAAGGAGAACAAGCAGAAGAAAGGATCAAGGTTGTGAAGGACGTTGGCCTCCACATTCAGGACAGACTTCTGGGTTTCCTGGCCAATGTGAGCAGTTCTGGTTTTAAATTCCCATCTTGTGAACATTTAGCAGTCAGACAAGTGAAGCCTTGCTGATTTGCATGGGCTTGTGCTGCTCAGGTTTTTTTAATTTTTCTGTTGGATAACAAGAGCTTCACAGCAGAACTGTAGCATCAAACAACTTGCTTTCCCAGTGGTGTGGCCAGGAAAGCACACCTATCAATATTCAATAATTTCTTCTGTTTTGAAATGAAGGGAACTGGGAGGTTTCAGACATGAATGTTGATCCTGGGAAAAGCAAAGGTGCCTTTTTAAAATGGTACTGTGTTTTAGCACGACTCTTTTAAGTGATATAAATTGCTCACCTGCAGCTTGAACATGTGGCTGAGTTGACCCTTTTGTAAACCGCAACTAGTGTTGCGGTTGAACAGAGGGAGGCTGACTTTGCTTGCTGTCATGTGCCATTTAAGGTGCATATTCAAGCCCTCCTTTACATAGCTAGGAAAAGTAACCCCAGAGGACATGGGAACTGAATACCACTCATCTGGTCATGTAAATGTTTCACTTACCAAGTACAAAAGTCAATTTTAACTTTCTCCATTAATTCCTTTCCTGCTGATCAGTGGAATAAACATCAATTACATTCATTTTAAACTGCCTGTTGAGTCGGTGGTGATTCCTTCTGCTTTGATTGCTAGGGATTTAGAAATAGGAATAGAAATAGGAATAAGGGGAGCGCCGGAAAATTTTCTCTTTGCCATTTTTGTCGTTGGGATTTAAGCAGTTTTAAAGACTAAGGAAGCTGCTCCTGATCTGGCTGCAGTGGGTTTGGTGGAGGGAAACTGTTTTTCTCCATTGTTGTGCTAGACTGTGTGACTGACCTTGGCATTCTTTAGCTATAAGTTCAGAAAGAGAAAAGCTCAGACGTGGCTCTAAAGCAGCAACACAATTTGAGGAGTCGGTAATGTCAGCGTTAAATGATATTAAAGAAGGATTAGATCGTAACACAGCATCCGTTAATAAGTTGGAAAAAAGGATTGAACATTTAAGTACCGACTTGAAAGATGTGAAAGATAAGATACCCACACATACGCAGGTTAAGTACTTAATTGGTCCCGGAAGTCCGTTCTTAACCTGAAGCGGACTTTCCCATTGAAAGTAATGGAAAGTGGATTGATCCATTCCAGACGATGAAAAATACCCCTAAGACAGCAATTTAACACGCATTTTACTGTCTAACGAGACCATTGATCCATAAAATGAAGGCAGTAATCAATGTACTGTACTATAAAATAAATAAGACAGTATTTTAGATGAAAAAAAATTAACTTTTTTTTTAACCTTACGTGCACTGATGATAAATCAGTTTGGATGGGGGGCTTTTATCCATTTCTGAAGTCACACAATCAACCAGTAGCTGAACTGGGTTCTACACAGTCACAAAAACAAGTCACAAAAGTGAAGTCACAAATCAGTCCCATAAAATGAAGAACAAGTCACAGTCAAAAAACCGAAAAAGCCACACAAACCAAAACGCGAAAAGGAAACAGACGATGAAAAGTGACCCCTAAAACAGCAATTTTACATGAATTTTACTATCTAATGAGGCCATTGATCCATAAAATGAAGTACAAAATGAAAATGTGATTTTTTTTTCTTACCTGCGCTGATGATAGTCATTGTTTGGATGGGGGCTCAGGGTCCTCTTCCACAATCACAATTGGCTTGGCTCCCGGGATTTGTGGAGGCCTCAGAGAGCTCCCGTGGCTGGAGTCCAGTCGCGGAGCCGCTGCAGACCCCATGGATATCAAGGCTTGGCTCCAGGCAGTGGCGAGGCCTCCAAGAGCTCGGACAACTTACTTCTGGGTTACAATAGTCGTAACCCAAAAAAACGTAAGTTGAAGCGTTTGTAACCCGAGGCACCACTGTACTAAGAGATACATCAATTGCTGGTAAGTACACAAGTTATTAGCAGTGGTGTAGCGTGGGTTGTCAGCACCCGGGGCAAGGCAAGTAATTTGCGCCCCCTAACCCGTGGATTTGCGCCCCCTAACCCTAACCCCCAGATGTTGCGGCCGGCCCCCCCTGCACTCCCCACGCTACGCCACTGGTTATTAGTCCTCACCTCAAACAGTTTTTATAACTAGCTATCCACTCATATGCATATTACAAATGCGTGTTCCTCCTCACAAAAAACCCCATGTTTGGATAGCTTCCCTTCTGTCTGGTCTAAATAGATCTTTACTTGCCACAAGTGACCAATTCAGTAGTTGCATAGATGCTGGCTAAGCCATTAATCAATGCATAGGAGAGTATTGACCACACTGACTGGCAGCAGGGTTTCCAACAGGGGTGTCTCCCAGCCTTACCCGGAGATGCTGGGGATTGAGCTTGAGGCCTTCTGCGGGCAGCACAGAGGCTGTTCCAATGAGCTACAGTCCTTTATGTTGCATATGTATGCTGGCAAGAGGAGGGACAGCCTACTTAGTTTCTATGTTAAGCACATGCCTCCTCACTCAGCTTAATGACTAGAATGTACCTTGAATTCCTTGTTGCTTAAGGTTACTGGGCTGCAGCTTAAATATGAGGCTGCTGTAAATGCATCAGGAAACAGGTGGCCTGTCTTTGAAAGATTGCTTAATATGGAAAGGCAAAGGCAGCATACTAACAAAGTTTGCTGGTTTAAAAGTTCCTTATGAGCGCAACACCATGATAGATGAAGCCAAACTCAGCGACTTTCTCAGAGGTATCTGCCGTGTAATGTTTCAGATCAGGAGGATAGCACTACACATACCAGACCTGTTTTATTAGCCTACCACATATTGCAGAAATTGCGCAAATGCAGAAACTTCTGAGTCTTCCAAACGCTGGTTTGCTGTCCTGCCCAGAAGTGTGAGAGAGAAATCAAAGCTTCAGTTCCTGCATTGGGTGAAGTTTTACTTTTAAGGGTTTGGCGGATGCCTGAGCTGCAAGTAATATTGCATGGGTGGGAAAACTGCGAATCTCCAGGTATTGTTAGACTACAACTTCTACAATTGTTCTTGATCACTGGGCAATGCTTTATGTATGGTGTGTGGATGTGCAGCAGATGTTGGTTCTTGGCTGTATTCCCCCCCCCAAAAAAAAATTACTGTCCTAATATATTTGAGCTGGTCTGATTTCTTGTCCAGGCAACATCTTGTTCATACCAATAATATTCCTGTAAGATGGATTGCTTTACTCATATTTGGATGGGAGAATCAAGGCCAAGAAGGCAGCTTGTCTAAGGTTGATCCTTCCCTATCTACAGAGTCATAAGGATCAGTAGAAGGAAATTAATTCCTTAGTGATTTTTCAAAGAACTATAGCTTTTTATAGGACTTAAACCTTCAGTTACAAGGGTTACAGTATATTTGTTCTTCAAAAAACAGGACACCTTCAGATCAATTCCTGGTTCTTCACCATTGTATTTGACAATGGAGGGGTCTGTTATTATTTTTACATTTTTAGCCTGCCTGCCTTCTAATGTAGAACTGAAGACTACATACATGGGGTTCCCAGATAGTCATCCATCCAGGCCCTGGTCAGACCCAGACCTGCTAACTTTTGCAATGCGGTAGCCTCACATGCTGCAGACCATGTCCTGGGACCCATAGTAGTTTACTTAAAGGTCACCGCCAGAGTTCTTGTGAATTCTCAGCCCCAAACTCTTAGAATTCTGCAGTATTGTAGGTATACAGAAATTATGAGCCCAGGCAAGATTCTGAGTGAAAGGGCTGTAAATTTTGCCAGGGTGATAGGGAGGACACACAGTGGAACTACAGGGCTCACCTAACAGTTAAGGATAAAGGGGGCATGCCATTATTTTTAAAAGAAAATGGAAAGTAGGCAATGCATAAACTGCTGCTTTCAGCTGTTAGAAACCAAGGGGATATCCAGTGTTAAGACATGCTCCAAGTAAACCTACTGAAATAAACCGGCTTAAACTACAGGTGGGGACCATTTTGCATAGGGGTTCCATCCCTGGTTCCCTTGAGCATTGGTGCCTACCCCCCCCCCCCCGGTTCTGACCTCTGGGTCCCAAAGGACCTGTGTGTCAGTGATTGCACTTTAATTGGGCGCACCTAAAATGATCGCTGCGTTAAACCACAGAGCCTAGGACTTGCCGCTCAGAAGGTCGGCGGTTTGAATCCCCGCGACGGGATGAGCTCCCGTTGCTCGGTCCCTGCTCCTGCCAACCTAGCAGTTCGAAAGCACGTCAAAGTGCAAGTAGATAAATAGGTACCGCTCCGGTGGGAAGGTAAACGGCGTTTCCGTGCGCTGCTCTGGTTTGCCAGAAGCGGCTTAGTCATGCTGGCCACATGACCCGGAAGCTGTACGCTGGCTCCCTCAGCCAATAAAGCGAGATGAGCGCTGCAACTCCAGAGTCGGTCACGACTAGACCTAATTGTCAGGGGTCCCTTTACTTTTTAAAACGATTGCTGCTTTTACTTAAATCTACTGTTTTGATGGATTTATTTTGTGAGTATGACTATGTTGGATATCACCTCGAGGCTTGTAGGCAGCCTGTTTGTGTGACTGCCTTTATGGGTCCTGTGATCCTCCTCACAGTGTGAAGGAATTAAAACATATCTGAGCCAATTCTGTTGTGCAGCAGCAACATCAAAGATTGTAGTGAGCCACCAGAAACAATGTACTGGGTAGGAAAACTGATTTAAAAACAAATGGCTCCAAATGATTCAGGTTTACAAGCATAGATGAAGGGCCAGAGTGTGATTTGGAAATTCACTCAGTTTTTCACCAAGAGAACGGCTTGCTTGAAAAGCCACCATGGGTGAAGGCTGAAAATGGCTAAAAGGTTGAATTGAACTGAATTGGTAACATTCAGCTAGCAAGAAGTCAAAATAAGTTTTGTTTTTTTAAAAGAAAAAGTTTAGGGTTGTTGTTTTTTAAAAATGATATGAACTCTGCAACACTTAATGGCAGTACAAAGAAAAGTAACATTTATTTGAAATAAATTAACTGTCAACCTTAATACATCATCAACATTAAGTGATCATCAACACAGCCCCTGTGGCACTGGGCTTCCCTGACAACCAGTGCCCTCTTGTTCTCCTCTCCCCCCACTGAAATGAGAAATAAGCATTCTATCGTAGCCAACAGAATATGTACTTGTGTGTGTCTTATTCTCTGGTTTGCAAATGTACCCAAGAGACGTAGAAGGTTGGCAACCCCTGATAATACTTTAAAGAGAAGTTAATTTTTAAGTCACTTAAAATGCACTGTCCTTACATTCTGAAAGTGGTAGAGCACTGTTATTAAGATCAGGCATGTAAACAGAGTAGCAGCTGCATTCTCATAAGAGACTTGCATACTGAGTTAAAACAGTTACGTTTGACAGTACTTCTGTGCATTCTGATTCTGAAGTACACCAATGTAGAGCTCATTCAAGAGCTGAACTCATTGCTTATATCCTTGGTTTATCAGTGGGGCACTTTACATGATAGAGCCAAGCTTCTCCATAACCCAAGTGGTCTGCTGTCCATGCCAGCTTTCCTTGTGTTCTCATGTGTCTTCCCTTAATCTGTGTTCTTTAAAATGACCCAGAGGAAGAAAACACAGGGAGAAACCCTCCTCTCTCTTGCACACTCTTGTTTGTCCACATACTAGTCCTCTTGCTCATACACATATTTTTCTACTTCTCCCATTCCCCGAGATTTGAGTTACCTTCAGCAGATTACATGAGAAAGAGGAATTCTGCTGTGTATTCCTGCCTCTGACTAGAAGGCTGAAGTATTTGCTTCTGCTTACTCTGCAACACCCCCTGAGCAATTCACACCTCCTTACCAATTCCACATCACCCATTACTTTTGAAACTTGTTTTTTGTGTTGGGGCTGGTCCAAAACCCCTCAGGTGCACATATTTTTGTCCCTGGTTTTCTTTCTTGTCCTCCACATCACTTCTGGATGCAGGGGAGGGAATGCAGGAGACAACAAGTTCAGCTCTAGGGCTGCCACTTGCTGAGCTCTAGCTTGATCTGATTGGGTCTCTAATTTGGTTCAAGTATGTTACCAGTGAAAGGACTCGCACATAAACGCATTTCAAATAGTTCAGTGTTGGTCATTAGAATCTGATTCAACTTTTCTAGTGGAAAACAGCAGCAGTCTTAAGAAGCTCTTTGGAACATGGAAAATGGATTGGGATATATCTTTTTTTAAGCCGAAAGGCTATGTATAATGTTCTAGCTTTCATAAACCTTGGCCATATTGCTCCTCTGCTTTCTCTGTCCCTTCTTTGTGGGTGTCCTCAGAGTCCAAAAGGGGCTGGTGAAGACAGGACTGATGCTTGTCCCCCTTTCCCCAAGAAGCAGCTCGCACATTTGTTTGGTTATCCTTCAGGAAAAGAGGCAGCAGGTCTGCAGTGAAGGGGATGTCTCTGAAAGAATGCAGTAGGAAGATGCCAAGGACAATGGTGAGGAAGCCACTGATGGTGCCAATGATGTGCATCAGAACCAGATGCTGCCACTCCTTGAACAGAATGGCAGAGCAAGTCATAACTGATGTGGTGAAGAGGACGTAATAGATGGGGGTCACTACAGATGTGTTGAAGATATCCAAGGCCTTGTTTAGGTAGTTGATCTGGATGGTGATGGAGATCACAAGGCAAATAAAAAGCAAATAGCTCAACGGTTCCTTCCAGACAGGCTTCCCAGCAAACAGTTCTTTCAGGGCAATACCCAAGCCTTTTGCAGATGAGACAGAGAGTGAACCAATGGCAGAGCAGATCAAAACATACACTAAGACGTTGCTATGTCCATAGCGAGGCCCAGCCACAAAGATGAGAAGAGCTGAACTCACCAGCATGCACACAGCAAACACTATAAATCCTGTGGAGGAGGAGAGAGGAGAAATTGTTAAGGACAATATGAATCTTTTAGGTGTAGCTTACTTCTGCAGGATGTAGACAGTTTTGTTCAGATCAATGAGTGCACAAGCTAGATTCAATTAGTAGAATCTGGTGAGTAAAATACATAGAGGAAAAAGTATAAGCAGCAGAGCTTAGACAGTGGCTCAAAGGATAAGACACATAGCCCCCAGCTTATAATTTTTTTTGCACTGGGTTTGACTAGAACTAAGACCTTCCTCCTTCAGTTGTTTGTAAAGTTTTTCAGTGCACAGTGTGCTTTAGAATTCTTATGTCACTGTTATGGTTCAAAGCCAACTAAATGCCATTGGTGGGGGAATAAAGAATAAAATAGGTCCTATAAAAATTATTGACTCACAGGTTACTGATTATCAACATGAGTTTTCATTCAATGAAATTAAGGAAAGCACTCAATTTCTGTCAAGTCCCCCTCACCCAAAATGGTATTCTGTTGGCGTACATACAATAGGTAAATGAAGAGGGGCAGTTAATACCTGGATCCTTTAGTTTCTCCGCCATTGAATCCAGGCTGGAGACCTCTTCCTCCTGTGGGGCATGGATGACCATCACAGTGGAGCCTAAAATGCTAAGGATACAGCCGATCTTCCCATGGATGTTCAGGTGCTCATTCAGGAAGTAGGAGGCTAAAACTGCACTATAGGAAGATACAACTGTGTTGAGAAAGGACCTGAGACTGGTATCTTTATTTCCAGAAAAGGGCTTAGGGATTGGGAAATATCTGATCATGTTGTACTTACCTGACTAAAACACTTAGCGCTCCTAGAGGAGTGACCAGTGTTGCAGGGGCAAAAGCATATGCAGCAAAGTTGGCAAGTTCTCCAATTCCCACTGCAAAAGAAGCAGTTTGCCATTGGCAAAAAAAAAAAAAAAAGGTTAACAAAGAGCAAATTCCATCTTCCTTTCTTGAGAAAATCAGGTGGCCAGCAAGAGAAGTCTTCTTAATTAAACATTATCCCCTCCACTTCCTATCAGTAATCTACAAATGACTAGGTTATTAGGCAGGCTAGTAATGATTTTAAATCATAGTAATAATGATGATGATGATGATGATGTACCCCATCGATCTGTAGATGCCCCAGCCACTCTGGTGGTTTAATTTGCAAGGCTGCTTTATTATAAAGCTCCTTATACCAAGGAACTCATTGGGAGCTATTGGAGGTCATGTAAGAAGGCAAAGGGGATAATTCAAATTGTTGAAATGTAGGTGAAGATGATAAAATTTGGCATGGAAGTACTTACTAGTTAGCAGCCCTGCCCACCACATCCATTCCTTCAGATATGCATGACCCCCTAGACCTGTGAAGAGAGAAAAGAAACGAAAGGTGAAGTTTAAATGAAAACAGAAGCTAGCCTGGAAAACCTTTTCAAACTCTTAAGAAGCATGGACAGCCTGGTTTCTGGGATTTTTCCCATCCACAACAGATGTCATGGTAACTCTGTGAGCTCCTATTCAATAGCATTACCTGCTCTGACAGCACCTCTGCTACTTAGCTTGAGAAGTCCCTTCTTCTTTAGGATAAAACTTCCTCCAATGAACAGGCTAGAGCTGAGAGCCAGGCCCAGTCCGATGTAGAAGTCGTAACGTCCCATTGAGTCCTCCATTTCAATCACCTCAAGTTTTGAGAGAGAAAGATCAGAGTGTAAATGTCTGTTCCAGAAGAACAGCCATGTTGAATCTGCAATAGCAGGAAGCCTAAAATACAGTAATGCAACACTGGCAGGTTATGTCCTATGAAAAGTTCACTAAATAAGTATTCTGTCATACAAGCAACTCATGTTCTACCTACATGCTTCCAATGGACACAATGTCCTTTAAGTAGAAGTGATTTTTCTGTGAAGTGGCCCAATGTTCACTAATAGGGTAAGCATAACTAGCCTCCCTTTGCTACTTTTGACAGAAGGAAAAAGGGATTTTTTTCTCTCCAGGCCTCAAATACTCTTGGGGTACGCTGGTATAATCATAACCTTATGGGGTGGGGGGAGAAAGAAGATGGTGCCTGAAGCAAGTCTCCTATGAGCACCAGCAGAGTGAGTAGGAGCTTTTAAAAACACGGGGGGAAAGACACACTCCCAGAAAACAAGCTTACAGTGGTACCTCGGGTTAAGTACTTAATTCGTTCTGGAGGTCTGTACTTAATCTGAAACTGTTCTTAACCTGAAGCACCACTTTAGCTAATGGGGCATCCTGCTGCCGCCGCGCCGCCAGAGCACGATTTCTGTTCTCATCCTGAAGCAAAGTTCTTAACCTGAAGCACTATTTCTGTGTTAGCGGAGTCTGTAACCTGAAGCATATGTAACCCGAGGTACCACTGTATATCCCAGCCAGCTAAGGACTCCAGGAGTCACCAGACAGCATTTTAAACATCCTCCCTTCCTTTGAGGCTCTTCTAAAGCCCCTCTGAAATCCTGCTGAAGCTATCCAAAACTCCTTGAGGTTATCTAAAACTATTTTGAGGCTAATTACCACGTTCCGAGTTTCTTTCAAACAAAGCCCTCAAATATACGGACGGGACAATGTAACCCAAATCTAGTCCAGGGGTGGTACTCACAAGACAGAGTTATAAGGAACTGGGAATTTCTCTTACACAAGCTGCAGAAATGCCCCCCAAGGAAAAAACAGGCCAAAATCTTATAGTATTTCAAACCAAAAGCAGACGATACAAGAAACATGGAGAGCTTGCACTCTCACAAATTGTCTGTCGACCGTATCTGGCATGGGAAGGATATGGAACCTTATAGGGACTATTTACCTCTTTTGTACTACAGGTGATGTGGGAACTACTTGCTATTGATCTTCCATAAGTCTTTTGAATGGCAAGTGAATACAGTCATAACTCAGGTTGAAGTAGCTTCAGGTTAAGTATTTTCGGGTTGCACTCCGCAGCGACCCAGAAGTAACGGAGCACGTTACTTCCGGGTTCGGCCACTCGCAAATGTGCAGATGCTCAAAATGACGTCATGCGCATGCGCGGAAGCGGCAAAACGCGACCCCGCAGTTGCGTGTTATGTTCTACTCAGGATGCGAACGGGGCTCCGGAATGGATCCCACTGGCATCCAGAGGTACCACTGTACCTGAAAAAGGGCCTATATTTATCCCCCTCTCCCTTCGAGGTGATGTTGCAATACTTAGGTGTCTGTGCTTGAGACCAAGACTCAGCTGACTTTTGGGCGTATGTAAGCTAGCAGAATTCTGGGTGTTGGCTGTGACTCTCTGGAGATCTGGAGTTGCGTCAAACGCATATTAAAAAATTTGAGTTGCACAATTAAAAGTTGGTTTGGCACCCACTTAAAACAAAAAACCCCAAGCCTGGGACTTTTGGGATATAAATTCACTGGAAACATAGGAGGGGTGCGGCGGAAATAACTAGACATTAAACAACATCTCCACAAACCAACCAGGATGAATGTTCAATAAACAGGTTGCCTGCGTATTTGCAATTAAACACAAATAATACGAAATGCCAGTAAGTCTCCATATACACGTATACTCTTAGCTGTTTCGTAGGCTGCCTTGAAAGCTCCGGAGTAAATAGGCGGCAAATTTTACTTTAGATACACGCGCGCCCCTGCCAACCACAAACCACCAAGGTAACATAAAACATTAAAGGGGCTTACTTTGGGCGGAAAAGCAGACACCCCCTTCTGTCTCCCCAGCCAAGTAACACCCGTCCCTAATATATTTTAGGGGGGCGGAAATTACAGGTAAAGTAAGATTAAAAGGGACCAAGGCCACTCTGGATTTATTAATCCGGATTTTTGAAAGGAAGCTTTCCGCGGTTCCCCTGAGAGCGAGGGGCCCCCCCTGGGCCTGAGGCGAGCGGGGAGGTCGAGGCCTGTCTAAGGGCGGCGGGTGGGGTGGGGCGCGCCGGTACCTGTCGCTGCCGTCGCTCTCTTCCCTGTCAGGAGCAGCTGCCGGCAGGCCTCCCGCGGCGTCCCTTCCTCTCTCCGCCTCCTCCTCCGCCCCGTAGCCGCCTGTTCCGCTTCCGTAGCTTCCGGGGCGGAGCAGGGCTGGCCACCTTTGGCACACTGGGCTGCCGGCTGCCGGTAAGTGACTGGGGAGGTGGGGGTGGGCGAGGCGGCCCCCGGGGGGACAGGCCTCATCTGAGCACTGCTGCTCCCAAGCCCAGCTCACCGAGGCCTCCGCCGGCCCCAGATCCCTCCCTAGACCCTTCCTTTCATTTTTCGGGACTTTCCCACTTTCTCTCCGCGCTATCTCATCCCACCCCCAAAGGGGGGGAAAAACCACCTTCAGGGCTCCCCATACCCTCGCAACATCACCTCCGATGAAATAGGAGCGGCCCCCTATCCCATAATGATGATATGGGATATTCTGGGCTCAGATCCAGAAACCAGGATGGGGGTGGGGTGGGCGAGGCGCCCCCCGGGAGGATAGTCAGAGGGCTGCCCTTTGAAAATAGGGACACACTGAGAGTCTGGGAGCCTGCACCCTAAACAGCACCCCAAGACTCGTTCCTTACTCTTCTCCAGGCCCACTGCTATCCCCTGTCTGCTTCAACGCCCCCCATAACCCTAATGAGCACCTTCAAGAGCATATGATGGAAAGAGATATCCCAGCACTAAAGCAGCCCCCACAACCCAGGGCCCCCCCTTTCCTTTCTTGCAGCTCGGAATTCTTCCTTCCCCCACTTTGCAGTGGCCCCGAGCCCCAGGCAGCCTCCTGCCAAGGAGGTGTAGGAAAGAACCACCCCCCCAAGAGTTGCTCTTTTTCTTCAAACCCACAGTTATTCTCTGCCGCACCACCTTAGTTTCATCGATGCCCCCAACCCTAAATGGCACCCCCAAGAAAGCATTGGAAAGAGATTCCCCAACCCTGCAACAGTTCTCCTTCCTTTCTATCTCTTCCCCAACTCAGAACTCTTCCTTGATTATCCACACCTGTTGCTTCCACATTTGAGAGCTCACCCCCCCCCCCAGCAGAACCAGTGTGCTGTAGTGGTTAGGAGCGGTAGTCTTGTAATCTGGGGAACCGGGTTCGCATCTCCACTCCTCCACATGCAGCTGCTGGGTGATCTTGGGCCAGTCACACTTCTCTGAAGTCTCTCAGCCCCACTCACCTCACATAGTGTTTGTTGTGGCGGAGGAAGGGAAAGGAGAATGTTAGACGCTTTGAGACTCCTTAAAGGGAGTGAAAGGCGGGATATCAAATCCAAACTATTCTTCTTCTTCAGAACGTGGGGTGCATGGTTAAGCCATGGTACTCACTTCTACAGGAGGCTGAAATGGCAACCAAACTGGATGGCTTTAAAAGAGGATTAGACAAACTCATGGAGGACATGACTATTCATGGATGCTAGCCATGATGGCAATGCTTGATAATCTCCAAAACCAGAGGCGGTATTGCTTCAGAATGGCAATTGCTGGAAACTGCAGGAGGGGAGATGTGCTCTCATGCTTGGGTCCTGCTTGCGGTTTTCACACAATATAAATTGAAGCAGAGTTTGTGTACTAATTAAAAAAAATAAAACGAAGAACTTAAAAGAGACTTTCTGCAACAGACCAAAAGCCCATCTAATCCTCCATCCTGTTCTCAGTATTAGATGCCTGTGGGGAAATCTGCAAGCAGGGTCTGAATGCAACAGCACTCCCCTCACTTGTGATTTCATGCAGTTGGTATTTAGAGGCCTATTGACTCTGACAGTGGAGGAAGAATGTAAACATTGTGACTAGCTGCCACTGATAAGATAAATTCATGCAAAATGGGACCAATTCTTTCTTAAAGCCATCCCAAGTTGGTAGCTTTTAGTATCATTTAAATGCCCTGTTGCATGTGTAAGTAAGTTGGTTAAATGATACATTTTAATACACTTAAACTGGGCGCAATTTTAAATCAGCTTTGATGGGGAAAGCTCCATGCTTTGTATGGAGAAGGTCCCCAGTCCAGCCTCTGGCACTTCCTGTATCAGCATGGAAAACTAACAGGGTAGCAGCTTTGGTTTAGATCAGGCATCTTCAGCCTTTTCAGGCCCAGGGCCCACCTTCAATCCAAATTTGCATCTGGGGACCCATTTATTATTTTTTACCATATATTTGCATGGTGGTAATGCTCCTGTTGTGACCCACCTTGGAAAACGCAGCAATTCACTAGTGGGTCCCAGCCCACCAGTTGAAGACTAATGATCTAGATGGTTTGATCATCTGACTTTGTATAAGACATTATTCAACCAGATCCATGCACAATGCAAGGATTTGGTCTTGTACCTGTAGTACTCAATGATGTCTTCATTCAAGTAAAGTCTGTTTCCCCTCCCCAGTTTAAAATAATATGGTTTCCAGCTATCCTGATTTAATTCATCTCTGATATAGCCATTGGATAGTCTTGCAAAGCATTCTTTCCACACAAAAAACCAGTTATTGTGTAATGGCTCAGAGACTGAACCACAATCCAGATGCTTAATCAGCCTCAGCCCCTTCGCTCACCTGATGTGTAAGGAGAATGACTGACTTTGCAGAGTTGTTGGAGTAAGATACTGCATACTAAGTGCTTTGAATGTTCCAATTATTTTTCAAAATACTAATACTAACTATTATTCAACATACATGACATTACTTCTTTGGTTGTGTCCTATCTATGGTCCTTAAAAAATGCTTCATTTTGGAGTCAACGTATGTAAGTTTCATACTGGTAACCACTAAAAAAGCTGAGGATAATCTGATTTCTGAACTTTTTTGCCTTTTTTGCCAGTATGGTGTAGTGGTTAAGAGCGGTAGTCTCGTTATCTGGGGAACCGGGTCTCTGCTCCTCCACATGCAGCTGCTGGGTGACCTTGGGACAGTCAGTCAGTCAGTTTTATTGCACATAGCCAAAGGCTGCCGCAATGTACACAGAATTATTTGACAATTAAAAGAAAATATACTACCTTGGGCCAGTCACACTTCTTTGAAGTCTCTCAGCCCCACTCACCTCACAGAGTGTTTGTTGTCGGGGAGGAAGGGAAAGGAGAATGTTAGCCGCTTTGAGACTCCTTAGGGTAGTGATAAAGCGGGATATCAAATCCAAACTCTTCTTCTCCAAACTCTTCTATGGTAAGTATGGCAACCATAGTGCCATCCAGATATTTTAAGATAACAACTTCCATCACTCTTGCCCATTATCATGCTGTCTGGGAATTTGAAGTCCATAACATCTGGATTCATAACATTCAATTCTAATCCAACCTAGACAGATGCCAATGGTCAGGTATGCTGGGAGTTGTAGTCTTCAATACCTGGAAAGAACCATGTTGGGCTACCCTTGCTACAGGTAAACAAATTATTGCCTGCAGATTAGCTGATCCTCAGCTATAGAGAGAGAGGTTATGTGGGATGGGGAAGAGTTCAGGGGAAGAGTTCAAGGGAATTATTATTATTACTAAGGGAATTATTGTTATTGTTATTGTTGTTTTTGTTATAGAATCTCATTCATGGGGACAGAGAAACAGCAATTTGATGTATTTAATCTCACTTTAGTAGCAGGCATTGTTTGATCTACAGACATTTTTCTTTTCTTTTTTTTAACTGTTGTTTTCTGCATTTATGTTTAGTTTTTTTGAATGGTACAAGTTTTTATAAACGTTTGCGTGAAGCAAGAAGAGGAGAGATGGCATCTACAAGTAATGCATTTGTTTCTTTTATGATACTCTGGTGTTGGCTCTGTAGTTCTTTCTAGAAGAAGGATCTAAATGCAAATATTACTCCTGCCTTTCTGAAATTATCCAAAAGAGGACTGCAAGCCTTTGGAGTGTGATTAGGGGAATGGAGGGGGCGGACCGGAGCAAAAATGTTGATGAGCTGCTGTGTTTTGAGACAGTGAAATCTGTAGCCTTTTACACATGTGGCATCCATTGCCAACTTTATATAAGGTTTTACTGTCACTAGTTCAGTGGCAGGGAATCTCCACTTTTACTTGCCACCCAGTCAGCACCCAGTGCTTCATAAATGGCAGGATCTTTACTCCCAACGGCTGCATTCTCCTTATGCTTCAAACAGTAATCTTATACTGTACTGTATGATTCCTGCATTCCTTTGATCTTGTGTGTATTGTCAAATCTGATTTTCTACACTGCTGATCACACCTTATTTGAAAGAGCTAAGAATGACTTTTTCAGAGTATGGGGTGGGGAAGAAGAGAGAAGCTTTGCTAGCTTGATTCTGCTCTTTATCTTAAAGCTGTTGAGTTTTGCCCTGTCGTATGACTGAAACTGCGACTCAGAGTAAATTATGGAGACCGTAGTGGCTATGTGGGCAAACCCTTTTGCTTTTACCATCTTGCCTTTTATTTCTTAAGCTGCCAGTTGCATCTGTGGCTTTATTGTCCAGAATATGCTTTTCATGTGTGGTGCAAGTTCTCTAGTTCCTTCAAATAAGGTGCTTCTGAGCAGAATGCATTTGGGTGTACTGCTACTTTGAGGCTATTAGCAACACAGCAGGTTGGATAACAAAGCTTGAGAGAAGCTACTTTTAAGCCAACAGGTAACCATGCTTTCTCTTTTCTTGTTCCCTGAAACACAAGAACAAAAGATGAGCAAGAACAAAGATGATGCTCCCCATGAATTGGAGAGCCAGTTTATACTGAGACTGCCTCCGGTAAGAGACCCTTTGCAATAAATAGCCTCAAAGTGCTCTGTGCTTGCTTCCTGATTCTATTGCTGGAGGCATGAATATGGGTTGGTACAGTGGGACCTTTCTGTACACCCATGTTCAGCCCACGTCTTCGGCGCCTGCATGGGCTGGGTGTCGGGAGCACCTTCTCTGACTTTCCGATCACAGGAACGTAGGAACATCCAACACAGCATTCCTGAGGAATAGGTCCTGGTGCAGTGGACTCACATTTGCTCACATGAGCACCTGAAACGCAGCAGAGTAACAGAAGCAAAGCTGTGGAGGTTTTGTTGCATACCTAATTTATTTCTTCTAATTAAACAAACAAAAGAACATAACAAACATGTACGAGAGAAACAGCTCTCTCATACTGCCATCTTGTTTCTAGACAGGTCAAAGAAAAAGACACATAGTGCTAGGGATGGAAGTCTAGAAGAGTAGCTTCCTCCCCCTCCTTTAGACAGAAAGTAAAACAAACATGATCTGGTGATCCTTGCAAAGGGAAGGATGAAAATGCTGACAGTACTTACGGACCCGATCCATTCCAGGGTGCCGTTCGCACCCTGAAAAGTCCGCTAGAGTGCCGCTTCTGTGCCTGCATGTGACACAATAGAGCGCTCCTGCGCATGCGTGAAGTGCACAGATTGCTCCTGCACATGCGTGAAGCGGCGAACCCGGAAGTAAACACGTCCTGGTTTGCCGCATTCGTAACCTGAAAAAACGCAACGTGAAGCAAAAGCAAATTGAGGTATGACTCTATTGTAAACTCTGCCTTTTCAGGAACATGCTTCTACTGTGCGGAGGGCAGTTCAGTCTGGAAGTGTCAACTTGAAGGACAGGCTTACCATAGAATTGCATGGTAAGAGGACCAGGTCAATGAGTTCTTACTTCTTGGGAGGTGTATCCAGTGCTAGTCCTTCTCAGAGTAGACCCACTGAAATGAATGGACATGGCTAACTTTGGCCTATTAATTTCAGTGAGTCTAGTCTGAGTAAAACTTAATCAGCTAGAACACTTGACTTTTGTTGTTACACATTTATTACCTTAAGCTATTCATCAGGTCCTGCAGTTTGGAACGCCCAGTCATTAGGAAGCTATTGGGTGGGGCTACATGAAATTGCTGGGGAGGGAGAGGGATTGTTCTGCCACTGATGCCTCTAAAAACAGTGGAAAAGTTGGATTAGTTTTTTGTAAATGGGAGTAGTACAACTGGTATTTTCTCCTATCTATACTTCAGGAAGATAATATATCTAATCCACGTTCCCACCTGTAATGTTGGTTTCCACATGCATGAATATCACTTGATTTGATTGGCTGTTCAGTAGGTGACTTATGTGTTTGAGGTTACATGAGCATTATTTTAATGATAACCCATTCACATTTGCAAGTTATCACTGAATGTTGCAGTAATCAAAGTTCTGCACAGTATGCCAGTATTATTTTTTTTGTTGTAAAGGAAAACATGATTGAGATGTATAGGTGTCTTCCAACTTATGTGTGATCAACTCATGCGTGACTGGGAAATAATTAAATAATTCAATTCAAACCCAGAAATGGCAGGAGGGAGCTGGCTCACGAGGAGACCCTCTATGGAGCCTGAAGACGGTGCCAGTAAGGGCAGAGGAAGCCCCGAAGAGACCGGAAGCACAGTGGGGCTTTGTTCTGGCTGCTTAGCCTCCTTGTCTAACATCCGACATGTGGGGTAGCTCAGGAGCAGCAGCCTCTTTCCCATGCAGCCTCCAGCTGACCCCAGAATGTCAATTCTAGTTGTGCATATTTTTTGATACAGTATTTTTGGTATGAGAGGGAGTTTAGAGGGTGCGCCACGCTTTATACGATTTCATTTATGTGTGCAGGGGGCTGGAAGCAACCCCCTTGTTAGTGTGGGGATGCCTGTATAAAATGATGCGGACACAGAGAAGTTTTTCTCACTCTCTCATAGAATTTGGCATCCCATGGAGCCAAATGTTGAGAGGACAGACAAAAGGAACAACTTCTTCACATAATTTGTAGTTAATAGTTTATAGTTACTGTGTAATTTGCTACCCCAAGATGTAGTGATGGCCAGCAGCTAGGATGATTTTAAAAGAGAATTGGACAAATTCATGGCTACTGGTGGCTGCTAGTTCTGATGGCTACATTGCCTCCAATATCAGAAGCAGTATGCTTCTGAATACCAGTTGAGGAGGAACACAAGCAGGAGATTATTGCTCTTATGCCCTCAGGGTGACCATTGAGGCAAATAGGAAACTGAGCTAGATATGCCTTTGGTCTGATCCAGCAGGGTTCTTATAAAGTAGCACACATGCATACATGTTAAACATGCCAGAACTGTGTTTTGAATTGCTAATAAGATACCACGAATCTTCAAGTGCAAGCCTACTTTCCTCTCTGCAGCAGATGGCCGCCATGGGATTGTGCGAGTAGACCGGGCCCCATTAGCCGCCAAGCTGGTGGACTTGCCTTGTATCACAGAGAGTTTAAAAACAATCGATAAGAAGACTTTCTATAAGACAGCAGATATTTGCCAAGTAAGTATTGTCTCATGGTCTGGATATCAGACTTTCTCTGTCCTCCCTGTGTCTTGTACACAGTCTCAATTTTGCCCCACTCTCATTTCCATGCTAGAAGCTCTTTATGGATGTTCCACGATGTAAAACATCTACACCCAATTTTGAGTGTGAGAAATTCCTTACAGTTGGCTGTTCCCCCAAAGCAAGAAAATTGAACGGTCTTAGAGAGGCTTGTGCCTCATACTGTTGGTGACAAAATGGTTGGTTGTCTCCTCTTCTCCCCAGTGCTTTCATATCCAACCAGTGCTGGCTTCAGATTTTGGCCAGCCTTCAGGCACAATGATCTCGATGGGGCCCTTACCTCCATGAGTTCAAGAATTCAAATACCAAAATAATAGGAAGGTACAAATATTAAACAAAACCTATACCATACTGAAACTTCAGATGGTTACATCCATAGCCATAAATAAGAATAATGTGCACAAATGTGTGATAATAAAGTTTAATATTACCAGCATAATAGTAATATGAATGTTACTAGAGCCTTCAGGTACCCAGCAGTGTGAATCCCTGACACTGACCTTGCATATAATGGTTGCCTCTCTTTGTGGGGATTTAGATGCTTGTGTGCACTGTGGATGGTGAACTATACCCTACTCAGGAAGAGCCAGCGCCAGCGACTACTGATGCTAAAACTCCTTCAAGTACCGATGTCAAAGCCAATAAGAAGAAAGACAAAGACAGAGAGAAGAAGTTCCTCTGGAATCATGGCAGTGAGTAGAATATTTCATTTCACCTTCCTTACTCGACTTTGTGCCCGCTTCTCACTCTACCTCCAGAAAAGTCCCTTCCATTGATCCTCAAGGAGTTGGAGTATTGTTTGCCAATACAATACGACTAAGATTCACCCTCACCCTCTTGGTTTCTTCGAAATCGGGGAGCTGCCATTGGCTGTTCTCGTCTTTGCTGCCTAGCTCACTGCTCAAGGAGAGATCCATTTTCCCTTAGTAAGTCACAATGCCCTTCAGCTCTCCCTTTTGCCCCATGTAATTAATTTGCTGTGATGTTCCAGTTACTCTCCCACTGAAGAATGTGAGGAAGAGGCGGTTCAGGAAGACAGCCAAGAAGAAGGTGAGTTGCATCTCCTTGTTTGGTGTTAGCTTTGAATCGTTGCTCACACATGCTGTGGCAGAAAGCCAACCACAGTGCAAACTGAAGCAGGCTAAAAGTTCCACCAGATCAGATAAATGTTCACCAGTCTGGCATGATTTCATTGCTACATTGACAAGAAAGACAACAACAGAGGGTCACCAGCACAGTTGTGTCTCCATCTAGAACTTTCAATGAATGTATATTTGATAGCTTGCTATAGTTGATTAAACCCATAAGAAGGACCTGAGCTCAATAGCCTGTTTTCATTTATGATTCCTAGCACCTGGTATTCAGAATCAGGTATGTGTCTGATACTGGAGGTAATATATAGCCTTCATGAGTAGTAGCCACAGTTTCAAAAGATGCACATTGCTTCAAACATTCTTTCTTATAGGAAAAATCCCACTATAGATCATTCTGGTTTCTTAAAAAAACAAACAAAGAGAAATCACATGTCCTTGACTGACAAAATATAGTAATCCAGTCAGCAGGAACAGATTGACCAGTCTTGTGTGGTCTGTTTTGTTGTTGCTGTTTTTCAAGTGGAATTCCCATGATTCACTGATTTATATTTTTCAGTGTTTAAAATAAGAGAGCATAGAATATTTTAAGGCAGCTTCCCCCAACCCAGTGCCCTCCAGATGTTTTGAACTTGTACTCCCATCCTTGCCAGCCCAGGTTACCAATGGTCAGGGATGATGGGAGTTGCAAGAGAGAGTGGGGGCCCTCACTGTGATGGGGAAGGCTATGTGCTAAAGTGTGCCAAATGATCCTGAATATGCAGATCTAAAAACCGTAAGAAGTTCCTTGCTGGAACAGACCAAGGTCTGACTTATCCAGCATTCTTTGTGAGAATCTGAGCGATCAGGAAGCACTAAGTGATGTGCCATAAATTGTCCTCCCTGGTCTGCTGGTAGACCACAGTCTCCTTTCCGCCCATCTCCATTTGAAGGCCTTTGGAGAAGAAGTTGTGCCTTGCTTGGAATAATTGCAGGAATCTTGCAGGATGGCTCAGGAATGCCTTTGAAAATGTAGGTAGAAAGGTTGCAGGTGTGTCTGTGGCATCCAGTAGGAATGACACTTTGGGCTGAGGCACAACCAACTTGTGGGTGCATAATATTGTTTCTCTTTCTTTCTTCCTCTCTGGCCCAGTACATTGAGTCTCCAGATGTGGAAAAGGAAGTGAAGCGCCTTCTGAGCACAGATGCTGAAGCTGTTGGAGTCCGTATCCTTTCTTTCTAGTGGTTGCTTTTTATGTAGACCAGTTTGCCATCTTAGCCTGAATACACAAGTGCTGAATGTGTGTTTGGGGGCAGAGGTATCCCACAATCTTGACCCCAGCAAGCATTGCATGCTTGTCCTCGCATGCATTGTGTGTCTCCTCTCATCCCCCACACTTGTGACTTTCTGCATGTTGCTCTGGTTAGGCCAGCTGGTGGTGGCTGTTGTTCTTTTTTTGCATTTGTATGGATGCAAGTAGAATTCTGTGTATGGCAAAGACCCAGAGTGGAAGAGTCTGCTTGCATCTGACTGAATGTGAGCAGACATATCCTGGCGGCATCTTTCTTGGGATTTATGGCACTTACAGAGGCTAGTCCATTAGGGCACCTTGGGCACTGCCTTGCTAACTGTCCTCAGTCTGCCCTCAGCTGGTCACATCTGCTTGCCTTGCTATTTTCCTCCAGTCTGAAAAGTGGAATTGCTTGTCAGCTTCCTCTTTCTCAGTCTCAGTATTGCCCTTGTAAAACTCAGCAAGGAGGAGGGTGGGAACAGAACCAGAGTTACTGGCTCCACCTATCCTTGTCTCTGGTTGTACCTACTGTTCGTCTTCCTACCTTCTGCCCCACTAGTTCCAGTGGGTACCAGCCACCACTGCATTGTACCATACCTGTTCAGGAAAGCAGTGTGTGCAAAAACGAACAGGTGTAGACATCAATTAATGTGCTTCAGTGGAAAGCTGGAGAGTGTTTTCTAATCATCTGAAGAATATTGCTGTAGCATCAATTTTCCAGCGCAGATTCCATTTTTCTAGAGGATGCCTCCCTATTGAGCTGGTTTTTCCTTGACTCTTCTGTATCTGTTCTGAGGCTGGGAGGTCATTGCCGAAGATGAAACAAAAGACCCTGACAACCATGGTTCACTCACAAGCTTGGATATTTCTTCTCCTGGACTGTCTGGACACAAACCAAGCCATGGTACTGCAGGTATTGTCAAACTTCAGTAGCTCCCTAACTTGAAGAGCTGTAGATCATCTTATCTTGTATGCCAGAGTTTGAAGGTTCAGTCCCTGATACCTTAATAGGTATTTTGTGGTTTTATATCTTGGTTTTATTCTGTGAACTGCCCTGAGACCCCTGGGTGTAGGTAAAGGTAAAGGACCCCTGACAGTTAAATCCAGTTGTGAACGACTCTGGGGTTGCGGCGCTCATCTCGCTTTACTGGCCGAGGGATCCAGCGTTTGTCCACAGACAGTTTTTCTGGGTCATGTGGCCAGCATGACTAAGCTAGGTTAGCAGGAGCTGGGACTGAGAAACGAGAGCTCACCCCATTGCGGGGATTCAAACCGCTGACCGTCCGATCGGCAAGCCCTAGGCTCAGTGGTTTAGACCACAGCACCACCCGTGTCAGTATATAAATTCAATAAATAATAATAACAACCTCCAGTTAAAATTATTGGGAACCAAGTGATGAGAAAGACCCCTTTCTGCTTTAGTCCTAGAGAGACATTGCCTTTCAAAGTGGACAATCCTGAGCTAAATGAGCAAAGAATCTGACCTAGTATAAGGTAGTTGCCTGTATTCATATTCCAACTTGCTGATGCTTATATTTCTAGATGCTGTCATGCAGATGGCTAAGTACAAAATATATAGATAGTAGCTTTTGGGTACAGTTTTCTGACCCAGTGGGCTAGAGAAGAATTTAACCTGGCCTGGCAAGGAAGCTGGAGGTCTTTAAATTAAAACAGCGTCAAGAAGGCTATTTGTTACCATGCTAACCAAAAGGTTAGCAACACTTTTCTAGGATAATTTTTACTGTGCATATTGTAAACTATACTCTTCGCTTTTTCCTTGTTGCTTCAAAGCGATAGAACATGCTGAGCTCCGGGAGATGTTTAAGGATGTCAGCAGTACCAGCAGTGATGAGGAGGAGAGGGATGACCTGAACATCATGGACACAGAAGAAGACTTAGCGAGGAGACTGCAGTGCAAGCTGAATGAATCAGATGGGCAACAGCAAGAAAATGAAGGGTCCAACCAGATAGGTATGATGCCTGAGGCCCCCAGGGAGGGAGGCTGTACAGTAGATGGGGTGGTCAGCTTGAATCAGGACCTTACTCGGCTTGTGCCAGAATGTGCTGAGGATTGTTTGACTTGTTTCTGGAAGTGCTAAGTTTTCTGCTCTGTCTTCCAGCCATGGGAATCCAGAAGCAGATTGACAACCTGAAAGACAAGTTGCAGGAGACCCAGGACCGCAGAAAGCGCCAAGAGGATCTCATCATGAAAGTAGAGAACCTAGCCCTCAAGGTGAATTCAGCATCACCACCCCTTCTCTAGAGAAGGTCTAATAGAAGCCTGCTCAGCTCAGCTGAGTTTGGCAGGTGTTTATAGCTAATAGGCATCTCGTTCAGCAGAGACAATAGTCCCTACGGTGGTAGAGTATATGATTTGCAGAAAGTCCCAGGCTCGTTCCCTGAATATCCAGTTAAAAAATAAATTAGGTTGCAGTTGGTGAGTCTCTGCCTGAGACTCTGGAGAACCACTGCCAGTTGGGGTAGACCAGAGATGGGCAATCTTTTCAGACCACGTGTCACATTCCCAGATGGGCAGCCTTCTGGGGGGTGAGTAGCACAATAAATGTCAGATTTACTTTTGTGCAGTATTCGTCCATCACTGTCTTCCATGCAAGCAACTAGGAGGCAGTAGCAGAGTTCAAGGACGCATTCCAGCCAGACAGTAGCATGCAAGGGAGGTTGTAAAGTAGGGCTTCTTAGGGGTGTGGCTTGGGGAGATTCCCGTGGGCCAAATAGAGCAGCCTGGAGGGTGACATTTGACCCCCTGGCATGATATTTACGCACCCCTGCAGTAGACAGTACTGAACTAGAATGTCAGCATTCTTCAGCCTTGAGTCTCCAGGTATTGTCTGACTACAGTTCCCATAATCTTAACTTAAGTAATTGTCGGGGATGATAGACGTTGTAGTCCATCAACATGGAGATCCATGGCTAAAGGAACACAAGATGGTCAACAAACTGACCTCATAGAAAGCAGATTCGTCTTGGGGAGCAGGTAGGTAACCCTAGTATATCAGGGCTCACTTCCTAGACAATAATTTGAGAAAGAACCTGAATAGGTAACCAAGTTTTAAGGAGAGTAATACAGCCCTGTGCTGTTTTCATCTTAACCCGTGGCTTGAGAAAATCCACACCCTTGGGTTATGCAGCAGCACAACCTGCGATTTTGCCACAGTTGCCTTTTTTGTGGTTGGTCTGTGTGGGAGGTCAGTGCAGGCTGAAGACCCAGCTGTGCGCATGAAACTGCCCTTTGCAAAAGAAAACCTATATGTGTTGTGTTCTTTTGTTAGAAAAGTACAGGAGCAACAGCCACATTTCCTGCCCATCTTGTTTTCCAGACCCGCCTCCAAGCTGTGCTGGATGAATTCAAACAGCAGGAAGAGCTAGAGAAGCAGCAGGTAAGGTGGTCTGTAAGGCTGACAAATGGGGCAGTACAGTTAATCAAGCTGCATTGTGAATCCACAAGCAATGCTAAAGTCTTTCCCCCATGTGATAATGAACCATATTTTCCCAACTGTGAACTTGAAAAGCTTTTTGTCATTTGAAAAAAAATTATGCTGCTGCTCTCTGGTAAGATACAGTGTGAAATGCTTGCCAGTAGCTGAACTGTCCACAAGTGCTTTGCAGTGTGGCTTAAGAGCTCTTAACCATATTTTGTCTCTCTACATTCTGTTTCTCTTCAGCTGGCCTCTCTTCAAGAGCAGCTAGAAGCCCTTATGGAAAAGTGAGTCCGGCTTTGACACACCAAGCCAGTACAGCTGTGATGCCAACCGAAAAGCTGCAGAGACTGCTTGCCTTTTTTGGGGGGGGACCCTTTTTAATTCACCAGTGATAGACGGATTTGGTTCTATGACTGGGAAGCAGATCCCTGTCAGTTTTTGATGTTTTATTTGCCCAACGGACTGGTGTTTTGCAGCTAATGGACCAGACATGTGGACAGAAAATACCATCACTTGAGGGGAAGACACTGGTTCCCTCGAGCACACACACATGGTCCGTCTCCTGATGAAGATAGAAAAGTCTTAATTACAGTCTTGGTCCTTAATATTTATTACAATTTTCTAGAAGGCACCCAGAGTGGCTGGGGCAACTCAGCCAGATGAGCTGCATAGAAATAATGATTTTTTAATATAATTAAAAAAAATAAAAATAATTTAATTATTTTACTTTATGCTGAGCCAGCATGCAACCTTCTCATTTTTATTTTTTATTTTAAAAAAGTAGCTTTTGCTCCTAAGAGTAGTGTGAAATGATTTCTTTCCTGGAAGAGAGTTATTAGGGCACAGTGCAGAAGCGACTTGTGAGAAGGAAAACACCACTGTTCCCATCCTTCATGTGTTGTCTGTAAGAGGTTTACCTACAAAATAACAGCAAATAAAAATGTATGTTTATTGATCTCATATTTTTTGTAATGTGGACAGTTTCCCCAAGATGGTTGGATACACACAAACTAATCCCAGCTTTCTCCCTCCAGAGGAATAGCTTTTTAATTCTTATGGCTAAACAATTTCAACACACAATAGGTTCAGAAGGTAAGGGGTATCCTCATCATCAAGTATTCTGCCCATTCCTGCTCATGCTCTGTCCCTACACAACTTCGCACTGCATCATTCCATTTGTAGTCACAATCTAATAATCACTGTCTGTTATTTTAAAGAGAGTGAGTGAGTGAGTGTAATATTATGCCTCTTGACCTCAGTGTGGGTTGTGTCTTTTAAAAACAAAATGAACATGTGACTCTCCAGATGTTCAGCTCAGCTCCCCTCAGCCAGTATGGTCAGTGGTCAGAGATAATGGAAATTGTAGTCCAGTAACATCTGGAGGTCCACAGGTCATTCCACCTCTGTTGTATAGATGCCATATAAAACAAATGAGAAAACTACTGCTAAACTTGAAAGCTAGCTATCTCAATCTGTTAATTTTATATAATTCCATTTGGATCAACCTGACTTCCTCCCACTGGAAGTTTGAACTCTGGTTTTGAAGTAAATTAATGTCCTTGAGTTAGGATGTCCTCTGGGTGGTACAACTTAGAGGATCAACTGAACAACCTGTCTCATCCCTGCCACTTGCTGCATGGTGAACATAATGTATGTTTTATGTACTTTTTATGGGGTGTACTTATAAGTATGTGTTGTACTTTGACCAAACTGCGGGAGGCAGTGGAAGACCGAAGTGCCTGGCGTGCTCTGGTCCATGGGGTCACAAAGAGTCAGACACGATTAAACGACTAAACAACAACAACATGGGTTTTACTTAGATTGCATTGAAATCAGATAAGTTGTGACTTTCAAGTTTCATTGATTTCAGTGGTAGCTAAGTGGGATTAACATGGAAACAACCCTGGGTATTGATGCAAAATATGCATTAAATCATGAAATGGGCTGCAACAAAAAGGCATCTAACAAGTGTAAAAAGAAGGTTTTCCAAATGTACCAAAAACATTCCTTACCTGGGGCACCATTTGATCTCTGGTTAACCCTGGGAGGGAGGTTTATGGCCCAGAATTCTTTTGTAGAGGAAGCATTTTCTACGGTGGGGCATTCACACTGTCTCAGCTAGCCCTAGGAAATTGCTAGCATCTTCTAGAAGGATGCTGGGGGATTTCTCTGTTTACTAGACTAGCCTAATCTAATTTCATACCTACTAAGAAGGCAAATCCTGGATTAACCTGGCCTGGCAAGGAGGGGATCAGGAAGGCAGCTTTAGTGTGTTGCTTTCACAGCACATTGGAGAAGGTGACAAGGACCGGGACAATATCTCTGCCTCCAAAAGGGGTCTGCGCAGAGAAGAATTTCTGCTCAATTCTCTAGAGTCAGTTGGACATCAGTACCATCAAAATAGATTGGGAGTAGAAGTGGGTCTGTTGCAGCAAGGCATTGTAAAACAATCTAAAAAGTTCTCTGGAAAAGAAAGCCACTAGCAGCTCTGCCATGGAAGAAACGTATCTACTTAACGTGGAAGGAGTCAAGAAAAAGATTTTACATGGCGGTTACGGTCCGTTGCCAGATTTCAAAGATGGGAGCAAGGTAAATGGCTGCAAGCATAGAAACCATTAAAAATGTGTAAATAGGATCATAGGAAGATGTCTTACACCATGCCAACCTGTCTCATCTAGCTCATGGTTGTTATATACTGAGTTGCAATGGCTCTCCCAAGGTTTTGGACAGGAGACTTTCAATCCCAGCTGGAGGTGCTGGGTACTTAAATAGGGACCTTTTGCATGCTAAGCATGCGCTCTGCCACTGAGCAAGAGCTCTTCAGCAGTTATTAGCAATTATGGCTAAATTGAACCTCCATGTTTGGAGGCAGTATACCCCGAATTTGAGTGGCTGGGGTCGGCAGCATGGAAGTGCAATTGCTTTCATGTTCTGCTTATGGGTTTCCTGGATGCATGTTGCTGGCCACTGTTGGAAATGGGTGCTGGACTAGGTAGGCCTTTGATCTGATTCAGCAGGTAGTTGATTCTTAGGTAATTAGGTAAAAAGATGGGCAGCAGAAAGGTTGACCTGGAACACTCCTCTTTATTCCTCTGCCTTCTGTCTCTTCTGACTACTGGCTTTAGAAAGCTGTTTTTTGGTTACAGAAGTAAAGCACACAGTAATAAGGCAGTGAATCCTTTTCAGTTGTATAATATGCCTAACGTCTATAGAGCTGTGGAGGCTAAGCGCTGTGTCAGGTGCTAGCCCTATTCAGAGTAGACCCATTGTAATTAAATGACCTACTCTCAGTAGGACTAGCAGCCCTACATATTTAAGTTCCTGTCCTACTTTTCAGTTATGTGCTTTCGGAATTATGACGCTCATTTGCTATTGGTTAGCAGTTCAAAAGCACGTCAAAGTGCAAGTAGATAAATAGGTACCGCTCTGGTGGGAAGATAAACGGCGTTTCTGTGTGCTGCTCTGGTTTCACCAGTAGTGGCTTAGTCTATAATGATTTTATTGCATTAGCCATGTGGCCATAGCATAATATACATAGAAATAACAACATAAAATGGGGGTGGGGAGATAAAAGTGTATGCCGTTCTGGGCGAATACTTTGAGAGAATGGGGATAACAAAGGTAACGGGAGATTTAAAACATCGAGTGACAGAGAATACAAAAAACAGGTTCGATTGTGCGGCATATCGACTACATCTGTGGTATTGAGGAAGGAGTTGGTGCCGCTTTCCTCTTCATCACACTAAGCAGGAAATTAGCTGTCATCTCGGTAATCCAACAGTAAGAATCCTGCAGAAGAAGGGACACTATCCAAGGCTGGATTGGGAGATGAAGCTTGTTCATGAGAGGAGTTAGAAACCGAGATCTTTCATCTGTCCAGTTGGGGCAGAAGAGCATTACATGTTCCATAGTCTCCAGAGCCGTGTCATTGCAGGTGCATGTTCTATTTGCGATGGGAACTCTGGAGTAACGACCCGACAGAACTGCTGTAGGAAAACAGTTGAGACGGGCACAGGTAAAGGCCCTTCGTTTAGCCTCCGAAGGAATTGTAAAGCAGTATAGAGGGATCCCTTCAGGGGGTGGAATAGCTAGGGCTAAGCCTGAACACGGCCCTCTTGCATGGGAAGCTGTGTTAGAGAAGTCAAGTTGCTCCAGCTTCTTTTTGATTAGAGGCTTATACACTCTAAATTAAAAACAGTTTTGCGGTTCAAATTGAGAAGAGAGCGGAGTTTGAGATTAATTGTAGTTTTCCAAGGAGAATTATGAATATCTCTTAGGATCAGATTGGAGAAACTACCTCTAATTCGAGCATCCGATGGTAGTAGGTGGGAGCTGTAGGAAATGGCTCGACTCCATGCTCGTTTTACAATTGAGGGCTGGGCGAACTCAAGTCGTAAGGCTGCACCTGAGACACATCTTGGGACGCCGGAAAGAGACCTCAAAAACATATGAAGTGGGCGATCCAAGTTACCTGATATTGCTGTAGTCCATACTTCGCAGCCATATAATAGTTTAGGGACAACTTTGGCATTAAACATTTGAATTGCTGCTGGAAGGTGTTTGCCGCCCTTCTGGTGATAAAATCGTACAATGGCATTAGAGGTCGTGGTTGCAGCAAGAGAGGCAGATTGTAGATGGGTGGTCCAGGAGAGATTATAAGTAAATATTAAGCCTAGATATTTAAAGGCTTTTACCTTTTCTAAGTAGTGGCTTAGTCATGCTGGCCACATGACCGAGAAGCTGTATGCCAGCTCCCTCAGCGAATAAAGCGAGATGAGCGCCGCAACCCCAGAGTCGTTTGCAACTGGACTTAACTGTCAGGGGTCCTTTACCTTTACCTTTAAAGGACAATAATTCCCACATAGGGAGAGGAAACAGAGCAGACTCCCATTCAGTGGAGGAAGGCAATAAATAATTGCTCCAGAACACTGTGGAAGGCAAAGCAAAGGTGGTTCTGAACTTCCAGGGGTTTAGATTTGAGCTGACTAGAGCCCTAACCATATTAACTTTAGTTTGCCTTTGATCCAGATCACATTCCACTTCCAGACGCTAAAAGACAACTTTGAGAGAACGGTGATAGATGACAGCCGGGGCCCTGGCATCCCCATGGAGATTATTGTGGGGAAGATGTTCAAAATCGAGGTGTGGGAGACCCTTCTAACTTCCATGCGGATCGGCGAGGTGGCAGAGTTCTGGTGTGATGCTATTGTGAGTGTGTAATTGTGCCAGCATACCCTGAACACATGAAATTGTCAAGTTCATGCCTACCCTAATTAGCAGAAAGTTATTTGCAATTGACTATCAAGCACCTGGTACCCTTCAGATGCTGTTGAACTCCAACTCCCATCTTCCCATCTAGCATGGCCAGTGGCCAAGGAAAATGGGAGTTGTAGTCCGTCAACATCTGGAGAACACCACAGTAGCTATCCTAAAATATGCTCACAACTTCCCATCATTTGACCTAGCTATCCAGATTCACTAAAATAGTTCCCCAGACTCCACCTTTTCAAAGTTTCTGGAACGTAGGAAGCTCCCTTATACCGTGCCAAATTATTGGTCCATCTGACCCAATACAGTCTACATTTAACTGGCTACGTATCTCCAGGGTCTTGGGAACAAAATGGTCTTTCCCATCACCAGCTACTTTATTATCTAACCCTACCCTCAGGATGTAATGCAGGAACTCTACCACTGAACTACATGCCTCATCAATCAATTTCCTTTTATCAAGTTCCTCTTGCGATAGATTCTGGAGTAAAGCAGGGATAGAAAATTGCAAAGGGTTTTGGACTTGAGGGGGCGGGGTGGGCTGTGGGTTCAAATACCTATTAACTTGCCTCTCGCCTTCAGGCCTTGGGCAAATTTCCGTTTCTTATTGTGAGTTGACTATGGGCTATTTCCAGGGCACCTGTATACTGAACATCCATCCTGATTTGTTTCCAGGGAGATTAAATAGCCAACATTGTCTAATGAACCTTTGTTCTGACTTCTTTGTGGGGAGGTTAGATGCTGCTGCATCAAAGCGAGTGTTATCCAGCACTTCCCAGTGCATCTTTCTCTCACTTTCCTGATCACAAAAAGTCTGTTCTTTTTTGGGGGGCGGGGAGTGGCCTTATTGTGCAAGACCTCTCTCCCCCACTCCACAATCCATTATAGTTGCACAACCTGAATTTGCCAGTGACTTGATCCTGTCCCAAAATATCGATAGTCTGGAAGTGTCCTAAGAGAATGCCAATGAGTAGGATGGGCTACGTTGTGCCTTTTTATGCTAAGATAATGCAGATCCTAAGGGACGTGGGTGGCGCTATGGGTTAAACCACTGAGCCTAGGACTTGCCGATCAGAAGGTTGGCGCTTCGAATCCCCGCGATGGGGTGAGCTCCTATTGCTTGGTCCCAGCTCCTGCCCACCTAGCAGTTCGAAAGCACGTCAAAGTGCAAGTAGATAAATAGGTACCACTCTGGTGGGAAGGTAAACGGCGTTTCCGCGCACTGCTCTGGTTCACCAGAAGCAGCTTAGTCATGCTGGCCACATGACCTTGAAGCTGTATGCCAGCTCCCTCGGCCAATAAAGCGAGATGAGCGCTGCAATCCCACAGTCGGTCATGACTGGACCTAACAGTCAGGGGTCCCATTACCTTTACCTTAATGCAGATCCTACATTAAGGAAAAAATACTATCTTCCCTCTTGGACATCTGATTGTAGCACATCACATTTCCCATGCAAGGCCCTGTATGCTCTCTGCCCCAGTTTTATGGTTACCTCCTTCGCAATTTCAGCACACGGGAATGTACGCCTTGGTCTCCAAGGGCATGAGGAAAATTGCCGAGGGCAAGGACCCTCTGGAGGGCCAGAAGCATCGCTGTGGGATGGGCAACATGTTCGATTACTACACCACAGGCCACGCCGACCTGGATGAACTGCAGCAGACGCCACAGCCCCTTATTTTCATTATGGAGCTGTTCAAAGTGAGTGGGAGAATTAGAAGGAAACTACAGTTCCGTTGTGTAACGTGCAGTTGCCACCATCTATCTCATCAATGGATTATTTATGACCCTTATATTCCCCTTTCCTCCAAAGGAGGTCGATTGCTTTATCACACCCTCCCCCCTTTTTACCCTCACAACACCCCTGCGAAGTAGCCTGGGAGACAGCAACTGGCCATGGACACTCTTTGAACACCACGGCTGCGTGGGGATTTGAGCCTCCTAGCCCAGTGTTCCCCAGGCCTAATTCAGCATCATTCTGGCTACTACATGCCACTGACATGGCAGTCAGTGCCAGTGAGTGCCAGTTAGTGCCCAGCTGTGTCAGATGCAAAAGCTTTTTGTAGATTCTACCACCACAGTTGGAGGGTAGAAGCATTTCTGCCCAAATAACCCTCTTGCCCACCCCAAGGTCCTGGCACTTTGAAAACTGGCTTGTCAGAGAAAAGGGTTCAACGTATCTCATCCCTGATGTGCTGTTTTCCTATTGTCAGCCTGCCTATGCACAGCATACGTTTTCAGAAACCCTTGTCCAGGTTCTTCCACCATCTGCTGTGAACTGGGTGGTGACTTAGTAAGCGGACCTTCTCTGCTGCAGCTCCCACAGAAATCTTTGTACTGGGAGGTCCAGGTGCAGATATTAGAGCTGTCCACATGCACTGGGTGCTGAGCCAATTGGGGTGCCATCTCAAAGCTAGCCCTGGTGATCATCCAATGTTTATTGGATGGATTTTCCTCCTAAATTGATTTTTGATTTTTGAATTCTGAATTTATTGTTATTCATTTTTTATACTGTATTTTATGCTGTTTTTTGTTGCATCAATTAAGTGTTTTAAATCTGTTGTTAACCGCCCTGAGCCCGGATTTTTGAACCGGGAAGGACGGAGTATAAATAAAAATGTATTATTATTATTGTTATTGTTATTATTAAAGCTGGGTAAGCAAGGCACTGGGCTTTTGGGGAGGAGGTGTGAAGCTCTGGCAGGATCTAGAGTCCTCTCACCTCCAAAGCCTAGCTAGCACTTTCCCAGTTTTCAGCACCGAAAAGAAGATGGCGCAGAATGTGGGAATCCCCCTCTTGCAGGTGTCCTAGTACGGAGCCCCTGTGTAAGTGGGGGTTCCCCTGTAATAACTGTGGTTTTCCATCCTATCTAGGTAGAGGATCCCACTTCCTACAAGCGGGATACGTGGGCCATGAACAACGAGGAGAAGCTGCTGGCTGTGCCAAAGCTCCACACGGAGGGCAACCGACTGGTCCTTTCCAGGAAATTCAAGGAAGCGGCAGAGAAATACCAGGAAGCTATCATCTGCTTGCGCAATATCCAGGCCAAGGTAAGAGTTGGGTGGAGATAAAATAAAAAAGTAATTGATTTAAAATATGTTGGCTCTAAACAGGCTGTCTATCTCCATATTTGACTGCCCGTAGAGTAGGACTTTCTGTTGTTACAATCTAAGGCAAGCGGGGTAGCTGCCCAGGACAGGGTCTTCTCAGTGGTGTCCCCTTCAATTATGAAATGCTCTCTCCAGAGAGGTCTGCTTGGTGTGTTTTTTGTCGTCTTCTTGGCATCATGTAAAGACCTTTGCAGCAGCAGCAACAACAAAATATCCCAGGCCTCTTAGACAAAATTTTAGTTCTGTTGATTGTTTCACATGGCTTTCAAGATCTTGCTGCCATTCCAATGTTTGGGTTTATTTAGATTTTTTTTTTCACTGTTCTTTTCTAAAAACTGTTTTGCATTTCCTTCTCATATGAATTGTTCCTATTATTTTTTATTTAAAAATCAAAAGGTGGTATTAATATGCATAATCCGAGCCATGAAGCAAGGAGAAGAATATGCTTCAGGCAGCGGAAGTGCAGGAGACAGTGCTCTACCTGATCTACTACTTCTCCTGCTGCCAGAGAGAGGGAAGCTTTGTAGCATATGGTGCTGCTCACCTTCCCTGCCCCTGGATAGAGGAGCTGAGTGTTGACACTTTGAGGAGCAACCCAGCTCCCGCCTAATTTGGTGAGGGCTGGGGCACGAAGGCGGCAGAAGTTGTTGGACTCAAACTCCCATCAGCCCGTGTCAGAATAGCCCTTCGGTGCAAGATGGTGGTGGAATTTGTAGTGCAACAGCCCCTGGAGGGCCAAAGGTTCTTCCATCCCTACAATATGGACCATAATGAAGGTTTTGAACATGGGTAGTCAAACTAAGGCCCAGGGGCCGGATCTGGCCCAATCGCCTTCTAAATCTGGACCATGGACGGTCCAGGAATCAGTGTGTTTTTACACGAGTAGAATGTGTGCTTTTATTTAATATGTATCTCTGGGTTATTTGTGGGGCCTGCCTGGTGTTTTTACATGAGTAGAATGTGTGCTTTTATTTAATATGCATCTCTGGGTTATCTGTGGGGCCTAGGAATTCGTGGTCCCCCCCTTCAAAATATAGTCTGGCCTCCCACAAAGTCTGAGGGACAGTGGACCAGCCCCCTGCTGAAAAAGTTTGTTTTGAATGTCCAGTGTTGGAGTATATTCTTGGACCACTCATTCCCCATGAAGAACTTAGCATGTCTGCTGTCTTGCCACCCCTAAAGTTAAACTGTATTTCACCTGGCCACTGTCTAGATCACCTGGGGATCCATATTTAAGCTATTCTGAGCTCTCTGTGAGAAAGAGGTGGATGCAAATAAATCATTTTGTTAATTAGCTAGGTGCTCTCTTTTGCCATGAACGAGCTTGTTGGCCTCCATGTCTCTGGTGTATGCTGCTGTGCCCCACCCTGAACACTGGCTGCAATGCAGGGAGTTTCTGTCTATTCTAAACCTTACCTGGAGATGCTGGTGATGGAACCTGGGACCAGCATGCAAAACCTGCAAAGCGGGTGCCTTTACCACTAAGCTACAACTCTTCTCCAAACCCACCTTCTTGTTCTTTGCTGGGTTTCTTCACAGGAGAAGCCGTGGGATGAAGACTGGATGAAGCTGGAGAATCTCATTACACCTCTTGTGCTGAACTACTGTCAGTGCCAGCTGGAGTTGGGGGAGTATTATGAGGTGCTGGAGCACACAACTGACCTCCTGCAGAAGAACAATGGTGAGTGGTTCCTTCAGCTCACTACTTGCAGAACCCTCCTCTATCCTTTTCTGCATGTGCCAGGGCCCTACATTGCATGATCATAGAGATGTGCTCCAGCATTCCTCCTGTTGCCCTGAGACTACACATCTCACATCACATACAATTTTATTGGCCACCCCTGAAAACATCAATGACCAATGCAATTACTTGGGCAGTGTGTTAAGACTGGGTGAGCTCACACGCTTTGTTCCTTTAAGTTATTTATGCTTCGAAAAAGAGCAAAGCAAACATTCGATACTAGTTTAGATGCATCCAACTGACATGCAATCACTGATGCACAGGTCCTTTTGGACCTGGAAGAAGGCAGAAGAGGGTGGTATGAGGGTGGAGTGGGGTGCACTTATGTACACCCTGCCAATGTGTGCAGGGGCCGGGAAAAGAACCCCTGTGCAAAATAGTCACTGTCTGTATCAACAGCCTGCTTTTGCAGTCTTGAGGTCTAGATTTATCATTGTTATTATTATTAATTAAAGTTGGGGTTTTGAGAACACAGTGTTCTACGCTACTTACCAAATTATTCATGCATCATGATTGTGAAGCCGCAAGGTTCAGAACTGGTTCCAGGTTTTGGGGTGCTGTTGGGCAAGATGCTTTGGCGGGGTCTCCTCCCTCCATGAGTCCATCTCTTCCTTCCCACGATCACAAGTGTCACATGATCAGCACAGCAACAAGGCTCCCTATCAGGAGTGGAGGAAGTGCAGGCCTAGGGGCCAAATACAGCTGGATTCTTTGAAACTGAATGTAAACTCAGTTTACATTCTCCCAATGTGCAGGAGGAGGAGAGTGGGAGCATGTGAGCCCAGTTCTGGATTCCAACTGTATCAGCACGTTCAATGGCCAGGAAAGATGGGAGTACTGGGCAGCAGCATTTGGGGCACCACAAGTTCTTTAGCTTTAGCTTCAGCATTATGTGTGATCCTACCCCATTGTGACTCAGTGAATAACTGAGGAGGGAACGCCAACAGTTGTGTTTGGTTTTATTGACCCATTGTCATCTGGCAATTTTACACAAAGCTACTGGTACCTCTGAGAGAGAGAGATTTAGGCTGTGTACACACCATACATTTAAAGCACACACCCCTGCAAATAATTATTGTTAAGGGTGCTGTTAATTTTAGCTCTGTGTTATAATAATTTTAAGGTCCCAAATATGGAATATTCATAAATGTACACATATCTAAATATATGAACCGTGTGTCTGAAATAGTATGGGAGAGCAATCCTGAAGCCATTTTGACTCTCCCAAAGTACTTCAAATATTCCTCTGCAGTAAGGGAGGCAAAGAGAGAAAGCCTTCCCATTGTCTTTTTGCTTGCAAATCCTATCTTAAGGGCACGTTTGTGTATGAATAGGGTGAGCCTGTGGCCTAAAGTATTAACCATCACAAAAGAAAGGCCAGGCTGCCCACAATCAGTGACCATTATCAGGTAGGCAGGATTTCTGCTGTAGACCGCTTCTTTCTGTGATGTATGTATGGTGTTTAGGGGTGGTGGTCTTGGGGTACAGGGTGGGCAGTTTCAAAAGGCCTTGTGAACTATTGTTCAGGGTTGTCCTCCCTCCTGCGCGTGGTGGGTTGCAACAGTTCCGTGAATAAAGATCAGGCTTATTAGCCGCTTTACTTCTCAATATACTCTGCTATTTTCTCCTACCGATAGGGCTCTGTACCCATAATGCCCCATAAGGGAAAGGGAGCAGTTTTTCTTATAACATCTGTAAGGGGTGAGCAACAATTCCCAGTATTCTTTGGTGGGAGGAACTGCACTTTAAATGTATGTTGTGTACACAGTCATTGTGTTACCCAAGTGGCCTGACTTCAGTCTCATGTGGTCCACTCAGATGATAACATAAGAAACACCCTATCCTTACATGGCCCAGGAAAGCAGAATACTGAGAGTGAAGGCTTTTAACAGATAACTCTGTAATTTATTAGATTTGTTTATGAGAGCTAGCAAACCAACTGACGTTGTTCTTTTGCTAGAAAATGTCAAGGCGTATTTCAAACGGGCTAAAGCCCACGCTGCTGTCTGGAATGAAAAGGAGGCCCGAACAGACTTTTTGAGGGTGGCCCACCTGGATCCATCGCTGACTGCCGCTGTGAGGAAAGAATTGAAGCTCTTGGGGGAGAGGATGAGGAAGAAGCACGTGGAAGACCGCAAGAAATACAAAGATCTCTTCCAGCAGCCTTCTCCTAAAGGAGAAACTGAGGGGAGAGCAATGGAGGAGACAGAAAAGCTGTCAGATTCTAGCCTCGGCCCACAAACAGAGGAAAATAATCAAGAAACCCTGAGGCCTGAGAGAGGAAGAGAAGAAGGGAGATGGATGGGTGCAACAGAAGCAACAGAAGAAACAGAGCAAGGGAACTTAGCAGAGAAAGAGGATGGATTCCTAATGAAGACAGGCGAAATGGACAAAGAGGACATCACCCCTCAGAAAGCGAGGGAAGAGGAAATAGGAAATAAAGATAAAGGAATGATGGAGAGTCATTCTGGAGATGACCTGACAGGCTGTGAAACCTCTGGAAGCAAGGAACAGTTAGAGTTTGGGCAGTGGAAGCTTGAAGAACAGAGGGGGAAAGTGGAAGAGATTAATTCTGGGGCTGAGGATTTTCCAGTGCTGGAGGAAAAGGACGCAGAAAGAAGAGCCGTCCCTGGGAGCCCTGGGAAGAAATTAGGGGGAGTTGCAGGAAACCATGTGAGCAGCAGCGTAGGGGAAGGGTTCATTAAAGGACCTTGTGAGATTGGAGTGGGCATTGAAACAGAGAACTTCCCAAGAGAGACGGAAGGATATGAAGAAAGTTGTGGGAAACGAGAATCCCAAACTGTTGAATTGTCAATGGTACAGGGTGATAAGGGCTTTGGAGCAGAGGATCCCAAGGATGGGGTTATAGTGGAGAGCCCTCAGGAAAGTAGTGAAAAAGATGACTTCCAAATCCTTCAGGAAAGATCAAAGACAGAAGCAAGTGTGGCAACAGAACTGAGGAAAAAGGTCAGTTCTGACTGGGAAAACTGTGGTGGGCCAAGAAAGGAGAATTATACTGGAGAGGAGGAGGAACCTAAAGAAGAAACAAAATTGGGAGAGAAAAGAAGAGAAGATAATGATCATTCCATTCCAGAAGAGGAGACACGTTGCTGTGAAGCAGGCCCAGAGCATTGTGAGGGAGAGGCAGACCCAGAAGACTTTAAAAGTGTGGCAACTGGTGATTATGTGAAAATAACAGATGTTAGGGCCAAGGAAGTGATAAGCCTCGAATCACAGCATGCCAGAGAAGAGGGGGGTGGCCACAGAGATGTGGCTGGGTGTAGGGAGGAAGGAACTGAAGTTGGTGACAGATCTAGGCTGTGCAAAGATGCACAAGGAGATGAGGTAGACCAAGATTGGTTCAAGGCAGAAATAAGCTTTAAAGCTGATGATCTGGAGATGGGAAAGAGAGGGGAGGATTCCGAGACAGAGCAAGCAGGTCTGCAAGTTAGGGGGGAAGAGCCAGAAGCGAAAACAGGCAGGGAAGCAGAACGGATTGTGGGGCAAGACTCTCTATGGGGCAATGGTGAGGTGTCAAGAAAGGAGGATGGAGATACAGAAGATATTTCATTGGCCACCCACTGCAGAGGAGACAAAAGTGAAGTGCTGGAGTTGCCTGGATCTGGAGCAATGGGTGAGCCGAACATTTCTACCCTGAGACAACGCAACCTGATGAAAGAGGAAACCCAGTGAGGAGGAAGAGAGTCAGGTATGAAAAATAGTGGGTTGTAGAATCAGTTGCTAAGGTCTAGGGCAGAGCTTTCCAAACTGTGTCTCACGACATGTTAGTGTGTTGGCTGCAGTGTGCTCCTCCCAGGGCTGGAAAGGGGGTAATTTAACCTCCAGTTTGCTAATAAAACTGAATTACTGTCGCAAAATGATGCGTTTCTTTTTTAAAGTGTGTCACCAACATAAAAAGTTTGGAAAGCTCTGGCCTGTGGTGATATTGGGGAGCAGGGTCAGAGTGAAAGTGTGCTAGCTAATGATCGTTGATGTGGCCAGCTCATCTTGTTGAGAACAGGCAACTCAGGGTCTGGTGCAGTAATCAAAGGCTCAAGGAGGGAGCTGCCATTGCATCTACACCTAAGAAAACAAGCATGCTTGCCCCTTCTTGGGTCTGCTGGTATTCTCTTCAGTTTCCTTCCTCAATTGAAGAACTGTCTGCAAAAAAGTGCTATACAGGGTCATCTTGCCATCCTCATTCAGCCACTGCACGTGTACTCGGAAAATAAACCTCCTCTTTGCCACCACAGGCAAAGTCTAAAATTTCAGATGCAAGCCAGAGATGGGTTATGATTTCCATTCCCCTGCCCCAAAGATTCTTTGCAGATTTAAAAAAAAAATGTATTGTGCTATAGCTGTACAGTGCCTAGAGAACTCATTTATGAGGCATCCAATGAATAGAAATAAAGTTGAAGGTGTTTTGAGAAAGGGATTGGTGCTTTTGGTGGTGTTGATTATTTTTGCTGTTGCCCTGGAAAACAGGTTTTGCATTTGGTCAGAGAAGACAGGGAGGGTATTTAAAAATGCACGAATGCAAGGTTAACAGGATCCTCAGCATCTGCAGGGCACTGCTCCTCAGTGTCATCTGCTTATCCTCATCCCATAAGTACAGTATATGGCATCTCCTAAAAGGTAAAGGGGTAAAGGGACCCTGACTGTTAGGTCCAGTCGCAGATGACTCTGGGGTTGCGGCACTCATCTCGCTTTACAGGCCGAGGGAGTTGGTGTTTGTCCGCTCCACAGACAGTTTTTCCGGGTCATGTGGCCAGCATGACTAAGCCGCTTCTGGCGCAACGGAACAGTGACACCAGAGCAGCGCACGGAAATGCCGTTTACCTTCCCACCTATTTATCTACTTGCACTTTTTGGCATGCTTTTGATCTGCTAGGTTGGCAGGAGCTAGACCAAGCAACAGGAGCTCACCCCGTTGCAGGGATTTGAACCGCCAACCTTTTGATCGGCAAGGCCAAGGCTCAGAGGTTTATACCACAGCGCAATCTGCGTCCCTGAATGGCATCTCCTAGATATAGCTTAAAATCTGCCATTTTAACTTTTCCACGGTGCCTTCTAGTGTAGCTAAGGCATTGAGGGAAATATTGAAATGTTGATATCCCAGACAAAACTTTTGGTGGTATTAATCTGCAGTGCAACAAGTGGAAGAAAACAAGGACAAATGGAAGTGTGGATATAGGCCCTATTTTTTTGGGGGGGGGGGAAATCATTTTAAAGCATTTTTTTTTTCAGGCCACATGCAAAGAAGGAACATAAAAAAGAACCTTGTGCTTTTCTCAAGAAAGGGGAAATTCCTCCAAAACAAAAAAATGAAGCAACACAGCACTTCAGATACAAATTTATTCTTTTTTCCCAAAGCAGAAATGGAAAAGACTTGAGTGAAGACAGCACATTTTAACCAGTCATTATTAGTTCTGCTCCCTTTATAAAAAAAAAACCCTCATTACTCATTGTGTCCCTTTCAATTGCTTTGACAGAGATGAACACCCACCCACACCCCAGTGACCAAGCTGCAGTTCTTCTATGTGAAGTGCTAGGAAAGCGATGAGCAAAATTCCTGGGAGTAGGCAGCGGAGAGGAAATCTCTTGTTATTTGCAGTGGGAAGTTGCAACGCTAATGAACAGGGTTCTGGGTTCCCAATGTTATTCAGAAAGTGGTATGGGGTGGCGGGGAGAACTAATAATGAAAGTATAAGATTGAGGGATCCACCATATGCTACAGAGCAATTGTCCATTTCAGGACAATTTTCAGGCCTCTCACCATATTAGTTTCTGTCTCTTATTGGCACACTGAAAAATAAATTATATATACTTCAAATGCAACACAAATTCTGCCAAGTGCAATGGGCAATTGCAAGTCCTCTAATGCTAGGGGCAGACGAGGCACAAGACTTAAGGTTTTACTTTTGATAAGTAAATTGGTTGGCTTAACGTGTAAATTAGCTTGGGTGATGGTTCATAAAATTTTAGAATAATGCTGCAATACTATCAATACAAACAAAAGAATCGAGAACCTACACATCTTAGCACTGTAGAAAGCGATCAGATTAAACAATGTAAGTTTCTTAATATGGCCTACTAACAATATTGTCCGCATTCTGTCTTCGGCCACTGCAGACGAGATGAAGGAAGAGCACCGAGGGGTAGATAAGACCAGTTGGATGAATGAGTGGGCTTCTCTGCCTTGTAAGAATTGGGTGGAAGATGGGATTTGGGTATGTGCTGCTCTCTCCACGCTTCTGACTGAAAAACTGCCCCACCACAAATTACCTGTTCTATACAAGAGTTAAAGGTTAAAAGTAGGGAAGGGAAAGAAAGTACAATGCAGTCACATCTTGCATGGGGGTACATTCCAGGGATGGCACGTATATGCAAAAATGCTTATACATAAACCACCCCCTTGGAACCGCCCACACACAATTTTATGTTCCAGAGCCTGCATGCTAAATGGACCAACACCCCCCCCCCCCGCCGCAGCTTGGTAAGCAAGTCTGAGAGCTTAAAAGCCCTTTCCACATCAGGAAAACCCTGTGCAAAAAGAACATTTAAGCTCTCTGCCTCCCATGCATTTAATTTGTTTGATTTCAACCAGCTGGCCTTCAACCGTGTAAAGTTGAAATCACACATGTTAAACACACATAAGCTGTGAGTTACCTGTACTTATTTTACATAACAAGGCGATTCTACCTAATTCACACTTTCCAAAGCCACATGAGAACCGAAACACAGCTGTCCTTCAGAAGTTGCACTTCCGCAAATGCATTCCTCAAGCCATGTAACGTGTACCAAAAAAAATGCACTATATCACGGTAAAATGTCCATTAATATGCATATATAAAAATTCAAGAAAATAACATATCCCAAAATGCATTATATTAGGGCAAATTGCTTTGCAAAAATGTGCATATTACACAAAATGTACTCAAATATATTAGAGAACCTTTGGACATCATATGCTGATGAGTTTTCACATGGAGTTATTTAAAAAAGAAATTACAAGCTGATGTGGGAAAATGAGAAACTGAAACAGATTCGTTGATTTCCTAATTGAAAGCCCCTATTCTTCCTTTGCATCTAACTACCCATGAGTGTGGATCTGCTATTTGTCAATATCCTGGTTTTGTGGGCTAATGTGGGTACCAAGCTCCTGATCATATACAATATCAGCACTTAACTCACATACAGTAGTTCCATAATGACAGGACTTTGGGACCAAAGTCCAGGGTTTCATTCAGCAGAAAGAAACAGGAGGGCTGGGTTAACCATATTTTAAAGTAAAACAATATACATTCCCTAAGCCCACCCTGTTCTCTTTGAATGCCAGGATCATTACGTCCAGACTTAAAATTGCTTAGCTTGCACTGCAGCTCATGTGCCACTTTAGGAAACAGAAACATGCTTCTCACCTCAAGAAAGGAACACTATGTGTTCCTTCAGAAACATGAAAAGAGGAAACACAGGACACAGATTTCCTCCTCTCAGCAGATCATGTAAGCCAAGGCAGGGACAGGGAATCTGTGGGTCTCCAAATATTGGATTCCAGCTCTCATCAGTCTCGGCCAGCTTGGCCAGTGATCAAGGGTGATGAGAGCAAATCACTGACGGTGCACAGGTTCTCAATCTCTGTCTTAACCTCTCCTTCTTGCTAGTTTGAGTAACTACATGACCCCTGGGGATCTCCACCTGAGGCCCAATCCCAAAGTGGAGTTTCAGTTTCTTTCAAAACTAAGATGGCATGTGGTGTTTGTTTTATTTTAAAATACAATTCAGAAACAACTACAGTGGTACCTCGGGTTACAGATGCTTCAGGTTACAGACGCTTCAAGTTACAGACTCCACTAACCCAGAAATAGTACCTCGGGTTAAGAACTTTGCTTCAGGATGAGAACAGAAATCGTGCAGCGGCGGTGCAGCGGGAGGCCCCATTAGCTAAAGTGGTACCTCAGGTTAAGAACAGTTTCGGGTTAAGAACGGACCTCCAGAATGAATTAAGTTCTTAACCCGAGGTACCACTGTACAATGGTGATTTCTGCCAGGCTTTTCAGAGGTTCAACCATCAAACCAGATTATTTCCTTGGGAGGAATAATTGGCATATGCCCATTAAGAACATTCTTGGCCCAGACTTAAAGGTCCACCATTACAGAATATTTAACAGAATGCTCTTTGTCATGCTTTAAATCATGCTCACACAGTATAACTGGCAGTGCCTACAATGCCGATGGCCTAAAAAACCCACTTCCTTCTACAGCTACTGTGTGACACAAATCAGCCCACTTCGTTTAGTGTTTTCCTCATCTTCTTGGGAGCCTACAAGATTCTCAACAGCCAACATGCTGTAGCAGTCCACTAACATAAACCCCACACAAATTTATGACAACGTGCTACAACAACCCTCACAACCTACAATGCTTTCAGCACATGTGACATTCCTTACAATCCATAAATGCTGGTAAATTACATTGTGACCCATAGCACCACCAGCCTTGGACTTCGCAAAACCCATTCTATAACTTGCATTTTTAAGGGATTGCGTTCAGCCATTTAGCAATACTGCTACTTGAAAGTTGAGGCAGACCTCAAACGTATAACTATCTTTTTTATTTTTTGAGGTAGCAGATTTGACTGTGTATATACTCTGAAAGCAACACCCACAAAGAACCAGCCACGGACATGATATACAACACTGAATGCAGCAAAAGGCAAAGGCTTAAATCTAAACTAGATTCCACACACTGTCTTTGCTTACAATTTACTGCCCACTATTAATCACCTTTTACCATGGACTAGCACCTTTAACCAACAAACATAGGTATTTGCTTTAGGGCATAGTTCCCTACACTAGAACACTTCCATTAGTTGTCATGAGCTGCCTTTTCCCTTGTAAATTTGTCACCTGCATCCCCAAAATACAGCCTATCATGGACACCAGCTTCAGGGGATCCTGCAATGCCAGTCGGTTCTACTGGATCCCCAGTGCCCAACTAGGGGATAAGTCCTGAGTGAATAGGCCATGACTGTGGTGTTTATCTGCCCCTCCTTAAAGAGGAGAGGTGAGAAATTTTCAAGTTTAAATGGGAAACTTGTGGTGTACAATAACCTTGAGCCAAGACTGCTCTTGGAATAGCCAGGGTCTGTCAACACAGCACCCAAGTGGTTTCTGGAGCATCAGAAGATTTGGGCTACATGAAAGGCATAGTATGCTTTGTGCTAATCCGGTGTGTTTGGGATTAGAATGGGAACTGCACAAATCAAGGCCATAATACCACTGAGAGCTGATCTTAATGGCAGTGGTTTCCAATGCTTTTTTTTTTTTTTGGCCATGCCTCTCTGTTTCTTTTCTTTTGTCTTGTAGCCTATGGGAAATGCAGAACATCTGGTGCCGTTGCTATCTCAGTCCAGGAAATGAGCCACATTCCATAACTTTCTCTCAGTTGGAGATATGGAGGCAGCAGTTCCACCGTAGCGATTGCTAACCAAGAAAAGAGCCTTGAGCTGCCTGATCAACAACAGCCCAGATTTAAAAATACACCCATGTTTAAAATGATTATGGGATCACACTAGCTTAAATCTAAGCGACCCAGCCTAACTATTCAGATGCCAGTCCTTCTGAATAGTTGCAGTCTACCTGAAAGGAAATGGGGACACGTGTTTATTTTCCAACATAACTAGCTGTGCTGCTGAGCGCAGTTCAAAAGAAGTCCTTTTTGGTCACTCAGAAGCGCAGATATACTATGCTTTCAAGTGCTCCTTGCAACTGAATATTTTGTACTGCATTTGACCTGTGTGACTTGGTTAAGACCACTACGCATAGGAAGCTCAAGATAGCAGCTATCCATACGCTTCTTAAGTTTGCCACACACAAATTGATCCAAAGAGGGAGGGACTGGACCCCAAAGCACAAGGCGTAAATAAACTCTATAGATGCCAGCAGATTCTGATTCCCAACCACCTTTGTTTGCAGGAGGTCACTCAGGTGGAGATTATTCCAACTCCAAAAGGAAGCAGGCAGGCCTAGGCTCTTTGGAAGAAGCTGCTGTGCAGACAAAGAGAAGAGAGGGAGCTGCCTCCCATCACATAAAAAAGCAGATTTCGGAACAGAGCAGAACTGCAAATCCAAAGTAAACACATAACAAGGAATTAGAATTTAATGCATGAGGAAGTCCATTACAGTGCTTAAATACAATATATATAATATGTATTTATATATTATGTATATATATAAATATGTAAATTAAAACAATAAGGCTCTCTGTTATAAAGCTTCTCTCACATAAGGCTGCTGTTACTGCCATTGGAACAATATGTTTTAAAGCCTGCTCCTCTCCCCTGTTTTCCCATGAGATTTAATCTGGGCCTTGTCTCTTCCTCCCACTGACCTTGGAAGATATGGAGGTACCCGGGCGCTTGCAAGTTCCTTTTGCAACATACCAACTCTTCTGGTTTTTTTTTTTATTATTATAAAGGTTTTGGATTTCTTCCCAGCTTAAAGGTTCTTCATGGTTTAACGGTCACTGTGAGACAATTCCAGACCCCATAAAACCACCATCCTGTGAAGGCCACAGATCATTTCACTTGGCCAAAATCCACCATAGGCCACTTCCTGACTCAACCCCAAAATTGGCCCAGAAAAAGCGACAGTCCACAACACAAACTGTAGAGGGGGGGGGGGGGAAAGCTATTCATGTCAGTTTGTAGTTTGCACAGAAAGGCACCACCATGTGCCCTTGTTTCCTTCCTTTCAGAGTTCCTTGAATCTAGACATGTCACAACATCCAGTTTTGACCTCATCTGGATTTTGGGTACGTAACCCTGGATTGCCCTTCCAAAGGAAATGCTCTGTAGATACACCAAGGAGTGCTCTCCTGGAAGCCAAACCTCCTGCAAGGATTCTGGTGAGCTTCTGGTGAGGATGTCCCCTTAAGGATCCGAGTGAAGTCTGTCACACAGAGGGGAGGAGAGAGGAATGGAGAGTAGCAGCTGCTGAGGAACTGGTTAGACAAAGCCTCTCGCTTGCAGGAGGTGTTAGATAAGGGAAGTCGGACCTGAAAGAGAAAACAAAACAGGGTCGCATCCAGTGGAATATGTGCCTGCTGGATTCATGTTATAAAGGTTGTCTCCAGAGTGTCTTTTTTTTTTTTTTTTTTTAAACGAGAGGGATTCATTGGCATACCAGAAATCTGGGTTTGTGCAATTCATGAATTAAAGCCCTCTGGCGTAACAAAACTGTTATCACACACACAAACACCCTCAAAACTGGACTGCTTGCAGCTAGGAAAGAGATGGGGAAATGCTTTTAAAAATATGGGACAACGATCAATTGGCAGGAAGATGTATAACCTCCATGCAAACAAATAAAGATGAATGCACATTGTTGTATAACCTCCCCACAAACAGATCAGGATGAATGTTCAATAAACAGGTTGCCTGGAGAAGCCCAAGGATATTCAGAGTTATACCCGGAGGCAGTTTGGAGAGTGGAGGTGTTAAGGGCTTGTCTATATGTGTATACATGTACAGACAATTTGGGTTTGATAATAGGGCTAGTAAGTTGTGTTGATCTCCTACCCTGTAATGTTTTGCACCCTTCTTCATTTTTAGCACAGAAATTAGTATCTCAAGACAACAGGCGTAAAAACTTTTAACAAAATGCTACTTGGTAAGTCTATAAGGCTTATAGACAAACATTAAAGGAAGAAGCAGGCATTCACACAATCCGATTATATTCACAGTGGAGCTTAGTTAAATCACCCATCCCACCCACGATTTACACTCATCCATATATTTTACTGTGTCGCATAAAGATGGCATTTGAGGCTGCAACCTTAGAGGCCATGAGGCTACATTGGTTCTCCTTCTCTAGTACTGGATCATCCCTCCCACCATTTTTGAGAACTCTGGCCTGGTCCAAATGATGTCACAGCTCTGAGCTTGGTAGGGGGTCAGGGTTTGTGTTGGGATGGTTGGGAGACATACCAGAGTGGGGAGAGGACTGGGAAATGTCTTGATTCTAAATGATCCTGAGTTTTCTTAGCGGCCGAAATTCCCCCAAACCAGGCAAGTTTTTAGATCTCAAAGGGAGGGAAATAGTTGCGCTCCTTTTTTTTTTTTAATCCGCAAAATGACAGGAGGACTGCAAGAGCCTTTCTTCACCCTCCCTGCCAACAACACACTGTTAGGGCATTGGATGAGGCAGTTCAAGTGCCTTCAGTCCCCTCAGCCTCCAAACCTTTTAAACTTGGCACCAACCCTTCTGGGACTGGTTCTACACCAGAGCTCAGCTGATTGTTTCCCACATCCTTTTCGGTGGGCATTTTCCTTTGAATTTAAGCTTGGCTGCATTGGAAGAAAAGAAACAATTCTTTCCTTTGAACTTGGGCCACCTGACACCTGGCAATGTCAGGCGATTGACAATTCGGCAGCTCTGCCCACCTGTCAAAGTGAGAGGGAGCAGAGTTTCCACCCTGATCTTTACATTTGCAACAACTCTACAGGGTTTCAGAGGCTGGGGAAGAAGCCATACTGAGCAAATACTAAATCTTTACACTCAAACTGTGGCTGCATAAAATCCATATATTTAAAGCACACCATATATAGAATCCTAGGGACTGTAGTTTGATAAGGGTGCTGGAAATTGTAGCTCTGTGAAGGGTGAACTACAGTTCCCGGGGGGGCAGGGTTAGGGGAGAATGTGCTTTGAATCCACCATGTGTATGCAGCCAATGTCTTGCAGCCTACCTCAGGGCTTATCCAAACTTACTTTTCCTCCGCTCTTTCAAGGCCTGGTCCGTGATTTAAAGCTCTGTGGTTTTTTTTGCTACAGAGCTGTCTCTGTGAAAACTCTTTAAAGTTCAGTCAGAGCAAATGTCAATCTGTGGGAAACCCGAACTTGACATTTTCTCTGCTTCAGCTTTAAAGAGCCGGTTCTTAAAGGAGAAATCTCAGAGCAAAACAACAACAACAAAAACCCACTTGGATGCAGAGTGTTTAAGTGTGGACCTCTGCCTGGAAAGAATGCATGGGATTTATTCATTCCTGGAACAAGTTTGTCAATCACACAACACATTGAGCCACGAAATATTTCTGTCCTCTTTCATTCGCGATTTTCCTGAGATATATTTCTGTCTTCTGCATATAAGAGGTGAAGAAAGCCTTAGGCCTATTATGCCACTGTGAGGGGAGGAAACGGAGGCCAATTGTTATGCCCATCAAATAAAAACGGACACACTGGCAAAAGCAGTAAGGCTAGGTTATACAGGTTTGGTATGCCAGACATCAATGCCATAAGCAGCCAGACCAGGAGCAACACAATAGCTAATACCAGCTGATGCCCACGGTCAGCTTTGAACAAGTCATCTAGGAGAACTTGAGAGACTTCTTCAGGAAGGCCAGGGGGTGTGGTCTTTGCCCTGTCAGGGAAAAAAGGGACTGTGACTCCAGGGGCCTACAACCATTCTGGTCAGCCTTCCATTTGTACAGGAAGACTGAAGTGGGAAGTCTCCTATACCCATGGAGACTCCCCCCATATTTTAGAATCCTGATCTTTCAGGTTTCTAAAACATGTGGGGAACTTCCACAAACTCAGGTAAAAAAGGCTGCAGTGAGGATGGCAAGCTTCAAGGGTTACAGTGCAACTGTGCAACTTTTTGGACCTTTGCATTGCATTCAAACCCACTGCTGGTGCCCTGTGCTCTCCAGTAGGGCCCACTGCTTTCAGTAGGGGCCGCCATTTTAATTTACCTCAGTAATCCAGAGATGGGGAATCTATGGCCTTCCAGATGTTGCTGGGCCTACAATTCCCATCATCCCTGGACATTGAGCCACAGCGGCTGGGGCTGATGGGAATCCATGTCCACAAGCACCTGAAGGGACACAAAGTACCCCATCCCTGATGATGTAGGTCCAGATGATTTAATGCACTGTACCTCCAGTGTTGGGAAAAGCATTCCGAAGCTTTTCCATGATATCCTCCAGACACAGACTGACGTCCTGAGTACTCACCTCTACCTCATCTAAGAGAAAGAAAAATGAGTAAAAAAGGGGGGTAGGGAGGATATCATGTTAGTATTGTTGTATCTGGGATTTTCAATGAAGAGTCAGTTAAAAGTGGTCTATTAATCAGTCACCATCTTGCTGAAAGGTTGGGGATAACACTACAAGACAAACTTGGGACTATTAGAGGACAAAGCCCTCTTTCCGTTGAAAGTCACACCCACACCATACATATGAAGCAGATTTAAAGCACATGGCTTCTCTCAAAGAATCCCAGGAACTGTGGTTTGTTAAGGGTCCTGGAATTGTATATCTGTGAGGTATAAATTACAGCTCCTAGGATTTCTTGGAGGAAGCCATGGTCTGGATGAGACTGAAGACTATTAGACTAGGAAGCAGAGAAGCCAAAGGCTATGTAATGGTTCAGCTCAAACACATGTTTATAATGCCAAGATGCATTCTCAAATAGATGATAAAAGACCTGTGACCCAAATTGGGTTCTCTTCCTGTTTCAAGGAGGGGGACATGACCAATGACCACCCTAGGGTTACTTGGGAGGAGAGGCAGGGTATTAAAGCAAGAAAGGAATACAGTAGAATAAATAGAGCAGGAAGGCAGGATCTGTTCCTCAAGGTACAAATTCATGCACCACATAGTTAAACTATGGAACTCACTCTCACAGGAGAACCAACCTGGATGGCATTAAATGAGAACTAGGCAAATTCAAGGAGGATAAGTCTGTCCATGGCTACTAGCTATGCTCTGCCTCCATGGTCAGAGGCAGTATGTGTCTGAATACTGGTTGCTGGCATCTGCAGGAGGAGACTTGTGCTCCGGTCCTGCTTACAGGTTTCCCAGAAGCACTGGGCTTGCCACTGTAAGAGCAGGATTTGGGGCCAGCAGACTCTTCTTACCCTTTGTAATTGCTTCAGCAGAAGTAGGAATGAAGACATTCAGGAAAGAAACCCAGCAGCCTGCTTCATGGCAACACAGAGCCTCACCTGCAGTTTCCGTGTTTGGAGTGCCAGGGCCTTTTTCTCTGGTCTGACTCTCCTCTGATGGATGGGGAGAGGAAGCCAAGGATGAGGCTGTAGAGCCATCCCCTTTGGAATCTGCTCCAGGCTGGGAAGAGAAGGGAGATGTTAAGGATGCTCATGACCACCAACTTCTCACCTGGTGCTCCCCCATCTGTCCTGCATGGCACATGGCCCTTGGCTCTGACATCCTCACAAATCCAACTGCAGCTTCAGGGTTGGGCTGCCCACTAAATCACAGGTCTTCAGCTGATGGGTCATGACCCACAAAACCTGGCCTCGTTTCAGTTCATACCATTTCTTTTGAGTGTGTAATATTGGGAAGGGCCATAGCTCAGTAGCAGAGCACCTGCTTTGCAAGCAGAAGGTACCTGCAGCATCTCTAGGTGGGACAGGGAACATCTTCCATCTGAAACACTGGAGAGCCACTGTCAAGTTTGCGCAGACATACTGAGCTAGATGGATCAATGGTTTAGCTAAGTGTAAGGCAGATTCCTGTGCTCCTAACGATGTCACCTGAGGATGAATGCATCGAATGCAAAGAAGGCCAAAGAACTTTCTTTTTGAGATACAGCCCACAGACAATACCTGCAGAAGCAGCTCTCTCAGGCGCTGCAGCTGTGATTCTAACTGTTTGTTGTGGTCCTCCAAGATCTGCATCCGTGTCTCCAGGCGGCTTTTGTGCTGTCGAAGGATCCGGGCCTCTGCCAGCAGCTCTTCGTTGTGTGGATCCTGTGCTGATTCTGGAGTTCCTTCTGCCGACTCTGCTGCCTCCTCATGCTGCCATTTCAGACGCTTCAGCTCCCCCTGGAGAACCCTGCAAGGAGAAATACAAGCTCAGGCATGCAGCAAGAGTATGCTAGCATCAGGGGCTTAAGGTGCTCAATAGCTAGAACAGTGGCTCCCAAACTTTCCAACCCCTGGACCTGAAGGTCTTGGAGGACTATGTAATCAATGGGGATTTTTTTTTTTTTTGCCAATATCATGAATGAAAGTAAATATCGTTAGGAACCTCTGTTTCTGTCACACCCAAGGGTCCCAGAAATATTTGCACACATCTTACAGATCTGGAATAAAAGGAATGATTACAAGAACTCTGCTGGCCATGCCCACTTACCTGTTTTCATCCTCCAGGTGCGCCAAGATTCTCTCCAGTTCCCCTTTGTCGTCTGTGTTGGTGCTGTCCTGGGGCTGCTGACTACTGACTGGTTCTCTGTCTGTAATAGGGCTGGAGTGGCGCAAAAGGTACTGGTCCTCATCCCTGTTGTGGACAGAGCTGTGATAAGGTTAATGCAAGGAAGCTAGAAGTCTTAGTGGGGTGGTTTGTTGTACTACATCACACCTTGCATCAGGCCTGCTGAACTAATCTAAACAACTGGCATGCTAAGCTTCTGCCTCTCCCCCTTCACAGGAAGTTCAATGCCTTACATTGAATCAGACCCTTGGTCCATCTAGCTCAGTGTTGCCTACTTTGACTGGCAGCTGCTCTCCATGATTTCAGGCAGAAATCTCTCCCTGTCCTACCTGCTGATGCTGGAGACTGAACCATGCGAGGCAGATGCTTTACCACTGAGTTACAACCCTTCACCTTATTCTGCCACTTGCGATGGCTTTAGCCTTGCCTTCCTGTTTCCTGATGGCATTGCACATGCACACCCATGGCTCTGCATCCCTTTCCCCTTTTTGTGATGCGTCTTTTAGATTGTCAGCCTGTGGGCAAGGGGTGTATTGGGTCTTGGTTGTCACTGCTAGTTTGTAAGCTGTTCTGGGAGGCATTTTGCCTGAAGAGGATAAAATTGCCTGAAATAAATAAATGTGCATGGCCTAGGTGCTGGTCACCTGGGAAACAACAGACCAGCTGGCCTACTGCACATTTTACCTGAAGAACACTTGCACTGATGGGACAGGAAGAAGATGGCATTGGGAGGTAGAGCAGGAGAGAATTTGAATGCGTAAAAGTTTCTCGCCACGTGTAGGAAATCTCAAGGTACCTGTAAAAAGTATAGGTAGCATGCTAACTTTTGTTTGCCATGCTGTTTGCTCCTTTCCAAGAAATGTAGGCCAAATTTGAGTCCACAAGCAATTGCAAGTGGGAGAAGCAAGACATATGATAGAAGTGAGGTTATGTGCTGTTTTAATGCTCATTTTCCCCACCTAAGGGAAGTGGGGGAATGTCCACATGGACTCCTCTGCCCAAACGAAGCCGTGGAGGATAAAGGGTTGGGGAATCTGCCAAGAGACTACAGCCTAAACGTGAAGCCCTATACACAGTCATGCGGAAGTTAGTCCCATTGAACTCAATAAAACTTCTATTTCCAAATATAAATGCAGGTGGTTGCAGTGTGAAGTCGCCTAATTAAATATGACCTTTGGTTGTGCTCTGGTATCCCCCACCCCTTAGCTTTGCAACTGACACAAAGCACACAGATTTCAGCAGAATTCGCAAGGAGGACAGTAGCAACTCACAGGCTGTCATCCGGAGAAAGGCTGTCGTTGTAAAAGGAGGAATTCTGGCTTTCCATCTCTGCAAGCCTACAGGAAAACAGAAGAGGGGCTATGAACTTCAGGGAAGTAGCGAGGAAAGACAGAAGATCTTTCTAGACGACCCCAAAAGGTACCAGGTGGATGGCCACAGGAGGAGAGAAATTGCAGCTCTCATGAGGGTAGGAAATTCTGGGTATGAAACAAGCTGCTCCAAATTAGCAGTTTAAATATTGCCTTGCCTCTCACATTCCACTCTAAAGCATAGTTGCCTAGTGCTGGTTGCACCTCTGCAATAAGGAGGTCCAAGCTGGATGTTCCAAGCTTAGACCACATGGCTTACGCAAGCCATCTTTGTGTTTCTATACAAATAACTTAGAAACATTTACCATTTTGGAATCTAAGGTGTCTTTTCTTGCTGCTGGATGGAAAAGCACATGAGTTTGATGTTTGAAGAGTTTGTAAATAAAACATTTTTAACTTACCAAACGTCTGGTCTCTTTCTATGCTAAGGGAAATTGGGATATTTAAAAGGGGATATTTTAAACATCTTCTAGCCTACATTTCCATGCTTTACTTTGTTGCATGTTTTGCAGTTTTAAATCTCTGTTGGAGCTCTGTCTCCAAAGAGTACCTGCCCCAAACCTGGATCTAGGCACCTAGAGAATTATCCATTTATTAAAATACCCCCACCCCAAAAAAAACAACTACTACCCATCAAAAAGCAGGATCACTGATAACCACCCTTGATACCACCATGAACAAAAATAATCATGAATACACAATTAAAAGGACATCTGAAGAAGCCCACAGCTGGAGGCCATCAATATTCTGGGAATTTTAAGTTTCATCCTTAAATGGAACTCTGTCTTCTTAGCAGTGCTATTGTAGTCAGGCCCATATAGAACTTGTCTAAGGCCCAGAGCAAAAGAATAGTTAGAATAAAGTTATAAACCCAAACAAACAAAAAAGAAGCCAGTCCCTTGCAGGGTCGCCTGGCCAGCTTAGCCTTCCAAGGCCCAGAGCAAATATACTCAGCTGCCCCCCATCCTGCAAAGGCCTGATTGTAGTGGTTGGAGGGTTGAAGAAAGTCACCTTCTGCCTTTGCTACAGAGGGCTTTTCTGATGTACCAGGTTTTTCTCCACTCACTGTATCTGTTGTACTGGCTGTGCCACCCCATTCCCCATACCACCCAACATTTTGGCCCGGCCCCTTTCTTAGGGGTGTCAAGTGGTACCTGCTGGCGAAGTGTTCGATCCGAGAGTGAGTATCTGCATGAGGTAACATTGGAGAGGAGGCTGGCCTGAAAGGAACAAGCAGAAGTCATGAAGGACTGAGGTATGACATTGTCAGCAGTTGCCTAGCAGGGGTCAAATGAAAGTGTCACCTGCACCGGCCGTCCATCTAGGCAGGTAAAACAAGGTCCTTGCATTAATTTACAAAGCCCTGAACAACTTAGGTCCAGGGTACTTAAGGGACTGCTTGAACTCTTCTATCCCAGCTCTGTCACTGATGTAATCTGCAGGAGTGTCATTGGTCACCTCCTGAGTTTATGAGGCTCGTTTGACATTGACAGAAAACTGAGGCTTCAAGTGTCAACAGCATAGTCCTGTGGAAGCTCTTCCAGTAGAGATGATGATGATGATGTTGATGTTGATGATGATGATGATAATAATAATAATAATAATAATAATAATATTTATACCCTGCCCATCTGGCTGGGTTTCCCCAGCAACTCTGGGCAGCTTCCAGGACATATAAAAACATAATAAAACATCAAACACCAACAACTTCCCGATACAGGGCTGCCTTCAGATGTCTTCTAAAAGTTGTGTAGTGCTTTATCTCACTGGCATCTGATGGATTCAGTAGGTGTCTTCTATATTACCCTTTAAGCATCTCCTGAAAACTTACCAATGCTGTCAGGTTTATGCAGACTATTAAGAAAACATTTTTCTGTAGTAGTTAGCTGATAATCTGTGATATTACTCTTTTTACATGGTGTGTGTGTGTGTGTGTGTGTGTGTGTAACACTGTTGTAAGCAACTTAGATTTTTTTTTAAAAAAATGAAATTGTGGTATATAAGCATTTTTATAAACAAATGAACAACAAGTCTGTGGGGAGACCTTTTGACCTTTGGGAAGGGGGTGTTATCTGCTGCAACAGGGGTGGGGAGCCAGTGGCCACCCATATGCTGTTGAGCTCCTGCCAAATCTCCCACTAATTGATACCTCACAAGCCCAGCTATTATACCAGAGTAATCACCGCCAATGACTCAAGACTTTTCAAACACACACACACACACACACACACACACACACACACACAAAAACAGCACAGGCATACGGCCCTTTTGATTCTGTTGGATTCCAACTCCCATTAGCCCCAAGTCACTTCGACTAATGTCCTGGAAGGATGGGAGTATTATTCCCATAACATCTGGAAGATCACAGGTTCCCCATCCCTGATTTACACTATGCAACTGTGACTTCTGAAGACTGACAGCAAAGGATCACAGAAAGCTGCCTTATACCAGGCCTCATCTAGCTCAGTACTGTCTTCTCTGACTGGCAGAGGTTGCTAGGGTCTTGGGCCGAGTGGGGTCTTTCCCATCTTCTGCATTTGCTCTGCTCCCAACCTACAGTCTCTTCTCCAATCCATGCACCAGTTATGCATGAGCATTCCTAGAAGGAATGGAATGCTGGACTTAGTGGGGACATTGCTTCTCATCACTACTGAGCTGATGGCACCCTGGTGTGGATTCCTTCACCTTCAGCTGTGATGGCAGATGACGTTTGTGCAAAATTAGCTTTGGAATCTTATTATCCTAGTAGTAGGAGCAGCTGGTACTAGAAGATGGAACTGGAACTTTTTACAAGCACCACACAATATCCAATTCTGCAGTTGTAAGGAAACAATGGTGGAACTCCTTGCACATTGATACTAGGTAGGCCTCTTAATTGTATTGTTTAAAATGCCTACTAAAAACTTCTTTGTTTAGGCAAGTCGAACCAGATATGGAAAGCTGACGTACATTTCAATAGGTAGGTTTTCTTCATATATAATGCAAATTTTTAACGACTGATTTTATTTATTTTGGAATTGTTTAAAGTCAACTTGTCTTTAACCACTGATTTCTATAGTTAATCTTAATGTATATTTTATGTAAATCATATAAAGAGATTTCAACGATTACACATTTTATTACATAAACTCCAGGCCACCCATCCACCGCTGACACAGAATTCTTTGCTTCCCAGAATTCTAGGTTTGATCTAAGTTCTGTTGAGGCCAGAGATGGAGAACCTGTGGCCACCCAGATGCTGCTGGACTCTAGTTACTGAAATCCCTGAGCAATGACCATGCAGATAGGATTTGGGAGTTCAACACCTGAGCATTGCATGTTCTCCATCTACCGTTTCTTCTCACCCAGCAAGCATCATGAAGATGTCCACCGATCAAGGAAGAGGGTGGGGAATTTGCAGCCAGGACCAGGACTTACGTTTCAATGAAATCTGCCTCCAGGACGGACTGAACCGGCAGGTACCCTCTTTGGGGATGCTTGCTGAAATACTGCTTCGACCGGAACTTGTTTTTCAGGGTGGTGGCAAAGTCCCTCATGTTCTCACTAGAGGTGGTCTGCAGAGAGGAACAGAGGAGACTAAGGCTTTGTTCACACACCTGTTTCCTGCACAATCACTATAGTGATTCATACACTATATATTGTAAACTTAAGATAAAAAATAGATTAACCTTATAGAAAATATACAGAATACTACTGATCCTAACTTGAAAATAATTTTCATGTATTTGTTAAGAGTGTTTTTCAAAGTTATTTGGGTTGTATCCAGAGTTCGTCATACTCAGATCTGGTCCCCTGAAATGAATTGACATTAATTTCTTAGGTCCCTTAATTTAAATGGGTCTACTCTGTGCAGAATTTAGTTGAAGACAACCCTTCATGTTAATTTTTCTTAAAAGCATAGTTGTGGATCCAGCATTAAATTCAGTTTGCAAAAACAGGTGTCCAGTTCTCCAGAAACTCATTTCCTCTTTGATAATTCTCATTTGTTCTTAGAAAAGATGTCAAGGTGGACATTACTGTCCTGGCTCCCAACCTAAACAACAACAACAACAACAACAACAACAACAACAACAACAAAATTTCCACCCCACCCATCTGGCTGGGTTTCCCCAGCCACTCTGGGCGGCTTTCAACAGAACATTAAAAGCAGAATAAAACTTCAAACATTAAAAACTTCCCTAAATGTTACGACAAAAGCTCTTACCTATGAGTAAGAAAGAAAGCTTTATTCAAGACTTGCAATAGTATAGGTCAGGCTACAATTACTGTCAAATCCCACATATTTTAATCTCCGTTATTCTATATATGGCATTGTAGTTATTTTTTCATATTTAGCATTTCTGGTCTAGAAGCTATTATATGACTAGTCAGTCCTCTATGTTCTTTCTGTATTTTTGTGTGCAGGCTGAATAAAAGAACATTGGGTCAAGTGTGGTATGATAGCCTATTTTTATTCTACTGAAAAGTGTATATTCTTCCCATACCTTTTTAAAAATAGGGTAGGCTTGGTAATGCTGGTAAATTGTTATGCAGCCAAGCTGGGGAACCTGAGCCCTGCCCCAAGTGTTGCTGGACTACAATTCCCATCATCCCTGACAATTGGCCATGCTGGCTGGAGCTGATGGGAACTAGAGTTCAACAACATCTGGAGGCCCAGAAGTTCCCCACCCTTGGCCTAGGCCTAAGTAATGGGTCCAGAGCTTGCTCCATGAACAGCTCATTGGTCAAACATGAACAGTGTTGTTGGTCAAATACCAGTGTCCCCCAAACAGTTTTCTCCAGACAACTCCTATATTACCATTGTGTAGTATTCCATAATGGGATAATGCAGCTTGTTGCCTTTGCTGGCTCTCCCAGTCAAGAAGCAAGTCTGGCAGATGTCCACGTTGAATTGCTTCAGGCTTCGGTACCTGGAACAAAGGGCAATCAGGGCTGGGTCATAAAACCAGCAGCATCGAAATAATAAAGCATCTCCTAGACTCCACCCATATCAGGACGCAAGTAGGGTTTGTATGTTTGGGGAGGACCATTACTCAGGGGTAGAGCATTTGCCTTGCACACTTAAATTCCCAGATTCAATCCCAGGTAGGACTGGGAATGCCCCCATGACTCAATCTGGAGAGCACCTGCCAATCAGAGTAAACAGTACTGAGATAGATGGATGAATGGTCTGACTCAGAGAGGCTCGCTTGGCGCCATCCTTACATGTCTTTAGGTGCTAGGCAAAACATTCCTCTTTACCCAGGCCTTTGGCCATTTAATAAACTGTTAAGGCCGTGTTTTGGGGACAGGGGGGTTGCTATTATGATTATTTTATGATTATATGCTTTTTATTATGTTTTTATTTTTGTGCTCCATAAAATGTGCTCTAACTGTTGTGCACTGCCCTCGGATCTTTTGATGAAGTGTGGTATCTAGATTGAATAAATAAATAATAATACAAAATAATAAGGCATCTCCCGACGTTCTTATTAATGCCCACCTCCACTTTTTTTTAAGGCTTCAGCATAGAAAATGAGTACATAGAAATAAGTGTTTCAATGTGCAAGGATGTTTTTGCTGTAGGATTGCATTTGAATATAGGAACATATGATGAGCTATGGAGGAAAAGATCTATCAGCAGCTATTACTTATAATAGCTAGATGGCATCTCTATGTACAGAGGGAATGGATCCGTGGACATCAAATGCCATGTGCCTAGACGAAGAACTCTGCTGGATCAGACCACTGGCCCAACTAATCCAGACCCTGTTGTCACAGTGCATATGGGAAGCTGTATACTGTAGCACACCCCGTACCTGAATCCTTTGATTGGGCATTGTCGGCAGACAGAGCACTTGGTCTGGTGTTTAACTTGCTCGGCTATAGTCACTCGATGCAGGACTGCCAGCCACACCATTGACTGTGGCTCCAGGTTAGCCCATTCCAGGAACTGGATAGCTTCAATTGCTGGTTTCCCATTGCCCTAAGAGGAAGAGAAGGGAGGCAGGTTCTGATCACTAGTCATATGAATGGATTGCAGGGCTGCACATTTGGTACATATATCCCCTTTCCCCTTCAAAATGGCACTGATCTTACTGACTTCCCTGCTCCTACAAATGATTTAATCTGCTTAAAACGATATAGTGCATAAAAATTTCTTGAAATTCTACATTGTGATCTTTAAAGACTTTTTTATATCACCCTTCCGATTCCCAGTGTACTTTCTGTTTAAGAAGTAATACACAGCAAAGCAGTCAACGCTTTCGATACCAATAAAATGTAAAAACTAAGAAGGCGGCAGGTCTCAAAGCAGCATTGAAACAACCAGAATCAAAACATAAGGGGAAAAGCTTGGCTCAAAACAAAAGCAAAACACCTTTGCCTAGTGTCAAAAAGATAACATTGTAGGCACCAGGAGACCCTCACTGGCGAGAACATTCCACAATTGGGGTACTACCAGCCAAGAAGGAGATCTTCCTGATATCCACTCACTTCACCTCAGATTTCAGAGTGTCCCATTGAAAACTCTATACTGAAGATTTTAAGGACCTATGAAGAAAGGTGGTCCTAAGGCTAAGTCACATCACAATACCTGATGCTAAGTGGACTTTCATCTGAAGACTGTCTTTCCTGTAGTAGCTTTCTGTCTATGGAATGCTCTTCCCTAGAGAATCATGCCTGCCATTGTTGCCAACTCTGCCATTGTTTTGGTGCCAGGAAAAGAAGTTTGGGGGTTTTTACTGGGTGTGTGGGCAGCACCAAAGACTCGGTGTCTTTACTCCGACTATGCTTTCTATAAGCTTATGTATTTCAATTACTGCATTTTATGCATGTCTTAAATTTCTTCAGGACTTTTTGGTTGTGGGAAGTGATTCATAAATTCGACAAACCGAAAACAAAAGGATAAGACTGTCAAGAGGTGACAAAGGAAGTTGAGTAGCTTCTTATTAAAAGACTAAGGCACTTTTCATGTTATGGTAGAAATATAACACCACTTCTGGACCTGGCCAGGAGGTGGGGTTGTGGGCTTCACGCCCACCCCACGTGAGCGGGGGCTGGTTTCAGCCTCCGCGAGAGCAGGGGAATCCTGGCCGCCAGCCAATCAGGTGGCTGGGGGGGGGCGTGGGCTGCACTGTTGCTGGAACGTTAAAGGCCGAGCACAAGGTGGGTGGAACCATGAGGCCTCCCCCCAAATTGTCCATTCATTTCAGCTGGCTGTTGGGTTTTTTTTGGGGGGGGAAGCTGTGCAACTGGGCCCACCCATGTGCCAACAGGCCTTGAAACGTAACTTGCAGCTGTGAGGGAAGGAACCACAGAAAGCCACTCCTAAGCCACTGAGCAGTGGCGTAGCGTGGGTTGTCAGCATCCGGGGCACGGCAAGTAATTTGCGCCCCCTAACCCGTGGATTTGCGCCCCCTAACCCTAACCCCCAGATGTTGTGCCCGGTGCGGCAGGCCCCCCCTGCACCCCCACGCTACGCCACTGCCACTGAAAGACACCCAAGAAACATGACCCACTGGCTCCCTCAACAACTCTCGTGGCAAAAGGAATCTCTTCTCGTAGCGTCAACGTGGACAAAGCACCACCTGTGTCACGTACAAATCGGAAGCAGCTGCGAACGCTGGGCTCCACGTTGCTCCCTCCAAAGGCTGCCACCTCCCCTAGTTGCCGTGGAACCTGGATGGCCTCGTGAAGAAGGATGCCAAGGTGCCGCTGGTCACAGAGTCCGCTGGCATTTGCCACCTGGCTGAAGAGATCTGAAAGGTGCGAGGGAAGAGCATGGGGCCCCCACAAAGGGTGGGATGAGGGAGGGAGGACGAGACAGAGAGAGAAAGAAAGAAAGGAGAGAGACTCAAACTGCAGCTTTTCCCAGAGCTATGAAAACATGGGGAAAGACAAGCATCAGTGGTGAAAGTCAAGCTTTGAAAGAGAGAAGGTATCACTCTTAACCATGGCCCACCTGCACTATAAATTTAAAGCAGTATCATACCACTTTAAACAGTCAAGGTATTCCCCAAAGAATCATAGGAGCTGCAGTTTGTTAAGGGTACTACAATTACCAGGATCCTTTGAGAGAAGTCATGATGATTACAATAATCTGCAACTAAAGAGGGAGGAATCTGTCAGTTTCAACTTCTCTCAGTTTCTCCTTTTTATAAAACAATTTGCAGGGTTGTTTCCTGCTGCTCCCCCCACAAAAAACCTCATGAAAATTCAGCAGCAATTTTGTGCAGATTTCTCTTAATAAACATATTTTTGCTCAGTTTTGGCGCATATATATATATATATATATAATTTCTCCAATGTAATGCATCTTTGTACATATATTTTCACTAATATTTTGCATTTTATGCAACCCTTCCCCCAATACATGCTTTTTTTCATCCAGATTGTTTGGTTGAAGAAATGTACCACAAAATTCAGAGAAGTGCAAATTCTGAAGGACAGCTTTGTTTTGGTTTGCATATTGGTTTGAGAAGTGTGTGTTAGTTAGTTTCACATTAAAATGCCAACAAAATTGCATTTCTACAACTATACCTGTAGTAAAGATATGCCCTAAGGCAGAGGTTTGCAAAACTTTCTTTCTGCGAGTAACCTTTTCAAACCAACCCCCCAAGCTGGCTTTGCCATTAGGCAAACTGAGGCAGCTGCCTCAGGTAGCAGAAGTTCTTAAGGTGGCAGTCCTGTGGGTGGACCTCAGGTGGTGCTGAAGCAGCACCAGTATCAGATGAAATCGCACCTGAAATCAGACGAGATCTTGCAAGAAAGAAAGAAAGATATTGCATAATTTTGGCAATATCTCGCCCAAATCAGGCAATATATTGCCCAAAAATGGCACTGATGGCAGCTTTGCTCCTGTACCTGTTGCAAAGGCAGAAGGGCAGGCAGAGTAGTGGCACCAATGGCAACAAGTATGGCAGCAGCGGTGGGAGCAGTAGGGCAGGGCAAGGTGGCACTTCCTGTTTTGCCTCAGGTGGCAAAACGGGATGGGCAGCCCCTGTAAACTAGTATGAATGTTGCCAATTGCCTTCTGCCCTGCAGGGGCAGATTCAGGGAATGGCTGGAAGCTGAGGAGTTGTGGCTTGATTTTGATGAGTTGGCACCGGGAAAAGGGGTGGGGGGTTGGATGCTGGCTTGGGAGAAGGGATCAGTGATCTGGGGGAGCCTGTAAGAGCCAGGAGACGAGAGTCAGAGGCAGGAGAAGCTGCAGGATTGGAGAGGGGAGAACAGGTGCAGGAGGAGGGAGAGATAGGTCAGGCTGGTGGAGAGTCAAGGGCTTCCACATCTCCTCGTCCTGCTCCTAGCTCTCCTGCTCCGCTGTCTCCCAGGACCAGAAGAGGACTGAAGTGGGAGGAGCAGAAGCTTACACGCAGGCAGAGTCTCCAGCTGCTTGTGTGCCGCTTGTGTGGGGGAGGTACATAAGCTGAGGTCAGGGGCAGGTCCTCTCTGTCACAGCAACTGCACACCTAGGAATGGCTGAGAGACACAGGACTGATGGTCCTGCCTTTTCCTAATTTGCAAGTGTACTTTAGACAACGAAGAGCTAATTCATCTCTCTGGACATTCCTCACCTGTCAGCATTGTGATAGGCAGGAGGGAAATAGCTTGTCTGCTTTAAAACTCAGTGGAGCACTGTGGAAGCCCTGTTCCTTGGAGCAAGGCAGGACTAGAACTGAGAGGGTGTTTTTCTGTCATGCAGGATGGCATGTGCAGGACTGATTTGTGTGCAGGCCTATTCATGCAAGTGGGACGAGGAACCCATGAAAGAATGCTCTCTCCTCCGCTGCCGGAAACAGGAGCAATATAAAAGGCTTCCTGCCATATTTCCATTTGTGCAATACTGGAAGGGATGCAGGCAGGTGAGTTGTGATGCAGCTGTGACTCCTCCTGCACTCGCCTCTCTCCACCTTTCCAAACCTGAAAGCCTCCCACACTCTGGTTTCATCAACCATCTCCCCCGGATGACTCACATTGAAATTTTTCCTTCACCTCCGTGCCACACAGACATGCTATGCCTGTCTTGAAGGAGAGAGCCCGCATCTTCCCGCTGCGTCCACTGGAAGACAAAAGGCGCAGGGTGAGAGGGGTGGGGGGAAACCTGGAAACCCCCCCTTTTTTGGTTTGGCTTACAAGTGCCCAATTTCTGCACAGCAGAGGAGACACTGTAGTGGTTTCCACCAAACAGTGCTGGCAGAACCAGGTCTCCCAGAACAGGCCTGCAAAGGCATGATAGCCCATTACGAGCTCAGTGAAAAACATGCATTTCCAGCCTGCAATTGCATAGCACCTTGCAGGCAACAGGGCATGGCTGGTGGTCTGTGTCTTGCTTGGCAAACCCAACCTATAACAAACAGGCTTTTCCTTCCAATGCCACATCATAGCCATCCAGACCACATGCCAGTCTCCATTGACAGAAGCCTCAGTGGAGATACCAACCAATTCAATCCACCTTTGCCCCTGAAGACACAGACTTTATGAAACTTCATGTTTAGAGGCAGTCTGCCTGCTTTTATCAGGTGCTTGGAACACAGAACAACCATCTCTACAATACACTGCTTGTGGATTTCCTATCGTAATCACCATTGTGTTGCTTTTTTCAGAAAGGTGAACTCAAAGCAACTTACGAAAACAAACATTTAAGTAGGAAAACGAGAGGCATAGAACAACTGAAAATGCCCACAATAATTTGTATAAAAGAACAACCCCATCCCACGAAGACAGGTTTTCCCAAACTTGTATCTCCAGCTGTTTTGGGACTACAACTCCCATCATCCCTAGCTAGCAGGACCAGTGGTCAGGCACGATGGGAACTGTAGTCCAAAAACAGCTGGAGACCCACGTTTGGGAAACCCTGCACTAAAAGAGAAAAGCAGGAGATTAAAATCAAAGGCCTGGGAGGATAACAATATTCAGATGTTTTAAAACAGATACCCCGAAACTGGTTTCTAAGCAGTTTACAAAGTATAAAAACTAGTTTAAAAAGGTAAAGGTACCCCTGCCTGTACGGGCCAGTCGTGTCCGACTCTAGGGTTGCATGCTCATCTCGCTCCAGAGGCCGTGAGCTGGCGCCGTCCGAAGACACTTCCGGGTCACGTGGCCAGTGTGACGAAGCTGCAGCTGGCAGCACCAGCGCAGCACACCGAAACGCCGTTTACCTTCCCGCTATTAAGCGGTACCTATTTAATTACTAGCACTTAAGAGTGCTTTCGAACTGCTAGGTGGGCAGGAGCTGGGACCGAACGACGGGAGCTCACCCCGCCGCGGGAATTCGAACTGCCGACCATACGATCAGCAAGTCCTAGGCACTGAGGTTTTACTCACAGCCCCACGCAAGCATTAAAACACAAGCCTCTATCATTAAAATACACAATAAAACAATCACATTAAAACATTACTAGTCTGCTGAGGCATCTCTTATTGGTATGGATGCCTTTATGGGTACCTATCGAAAACATTGAGCAGCCAGTTCAAGGTCATGTCGACGCAGAGGGGGACGTTCACCAGGATGCCTCTTTCCTCCTCGAGCCGCTCGTAAAGGGCGGTCAGACAGTGGATCACCTCCACCACATCCATCACATGGTCACTGGGCTGCAGCTCATGTTCGCTGAAGACCTCTAAGGCTGTTGGTAGCGTCACCAAGTCCACTGTGGCACCCAGAGAAAGGGTGGTCAGAAATGGAAGTGGGAGATGAGAAAACAAAAAACAAACCTGTTATAGATTTGTCACACGAAGCAAGAAAGATCCCTCCCCACATGACAAAGATAATGAGGGCAAGATACAAAGTCTTTGAGTTTGAAAACAACTCAAGGCACACCAAAATGGCTTCACCCATGCTACCAACTAATAAAAAAGAGGCACCCTTTGCAATTGACAGTTGTCGTTAATTTCATTTCTGTACTGCCTTATATTTTTAAAGCGGGGGGCGGGGACCTTCCGGCTTCCTACTATAAAATATTTCGAGATGTGTTAACATCCCCACTGAAAGACTTAATGAATGGAATCCTCACAGGAAAGCAAATACCAACATCATGGAAAAATGTGTATATTACACTAATCTCTAAACAAGAGCAGGATGTACTCCAGCTTAAAATATATAGGCCGATTTCCTTATTGAACAATGATTACAAGATATAGGCAGTTACAGATAGGTAGCCGTGTTGGTCTGCCATAGTCAAAACAAAAAAAATTCCAAAGGTATCTGAAGAAGTGTGCATGCACACGAAAGCTCATACCAAGAACTGACTTAGTTGGTCTTTAAGGTGCTACTGGAAGATATAGGCAGCTAGTATAATGACAAAAAGAATGAGAGCAATTCTAAGAAAGAAATTCCATACATGAAGATCAAACAGGTTTCCTGCCATTGAGGCAGTTAAGAAATAACACTAGGCATATATTGAATATGACTGAACTCTTAAGAGAAGAAAAATGAAAAAGAAACAATTTTAATGTCCCTTGACACAGAAAAAGCATTTGAGAATTTTTCTTGATGAGAGTTATAGAAATTATGGATTTTGGGACTGCACCAAAGGGCTAAAAGCCATATATCTATATATATCTATATATCTATATATCTATATATCTATATATCTATATATATATATATATCTATATCTATATCTATATCTATATATATATATATATATATATATATATATATATTTGCTTTCGTAGATTTTCACGGGTACAGGAATGCAGGTTTTGGTGTCCTCGGGTGTCTTCCCGTGTAAAAGTTGGGGTGTCTAGGCGACGTTTCGACGAGGTCTCACTCGTCATCTTCAGGCTGGTGCTTTCGGCTTCTTGTTACTGGAACAGAGCGGGATCTCAATGTTTGAGTTCCTATAAATACTGTAGAGGGGGTGTGGTGTCTAGCCTCCAATGTTCTGGGCAGAGAGGAAGTTCCCAGGCTAGTGTGCCTTTTCTTCTTTTGTTCCTTAATTACTTGAGAGATACCTTGAGTGATTTCTTGAGTGATATCCTGAGTACCACTTAGGTGGGTCATTAGGTGTGGATTAGTTGCTAAAGTCTTTGTGTCTTGACCTCTTGAACTTTGTGAAGAGTTTTCCTGAGAAGATGGCTGTATTGCACTTAGTTGTGCTTTGGCTTGGCTTCGTGTATAGGGGCGAGCTGTGGTTTTGTGGCTTGTGTCAGCCAGATCTGTGTAGGGATTGCAGGGGGGTGCAGCATCCGGAGGTGCCACCATGGATTGGCTACTGGATGGTGTCAGTAATTCATCTGTGGAGAGGGTCTGGGTTTGGGTCTGGTGTGGTTGATTGGTGTTGGCGTTCTGTGTGCCTCTGGATCTGGTGTCAGTTTTTGTGGAGAGGGCTAATTTCCAGATGTCTGGCAAGCGGGATGTGTCGTCACGCTTGTTCATGTTGTGAGGGTGTTTCTCTATCTCGATGTTATATATATATAACAATGGGCAAATATAATAATATATGGTAACCTAAGCGAGAGGTACAGTATGAAAAATGGTACTAGACAAGGATGTCCTTTATTGCCACTGCTCTTCATTCTAGCATTAGAGGTCCTGGCAATAAAAATATGAGAAGACACAGAAATAAGTGGAAAACAAATACTGCATGTTTGTGTGTTGTTCCTTCATGCATATTGTAGCGCCAGTTTATAGAATGTGAAAATTGTCCCTAATTAGGCAACACGGCTGGTACAAGAGGAAGAACAGGAAGGAATTTTGGGGCTTACATCGCAAGGCCTTCTGTACACGGCGCAGTTTCATGGCTGTGCGATACGCAGAAAACTTGATGTTGTTCAGGTCAGCTGTAGATAAGGACAGAAAGAAAAATGAAACCACAGGCTGTCCTTTGCCAACTTGGTGAACTCCACTAAGGTTGGCACTATTTCCTTGGCATTCTTGCTTTGCCAACTTCATGCACTGCAAGTGCTTTGAACCTCAACTCCCATCAGCTGCAGGTGACATACATAGTTTTCTTCCTCCACATTTTTTCCTCATAACTACCTTGTAGGTAAGGCTGAGAGACTGTGACTGGCTCAAGGTCACCCAAGAAGTTTCATAGCTGAGCAGGGAGTTGAACTCCGATCATCCAGGTCTTAGTCCTACACTCTGACCACAACACCACAACTCTTGCCGTTACAAAACTGGACTGAGAAGCATCCCCCCTGTCCTTCACTTTATCCCAAAATGAGGGTGCTTCCAGCCTGTTGGTATTATTGAGTGGCATTTAACCACACAGGGGCAAATTCATGTTATGAAATAGTTGACAGGGAGGTCTTGCACAAACAAACTCTCCTCCCCAAAAGACCTGAATTTTTACAATAAGGAAATTGAAGAGGGAAATGCATTGGAAAGTGGGTGGATGACACATGCTCCGGCACAATGTCAACTAACTCCACTGTCCAAGCAAAGCCACTTCCGCCCTTCAGAGGAGGTGGAGCTGAGGGCTTCACAGCCCCACCACGTGCGCGGCAGCTGGGGGCGGGATTCCCGGCCGCGTCATCTCCTGGCCAGCCAATCGGCTAGCTCTGGGGGTGTGGCCTGCCGCCTTCCAGCTGTTCGTGGCCCTGTCCGAAGCCTGAGGAGGTGAGGACCTAAGGCACACCCCCAATCATTGACCCTGGGGGAGTTCCTAGTTGATGTGCGTCAGCAGGACTCCCCCTACTGATGGTTAACCCTTCCCGGACTTCAATCAGACGGGCTGAAGTCGGATATAGTCGGTTAGGACCAGTGCCTAAGCCAATACCACTCATCACCTGTAACCAATAAAGTTGTGGTCTTATTTAGCCCATTAACCTTAATAATTGTCCCATGTGTCATTATTTCCACCGAGGACGGGGGCAGGGGGCAGGAACTTGCCATAAAAATAAGAATAAATAGCCAACATTATCTGATCTCCCTGCAAATAAATCCGGATGAAGGCTCAAATAATAGGAAGCACCCTGCAGTGCAGAAGCTCCTCCCCCTCCTCCCACTCGCAGACGGTCTAGTGGTCCATAACAATAGTTGTGATGCAGACCTTGCAGGCTTTAAAGTCCTTCTTACCCAGTGTCTGGTATAACTCAGTCATCTTGGGGTGGTCCCAGCATGTTGTCTGAGCCTGGTGGCTGAAAAGAGGAATTCAGTAACAGGAAGTTGTTGTTATTATTATTATTATTATTATTATTATTATTATTATTATTATTATTATTATTATATTATTATTATTATTATTATTATTATTATTATTATTATTACCCTGCCTTCTCCAGCCAAGACTGGTCTCAGGGCAACCAACACCAAGTATAAAAACAATTGATTAAAATACAACTTAAAACAAGATTAAAATACAACATTAAAATGCAGCCTCATTTCAGTAGAAACTCAAATCAAAAACTTTTTGGGGATGAAAACGTCAAATCTTCACCAAGGCCAACTATCCAGACTGGTCCTATGTGGGCCGGAAAAAAGCCAGGGAAGTCCCCAAATAGGAGTTCCATCACAGAAGGAAAAAGGAAAAAGAAAAAAAGGGGAGGGAATCAAGTTGATTCTAAGCCGAAGGCCAGGCAGAACAACTCTGTCTTACAGGCCCTGCGGAAAGAAGTCAGATCCTGCAGGGCCCTGGTCTCATGAGGCAGAGTGTTCCACCAGGCCGGAGCCAGTGTTGAAAAGGCCCTGGCTCTGGTTGAGGCTAATCTGACTTCCTTAGGTCCGGGACCTCTAGGGTGTTGCTATATGTATATCCTCCGCAGGGCATACCAGGAGAGGCAGTCCCATAGGTACGAGGGTCCTAGGCCATGTATGTTTACATGTGTGTTCCATGTACAAATATATATTTTTTCAAGAGTTGTATACCGGTACAAATGTAGACATTTTGTCATGGATCAATGGTACCAAATAGTATGAGAAATAGTATATAGAAAGAGAACCCGCACAAGTGACGCTGAAACAAAACCCCACACATACACTAAGTAGAAAAATGGAAGCATTGCCCCCCATGCCACCTCCCCACCTCTTATCTTCCAAACCTAACACTGCATGCAACAGTAATGTCTCGCAACAAATGAAACTGATCTGTAGCAAACACATCTTGAAAAAACAGACAATGTACGTATTTTTTGTAAACTAAGAAATCTTTAATAAAAATTATATTTAAAACAAAAGAAAACAAAACTGTAGACACCTTGTGTGATTTGGAATTGGGAGAAGGAATGTCCTGGAAAATCCCAGAGGATGTAGGTACAGATAAATAATTGTTTATGCTGATGTGCAAATCACAGCAATGCCAGTCATGAAATAAAGCAATATGGCGGTTCAAACACGTGGGTGTCTTGGGGATCCCAGGCTCCCACAGTGTCCCACAGAGAACTTACAAATCATATTGACTGCGATGTGGGGGTAGGTGATGGGTAAGATGCCTGAATATGTGGCAAGAAAAACTGAATACTGCTCTCGGTCACAAGGGATAGGACAAGACCGGAAACTCATTCAGATGCTGTTGCACACTCACTTGATGTAGTATGGGACCTTATTGGGAGAAATTGCTCGTTCCCAGGGGACTTGGACTGAGGCTGCAAGAAAAAAATAGAAAGAGGAGATAGACAGAAAAGGCTGATAAGCACTTTGCATGTGATTTGAATGCCCCAATTATTTACCAGCAACTACTTCTATTTTCTAATCCTCATACCTGGAAAAACAAAGTTATGCAACAAAGTTTTACTCAGAATAGACCCATTGAAATTAATGGATCTAAGTTAATCATGTTCATTAATTGCAATGGATCTACTCTTAGTAGGATTTGCAATGGATACAACCCAATATCCCTTCTTTTGGTTCCCATTTTTGCCTGTCTGGGCAAATACCTTACTAAAATATTGTTAGTGTGTTCAGCTCCTTTCCCAGGGTCACTAGAACAGGGATGGGGAAATATGTGGCCCGGAAGATGTTGCTGGACTCCCATCATCCTTGACCATTGGCCATAAGCTTGAGAAAGCAATAGATGGTGCAGCTACTGTATTGCAATGGAAATGAATGCATCACATATATCACAGGCAGTATAGCTTTTAATTATGGGCAACAAACAATGGGAAACAGTGGACTGAGTGGTGCTGATAATATCATCTTCAGCATGAGGACATTCCAGCTAATTAGTTGTGCTTTCTCTCCAGATGGTCCATTCCATTCCACTTTTCCGTTCAAAATAAGCAAATAAATCATTGCCAGAAGAAAACTAGCACAACAGGAAGTGGGTGGGGCTAAACATTTTCCCTTGATGAGCTAGGTTTTTTTTGTCCGTTTTTGTTTTTACTACTGGAGAGACTGTTTAAACATTAAAAATGGTATCCTCGAGGCTGGCCAACGGTAAATATTTTAAAGCAATTAATTAATTATAGTAACTGTATTAAGCATAAAATGTTGTCCCCACATCAGATTATTTTAGTCCCTTTGTCAAAGCTAAGGAAAGCTTTATTCAGGACTGTGGGAATGATAACTAGAAATGACAGCGACAACAGTCATAGAGGAAGTCCACAGGCAAGTTGTTGTTGTTTCTTTAAAAAAAGAAAATCTGGGCCCACTTGAAGTTTTGAAAATAAACCAAGCACATTTTAAAATAGTTTAGGGGGGTGAGAATTGTTTAACAAGCTTAGCAGTCTCAGGGCAAGTGAACAGGCAGCACATGACATCAAGTTTCAGTATTCACCAAGGCTATGAAACACATGTAGCCTAGCAATGAGTCAGTCCTGGGGCACTATGCAAACCCAGCTCAAGGATCTGTGGTAGGACCACCTCAAGGACAACCTCTGTGAGCAGAGCCCTTGGAATGCAGAAATGGCAAGAATGCTTGGGTGGCAAAAGGCATCAATTAGTCAGTTTTGGTCCTGCCTTGCTTTTCATAGAAAAGTGTTTTCTTTTTTAAAAAAATGTGGCGTATGTAATGCTTTTGTTAAGTAAGCATCACTGAAGCTGGGCCTTAATGAACTTTGGAGGAGGAAAGAGATGAATAATAATAATAATAATAATAATAATAATAATGATAATAATAATAATAATGGTATCCTGACCACATGTTCTTATAATTCTATTGTCCTTTATTAATGCCTAGTTACCAACTGTGTACACATGGCCGCTGACCACAAATTTGTACCAAGTTGTCCTGTTTTTGTTGTATAGGTTTACTTTTATGAATACTAATAATAAAAAACTGTTACAGAAATGGCATCATGCAGTTGCAGCCTGAAATGGCACTATGTATTCTACCTCCTCAAGATTCTATCATCTCATTCAGCTGCACACGTGAAACATGCTAAGGAGAAGGGAGAACATCTCTTCCCCTCCAAAGTGACAATGCCTTCAGCTGTCTACGTACTTGAAAGGAAGTGCTGTGATCCTGGCCCAAAGTCTCGGTGGGCGTCCTGAAGGTGCTTCAGCCGGTCATTGATGGAAACCTATGCAGAGGTTGGAAATATTAAAGAAAATTGGGGGAGGGGAAACATATAGCATTTCAGCCTGTCTAGCACAGAACCCAGATGTGCCTCCTATCTTTACAGAGTAGGCTATATTCCATCCACACAAACGTCATGAGGTTTCTACACAAACACTACCCTCCACCTAGGAAAGCAAGTATAAAGTTCTACACAAATATAAAATAGGGGACGTGGATTGCCACAAGTACATGTGGAAAGGACCTAGGGTTTTTAGTAGAGCCTAAAGCTTATCCTGAGTCAAGAGCAGGATGCAACAGCAAAAAAATGCTAATGCTATTCTAGGCTTCATCAACACAATATAGTGTCCTGAATACAATGGCTTGCTTGAGTTCCAGAAATTACTTTGGCTGTTGTGTGCATCTTGAAGTTGGGTAAAAATGGTAGCAAGTACTTTGCAACTTTTTTGAGGGAAAGAGGAGGGAACTATCCTCAAATTGCCATCCTAGCCAGCAGTTTTGTTACTATTTATGGCCCGGCTAAAATACGTTCGTTGTCATTTAACTCTTCACTTTCGTTTAGATTCTCACACACTGCATGTTGCATACCAGATATGATCCAAGCATTGCTATTAAATAACCTGATTTCCTTGCAATATAGTGTCCTGAACAAGGGAAGTCATAGTCCCACTCTATTCTACCTTGATCAGACCACACATGGAGTACTACTTCTAGGCAACAGGTTTACAAATTATGGACACAAGCCATTCACCTGCAGAGCTTATAGCCAGGGCTGCTGCAATAAACAGCTGTGTAAGCCTAGGGGAGGCAGAGACATACAAGGGCATCAGAGAAGGGAGAGAAAGAGGCCAGTGTTGTCCACAGTACCCCTGATCATCATTCAAGGCACCCCAGGGTGCCACAGCACACTGGTTGAAAACCACTGTCTCAAAGGGTGACACATGAAGGATGGAGCAAGTTTTGTTTTCTCCAGAGGGCAGGATCCGAACCAATGGATTCAAGTTAAATGAAAGGAGATTCTGACTAAACATCAGGGGTATCTTTCTTACAGTAAGAGCTGTTCAACAGAGGAACAGACTCCCATAAGAAGTGGTGGACTTTCCTTTGGACGTTTCTAAGCAGAGGCTGGATGGCCTTCTGTCATGTATGATTCCTGCATTGCAGGGGATTAGGCTGGATGACCCTTAGGGCTCCTTCCAACTCTACAAGGTTCTTGTGTCCCCTCCCTCACCTGCAGCTGTTTCCAACGTGTGTTGATCTGTTCCAGGGCACGAGAGTTCTCCATGGACAGATGCACATCGGAGATAGCCAACTGATGTGCAAGGTCATTCACAAGCTTCACTGCATCTTTCATGGGGGACAGCTCCTCTTTGAACAACTGGAGATCCATCCCATCCCAAAGGAAAAAGAAGTTGGAAAGAGTCAGAAAGAAGGAGAGAGAAGAAGAAGAAGATGAAGAAAGCCAGCAACCAATGATCTTCGATTGTTTACAAATGGGGTTGAATGCACTCAACAACACATGATGACCCAACTCATGTTGGAAGTGGTGGAAGAAAGCAATCACAGACCTCTCAAGATAGATAGGAAGGTTGTTCCACTCACAAGTCCCTTGTGGAGCACTTTTTAAGTGCCCAACAGCTCTCTGGTTGTCAGGCGTTGGGAACCACAGTTCCAGGGTCTTGCTGAAGGACTGCACTTCATGGAACTGATAAAGTGGACTTTAACCCACAAAATCTTATGCCACAAATAAATTAGTTATGGTCTTAAAGTGCCACAAGATTCCTTGGTTGTTTTTGGCAACCTCAGTGTCTGCCCACTCCCTCCCTCCAGGCAGTGGCGAAGCTGCATGCTCTGGCACCGTGGGAGGAGAGCAGGCAGGGGCGGGGCTGGCACATGTCCTGGGGGCGGGACATGCCGCCCGCGGGGGTGTGGTGTGTGTCCTGGGGGTGTGGCGCCTGGTGCGGTGGGGAGGTGTGTGGCACATGTCTGGGGGGCGGCATGTCTGGGGGTACCCCCCTCCCTGATGGTGCCGGATGCTCCCCCACCCACCCCTGTTCCTCTGCCAGTGCCTCCAGGTCATACCTTGGTGGCCTGGATGTGTTCTGGCAAAGAGTCGATGAAGAGATCTCCAATGGGCTCCCAAGTCTCCCTCACACTTTCAGCTTGGTTGAGGGTTGTGCTGAGCTCCTCCATGGTGCCCTTGATCTCCAGCAGCTGCTCCAAGGTCCGCTCGATGTGGCGGTGCTGGTCGACGCAGCGGGCAGTGAGCTTCTCCCACAGCTCACTGGCCACAGTGGCCTGTTTCCACACAAAACGACTGATGTTTTGGATCCGGTGTCTTGGGGAAACATCTAGAAACAGAGCAGGAAGACGACTGAGGGCAACTGATCTGGAGGTCAAGCATGAGGGTGGCAGCCCTGAGGAACTTAGAGAAGGGTAGAAGCAGAAAGGCAAACAGGTATAGGCACTTTGTATTGCAGTTAAATGTTATTAGCACAACATCACCCTGGTGTTTTGTGAGAGGGTGGTATATAAATACTTTTATGAATAAATAATAAATTGTGAAAAGGTGGGCTGGGGGGAGTTCAGAGGGCCTGCCTAAAGTTCCCTGTGCCTCTTGCCTACACCCAGTGTTTCCCAAATGTGGTTCTCCAGCTGTTTTTTGGACTACAACTCCCACCATCCGTACCTATCATACTGGGAAATAAAACACTTGCAGGCACGAGTGATTCCACAACAACACACCTCTTTAACCTGGTTTTTGATACTTGAGATGTATATTTTTAGGACCCGGCCTGCTTCTGTAATTTTATGTTGTTTTAAACTGTTTTTAACATTGCGTTTTAATTATTGTAACCCACCCTGGAACCTGGGGTGAAGAGCAGGTAATGAATTGTAATACCAACAGCAATACTAATAGTAACATCGACTCCAGTCATCGACTCCCCGTCCCCCCCCCCCCAATTCTGAGCACCTGACTTCCTTAATTCCTTTGGGATGTCCCTGTCCATCCTATGTTGCTCATCACCACCATTTTAAAAGGGAATCTGTCCTTCCTGCAGCCTTCAAGACACCCATCTAGGAATGAGATTAACTTCTATTGTATCCTTCTGGAGGTCAGGAGTATGTTATCCTCCAAATGCGCTCATAGAGTATTCAGGGAAGGATTATGGGATCTCTCCATAGTGACAAAGAAGGTCAGTAGGTTAGCCTGGAAGCATAAAAGCCTTGTGCCAGTGAGCTAGCATTGCCTTTTGGTTTTTGCCCCAGCAGAACGAGAAGAGTTTGTTTGAAGGTGCAACGTGAGCGGACTGGGGGAGACAGCTAAAGTTATGTAGGACCGTAAACCTTTGCTGTCGGAATTGGAGTCCTCCACTTCTTCAAATGGATGCTGAGTGAGGAAGGCCTGAGCAGACTCCAGGACAGAGTAAATGTAGGGCCCCCGGGACTTCACCTCTTCCATAAATGCCTGTGCCAAAGAGAGAGAAGCAGGAAAGATTAAGTGAGCGGCAATGTTGTTTCCTGTGCACATAACACCTCCCTTCCAGTGCGAGGATTTGGGGTACCCTCAGGAATGTCACCCTTAGTGGGGTGCCTCCAGCCTGAAAGAGGTGGAAGTTCAAAGTGGGGTGAACTAACAATTCTCTTAGGCTGCCTTGGATTTTTTTTTGCACTCTGTGCAAAGTGGCAATGGTAGCGTAGTTCAGAGAGGGAGGCCTCCTCTGCTGGTCTCGGGGGCCCTGGCAAATGCCTAACCTTGCCAACCTTGCAGCACACTCAGCTGACACATGGCATAGGACAGGGGAGCTTATGTGCATAGCTGTCAACTTTCAGATTTGAAAATAAGGGATCAGCAGCCTCGAAAATAAGGGATCAGCAGCATCACCTGTCTCGGGGACAGTCTATGGGATATCTAACAATCTGGGATAGCAGCAGGAAGCGGCGGGAATAAGGGACATTCCCACAAGAAAAGGGAAGGTTGACAGCTATACTTATGTATTTCCAAAGCTCTGTCACAGATAAGGTGTCTGCTTAACCATTGCCAAAAAGAGAGGACAAAATGGATCTACATACGATAATTTACATGTACAGATGCATATTTAGAGAGGAATATTATAAAAGAGAACTAAAGTCCACCTCACCATAGCAGCCAAGGCCCTTGCAACTGAAGCCCCCTGCTCTCACTTCTTGGGGTTATCTATCTTTTAATTAGACTTGGAGGAGACAGCCTTTCAATATACTCCTTCAAATAAAATTAGTTGGATAGTGTATGGAAACAGGGTCTTTTCCATGGTGAGCACCTGGTTGTGGAGGGTGATTTTTTTGCAGGTTGGTTTAATTTGCAGAAGGTGACTTGAGGGCCTGTTAAGGTATAGGGCCCTCACTGCAGCAGCCCCAGCCAGCATGGCTACCGGGTTTCTGGGATGATGGGCTGTAGCCCAGCAGCATAATAAGAGTCCCACTGGATCAGACCAAAGGCCCATCTAGTCCTGCAGCTCAACAGATGCTCATGGGATGCCCACTTCAGAGGCATACTATTTCCTCTTATTCTGGTATAGGTAGTTTGCAGACATTGTGCCTAATAACCTTTAGCAGCTTTATTCTCTCCCCCCCCCCCCCTTAATGCCATGCTATGCCCTCTGGGACACTTACCGCATGCCTCTCCTTCTCCTGCTGAACCAAGAGGACGTCCCCACGGAGTGGCAGCTGGGCGGAGAGCTCCTCATCTTTTTGGCCGAGCCAGTCTATGATCTCCTGCAAGGGAATCTGCAGCTTGCTGCTGTGGTCAGAGAAGGCTTCCAAGCGAGCCCTGAGGAAATGAAGGTGGGAAGCAGGCAAAGAACAATGAGACCACAGAGATGGGAAGTGAAGTATTTGAAGCAGAATGCTGAGAGGGTGACAAATGAAACCATCTTGGAAGTATGTGTTTTGGATACTCAGAATTAAACCCTTCCCTTGTCCATTGGCTGATGTCACAAGTGATGACAACGGACATCACTATGGCTATGGCTTGAGAAAAATGGCTTCGTGACCTCCTACTTCTTCCCCCGCCCCGCTTTGGCTGTGAGAGATAAATCTCCCTCACACAGCCAATGCTTGCAAAATGCAGGCTTCTTCCTCCCTCTCCCCTTCAGCTAATGTAGGATAGGGAGAAAAAACCTGCATTTTGCAAGCACCAAGCATAGGGCTAGCAACACCCTTTCCACAGCGGTTCCTAAGTGTCCAACAGATTTTTGACAGGTGGGCAGGATAACCTGTCTACTAGTTGTGTGACATCAAAACGACATTGTGTGATTGACAGGTAGGATGCCCCATCTGCTTGCCAAAGTTGGTTCGCAGGGTCCAGACCAGAGCCACAACAGTTTACCATCCCTGCACTGTCTATTCTCACCCATGGAGATTTCAGCTTTGGCTTCAGTATCTGTCAGACTGGCTTCTGTAAGCCAAAGGAAAACAAGGCACTTTGCCACGCATCTCCCAGCATCTCACCGAAGGCTGTGCGATTTCTTTTTAATCTCATTCCAGCAGAGATTCATCTCAAGAGGCATCTGTGGCCCAATGGCACCATTCAGAGGCTTTTGGCTCACACAGGCTGGTGCAGCACCATCTTGGGGTGTTTTAACCTGAGCATAAACACAGAAAGCAGGAAACTCTATTATCAAATGAGGAGAAAAAGCACTTGGTGCCCACATGACAAGGGAGCGCAGTAAATTTTTATCTATTGCACCTCTTCTTTCCTTGTTGGGGAACAATTGTGTGGGAAAGGGAAGCATAGGAAGTGTTCTAAAAATCTATGATTAATACTGGGTGCTGCTTTATAAAAGGCATTTTAGTTTATTAACCACCTGATTTTTAGTTACTCAACCGCTTTTCTTTTGTATGTACAGTATCATGAAAAACAAGAGGAAAAAAAGGGGGGAATCATCTTTGTTTTGTTTTTGCTTCATTAACCAATTTCATTAAGCAATTTTTAAAAGCTCACAACCCAAAAAAATAGTGTGACAGCACTTGCTGTCATGAGTATTCATGGATGTTCGATTCTTATTTATCAGCGATAGTTGGGGTTTTTCAATCAGTACATATTAGGGAAGGAGAAGATGGTAACAGTAAACATGCACCAGATCCAATCACTATGATACAACTTGAAATAGTCATAGCTTCCCCCAAAGAATCCCAGGAACTGTAGTTTGTTAAGTGTACTGAGAGTTTGTTAGGTGACTACCTATCCCCCTGACAGAGCTACAATGCCCAGAGTAATTTAACTATCCATCCCTTTTTCCAAGGAACATGTAGCTTTCTGAGGGGAATAGGGGTTGCTTAACAACTCCCAATACCTGTAACAAACTACACTTCCAAGAAGTGGCTGATAGGTGTGGTAAATCTGCCAATCACCCATTGCCACCACCCTTTTGAATAATACCCCTCCCCACCCTCTCACTATATATAAGGGTCTGGTGACTTCTGTTTCAGTGTATCCGAAGTAGTGTGCATGCACACAAAAGCTCATACAAATAACAAACTTAGTTGTATTTCTGTAAACTCTGGAGTTCCCTCTCTAGCCTCCTGATACCTCCCTCTTGGGCATGAGTGGTGCCATAAAATCACAGCTGGCTTTCTCATAAGGAACCACTAGAGGGCAGAACTTGGCTGGGCTGGTCACTAACAAACTGCTGCTTTTGCTCTGTTCCTCCTCCTGCATCACAAGGATGGTTTTTGACTTGTCTTATGAGGTCTAACTTTTTTCTTAAAAAGAAAATAATGGACTAGAATCTTGGTTGTACAGTGGTACCTCAGGTTAAGAACTTAATTTGTTCTGGAGGTCTGTTCTTAACCTGAAGCACCGCTTTAGCTGATGGGGCCTCCTGCTGCCGCTGTGCCGCTGCTGCACGATTTCTGTTCTCATCCTGAAGCAAAGTTCTTAACCCGAGGTACTATTTCTGGGTTAGCGGAGTCTGTAACCTGAAGCGTATGTAACCTGAAGTGTATTGAAACTCAAGGTACCACTGTATACCAATAGTCTTTTCATGGCAGGAAAGCATAGCCTGGATCTCTTAATACATAAAGGTAAAGGTAAAGGTACCCCTGCCCGTACGGGCCAGTCTTGACAGACTCTGGGGTTGTGCGCCCATCTCACTCAAGAGGCCAGGGGCCAGCGCTGTCCGGAGACACTTCCGGGTCACGTGGCCAGCGTGACATCGCTGCTCTGGCGAGCCAGAGCTGCACACGGAAACGCCGTTTACCTTCCCGCTGGTAAGCGGTCCCTATTTATCTACTTGCACCCGGAGGTGCTTTCGAACTGCTAGGTTGGCAGGCGCTGGGACCGAGCAGCGGGAGCGCACCCCGCCGCAGGGATTCGAACTGCCGACCTTTCGATCGGCAAATCCTAGGCGCTGAGGCTTTAACCCACAGCGCCACCTGCGTCCCCTCTTAATACATAAAGCATAGCTATTGGGCTTAAGTGATTCTAAGCATACAAATTTATTTAGGATGCAAGAAATACTTTACTAGATTGGACCAAGCTCTGCACAATACAACATTCCTTGCAAGAATTTAAGCAACAACAGATAGAGAACATCCCTACATCAGCAGTACAATGACAGTCCACAATCTAACAGAAATTTTTCCCTACACTTTTTAACTTCCGATGGTAAAATGCCCTCCTCTAACCAACTATGCCAAATTTGGAGAACCTCTGGTTTGCTGCTTGAACCTGAACTGCCAGGGGTTCACATTTGGCCCACAAACCATGGCAACCTGGCTCCTCACACAATAGCATATCAGGAGCATTAAAATGTACCCCTAACTGTGTATTGGGGCAAGGGAAAGCAGGCTTCTGCTGATTGGAAGGAGAGCCAAAGCCTGCTTGGGAACCACTGTACAGTATAAGGGATTTGGGCAGGTAGGCAGGATATCACAGCATCATGTGGCTGGTGATATCAATCTGATATCCAATCTGATTGGTGATGCCCATCTGATCCTGTTGACCTGCAGGGATGGAGCCAGATAAGGATCTGGTTCATAGAGTCAAAAAGGTTCCCCACACCTGAACTGGGCAATGGGAATGGGGCCCATAACATGTGCTATCTCCCAGTGTCATCAGTGAGAGCTTTCCATTTATTCTGAACAAGAGGCATCAGGCGGGTGCATTTCAACTGGCAGGGACAAGGGTGAAAACTCACTCCTCTGAGTCCTGGTCCTGTTTACAAACAACAACAACAACAGTAGTAGTAGTAGTTACACTGCACTCAACTGCATTATAAAAACCACATAAGAGTCTAGCCCTGTGCCATCTTAAAAGACTTACATAGTGCAGGACTTTGGAGCTCAGACATCATGGCCAGACTTTTCCCTTCCTCTTCCCACCCCCACCCCCACCCCCATTTTGTTTAACTTCCAGCCTGAAGAAGAGTTAAGAAAACTCAGAAGTTGGCTTTCTGTTTGGTGGCATTTTAATCAATACACAGGACCAGTGCTTTTTTCTCTCTCTAAAAAAATGTTTAGGGGTACTCTCATTTTCCTACTCATATTGATATACTGCTCCTCAATGAGGCCAAACTTAGATTCACAAAATGTTTAGGGGTATGCATACCCACATACAGGGACACGGGTGGCACTGTGGGTTAAACCACAGAGCCTAGGACTTGCTGATTAGAAGGTCAGCAGTTCGACTCCCCGCGACGGGGTGAGCTCCCGTTGCTCCATCCCTGCTCCTGCCAACCTAGCAGTTTGAAAGCACGTCAAAGTGCAAGTAGACAAATAGGTACCGCTCTGGCGGGAAGGTAAACGGTGTTTCCATGCGCTGCTCTGGTTCGCCAGAAGTGGCTTAGTCATGCTGGCCACATGACCCAGAAGCTGTATGCCGGCTTCCTCGGCCAGTAAAGCGAGATGAGCGCTGCAACCCCAGAGTCGGCCACGACTGGACCCAATGGTCAGGGGTCCCTTTACCTTTATACCCCCGCATACCCCCATAAAAAGCACTGCATAGGACCCCTCCAGATAGCCCATTTAATCAGTTGTCATCCTGATTTGCTTGTACGAAGCTTATGCGGAGGTTAGTTTATACCTTGTCTTTATTGAGCATTCATCCTGATCTGGTTGTGTGGTGTTGCCTCTGCTCCCTGTTAATTAGGGTTGTATTGTTGTTTCAGTGGATGTTTTCCTGTTGTACAAAGTGCACACTGCTTAGATATTTTTTTAAAAATACTGAGGGCTTTAGAAATGCTTTTAACTAAGTAAGTAAATGAAGAAGACTACTGAAGCATCTGAAACTGAGGCAAAGGCAAAAATGGAGCATACTTCTGACATTTAAAAAGAGAACAGATACGCTTGTTCTATTTTAAGAGAGCAAGGATTCTGGATAGCAATAACAAATACAAAATAATGAATCACTCCCACAAGTGGCATGACTCTTCCATCCTTCTTCAAATGAAACTATAAAAAGACTTCATATGTTTCCTTAAAAATACCCCCAAAATATGTTTTCTTAACTAGATGTCTTTCCGACATATGGATTATTTTTGATACCCAAAATATGCATTTCATGACTGAGCAAAAAGGTATGACCAAGGTCTCAAGCACATATAAAAGCATTCTGTTTCTTTTGATATGTGTCCAGTGCAAACTGGAACAACAGAGATGTACAGGTACAACAACACATTGGTGTTGTTTTTATTTCCAATGATTCAAAAATCCAAAAGTGTTATAATAAATAAAACTTACAGCAGTGAATAAATAGTCATCATGCATATCCAATCTGCTATTGGTTGCCTGAGCATCCAAATGATGTTGGTGACTTTGGTGATAAAGACCTGCCCGAGTCCCTTTTTACCTCTTTATAAATGGTCACCAGTTAACATTTAATGTGTGACACATAGAAGCAGCAACGAAATGTTGCAGTGTGAATTGCTCCTGTTCAGGATACTCCAATCCATCCCCTGATTCCAAACAACCCATTAGGATTCTGTAACCACTCTAAACTCTCACTGAGCTGTTTTTTAGGTTCCACTCTTGGATTCCTCCCATTTTTTTTGTACTTCTGTAAAACTTGGTGATCCCCAAGTCTAAGCCTGCTGAGATGTTGTGTGTGTGTGTGTGCCTGTGTGTTTGTGTGTGCATGGATGCATTTATGCCTGCATGTGCACACACTATTTTAGCTATACAAACAGCCACATGGAAAGCCAGAACATCAGAAATAGTAACACCTGAGTGAGTTCTGCAACAAAATGCTGCAGTGTAGAGTGTTCCTTGTTCAGCGTTCCATTCACTCTACAAAATCCTATCCCCCTCCAGTTTTCATTCCCACCCTTAATGGTCAGCCTTCCAAGCCCACTGGGCATTCTCAGTTTTTCTTGGACTTGGGATGTTTGGCGGATCTCCCTCTTAGGATTTTATTTGCCAAATATTTTTTGTGCACTTACAAACCCAAACCTGCTGATGTTCTGTACATGGGGTGATGCTGTTTTGGCTATTTAAGGACTGGAAATAGCTAATGCTATATATATATCTGCTATTTAAAACAACGGCAACTGTGGGTGCCATCTGTTTGAGTTTCCTAGATTTGTACTACTGCTATTAGTATTTTGATTGCAGTTATCAATTTGCTGTTCAATCTTTTTCCTCCATTGCATTTTCCTTTCCGCCCCTCACCCCATAAACCACTTAAGATTAATTTCCTTCTCTGTGGGAAAGCTAAGTAGAATCAAGCCACTAATCTGGCCTCCCAGGTAAAAGACATTGTGCTGCCAACACAATATGTACATTTCCAGTAGTAAAATCAAGTCCAGGACAAAATCCTGCACAAACAACACACACAGTTGCTCAGGGTCAATAAGTGCTTAAAGGTGGGCCGATGAAGCTGCACACAAACTGAGATTTGAGTCAGCAAGTGTCCGGACTGAGAGACTCACATTCAAACCCAGTGTGCATGGCCCTGGCACCAAAATGGGGTTTTTTTTGGGTACTCGGGCACCCAGGGTCCCAGGAAGTTGTCACCTATGTCTCTTGGCTTAACACACTTCACAGGGGTTGTTGCGAGGAAGAATTAAGGGCTTTATTTGGGAACAGAGTATATCACCTTGATCTCCTGGGAGTATAGGAAATTGCCTTATGCCAAATCAGACTCATTGATCCATGTAGCTCAGTATTGTCCAAACTGACTGGCCGTGACTGTCCAGGGTTTCAGATGAGTGTCTCTTCCAGCCTTACATCTGTACATGCCAGGGATTGAACTTGTGCCCTTCTGCATACAAAGCAGATGCCCTTCTACTGAGTTATGGCCCTTCCTTGCAAAAACCAGTATAAATATGCAATTAAAAGAACAACCAGCATCCTCTGCGACATTGCATGGAGCAGCATCTTGGATAATTCCTGACATGTGCAATGAGAATTGCAGTCCTTGAGCTCTTGCGGAGGTGCTCAAAGTGGCTTAAAAAACATAAAAGCAAGAATGACTCAACCATTAAAATATAAACCATCAAACTTAACATCAGGAAGAAAAAACACACACCAAGAAAACACAAAACAAAACACAAAGTGACGCATCAATCATCAATACACTAAGGCAGCAACAGAATCAAGGGTCTCCCCATTGATGATGGGGCTGCTGTTTGTAATGATTTTGGATTATAGGTTCCCAGTACTCATCCCATGAATTGGGAGTCTTGAGTGCAGCCCTGAAAAATATAAAGCAACTCTGAAGGCAGAAGTGTTTCTGAATTTGTATATAATGCATTACTCTTGATGCAGAATAACCACAGCCTGGTTATTCAGTACAGCTGGAGTGACATGATTAATTGACCATAGTCATAGATTAATAAAAACTGATAAACTCAAAGTAATTAGCATAATAAGAGTATGGAAAGCTTCACATAAAAGCAGAAAGGTAATTCTTGGGCTCTGCTTAGGATTGTTAGATGTCCTGAGTTTACAGACAGAGTAGAAACTGGCAACTCAGAGGTAGCTTTTGTTAGAACAGGCATGGAGTCCAGTAGTGCCTAGTGTAAGGTTACCAGATTTTTTTCAATGAATCCAGGGACACTTTTCAACTTCAATGGATTTTGTATGGGGACTGATTTGTAAATCTGGGGACTGTCCCTGGGAAACAGGGACATCTGGTAACCTTAGCCTAGTGAGGTAGAAGGTTGCAGTAATTGCTCCAGGGGCAGACTCTCATCATACTGGACAGGTATGGGGTAGAGCCTGATGGGCAAAGGAGATGATGCCAAACCCAACAGGACTGCACATACATGCCTCTCCTAGCAATTTAACCAAACAGTAAGTTTTATTAGATTACAGATTTTAGTGTGGCAAGAGTTTTTTTTTGGGGGGGGGGGCAGACTGTCCCTTTGCTTCTGGCTCCTCATTACTTCTAGTGTCCCTGAGAAGGAAGTTATAATCAGTGGGGTAGCATGGGTTGCCAGAGCCCGGGGCAAGGAAAGTATGCCTGGCACCGCTCTCTGATAGGCTGGAACAAAGGGGCAATAGCTCGATGACCTACCCAAGTGGCAGCAGTGGCACCCCGTGAGTGTCAAGCACAGCGGTGAGCGGGGAGGTTGTTGTTGTTGTTCAGGAGCGGGTATCTTTCTAAAGCTCATGCAGAGGGCACCCTAGCAACAGGCCATCACTCAAATTCACTCCTCAGTCCTTCCTTCATGATCAATGGAAGATATTCTGTGAGAGCGGGAGGGTGAGCTATTTTTAAAAAGTTATTATCTTATTTTTTCTTTTTGGAATGTTGTGCCCCTAAGAATTTTGCGCCCAGGCAATTGCCCCTATGGCTCACCCATAAAAAAGTTAAAAAAGGGTAAAGGACCCCTGGACTGTTAAGTCCATTCAAAGGCAACTACGGGGTTGTGGTGCTCTTCTCACTTTCAAGCCGAGGGAGCCGGCGTTTGTCCACAGACAGCTTTCCAAGTCATGTGGCCAGTCTGACTAAACCGCTTCTGGCGCAACAGGACACTGTGACAGAAACCAGAGTGCATGAAAACACTGTTTACCTTCCCACCGCAGCGATACCTATTTGTCTACTTGCACTGGCGTGCTTTCAAACTGCTAATTTGGGAAGAGCTGGGACAGAGCAACAGGAGCTCACCCCATCACAGGGATTCGAACCGCCAACCTTCTGATTGACAAGCCCAAGAGGCTCAGTGGTTTAGACCACAGCGCCACCCACCCATGCTACACCACTGGCTATAACCCAGGAATTGTATATCAAACCTTGAAACCTGGCTATCTTAGCTTCTCATGTAAAAAGCAAATGCCCAATAAATGCACAGCCTGCTGTGGGCTATTTTGGCCAACTATTTATCTGCAGTATTTATAGGGGGAGGTATTAAGCAGTTAGCTTAAAGGCCAGGAATCACTGGGTCAGGCTTGGGGAAACACTGGCCCGAGGGTGAGATGCAAGCCCTACATCTTTCCATCTGCTCATGATGCTAGCTAGGGAGGGAGGAGAGATTCATTTTTGTTCGCATTAAAATGGTAATATTGCACTTTCTGAAACAATACTGCCCTCTGGGAGGAATATAAATGTAATGGTAATAATGATAAGTGGACTGGAATGCAGCCATCCTTTGAAATCAGCATTTTTCCAAACTTTGTGATACAGTTCTGCAAGCCAAGTTATGTGTACAGAAGAAGTAAGAGAAAATAACATGAAAAATGTGTCTGAAGGCAAAAGTGCACACAGAAATGTGTGTATTCTTATGTTGAATGGGACATTTTTTTTAAAAAAAAAGTAATGCTGATGTAGAAATGTGGGGAGCTAAAGAAAAATGAAGAATTGAGAAAAAAACAAAATGGCCAGATTTGCCCATCCCTATTCTTCTCCATGGTTCCAGTCCCTCTCCTCTCCTCCAATGTCTTGTCATGATGTTTGCCTCTTATGCCACTGAATCAACACCACAAGCCTTCCCACCATGGCTTGGAACATCTGGAGAGCTGGTTTCAAATCCCTCCTCAGCCACACAGTAGGGTGACCTTGGTCCAGTCTCTATTTCTCAACTTTAACCTACCTTGCATATTTGTCATTAGGATGAAAAGGAGAAAACATACATTCACCACCCAAGTTCCTTGGAGGATAGGCAGGATACAGACATCAATTGACTAGATTTATTAAATAACTAGAAGCTTCAGATCTGTTGCTATTGGGAATTCTAAGAAACCAAACATGAGGTGCCGTTTGGAAATTCAGTTGCATCCAAACATAGATGAAAACCTGCTACTTGATCTCAGGAACCGTCATGCAAAATTTGAATGTGTTATCTTAAGAGGTGTCCAAATGCATACCGGACAAACAATTTTCCAAATGTATAGTAGAACAGTAATACTTCTGCTGTTGCTGCTGCTGCTGCTATAACTACTACCTCCCTCTAATATACCACCTGCAGAGGAACTGCCTTATGCATGCAAGCCCTTATGCCTGGTTTTGCAAAATGGTATTGTGAATTGACATGTGTTGCTAATAGGTTATCTTTTTCCTTCTTTGAGCTTTTATTATAAGCCAATAAACTTTGCATATAAAGTTCAAAGCAAACTCACAAGAAAGTCCCACCAAGTCCAACAGAGTTTACTCTCAGGAAGGTGTGTACAGGTCTCACTGTGGAATAATGTTTACAGTGGTACCTCGGGTTAAGTACTTTAATTCGTTCCAGAGGTCCGTTCTAAACCTGAAACTGTTCTTAACCTGAAGCACCACTTTAGCTAATGGGGCCTCCCACTGCTGCCGCACCGCCGGAGCACGATTTCTGTTCTCATCCTGAAGCATAGTTCTTAACCCGAGGTACTATTTCTGGGTTAGCGGAGTCTGTAACCTGAAGCATATGTAACCTGAGGTACCACTGTACTTAGATAGAAGTCCCACTGTGTTACTCCCCAGAAAATGGTGAACTGGATTGCAGGTAACATTATCTGTTAAGCTCACTGCTGCGGAACAAATTTCCTTGATGGAGAAACCCACATGCTTTGAGACTGACTTATTTAAATTAGAATTGCATCTTAGTGGTCCTGCCTCTTTCCTATTGATGGTGTGCTTCCCCCTGATTACTTAACACCAGAGGTGGGAACCATTTTCAGCCCGAGGGTCACATGCCCTAGTGGGGAAGATTCCAGAGGCGAAAGTGGGCAGAGTATTGAAACTCTTATCTATGTGCACCAGGTTATATATTCCCAGCCGTGCAAAAATCAGAAGTTTCTATAAACACACATACATAACACTCCATCCAGGGAAACAACAGGCTCAAGCACACTGTGCTGGCTGGGGGACGATAGAAGCTGTAGTCCGAAACATCTGTAAGGTGCCAGACAGTGGACCTAGGACCTTCTGCATGCAATGCAAAAGTGCTCTACCACCTAGATATGTCACTTCCCTGCACATAGAAAACTAGCATGTCAAGGGGAAGGTTAGGGTTCAGCCCATATAGGGGCAGGCTGTTGCCTTCATATTCTGATGATGAGCCTCAATAAAACCTCTGGCTGGTTGGCTGGCCACCGTGGACTGTGGAAGAAAACAAGGACCCCTTGGCCTTGCTCTTCTTCATTTCCATAACAAAATGGAGCCTCCAAGTATATAGACTGCATACCTTAAAGATAGATAATGGAGACGTGGATTTCAGGGACATGGTTTTTTCGCCCCATCAAGAGCTGCTTGTGAACTTCCCAGTGGCACTTGGCCAAGTTTTGCTGGAAGCAGGGAGCTGTGAGGCTACCAAGTCCAGTCAGGTCCAGCCAGCTTTGCCAATGGTCAGGGATGATGGAAGCTGGGAGTCCAACAACATTCTGAGGGTTACAGGTTCTCCAGCCCTGGTCTAGATGGATCTTGGCATCCAACAACCAACACACACACACACACAAGTTTCCACTTTTTGCAACCCGCTGCTGACATTTTCACTAAAGAAAAACACCACTGTGACTTTATTTGTGCTGGCCATAGTTTCTCTCTCTGACTAATTAGCCATTATTCCTCCAAAGCGATGTAGCATTTACTGACTTCCATTAGAAGGCATCAACCCCAAGGGCTCCAGGAATAGCATACTCAAGCATCATAATGCTCTCAGCAGAAGGGCACCCTAAGGGAGCATTGTTGTTGGGGAGGGCAAAGACTACTCAGCAGCAATATTCCATGGTCTGTTAGAGCAGAAACAGAAAAAAAAACCTGGTGTGCGGCTGGGTGAATTCCCCAGGAAAATCTCTTTTAACACAGATTTGCTTGTAAAAATCCCTGCATAATTACAGTGTCCCCTTGTTTTAATAAATCCACAGGATGGCTTAGGAATTATATGGAAGAAATTCAAGTGTTAAGCATCGCATCTGGCAAACTAATTCTTAATATTTTGAGTCTTAAAAGGTTTTACTGAAGAAACCCTTTAATATTTTGATTGCTCTTCTTAAAAAAAAAAAAGAGCTGTGCTAAACAGAATCTCGTTTCAACTGGAAAACTTTGCAAATCTGCAATACCCAGTTAAAGTTTCTGGGAAGCATCAATTCTGAAAGAGTGCAAAATTACGCACCTGTGCTAGGGAGCACACTACAAGTACAGCAGGAGCCCATGCACCCCCCCAAAAAAAAAACAGTGCAAAGGAAACTTAAAAAGATGAGCATTATAAATCATTCATGCCACAGCTGCTGCATCTCACGATGCCTTCACACTGGGAAGATGGTGCCTTTTCATGCGCCGATTCTCACAGTGCTAAAGTAGGTTAGCCTTGCTCTGTCAGCCGGGAAGAACGTTTCAAGTTGGAAACCCTAAGTCCAGGAGGGGAAACCCCAGGGGAATCTGGGGTTCTTTTAGAGCAGCAGCTTGCAATAGAGTCACAGCAGAAGACAACCCCACAGGGTCCAAAATCTGCTGCCACGTGGAGCCGAAAGACAGCCCAAGCATGCAAAGCTTGCAAGAGAAGTTCACAACACACCAAGAGCCGAAATGTGAAATACACCTGCCCACACACAGACACAGAGTTAGACATCCCGAACCTGAAACAAAATCTTCTGGGATGGGGGAATCAGTTGTCTCCAGCTCAGCATCAAAACTCCAGCTGCTCTCTACTGCAGGGATATAAGGCTGGCTAATTCACTCCCACTCTGCCCAGATGCATGTGAACCGCTTTGTTTTTAGATCCATGCCTGCACTCTGCCTTTGCAGACAGCTCTCCCTTACCTGGGCAGACGCGAGGATCCCCAGAGGGTCTCCTTGGTAGCTCCATGGGAGAGCATGTGTTGTCGACTGCCACCCCTACCAAAGCCATCCAAAAGGGAGATAAAAGAGGGAACAGGGAAAGCAGGCAGGAAAGGGAGGGAGGGGCAGGAAGGAGTGGTTTGCTACCGTCTCTTTGCTGACCCCCTAGGAATCTTGCAGGGGGGTGGCAGCAACAGCCACCGTTCAGGCTGTGAATTGCAGCTTTGTCCATATGGAATTCCAACACCCTCCAAACCACTTGATTCTTTGGCTGGGGTGGAAGCAGCTGCCTGCGTGAGAGGGAGGCTGAATGTCACGGACAACGTCCTGCCCTCCCAGAGTAGACTTGTGACAGTCACACTCAACTGCAGTAAAAGAGTCGAAAGAGAATAGTCACCTTGCTATATGGATGACCCGGTGTTGGCCATGCCTGTCAGATTCTTCCTCCTTGGCCTCAATGCTTACCCTTGTAGAACTCAGTAGGGAGGATGGGGGGCAAAATTAGACTTGTAGGTTCTGCCTGTCACTGTCTCTTGTCTCTACCCGTTGTTGGTATCCTTGCCTTCTGCCCCACCAGTTCAAATGGGCACCAGCCACCAATGGCATGGAGTCTGTTGTCTGATGGGAACTGCTGTGAAACCGGTGGGGAGGAAAGATCCCTCTTTGGAGAGTGGAGGGCCGGGACCAGGCCTTCCCTGGCTGTCAGTCTTCCTTACAGACCAAACACGCTTCCTGACTGTCCCTATTTCCAGGTGGGATTCAATCACATACCAGCAAATCCAGGCTTCACAATCAACATTGATTTGTTTCACACTTGCATAATAATTTCACATAACCCACCACAGCAAATCGTTATCCTTTTTGCAATAAAGGAATTGGCAGGAAAATGTGTAGGATAATCAGAATGGGGTGGGGAGGGGGAAGGGGAGGGAAGATGTCCTTTTTATTATGCATTAATGATGACGTTCTCATAATGTTATTGGGGCAGTTGTAGATGGTTGCGCTTTCTAAACTGTTCATGTCTGCAACAGTTCCTGTAAGGACATATTGCTTCATTTCCAACCAGTGCATGTTCTGTAGCTTCCTGATGAAATCCTGCAATTTTTCATATCACAAGGGTTCCTCTGGACTGTCAGGATTTTGCAAGAGGAAATTGATCATCTACCAGCAGTGGCGGAGCTTCATGCTCCAGCCCCAGGGGACAGAAAGCAGGAGGGGTAGGGCTGGCACGGGTCCTGGGGGTGTGGCACACCACCTGCAGGGGCGGGGTGACCAGCATGGGCAGGGGGGCAGCCGTGATGGCACCCTGGGGATCACGCTGCCAGGGGTGGTGCGCTCCCCCTGCACTCCTCTTCCTCCCCCAGTGTCTACCAGAACTTTAGGTGTGTGTGTTTTAAGTGGATTAAAGAGCTGTTGCCCTAGCACAAGAGATCCACTTTTCAAAAAGAGAGAAAGTGCTGGACTTTTTCTGGTTTGGAAAGTGATGGGGAAAAGCACTGAAAAGTGTGACATGAACAAATGACTAACAGGAAGATGTATAAGTACCCCACAAGCAAGTCCTGATGAGTGCTCAATGCCATAAAAAGGTAGAGGTAAAGGACCCCTGGACGATTAAGTTCGGTCAAAGGCAACTATGGGGTGCGGCGCTCATCTCGCTTTCAGGCCAAGGGAGCCAGTGTTTGTCCACAGACAGCTTTCCGGGTCATGTGGCCAGCATGACTAAACCGCTTCTGGTGCAACGGAACACCGTGACGGAAACAAGAGCACACGGAAATGCTGTTTACCTTCCCACCATGGCTATACCTATTTATCTACTTCCACTGGTGTGCTTTTGAACTGCTAGGCTGGCAGGTGCTGGGACAGAGCAATGGGAGCTCACCTCGTCGCATAGATTTGAACCACTGACTTTCAGATCGGCAAGCCCAAGAGGCTCAGTTGTTTAGACCACCCGCCACCCGTGTCATATAACCACTCTGCAAACAAATCAAATACTCAATAAAAACTGATCAGAACCTATCCCTCACATAAACTGTCTGCAAGCAAATCATAGTGAATGCTGAATAAATCTTCTAGGTTTGTTTGGTTTTTGTCCCACTTCTGTTGTGCTATAGCGTAAGGGTGCCCTTCCAGTAGCATTGAGAAGCAATCATAGTGCAATTAATGAAGTGGAGTGATGTATGGATAATCCAGTATAAATACCTCATTAATGCACTATCAATGTGTCAACGACATGTTTTAGGATACATGTTTCGCAAGGAGGAGGAGGAGGACACCCGTCTGGAGAAACTCTGACTGCTTGATGCCATGTCATGTAACCCCTGACGCAAACAAATCAGAACGAATGCTCAGAAAACAGGGGACTGTTGTCAAACCTGCCTGCAAACTCTGTGGAAACAAATAACAAAGAATGCTCAATAAACAGGTTGTCTGGAAGCAGCCCAGGTTCCCCGCAGGGAATACTGAAAATTCCTGGGATTCACCACCCCCTTCAGCACCAAAGCAAGAGGAAGAATGTCTTTGTTTTGGCCGAGAGGATTCCGTTCCTGTCACTAATGATCTCCCACAGACTTTCCCCCCATAAGCTAATGTTTCCATGCTTGGTCCCACCTACGGGCACATGATAAAAAGCTCCCTCTTTCTCTTTGTCTCTGCCCCCTGCTTCTTTCCACCAGATGACCTCCTGCACTTTTGCATGCCTGTCCACCACCTCTGCCTTTTCCTCTCTCCCCGCCCCACCTCACAGCTTTTAAAATTTCTACAGTGAGATGTTTGCAGGGCCGAAGTTTGTCATTGCAGAAGCCATGTTCTTTGTTGGTATCGGGAACCTCTGGCCCTGCAGATGTTGTTCAACTACAACTCCCATCATCATCCTCAACAACATCATTTAATTTGTATGCTGCCTTTCCATAGTGAAAACCATGCTCAAGGCATAGTTTTCACTATGGAAAATAGTGCATAACTGCATATGTAACATAATTGCAAATGCAACTTAAATAGAAATAAACAATAAATAATACATATCAAAATACCATAACTGAACAATTTCCACATAAATCGTAAGATCTAAATATGAAGGTACGGAAATTTTATGTTGATAACAACAACGAAAAGCCCCAACAAAAATCTCTAAATAGCCCAAGAGTCTGTTCAGCAGTCTCAGTTATTATAGCTGGAGTCAAGGCCCCACCTTCCCAGGCCAGGTGGGAAAAGGCCAGCAAGGCAGGGAATGTTGGTTGCAAGAAAAAAATAAACATAGAGAAAATAATTTCCTGGATGCCAAGATACATGTTTTGGGCAAGTATTTTTTGGTGACAGAACCCCAGTAGAGATTTGAAATCACAAAACATGCTGCAAATTAAAGTGTGGAAATATAGGCTGTTAGACCTTTAAAATAGGTCCTTCTAAGTTCCACCCAAAGTTTCTCTCTTTCCCCAACATAGAAAAGCACACACGTTTGGTAAGTTTAAAAGAATTTACGTACAACTCTCCAAAGATCCGATTCATGTGCTTTTCCATATAGCATTCCGATAAAGTTGAACAGGCAGTAAACTTGGCTTAATTGCAGTGGTGAAAGTTCCTAAATTATTGTGATAGGAACTCAAGAGTGGCTTGTAAGAGCCATGCAGTCTGAGCTTCAGCAACAAGCTAGGACATGGGTTGAGGAGGAACAAAGTCTTGATTACATATTCCCTCCCAAGGTGAGCTAAGACTGGTGGTACAGCTTATTCTATGGTATTAACACCTTCATGCATTAAATAGACTTGGTTATATGAGGCTGGTTATCTCACAGGTCTTCCAGGATTTATGGCCATCATCCCTGGTCATTAGAGGTCTAAAAGTTCCCCACACCTGGTTTCTATGGTCGCAAAACAGGGACAGACAACATTTTTGTTTGAGGGCTGCATTCCTTGGGTGGGAAGTGGCTGGGAGCTACAAGACAGAAGTGGGTGGGGCTAAAGATGGAAATGGGTGGGGCCAAAGATGAGTGTGGCCAAAGTAAAAAGTGCACCTCTCTTTGCCCCTAATTCATTTATCATTTATCCATTATCACTCTCACACACAAGCCCCACAGTTTTTGTTCCTTGGGATGGAAATGCCCTTCTCACATGCCAGAACCACAACACACAACTAATATTTAATTAATGTGTCAAACTTGCTGCCACAGGACATAAGGAAGACTACTAGAATAAAAAGGTAAAGGTACCCTTGCCCGTACGGGCCAGTCTTGCCAGACTCTAGGGTTGTGTGCTCATCTCACTCTATAGGCCGGGAGCCAGTGCTATCCGCAGACACTTCTGGGTCACGTGGCCAGCGTGACAAGCTGCATCTGGCGAGCCAGCGCAGCACACGGAACGCCATTTACCTTCCCGCTAGTAAGCGGTACCTATTTATCTACTTGCACCCGGAGGTGCTTTAGAACTGCTAGGTTGGCAGGCGCTGGGATTCGAACTGCCGACCATGCGATCGGCAAGTCCTAGGCGCTGAGGTTTAACCCACAGCACCACCCGCGTCCCTGACTACTAGAATAGATCGCTTTAAAAAGGGGAATCAGGCAAATTCATGGAGGAAGAGCCATCTGCAATGAGACAACAGCTAGGACAAAAGTGGGGAATTTAACACCTGAGCCCTCCAAATGCCCCTAGTTGGCCCTTGGTACTCCCTGCAGGCCACGCCCCCTCATTAGCCCCCTGCTTCTCCCCATAATAGTAATAATATTAATATATTTATATGCCGCCCATCTGACTGGGTTTCCCCAGCTGCTCAAATGTGTTGAGCTGTTGTTTTCTTTCACTGTATCTTTTCTTTCACTTTTTTTTTTTAGTTATAAGCTTTTGCAAAAACAGTTTATAAAAAATATCACATATAAACAAAGACACCCCGACCCACCCTAAAGAGCCCAGGAACCAATAAATATCGGGAGTTCTTACCTGAGACTGTGCATGGGAGGTGCTGTTGCGCCGAGATTGGCCTGTGGCATGCCACTCATGACATCTGGGGAGGGTGAAAGAGCATCCCTGCATGACCATTGGCTGCATTAGAACAGGGGCTCATGAGGGCATATCTGCTTTGGAACACTAGAAATGGAAAAGGGAGTGAGCAGGAATTACTTGATCACTTCATGGACTCTGGATGAGCCACTGACCTGATCCAGCAAGACTCTTCTTAGATTCTTATGGGCTTTTAGAGAGTTGGAAGGGCACTCAGATGTAATCAGGTCCAACCCCTCTGCTAAATGCAGGATCTGCAATGTTGGATTATCATCATCACCACTATTATCATAACTGATTTACTGATCACTTTCTAAATCGTTCCGTGGGGTATTTTAGGCTGGGAAATAGTGACAGACATCTGGCTACCAAGTGAACTATGTGTTGGGGGGGATTTGAACCCAGGTCTCCCAGATCTTAGTCCGACACTTTAACCCAGTGCTTCTGAAACTTTTTTCCACACTTGCCACACTTTCAGAATAAAAATTTGCTCATGCCACACCACAATTTTTAATTAATAATAATAAATATTTTGATTCTACACTGAAATGTCTAAATGTTTCCTTGATTGTCGTTATCTTCCAGCTACAATTGCCATTCTCTCCTGCCGCACCAGTGTGGTGCACCACACCCTTTGAGAACAATGCTCTAACCACTACACCACCATTGGTTCTATAACTATCTCCCCACTGCTATCATTATCCAGTGATGCTCTTGCCATTTTTGCTTATTTTTTTTTGTAAGGCTGTGCACTTGTCATCTCCAAGTGCAAAGCTGCAGAACAACCGCCCATGGATGGATGTATAAAAAGAACCCTTGTCAATCACAGTGCCCTGATTTTGCTCAGTGAAGAGCAGGACATTTTCTTAGCCCTGTAAGGGACCTGCTAGAAGTTCTCCTAATAGTTCTGCACCATTTTAGGAGACTTGCGTACAGAACTCCATCCCAATTCATGGGTTTGTCATTGAGTAAGCTCTGGAGTTACAGGGGTTCCTTTCCTGAAATGTAGAGCTTTGTTCAAAAAACCCTTGCTCTTACAGCTTTGAAAACCTGAATGCCTCTTCAACTCAGGTTTTTGCTCCTCACCATTCAAGCTATGCCTATTGCTATAAAAGGAGCCACTAGTCTATTATGGAGGCAGAGAAGATATCTGACATACTTCTGCTCTGGGCTTTTATTATGGAGTTGCCTTGGGTATCTCGCTGCTATAACTGCATTTATGTTGAGAATATATAGATAATGGAACATCAAAAAATCTAAGTCCCCTCTTCATGCAGGGATTGAGTTTGGGTTTCTTCTACCCTCATGGCCCATTAGTGATGCCAAGGGATTTCTCTTCCACAGTCAGATGGAAGCAGAATTAAATCATTCAGGGTTTGTCCTCATAGGCAAGGTCCTAGAATATGTTTACTCAGAAGTCCCATTCAGCAGTAGTTCCACTTCTCCCAGCTACTGGCCCTTTAGTTAATCATTTCCTGGTAGCGCTCAGCTAAAGAAGCTTTTAGTTAGCTGTTTCCTACTAACAGCCCTAACCATCAAAACATTTTCTTATTAAATATTAATTCATTCCACATTAGGAAACAATTAATTAAAAGGGCCTGATTGTGTGTGGGAAGACTAATTATGTCTTGCAGGACCAGGCATCGGACTTTCCATACCCCCAATTGTATAATAAGAGACCAATGAGACTGGTTTTTGGTCAAAACAGGCCACAACTTTACTGAATACAGATGAAAGAGGTTTGGCTTGGACATGGGGCAATCTAGATACTTCCGGCCCGCCCGCCAAAACTGATGTGTGGTCAATCCAAGAGGGGGTTCCTAAGACTTACATGGCCGCTCCCCCTGGATCTCTTTAACAGGATACCCAGCGTTTGGAGGGGCAGGCAGAGACTACAACCTCCCGTCTGTCCGAAACAAAGGATTGCCCCAATGCCCAACCAGTCCTGATGATTGCTGTGAGATAGGCAAAACCATCAGGTCAGTGCCAATTAGCCCAGTAGGCAAATTCCTACCCGGCCCCTTGAAGGAGGGTGACCACCATAGCCACAACAAAGTCATTGACTATCGGCTTAAACCGAGGGTGGGTGTGCGGGAAAACCCGGAGCAGGAACAAATAAGCTCTGCCCCAGGTGTAGGCTGCTTAAATGGGCAAGGGGGTGGAACCGAGGGAAGCCCACCCCCAGTTCCATTGGCTCTGCTCCTGGCACAGCCCAAGTCCTGGCCTGCATCCTCATTTGCCAAAGCAGGGTGCAGGCTAGGATCCAGTTCCTGATAGGAAGAGGGCTTATGCCCCCTTCGCCTATCAGGAAGGGCACAGCCAGTTTGAATTCTCTCATTGGGGCGCCAGTGAAGCCTCCTCTGTCCTGCAATGGCACTGTACGAAAAGGGTGAGTAGGCTTGTAATTATGCCATGAAAATATATTATTCAAGGGCAACAAATGGACTTTAAAAACAAACAAAACAATTAATCTTTCTACTATTTTGTAGATTTCTTTGGGTTGCTTTTTGTTAAAACAACAAATAATAAGTGCAATAGTAATAACAATAATGATATTACTATTGTTTGTGTTATCGTTAGGCCAGAAGCAGAGACAAGCCTCCATAAGGCTTTGCAAGGCTTTCCTGGGTAGGTTGGACTTGTTACTAAACCTCCATCAGATGTCAGAAAAGTGACTGCAAACTGGATATTAAAACAGATGGGAGGGCCATGCCCCCCTACAGACATGCAATGGTTTGGCAGCGATATCATCTGGTTTCCTCTGCAATAACTGCATAAAATTATGTTATTTGCAGAGAAAACGCTTCATGTGGAACTAACCTTGTTCAAATGAACCAGTTTTCCCTTTGTGTACTGTTTGGAGGCTCTAACCATGAGGTCACATGATGACCCAGCTGTCCTTACTTCACTCCTGAATACAAGATTTTCAGTCGGGTTCACCCCAGATAAACCTTCAGTTCCACAGCCCAGAGCAAATCCAAATGGAAATAAGACCTCCCAAAACTGCAACCCTTTAGAGGTCATTTGCTCTGACCTGCCTAACTAGCATACCCAAGGCAGTGTTCACACCACATACATTTAAAGCAGAAGACCTGCCCCAGAGAATTCTGGGAACAGACAAGTTTCTAGCCCTTAGTGGTAAGGGTAACTTTTGAAGGGTGTGGACAATATCTGGTCAAAATTCGTAGCAGTGGATGGGAGGAGAAACATCTTCAGCTGCCAGAAGACAGGCCAAGTATAATGCAAGGGGGGGGGGGGGGAGGGACTGTGACCGTCAAGTGTTGCTGAACTACAACTCCTATCATCCGTGAACATTGGTCATGCTGGCTGGGCTGATGGAACTTTGAGTCCAGCACATTTCCCATCCAATGAAGTGGGCTTGCTGCTATGTGGGGCAAATGCCTATGCCGCAGTACACTTGCACTCGTTTTGTTAGATTCCTAAAACTTGCAGCCAGACTTATCTGACAAATTCTTCTCTTCCACTTTTTAAAAATCCGTTGTACTCCACCCACCCTTTCTGTCAAAAAGTTTCTATTTCCTGCTTGAAGTTCTGCCATTCTTGACATCTTGAACAATAGAGTCCTCCCTATTTATCAGCTCTTATGCATCCCCCCCCCCACCTAATCTCTGGTCAGTTTTACCTGTTTCATGCACTGTAAATATGCTTCCCTAATAGTAAGGATGTATGTCAAACTCACAAATCCCTTTGCATAAAAATAAATAAATGATGACTGCTTCATGTGCACATGTTATGGGGGAATTAAAAAGGAATAATAGAGTCATAGAACTGTAGAGTTTGAAGGGACCCCCAGGGTCATCTAGTCCAACCCCTTACAGTGCAGGAATCTCAGCTTAAAGCATCCATGACAGAATCACAACAAACTTAACATCCACTGATTATTCCCCCCCCCCATTTTTTAATTGCAATGAACAAGAGTAATGGCTATTGAAAAAAGGAACAACGAATGCTTTGAAAGCCCCATAATTGCCGAACATTGATGCAGGTCAGATGGTCATGTTTGACTGTTAAACACAGGGATCGGCCAGTTTGATGGGCACACTTATTAGTACTTAGACCAATTTCATTGTTTTAACTGGCAAAGTATGAGTGGGGCTTTAAACCTTGCATTGACTATCTTTCTCCAATTCTTTGCCTTAATTTAATTAGCAATGTTCCTCTGCTTTGGGTCAAAGGGTCCACTCCTGACTTTCCCCATAACTTCTCTTATTTGATTGCCAACTTTGGGTAGGTAACTGATGGCCACATAAAGCTCAGAAGCTGTTAGGCACACCGTTAGGTTCCAGAGGCTCTCATGTGTATCTGTTATCATAGAGGTGGGGAAACACTGATCATCTAGGGTGTTGCCTGCCATAACTTCCCACAATCTCTTTGTTTGTATCTCAAGATGTTAAGCAAAGTTAAGGCCTTCATTCTACCACCAGAACCATCATCAACCCTCCACCTCTCCTTACCAAGACAATGATTTTTTTTATTAGAGCTTCTCTCTCTTGGGAGATTTGCAAGGAGAGGGGGAGAAGAGAGAGGGATGGATACTGTTCAACAGCATCTGCGGGCAGAAAACAAAGAAGGGAGTCTTCAAAAGACAGAACAGGTCTCATTTCCCTCTAACGGAATCATTCGGCTAGTCCTCTGGAATGTGTCAGAATCGGGAAGGGAAAGAACCAGCGTAAAGCTGTCGCTCATCTAGGAGGAAATTCTTAAAAGAGGGATAAATGGAAATGGAAAGGGTTCTTCGGATGCCGGGGGGGGGGGGGGGACACACCGGGGAACGGACGAGACGAATTCCAAGGTGAGAGGCCCCTCCCCTCCTCAATTGCTGAGGACACAGCGCGATAAAGAGAGAGCAATTATGGGGATGGTGTGTGTGTGTGTGTGTCGTGGGGAGGGGGTGCATTTGTAAGGCTGACTCAACCTTGATCATTTTTTATTGCCTTCTGCAAATAATCGGTGGTAGGCCTACCTTGTTTTTCTTCTGGGGTGGTCAGTGGGGAGATGGAGCTGCCGGTGGCTGGCTCAGCAAATGAGGTGTCGGTTCCCCCCGTGTCGAAGAAGCATGCTAAGGTTTGGGAGGCGATTCCATCTCCAATAGATCGGCGGGGGGCGGGGGGGGGAGGAGGAGGAGAGACAGCGGATCACTTAGGCTTGCTGTTGGCGGCGGCGGCAACAGCAGCAGCAGCAGCTGTGAAAGCGAAAACGCTCTTGCTGGACCAGGAGAGGAGAAAAGGATGGGGAAGAGAGAAGGGGGTGGGCAGCAAGCGAGAAAACCCCGGCAAGGAGGAGGGACCGATCCCCAGCGTCGGGATCGGCCCCCTGCGTGACTCTGGAGGTTTTCCGCTCTCTCGACTGGGAGACTGTCTGGGCTCCCTTTGCGTTATTAGGAAACGAGGCGCTCCATTGCCACTAATGCAGACGTTAGCTGCTGGTTCGTAGAGGTCCCCTGTGTCTTGAACATACGGAGACGGTGAAATCCAACAGGTGATGATCTCTCGATCTCTCCCTGCCTCTAAACCGTCGTTGTCACTTGAGCCTGGGGGCTAGGAAAAGCTTCAGCACCTGGCAGCTGTGCACAGGAGCCCCGGCAACGGGAAGAAGTTGGCAGCTTTCGGATACCTCGCCAGAAACGTTGTGGTGAAAGGAGCTAAGGCACGGGGAGGACAGCCTGTGGCCCTTTCTAGCCATATGCTAGACTCCCAGACTCTTTGCACTCATTGGCTAGAATACAGAAAATGCACCATAGAGTTTGCTTCCTAGAGATCGGTCAGAAAGATACTCACACTTGATCTGGCAACATCTGATGATTTTTAATCTAAAATTTTCATGAATAAGAAGGCAGGCATCCTATGAGAAGAGGCATTCTATCTTCTCTTGTACTTATACAAGGAATGCCTCTAGGATACTGCTTGCAATGGCATAAACACACCTCTTAAATAAAAATAGATTTCCCTCCGCTCCAAATTTTAATTTAACTGAAAGTGTATACAAAAATTGATCCAATCAAGACTCAGGTGAATAGTATAAATTTTAGCATGTAGATGGCTTTACACATCAGGATAAAAAAAAGTAATTGCTGTATGTAAAATAAGTAACATGGAAACAGCTGCTTGCCCTCTTCCCTGAATACGCTGCTTTTAATTCCGTAACAGCAGGCCGAACATGTTATGCAATACACAATACTGGTGTTGTAGAAAACAAATTTATACCTGTTTGCATTCTGCAATACAGTGTGTAAGAAACTTTAGTTTCAAAAGCAAAACATAGAACTCATATGGGCACAGCCAGAAAGAACTGCCCTACCAACCATGCCACAGCTGGAACAGTATCCTTCAGTCCCCAGCAACTTATAATCCCCCACCCCGAGGTTGAAAGAATGGCCTAAATAACGAGAATAGGAATTCAATTTATATACCACCCTTTATCTGAAGATCCCAGGACAGTGTACAATATCAGGAACATAATTTATGTAGCATAATAAAAGCAATAGAACAGACACAGAAAAAAATCATAGTAATAGTCCTCTCGCTTTTAAAAGGCCATAGATTGTCTAACGGCTGAAGGACTGGGTAAAGACAGTGCTTTATTCTAGGGAAAAAAGTGGCAGAACTCACAACCTGCTGCCAACCCAGACACCACCTTGAAAGAAATGAATTTGTCTGGCATGACTTGTTTTTGAGAAACCCGGTTGGTAGTTAGTTATCTGGGTCTTCTTTCCTTCCTTTTTGAAGATGGGGACATTTGCCATTCTCCAGTAAACAGTAACCTCACCTGCTGTCCAAGGATTCTCAAAGGTCACAGACAAGGGCTCTGAGATTACATCTGCAAGCTCCTTTAGTACCCTTGGATGCAGCTCATCAGGCTTTGGAGATTTGAATTAATTTAATGTAGCTAGGTGTTCCCTTACTACCTCTTTTCCTGTCTTGGGCTGCATCTCCCTCCTTAAATCATCACCAGTAGAGCATCTTTCGTTTGGGGTGAAGACAAAGGCAAAGTAGGTGCTGAGTTCAGTGGACCCTCTGGATAGGGATTTAATTCATTCTGGGGGTCTGTGTACACCCCGAAAAATCCGTAACCAGAGGTGCTGCTTCTTTGCACGCACGCAGCACGATAGAGCGCTTCTGCACGTGTGTGAGCAGCGAAACCCGGAAAAATACTTCTGGGTTTGCTGCTTTCGCAACCCGAAGATTACATATCTAGAGAGGTACGTAACCCGAGGCTCCACTGTAGTTCCGCCCTTTCTCCGTCACTCAATAGCATTTCTTCATCTTCACCACACAGAGGACCTACCATTTACTAGTTCTTCCTCTTGCTTCAGACATAGCCAAAGAAACCTTTTATTTTTTACATCGCTTGCAAGCCTGAGCTCATTCTGCATTTTTGCCTGCCTGACCTTCTCTCTGCAACTGTCAACTACTTGTATATACTCTTCCTTTGTGTTTTCCCCTTTCTTCCATTTCTTATGCCCTTCTTAAATCTCAGTTCATCTGTAAGCTTCTTATGCAACCACACGTTTCCTTAGATGCCTCCCACTTTTCTTTCTTGTTGGAACTGTCTGCATTTTGCCCTAAATATTTCACCTTTAAAAAACCCTCATCCATTTAGGATTCCCTTCTCTACGTGTATTTGTGGCCATGGGATCTCACCCAGTAGCTACTTAAGCTTTATGAAATAAGTCTTCTTGAAGTCCAGACTACACTTTGACTACATGTCTGACTACACTCATCTATGCCTTGCCTCTGTATCATGAAACCTAGGAGGACATGAACACTTCCTCTCAAGTTTCCAAGTACTTTCATTTTGTCCATCAGTTCTTCCCTGTTGGTGAGGACCAGGTCCAACATAGGTGATCCCCTTGTTGCTTCTTCCACCCTCGGGAAATGCGATTGTTGAGTGCTTTTGCCTGGCTGGAACATGTCCCTGAACTGCAATGAAGCCTCTTGCTTTCCTGGAGAAGCTGTGTGTGCAGAAACCTTTGAATTTTGTGTGGCTGGAATGTAGCCTACAGTACAAAAGTAAAAGCCACATCCATTGCTCTGCCCATTTCTGCCTCAGGCTTTATACACTACTCGCCCCGAAACAGGAACCCCAGCTCCTGGGATCCAAGCCCTTTTGGCCCCCCTATATTTTTGGGTAGGGGGGCCACCACCACCCCAATGTCCAAAGAGCAGTCGACTGCAGAGCATTATCAGTGGCTGGCTCCTTCTCCTTCTGCTATGGAGGCGAAGGAGGGTTGAAGCTGCCTCCAGTGGCTCCGCCAAGAGGAGGCAAAGGAGAGACCAACGTCACACACTTAACACCCCCCCCCCCCGCAAGTAAGTTGAGAGCTAGGGACAAAGACAAGTATCATTAACTTAGGCAAGAGTGATTTTTACATTTTGGTATGTTTGCTTTGCTGTTGTTCAGTTTTAAATTAATTATTTGTATTCTATGCACTGTTACCAACTGTCATAGCTTCTAGCTATAAAGATTCATTCACTCAGTCACTCAATCAATCTAGAATTGTCTTTGAATGCTGAACAGAGAGGCTGTGCTGTACAAGAGATGTTTACAGAGCCAAAAGTTCAGTGACTTGTGAAAATAAACCAAATCATAAGGTGCAAAATGTTAAAAATCAAGACATAAATAAACAGAGTTTTTATTGATGTGGAATTACTGAAATGTATTGAAATTGAAAATCATAAATTTCCTTCTTTAGCAGGGATGAGACTTCAGGAAGCCTTTATAATATATCCTGGAGCTATATGAAAATATATATAGAAATTATGGGTTTTGAGAAGAATTTCAGTAGAGGCATTGAGACCCTATATCAGAATCAGAGAGCGAAATTGATTATAAATAATGAAAAAATAGAAAGTTTTAAAATAATGAAAGCGACAAGGCAAGGTTGCCCATTGTCACCGCTACTGTTTATTATGGTGTTAGAATTGCTGGCAATTGCAATAAGACCCAGAAATAAAAGGAATAGTAGTAGGAAGTAAGTCATACAAAAGAAAGGCCTTTGCAGATGATTTGATAATAACTGAAAACCAGTCAGAAAGTTTACCAAAAATACCAGAAAGAATTTATGAATGGGGGAAGGTGGTGGGATTTAAAATAAATATAAATAAAACCAAACTGTTGGCAAAAAAATTGCAAGCACAAGAGAAAAAAGAATTGCAAATAATTTCGGGTCTGACAATGGTTAACATGGTCAAATACTTGGGAATTTTGTTTACAATTAAAAACAACAATCTATTCAATGATAATTATACAAAGATATGGAAGGAAATTAAAAAAGGATTTAGAAATATGGAATAGGCTGAACCTGTTGCTCTGGGGGAGAGTATCAGCAGTAAAAATGAATGTGCTCCCTAAGATAATGTTCCAGATGATCCCAGTGATAGGGGGGATGGGATGTTTTAAGACATGGCAGAAAGACTTATCAAGGTTTATCTGGCAGTGCAAAAAAATTAGAATTAAAAATGAATTATTAATAGACAGTAAGAACAGAGGGGGATTTGCACTGCCAGAAACTTGCTTATGTTGGTTAAAAGATTGGAAGACATTGCAGAACTCAGATTTACTAGATTTGGAAGGTTTTGATAACCGTTTTGGGTGGCACCCAAACCTGGGATATGAAAAAGTTAAAATTCATAAGAGGCTTTCTGAATCATGTTATAAGGAAGCCACTATATAAGGTATGGGGAAAATACAAAGATTTATTGGAACTAAAAGCTCCCTGGTGGCTATCCCCTCTGGTGGCCATTGTAATGAAAAGAAAAAATATGGAAACAAACTGGGCCACGTATAAAGACCTATTAGAAGAGGAAGATAATCAATTGAAAGTGCAAAAATTCTGAGAAATAAGACATCACCCAACAGGCTGACTACAATATTATCAATTAAACGAGGTTTTTAAGATAGACACGGAAAAGGGTTTTGCAATGGAAAAATCAAAAGTAGACAAAGAATTAATACAAAACAAGAAAAAAGTAATATCCAGAATGTACAAGCTTCTTTTAGAGTGGGAGGTGAAAGATGAAGGGGTGAAAGAAGGAATGATTAAGTGGGTGAAAGATTTTGGTAAAAATATCCAGCTATCAGCATGGGAAAGATTATGGAATAAAGAATGGAAATTTACGGCTTGTTATACACTAAAGGAAAATTTCCTGAAGATGTTCTGTAGGTGGTATATAACTCCCAGCAAACTGGCCCAAATGTATAAAACAAGACCTAACATTTGCTGGAGGTGCAAACAGGCAGAAGAGACACTGTTTCATATGTGGTGGGGTGCAAAAAAAATCAAGAATTTCTGGAATTTATTTAAGAGGAAATGAAGAAAAATGTTCAAGCAAACCTTCATAAAAAACCAGACGCCTTCCTCTTGGGCATTTTAGACTCAGATATTTCAAATGAAAAGAATGAAAATAATCTTATATGCTACAACAGCAGCAAGAATATTAATTGCCAGAAAATGGAACGGAGAATTAGTACCAACAAAAGAAGAATGGCAGGATAAATTATTTGAATATCTCCAACTGGCAAAAAAGACAATTAGGAGACAGCCAAACCAAACGTTCAAGAAGGAGTGGGAAATTTATAAAGAATATTTTAAAAAACAGTGTCCTCAAGTCAAAACCTGGACATGCTTTGATTAATTTTCGCAAATTACAAGATAGATTATAAGTATAGCATTCAGATAATGGAAGAAATGGGGAAATGATCAAAGAAGCACTTTAACAAATAGATAAGACAGACCCACTTTAAGGAAGACGGAAGCCTACTGGATAGGATAAGTAAGTGGGAATTAAGAACACGGTAGCATAAGTTTTATAAGAACTTATGGGTTTATGGATGTATCTATGTTTCTCTTTTTGTTATTATTTTATTATTATTGTTAATTTGTGTATGTGTGTGTTAAGTAAGAAAACTAATAAAAAGCAGAGAGAGAGACTTCATGAAGCCACCCACTGGCAGGTTTTGCTTAAGCAGTTGAGTTTTCCAAGAGGCTCCAGCTGCACCCCCTTCCAAATCTGCAGGCTCCTGATTTATTCATGGCATTAGGAATGCACAGCACAAGCACTAGGAAGTAGGCCAACATGAGAAGAGAGTTAGAACACACAGCAAGTAGTTTTTGCCATTCCAGCAGAAAGAAAAAAAGGGAGAAATCGTTAACTCATTGAAATGACTAAAGGCTAAACAGATTGGAAAGGTCTGTCCAAGAAAAAAATGAGGCACTCCTCAGTAAGATAAAAACACATCTTTCCCCTCCCTGCACAGAGACTGATTAACAGATGGAAAGCATAGCATGGCTTTGGAAAACAGTCTGTAGATGTCTTAGGGCAGAGTTAACCCATTTCCCAGATGCAGTGTGTACACAATGAATACTGGAAAAGAGAGGGGTCTGATTCTCCAGACACTGCTGCTGCAAGTCAACCACTAAAAGTCCAAAGAAACAAATGGAAAACATGCAAAAGTAATGCTTGCTGGGAGGCATAATACATCTTCAGCTCAGCACTCTGGTTGCCTCCTCTGGAACAATAGCAGTTTAACAGCCTAGTTGTGCAGTGACAAACTGGCAAATATGGGCAGTCATTTCTCCATAAAAAACTTTGTTTTTTTTCAGCAACATAATGTAGTTTACAGCTGAACAGCTGCTGGTGCCTTCCTGATTACAATATAATGAACCCCCACTAGGAGGTGAAGAACATAACATGAACAGCATCTGCACACAGTTTCCAGTGATGCACACTTGGTTATCAGCAACTATTATGTGTGGGTGAAAGCATGCGCTTGATTATATGTTGCTGCTGGATTGCTAAGGACAAGAACATGCTCTGTCTTCCAAGGCTGCTCAAGCTTTGTTCCCTTTGCCAAAATACTGTCACGTACCAGGGGGGGCCAGATTCTACACTCTGAGCCAAATCAACAGGTTAGGCAAACAGGAGCAGCACAATATGAAATGAAAGTACTTTATTTTGACCCACATACCGGGCAGGTTGCAGAATGTGTGCTTACTGATTAAGAGAAGGATGAATGAGAACTTGAAGAGTTCAGTTGAAGAGACAAAGACAAAATTTCAGCAAGCACTGAAACTGATTAAGCACTGCCAGCTATTTTAGCTTTGGGGACTAGAATTTTTTGGTAATAATTTTAAAAGAACAGTAGTCCACATCCTCTGGCAGATACAGGTTTCTCTTTTGTGTTTGTTTAATGCCAGTCAACTGCTGATGTTGACTGTTTTTAGTTACTTCTCATTTTACACATTGCTTGTTACTTACTATTAATAATATTATTGTTTTCAAAAGGAATAAGGGAACATGACCCCTCCTTAATAAGCGCTGGTTGATTATATTATTAATTTACCATTTATCTTGATGGTTTAATTCAGCACAAGTGAAACATTAGCCCAGTTACAGATAAAAAAAGCTATTCATACAAGAAAAGGGCTCATTCAGAGAGATATAATTTAAGCTTTCTCCATTGCAAGGGGTGTGTGTTAACAAGGATGCTCTCTTTCGCAGCCCTGGGGACTGCCATCTTCCCCACCAAGAGGACTAGCTGCTGCTGCTGCTGCTGGGGGGTTGCCAACTCACCCAAGGGGAATGCAGAGTCCTGCAAGGACCAGGACCATGGGCAGGCAGGCAGCATCAGGAATATTTGCTGCCCCATCTAGGTGTACACTGGATGCTGGGGCAGCTCTATAAAGCCTGCCTGCCTGCCCTGGGGGAGGGGCCGCCAGCAAAGGGGGTTGCCCTTTTGAGAGCTGACACTTCAGGGGTGGGATATGGGTGGTGGGCCAACCCCCTTGTGCCAAAGTTACTGTTTTAATGAGGATGGGGTTTTAACTTTGGGGTGTTTTAAAGTGTTTTAGCTTGGGAAAGAGTTATTTTAATTTGTATTTTAGATTACCATTTTACATTATATTAGTTATTTTAAGGACAGAGGGACAGGGTGGGGCAGGTTCCACAGGGGGAAGGGTGTGTGCATTGGGATACTCAATCTCAGTGATCACAGGTATAATAATAATAATAATAATAATAATAATAATAATAATAATAATAATAATTTATTATTTATACCCCGCCCATCTGGCTGGGCCTCCCCAGCCACTCTGGACGGCTTCCATAAAAACCAAAAATACAGTAAAATATCACAAGTTAAAAACTTCCCTGAACAGGGCTGCCTTAAGATGTCTTCTGAATGTCAGGTAATTGTTTATCGCTTTGACATCTGCTGGAAGGGCGTTCCACAGGGCGGGCGCCACTACCGAGAAGGCCCTCTGCCTGGTTCCCTGTAGCTTTGCTTCTCGCAATGAGGGAACCGCCAGAAGGCCCTCGGCGCTGGACCCCAGCGTCCGGGCAGAATGATGGGGGTGGAGATGCTCCTTCAGGTATACTGGACCGAGGCTGTTTAGGGCTTTAAAGGTCAGCACCAACACTTTAAAGGTAGGAGGACTTATGTTAGGAGCAGGCCATGTCATTACCGAGGAGGGAGGTTTAGTTGTCATTTGAAAACCATCCCTGCCTCTGGGTCTGATCCTGACCGGAAGGGATACTGGTATCCACATGACCTTAAAGTTCTGCTGCGCAATGCCAGGACAATGATTCACAAGACAATCATTCCCAGGATTGCTGCCATCAATAACCTGATCGTGGATGGAGGAATTGACCTGCCATGTGTAACAGAGACTTGGTTGAACATGGCAGATTGGCCTGTGTTGGGGGATGAGTGTTCGGACCCCTGGGAGCTCACTTGTGGGGTGCAGTGGCAGTGGCGGAGCTTCATTCTCCAGCACAGGGTGGGTGGAGAACAGGTGGGGGTTTGGCGCACCACCCGCAGGGGCGTGGTGCGCTGCCTGTGGGGGTGTGGCGGCCCAGCACAGGGGGCAGCCGTGATGGCACCCCATCGGGATTGAGCTGCCGGGGGCGGTGCACTCCCCCCGCACTCCTCTTCCTCCGCCACTGCTTCAGGGCTCCGTCCTCTCCCTCATGCTTTTTAATACCTATATGAAGCCACTGTGAGAGATCATCAGGGGGTTTGGACCGGGTGTTCACCAGTATGCAGATGATACTGTTATAAGAAAATATGTATTAATAAATATCAATACAGGTCAATCCCTTCCTTTCTCTCACCCATGTTTCTATCCTGTACCAAACTATAAAATGTCGATCTTTTCTGAACTTGAATAATGTATGTGTTTATGTACTTTGTACCAACTTTTAACTTTTCTGAAAATGCAGCTATGCTTAAGTCTTTTAAACACTTTCATAAATGTATCCACATTTTTTTTTAATATATATCTGTATAGATGAAAGCTAAGTGTAACTCCCTGAACATGCACAATGACAGTTCAAGCACTAATATAGTGCTATAGCTCCATCTACAGGGTCTGCAGTGATATGACACCAATTCACAAATGCAACTGTTTATTTCAACGAGTCATTCACAAGTTACCGTATTTTTCGCCCTATAGGACGCACTTTTTCCCCTCCAAAAATGAAGGGGAAATGTGTGTGCGTCCTATGGGGCGAATGCAGGCTCCTTGGCTTTGAGGCTGGCGGTGGGGGAAAGCAGTGCTTCCCCCCACTGCCAGCCCTACAAGCTGGGGGGGGGGCAGTGGGAAGGCGCGCGACGCCTTAGCGCTGCTCCCAGACCCGGCTTTGAGGCTGGCGGTGGGGGAAAGCAGCGCTGGGTCGAAAAGCCCGCAGGAGCCGTGCGCTCCTGCGGGCTTTTCCCCAAGGAGGGAGAAGGGACTGGCTGGCCGAGTCAGTCCCTTCTCCCTCCTGTGGGGTTTTTGCGGGAGATGGGGGAATTCCCCCACCTCCCGCAAAAGCATGCAGAAGCTGCACGCTCTTTAAAGGCATTCAGCCTGTCCGCTGCTCCCAGAGCTGCGGGGTGTGTGTGTCATATTTTCCCCCTTGATTTCCCCCCCTGAAAACTAGGTGCACCCTATGGGCCGGTGTGCCCTATAGGGCGAAAAATATGGTACGTTTCATTCATAAGGTGTCAGGGAATATCAACCTAAGCTCTGGAATTGCCCAAAGCCCAGTTGTTCTTCCCTGCAAGTAAGCACTTCAGGCTGAACCATCAAACGTCATCATAAAATCATAATAGACAGACTTCAGTAAGAAGGACGGGATGGGCTGAGAAATACCAATAACAGTCACCCGCAACCTTCCTCTCTTTGTCAACACCACTTAAGAACTTTGCATGTAAACATCAAAGTGTTAATAACTACCATAACAACAATACTTCACCAAAACGCTTCCCACAACTGCTCACCTGTAATCTCTGATATCGCCCCCCTGTGACGTATTCCGCTGTGCTGTAAGAAAGTATAAAAATCTGTGTCTTCTTTTGTTCGGGGTTCTCCTTCCTTCGTACCACATTGGGCATTTGGGAGCAGGAACCCCTGTTGCAACTGTGCTCTATATTTTGCAATAAAGGCTCAAGCGTAATCGCCGCTTTGCTTTGAATTACATCTGGTTGATCTCTGTCATTTTATCTCTGACTGGGGGAAGCTCACTTGACGTTATAAGCTTCCTGGACCCTTACGGGGCAGGCAATTAATGGAAAATCAATTGCTCTTAACAGTACCCAGCTCTACTTCTCCTTTAAATCAGAACCAGTGAAGGTACTGTGTGAGTGTCTGGAGGTGGTTGGAGTATGGATAGCAGTAAACAGATTGAAGTTGAATCCCAAGAAGACAGAAGTACTGTTCTGGAGGGAGGGGGATTGGGAGTGTGTGGGGTCTCTGGTCCTGAATGGGGTAACTGTGCCCCTGAAGGACCAGGTGCACAGCCTGGGAGTCATTTTGGACTCATAGCTGTCCATGGAGGCACAGGTCAATTCTGTGTCCAGGGCAGCCGTCTACCAGCTCCATCTGGTATGTAGGATGAGACCCTACCTGCCCATGCACTGTCTTGCCAGAGTGATACATGCTCTGGTTATCTTCGGCTTGGACTACTGCAATGCATTCTATGTGGGACTATATTTGAAGGTAACTCAGAAAGTTTAAGTACTCCATAAGACGAGACAAGGATGTCCTCTTTCTCCATTATTATTTAATCTCTGCCTGGAACCATTAACAAGAGCAATAATTCAGGATGAGCATATCAAGGGTGCAAAACACAACTAAGATAATTACAAAATTGTATTATTTGCGGATGATATCCTTTTATTTATTACAAAACCAGAAGATACAATTCCAAAAATTATAAAAAACCTTTGGCAGAATATCAGGATATTCTATAAATTGGACAAAATCAGAGATTTTACCAATTGGGCCAAGGGCTACACTGTATAGAAACCAGCAATTTCGGATGTGCAAAGACTTTATTAAATACTTGGGTATAATGATTTCATCAGATATAGACCAAATTGTAAAATAAAATTTGAATCAAATTATAAATGAGATTTCTTTTGATACTGAAAGGTGGGGACCTCTAAAGCTCTCCCTTTGGGGAAAGGTTAATGTACTCAAAATGAATGTTGTTCCAAGGCTTTTATACATTCTTAGAGGATTACCAATACATATTCCCAAATTTTACTTCCAAAAAATAAATAAACTATTTAGATCGTGCCTGTGGGGTACAAAGCCTCCAAAAATATCATTACATAAAATGCAACTTCCAACTAAGGAAGGTGGCTTTGGTCTCCCAAATCTGGAACTATATAACCAGGCATACCTGCTGAGTAAGACTAATGATTGGAGATCTAGCAGGAATCCCAACTGGGCTACTCTCGAATATAGTTTCTTTGAATCTTTTGTAGGGTGGACTAAACTTGGCTCCAATTTTATGATATATCCTATTATCCTGGAGTCTATTAAAGCACCTATAAATTTTTTGATGAATATAAATAAAAATAATAAGGATGACCCCTATCAACATGAGAAATTAACAATATGGACCAACCCAAAATTAAAAATTGGAAATCAATAATAATTTGGCAAAATTGGATGAAAAAAGGTATTTTGACATTGAATCAATTAATTGATGAAAATTACAAATTTGTGGAATATAAGACTTTGCAAGTAAAGTATGGATTAACCAGTGAAACACAATGGCAATACATCCAATTGAAACATATGTTGGAAATGCAGTTTGGCCCTGACGCTATAGCAGCATTGGAAACACCCATGCTGCTACAAGATTTAATCTCTGCAACAAAAACAAAAAACTCTACACTTGCACTATAAAACCCTACTCAACTGGAAGAAATATGATTTAGAATATGATAGACAAAAATGGAGTGAAGAGTTAGGGGGTACAGATAACAAATAATATATGGGTGTCAAGTATAAAATCAACAGAAGTAGCCTCTATGGGTCTAAGACTAAGACTTATTCAACAGAAAATAATATTCAGAGTCCACTGGGCTCCAGCAAAATTATACCATAAGAAAATAACAAGTACAGACAACTGCTGGAGATGTGGGAGTAAAAATGCGAACTTAGTACATATGATGATTAACTGCCCGATGATAAGATAATTTTGGTGTGAGGTGAGGATATTTATAGCAAGAGTAATAAAAAGAAATTATTATTTAGCGGTATTAAATTTAATTCTAAATTATATTCTGGAAACGTGGGAGATTACAATGGGTAAAAAAAAATATGGATGTACCATGCTATATTAGAAGCAAAAAAACTTGTTTTGATGAACTGGAAGAGCCGCAAAAAGATTCCATTGAGCACATGGATTGATAATATGGACAGATTAGCTACATACGAACGAATTGCATGTCGATGCAAATTAAGAATGGATAAATATGAAGAAATCTGGAAGGAATATTTAACTGATAAGGCGGATAAGTGGTGGGAAGTAGGGGAAGGAGAGAGAGGAGGGAAAATACTGTTTAAAAGGTATATAGTCATAGGTATATTAGTGTATGCAAATCTGAATTGTCAAACTGTGTTATTAGTGTTATTATGGTTTTTGTTGTATGTGTCTTTTGCGATTGTTGTTTGTATTGAAAAAATGATTAAATAAATTTTAAAAAACAAAACTACTCCATAATGCTGCAGCTAGAATGGTGACTGGGAGTGGTCGCCAGGCTCATATAACACTAAAGGATCTATACTGGCTCCCTGTACATTTCCAAGCACAATTTAAAATGTTGGTGCTAACCTTTAAAGTCCTAAATGGCCTCAGCCCTGTATACCTAAAAGAGCGCCTCCAACCCCATCTTTCAGCCCAGACACTGAGGTCCTCCTTCAAGGGTCTTCTGGTGGTTCCCTCATTGTGATAAGTGAGGCTACAGGGAACCAGGCAGAAGGCTTTCTCGGCAGTACCGCCCTCCCTGTGGAATGCCTACACAACTTTTAGAAGACAGCCCTGTATTGAGAAGTTTATAATGTTTGATTATGTTTTTAAATATGTTTGAAGCTGCCTAGAGTGGCTGGGGCAACCCAGCCAGATGGTCAGGGTAGAAATAATAACATTGTAGTTGTTGTTATTGTTGTTGTTCACATTCTCAGTTGAACCAATAGCTATTGAACCAACAGCATGGAGATAAAAGGAACAAAAATAAAAAGGAAATGCACAAAATAATGCTTTTTTGCAGATGATATAGCAATTGTGCTATCCAATCCAAAAGCTGCAATGCCTGTATTAATGAAACAACTAAGTAATTGTGGTAAAACACAGGATTAAAATCAACAAATCCAAATCAGAAATAATGTACTGTATATACTTGAGTATAAGCCAACCTGAATATAAGCCGAGGCACCTAATTTTACCACAGAAAAGTGCGAAAACTTATTGACTCGAGTATAAGCCAGTTCACCACACCACAAACCTGCTGGTGGGCCAGAGTGCGTGTGCACACATGGCAGAGGGGGCTTCTCTCTCCCCCTCCCACCCCCCTGCCTATCTAGGGTGCTGCTGAGAGGCAGAGGCAGGTGGCAGCAGCAGAAGAACAAGCAGCCCGAAAGGGCTGCTTTCAGGCTGCTCGTTCCTCCTCCACCACCACTGACAGCGAGCGGCTGCTGGAAATGCGCTCGGGTGGGACCCTCACTCGAGTATAAGCCGAGGGAGGCGTTTTCAGCATAAAAATGTGCTGAAAAAGTCGGCTTATACATGAGTATATACGGTATATGGGGATTTCCTCTAACCAATTATTCAAAAACGGATGAGTTTTAAAATTTGCCATGAAGTAATAAAATATTTGGGAGTGCAGATAAATAATAATCTATCAGCTGTAAAGAAAGACAGCTTCACATCATTCTTTTTTGGGATTGTAGATCTTGGAAAGATGTAAATTTATCCGTCAGAACGTGTACCCGCTTTAAAGACTGTTATCCTTTTGAATTTTTTGTTTCTCATTCAAGTGCTGCCAATTATGATTGCAGTGCTCAATAAACAAGTTTATTTAGGAAATTAAAACAGAGGGATAGCTCAAAAAGGGACATTTCTGTGAAAATTATAATAATAATAATAATTATTATTCATACCCTACCTTTTTCCCTGACAGGGACCATCTTGCTCAAACAGAAACAGGAGAAAAACATAAAACACGCAAACACACTATTTATTTAAAACATACAGATTATTACAGTAAAAACTACATAGCACCAGCCCTTTCCTTAAAAACATATAAGTTTTCAACATCACGATAAATCACCAGCTAAACATCACAATATTTTGATATATCACAATACTGAATTGAATTGATTTATGATGGTCACAGACTGGAAATTATCATGGTGTCTGGAAACAGTTTTGTTACTCATTAAAATGCACTTTTGTTACTCATTAAAATCTTTTAATAAATACATATTTTTTTTAAAAAATATTCCTCTTATTTTCTGAAGAATAGCTTGATAGTTCATAACAGACTGTAAGAATCAATCTATTGCTTCCATTAATGCCTTACTTTCTCTTGAGGAGCATGGCAAATGCTACTTTCGATGAAAAGCTTCAGGCCTTGTAATCCTTGGGAGTAGAGAAATTCCTGGTACCATCCCCACCTTGCCCCCTGCAAATAAAGCATTAGGAGTTAAATCTCTTCAGATACAATGGCTTTTTCTCTTTGGGCCACAAAGTGTCCTCTCATTTCCAACCCCAGCTCTCCAGCACCTGAACATGCAGACCAATCCACACTGCAAAAGCCCAGAATACCTATGATGCTAATATGCTGTGACACAAACTTGGTCTTTGTGGTGAGGAATAAGCTATCACCATGCAGCCTCTTCATGAGCCAGTTCACATAGGGCAGTTTCAATTAGCTTTTAGCGGGCATTCCTCTTTGCAGTAGAGGAGAGCTCCGACAAAGAATGAATATCTCTTGATGCCAGAATTCCCTCTTTGAAATTTTATATTCCAATTGGTACTGTAAACCAAGCAACAAAAAGACCTAGCTGAGATCCCCTAGCCTTAGGGAACAATTGCATCTTTATGCCAGTTCCATTTTCAGACCAGAAATAAAAACTTTTTCAGGTGTAGTACTTGCCACATTCAGATATGTGGTACCAACTGTTTGCTACTGAACAATTCCTTTTCATGGGAAAATACATGGTGGACAAAGCTAAAAGATGTAGGTTCCTCAGCAGCACAGGTTATCAGCCTTGTCACAGAAGCACAAAATTCTAGAGTTGGAAGGTACCCTCTCCTAACCCCTCCCCTTTCTCGACATTTTAGTTGTTCCTTCTTCTGTGGCAGTGCCCCAAATCCCAGCTGCTCCAACTGACAACCAGCTTCCCAAGAAACATAGCGTTTAGTCAAGCATGCCACTTTACCCGAATGAATTTGAAGTTCAGGGTTATGTCCTCTGGTTGCATCTGAAGAGAAGGGGGGGGGGGGAGAAAGGTGTTAGAAATTAATGGTTCTCTAAGACTAGAGCTTTTAAAAGAAGAGTTATTTGAAATTATTAGAGATTAACTCTAGAATCAGCCTCAGACTAACCTTCCTGAAGATGACATGGCACAACTGAAACACTAAATGCCTTTTGGACAGCACCAATGCCTCAGAGCTGCTCCACAAAACTACTAGGTCTTGAAAAATTCACATCTCTGACATTTTGTAGTGGGCCTGTACCATGCACTGCTCTTTCGGTTCAACACATGGAAGTCCATCGAAAGAAGCAGCCAAACACATACCAGTGTTGCCTGGGGAGAAAATGGCTCTCATAATTTTGCTATCAGCTAATCTTCAGTTGTACATCAGCACTCTCTGGTGAACTGAACAGCAAATTTCAGTCTAGTATGTCTTCCTAAGGCAGAAGACCACATCATCTCCTAGAGAAGAAGCCACACTTCAGTTGAACAGCACGTGCTTTGCATGAAGATCCCAATTCAATCTCTGGTTCCAGGTAGGGGTAGGAAAAAGACACTAGAGAATTTGGCAACACGAACAATACTGACAGATGGATTAATGATCTGACTTGGTATAAGGCAGCTTAGGTTTTTGGATATCAGTAAAGCTGCCTGAGTAGGAGCAAGCAGTTACCAGGTCCAGAGCCCAAAAGCTGCACCAAAGAGAAAAGTTCAGCTTCCACTTTCACTGAAGCACAATGAAATAAAAGCTTACACTGGGGACAAGTTTTACCTTCTATGCTACTTTTAAAAAGCTGTGTGCAAATACTTAGATACCACAGGGAGACACACACAAAAAAAGCTTGGAAAACAATGTTTCAGAGGCAGACTTATCAAGAAAATGGAATCAGAAACAAATAAGGTGTAGGTTCTTGAACCAAGCCTACTAAACTTCTAAAAAAGGCCGATGAAGCAAAGAAAAAGAGAAAGAAAAAAGCCCAGTTAGGGACAAAGTTACAAGCAGATCAAAGAAAGAGGTCTGGTTGTGGTATGAAAATGAATCCACAGAAGGGGCAACAGGTATAATAAATCGTATCACATTGTCTTCTGTTGCAACAAAGAATTGTACTGAAGTTTGGTACTCCCTGCACACTGATTTGGGTAGCTGCTAACAGTTTGCTTCCTGGAAATAAAGCAGTAGTAGCTCCTGGAAGCTTTCCAGACCAGATATAGGAGGCTGGTCTCCCATTTTGAGAACTGCTGGTCAAAAAAAACAGACAGGGGGTACTGTTTACCCTGACAGTAGAGAGTGCACCTACTGATGAACCTGGAACTTCATCTGGCAATTCCTTTGGTTTTATACTTCACCAGACATTGCCCAAATACTCAGGCATATTTTTGCAATGGCAAAGGCTGGAAACTTGCTTAAAAAAGAAAAAGAAAAAAAGGAACAAACAAGACTGAGGTGAAGTCAAATTCTTCAGCCCCCACAAGAAGCTGCTATATTACCAAAACAGACCAATGGTCCATTTTGTTCTGTATTGTTTACATTGACTGCAACCACTCTCCAGTTCTCCAGACATAGAGTCTTTTCCTGTCGTATGTGGGGAATCCAGTGCTTGAAACTGGTACTTTCTGCATGAAAAACATGTGCTCTACCACTGAGGTACGGCCCCTCCCATATCCCATATCTTTAGTACACTTCTAAGGAAGAGAGTTGGTAATGATTCGAGGAGGAGGAGAAGCCTTCCTTTAAACTTGGCGTTCCAAAGAATGGAGCCAGAATGACTTGGAAGTGCAAGGAGATCTCTTTTGTCTCTGCTAGTTGTTGCCAGAGGCTTGGCACTAAGCTTTCACGGTTAAATGGAGTGGTGAACCCAGGTCTCCCCATTCCTCCCTGCACAGTACTTATTCTTAATAAGCCCATGTACAGCTTGACTTTATATGGCATGGTAGAAGGTAGGCCATGGTGTGCCAAAGACTGGAGTTTTAAAGGACACAATGCAGACATCATAGTAACTAACAGTGATCATACACACTCATGCTCAGTAGTCCTCAAGTATTACAGTGTTAAAAATAATTGCAAATGATTCTACTTGAAAAATGCAAACTGCTCTCCTCACCTTCTTCAAGAAGAGCATAGCATATCCCATCAGTGCAGGGTGGAAAACTACATTGAAGCCCTTCCTGTGATCCTTCACCCTTGTCATCTCCAGCACTTCTGAGTCCAGCTGAATCCCCTGGGGGCAGGGGGACTCCTGGAATGCTTGTGAGGTCCACAGATACCCAACTATGGTTGATAGATATCGGTTGTATTCCTGGCAAATCTGGTGGCTGAACTTGAACTGCAGCAGCACATGGTAAGACATAAAGTGACAATCTAGACAATGTTTCAGGTTCATGATAGCTCCACATCATCAATTACTAGCAAGACGTATCACTCCAACATGCATCCTGTCCACTCCATAATCATTACAGAATACCATTGATCAATCAACTAAACATCAAGCCTGAGCAGCTTGTGACCCACTAAGACAAATGTAGCACCACCATGTGTGTACAATATTGTGGACTGCCTGGTACTTATGACTGAAGCATAGCGGGGGGTGGGGGGGAGAGAAGAAAAGGAAAACATGTTGAATCTTTGCTTGACACTGAATGAAGTCAGATATATGTTATGTTTATACCTAAACCAGATGCATAAAATGTGCAAGCCACCTACTGGCAGTTTGGAAACAAGATCAAGAAGAAACAATGACTTGGGATAAAGCTTACTTGTGTGGGTGTCCCCCTCCCACCCCATTTCCAGCACCATATACGGTAGTTGGCCATTAGAATCACACAGAACCATCTATTTTCCTAAAGTCTGTAGAAGAGTTTTTTCTCTTTGACTAGATATGCATTGAATCTTTGAAGTCCAAGAACATCTCATATGGGAGAAGAGATGTGAAAGATAAGGGAGGCAAGTTTTGTCAGTGAAATTTCAGATGAAGGAGCCATTAAATATATTTGTTCCAATCCAAGCATTTGCCATTAAGCACCTTATCTGCAGTACCTTTTTAATCTCGGGTTTTTGTTTTGCAGCCACCAGGTTGATTCGATACCTAAGTAAGAATTAAAAAAGACGATTATTCTGAATTGTAATATACCATATGTGCGCAGAATGAAACTGTGTAGTGGCTAAAGAAATCCCTTGCATGAGTCTTGATTTTTCAATTAACTCACTAGGTGGTCTTTAGCAAGCCAGTTTCTCTCAACTTCCGCTCCCCCATTTACTGTGAACAGTTCTACCAGGGGGGTTGTTTTAAGGACCACAGCTAGCTAAAGCATGTGAAGCGCTTTGAACACATGACAGTGCCATACAATTATTACTATGAACAGGTGAGCAGTGACTATCCCAGAGTACATAGCTATCTTTCACTTAGCATTATGAGGCAGCAAGATAGCACATATCTTTTCTCATTTGGTTCCATTTCTTGGGTTATGTTACATAAATCTCTCTCTTGCTTACCTACCACATGTCCCTGCAATAGGAGAACCATCTACAGAGTAGACTTTGAGAGAAAAACACAGATGCCATGCAAAACAGTTACTAATCACCCAATAGAGAGCATGCTGAATTTGGTTCTGAATATAAAGAGATTCAATGAGTTCAAAGGGCACTTTTCACCGTTCAGAAGCAACTGTTACTTAGAAAGAAAGACAAACACTTGAATGGATGCTCATTTCTGTTCACAAGGGTGCGTATGTGAAAAGAAACTGTTATGCATGAGCTGCAGGCATGAGACAAAAAGGTGGAGCACGACCTCAAGCAGCAAACAGCAGCACTGACTCCTTGTTCAGTCACTATAGAAACTGGAAGGAAATAGAAGTATAGGTCCTGGCAGCTGCTCTGTATAATAGACACTAGTTTCAGTGCATCTTCAGCAACTGCATCCTTCCATATTAATTACTCTGCAGCTTCCTCAAGCAGGAAGCTGAACAGAGCTCTACAACAGCTGACAACAATTGGCTACTTCTCACATCAGACACAACTGCTGGAACTAATGTTAAGAATGGCACTCTTATGTAGCATTTCCTGAAGAGAACAGGGCATTAAAAAAAAAAAATCATCCAGATGCATAACTGGCCTCAAAGGCTTGAACTTTTGTTAGTCATTAATCAGCACAGCAGAGACACAGGTGGCGCTGTGGGTTAAAGCCTCAGCGCCTAGGACTTGCCGATTGAAAGGTCGGCGGTTCGAATCCCTGCGGCGGGGTGCGCTCCCGCTGCTCGGTCCCAGCGCCTGCCAACCTAGCAGTTCGAAAGCACCTCCGGGTGCAAGTAGATAAATAGGGACCGCTTACCAGCGGGAAGGTAAACGGCGTTTCCGTGTGCAGCTCTGGCTCGCCAGATGCAGCTTTGTCACGCTGGCCACGTGACCCGGAAGTGTCTCCGGACAGCGCTGGCCCCTGGCCTCTTAAGTGAGATGGGCGCACAACCCCCAGAGTCTGTCAAGACTGGCCCGTACGGGCAGGGGTACCTTTACCTTTTAATCAGCACAGCAATGCCACCCCAACACATTATCACCTGTTTGAGACTCTGGGTTAAAAATTTGACTACTGGGTTAAAAATTTGATTCAAAAATCAGAATAGCTTCATCAGTGTCACACAGGTAAGTTTATGGGTTACGCAACAGAGAAGCTCAGTTCAGTTGAATTTCTGCATATGCCCCACAAATGTGTGTGTAATTTAGCTTTGCTCTAGGCAATGAGGGTATCATCAGTGGCAGAGCTTCATGTTCCGGCACTGGGGGGCGGAGAGAAGGCGGGGGCATGGCACCCAGCACGGGTGGGGAGGCAACCGCGATGGCATCCCAGTGGGGCGGTGCGCTCCCCCCGCACTCCTCTTCCTCCGCCAATGGGTATCATTGTAGTAACTAAAGAAAAATATGAGCCAGCCTGATATAATCTGGCATGCCAGTCACAAATACAAGGTTCTCATCAACTGCAAAATCCAATACCACATGTAACACAAGTAACATTCTCAGTTCAGCCAGTAATCTCCTACTTGGAAAAAATGAGCATCAGTCAGCAAACCTAAGTTATGTACCATGGTTTTATTTCCTGAGAAGTCCAAGTCTATCCCATTTCAGCAAAAGAAAGATCACTTTGCTAAAAATAGATTAAATGAACAGAAACATCCGAGTGGCTGGGTTCTAACACTGTGGCATGACAATTGACTCAACTCAATATGTCTCAAGAACATCACATCTTTCTTTTTTATGTAATGTCACTCATATCTGAAACTGGACTGTATGAAAGAGCCCTTTCACTTGCATGGCGTGGCATTCTTAAGTTTTCCCTTTAACTGGGTGTACAAGGCACCTTTATTTCACCTGACATTCTCCCCAAAGGGTTGCTCTATGTTGCTCCTCCACACCACTTTTCTCCAAGACATACTATCTAGGACTGGATGATGTAGCGGGTGAGGACCAGACCGCGGTGGCGTCTTCTACTGGAGGTATATCGCGAGTGAAACTACGTACTGCCGCTCCTAAGTCTCTTTGCCACCAGTGCCCAGCATGCCGAGGGAGAACCAAGCTGCAGATGGATGCTTGTAGCAGAGGGACTCAGGAGCGGTGGTGGTTTCACTTGTGATACACTGCTGGGTGAAACAGCCATCTCACTCTGGCCCTCATACCACAGAGGGCCGATGTAGCTTGTTCCTCCCTTGTGCTCGTGCGGGCAGGCACCCCCTTTAGACTTCTCCACTGAGGGGAATGTGGCTGCCTGTCCCTCAGTGGCGAAGTCTAACAAAGCCCCCATCCTGCCTCCGGCTCACACAAGCCGGGATGGGGGCTCCTTTACTCTTCTCCATTGAGGAGCGCATTCACAACATATTGATGATGGTTCACAACATAAAAATATAAGATAAAAACACAAAGTACATAATAAAAAAGCAAACACAAACCACCAACGCCCATCCCACAAACACATTTAAAAGGTCTTATAATATTAATCAGCCAAAGGCTCTTTATGGAGAAATATTTTCACCTGGCACCTAAAGATATGCAAAGACACCAGGTGAGTCTCCTTAGGAAGAGCATTCCACACATAGAAAGTCACCACAGAAAAGACCTGATCTTGTGATGCCAGACCTCTCATGGAGGCACACAAAGGTGGCCTCAGGACTTCCTGTTTGGCTGCTTTAGCGAATGGCTGCCCATTACATCAGAGCCATCTCACACGGAATATTTTGATGATGAAATGGGAGTAATCATCCAACCTTCCCAGGGTCGGGGGGTGGCAAGGAGCAGCTTCACCAGCAGATCACCCAAGGCTTGCTCCTGGTCCGGAAGGAATGAGGGGGCAGGGGGCACTGGGTGTAAAGCACCATGCGTTTCTTTGGCAAGTCTCCAAAGCTGTCGCCATGAGCAACGAATACCTGCTTTTTTAAGATGAAATTTGGACTTAATTAACAGGCATGCTCTAAGCGAGGGGAGATAAAGTATTCTGCTAACTGATTCAGCCACTGGAGTGTCAAAGGATTTGAGTGGAAGAAGGATTACCATTATTATGGGACTGGTATGTCAGAACGGAGGGGGGGGGGTGAGCCTCCATTATTATTTTTTTATATATTTTGTATTTGTTATCTTATTTGGCAAATCTCCCTGGAAGGACTGACTGCCTGACTGTTTGAGTAAGCAAGTAGGACTGGAAAGAAAGAGTATTTCATTATTGTTATAATTATGGTTTAACTATAGAATTAACCGTGTGGAACTGGTTTGTGAATTTTGCAATCACTTTCAATGGATCAATAAAAAAGAATAGGTGATGGAAATTATGGTTTCTAGCTAAAGTACAGGCTTATTTGTCTTGGAAGGAGATCAACATCAGAATGTCTTATTTGGAACTATCTGGACTAATTAAGAGAAGCAACACAATTGTGAGATCGTCACTCCCCGAACCTTAGAGCATGGGAAGTCAACCAAAGACTTAACATTTGGCATAAAATTTAGACTGTTTGATTATTTTATAATTTGGAATGTTTTTAATGTGGCTTTTATTGGCTTGTTAAAATGGAAAACTTAATAAATATTATTTAAAAAAGAAAAAAACAACAACAAAACAAAAACAAAGGTGGCCTCAGATGATAATCTCAAGGCCCAGGTTGGTTCATATGGAGAGGTATTGCATCCCGAGCCTGAAATGAGGACTCTCTCTATCATGGGAAGAACTTTCTTTAGCAAGCAAAAACTCATTAAAAAACTTAAGCATCAGGGCCACAAGCGCCCCCTGCCCCCCCAAGAAATCTACAACACTGTGAAAGTTAGCAAACTGCCTTCATAACACTCACTAAATGTAAGAACAACAAGTTAGAAAGGACAAATTGACATTTTGCCTTCTGGCATTATTATAGTGTGGAGAATCAAGCGGGCAATCGCAGATTAGTAGAGAAGTTGAAGTGGTCTAATACAAGTGAGACTATGGCCATGCAGAAAGGCTGAGGAAAAGCACAAGGGGCAGAAAAAGGAATTTTCTCAGTACCTGTACATAATGTAGCAGAGTTGGTCAAGTGTGGCAGAATTCATGCTGAGAAGTGCTGGATAGAAGACTCCAGTAGGAAGCATAATAACCAAGGGGAGGTTGTACTTCAGATATATATCAGATACCTACAAGTAGGAAAGATAGCTGTATAAGCTTGTATTCTCAGCTCTCTGCCCTTAGCACATTACCTTCACAGGAAAAACAGAGGAACAGCCTTGTTCTTGCCTATTCAGACATTAGTCTCAGTCTACAACATTATATATAGACGTTCTACTTTAGAGGCAAACATGGGCTTCAAACAATCTACCCACTTTTTTCCTTTGGATTTCTCTTTCTCTGCCTCCCCCTCAAATTATCAGAACCTCCCTCAGGATTGTCAAATACATAACGTCTAAAGATATTAAACAAATTTGCAGTGTGAACAGCTTACATACTGTCTCATAGAAATCCAGGATAACATTCATCAACAAAGTAGAGTTGTTCTCCAAGCACAGACCAACAGTTGAGAGCCTGTTTACAAAGTGAATGAGCTCTGCCAAGGAGCTTATCAGGTCAACTTGGGTGGTGTTCCTGCAACAAAACAAGATAGATATCAGCCTTAGCATCTAGTAGGAAGAGAATGGTTGTGCCCATGTGAGCTGCATTATTGCTTGATTGCCTGTGTTCTAGAGGTGTACCACTTTGTAAAGATTATACTTACAACACATCAACATTTGATTCTGTTGCCATGTCTGCTTGCATGTGGCAATTCAGCATGTTCAGTAACAGTTCCCTTAGGCTTTCAAGAACTTCATACTATGGAAGAGCAAAAAACAAAAAAATGGACCCATTGTATTTCAGATTTGGGGGAGCTCCATACCGGCAGTACTGCAATAATATGCTTGAAAAGGTTTTTAAAGCTCAGGTTATCCATACACATAAGTTTAAGAATTCTCCTAGGGTGCTTCAGTAGCCTGCAGTTGTGATGTTAGCCCCCAGAGAGATAGGAGATAAAAGCAGAGAAAAATTATAGGAAACTTGCATACTTCCAGCTGAAGGAAGAAAAGCAGCAACCATTCTTATTGCTATGGTGCTGTATTTGTAATTCCAAAAGGCTAGTTCACACATAATGCTCAATGTTATGTGCATTATTGTTATAATGCACTAGTGTTATATGTGACTGAAGCGAGCTTGCTTGGTAACCACCAATGATTGTTGCAAGCTAGGATTCCTAGTTTGTGCGTAGCAAAAAGCAGAGATTCTGTACGTCCAATTAAGGCTCATTCAACTAGTTTACATACAACAAGAAATTCATCTGAGTCTGACAAGTATTTTGTCTCCTTCCTTTAACAAGGATAGCAATCCCAAACATATTCAAGGATTTGTCTTGTATCAACCGCAATGCACCTGGTATTTTGCTCCCAACTGCCCTACTCTTGGGCACCTCAGACAAACATATTTCCTAGTTGTATGTCAGGGATCAAATTTGGTAATTCTTACATGCCAAAGCAGACATTCACTGGCCACCTTCCCTCCATTACCTTAAAATAAAGAGATGATATGGAAAAAAGCTTCAACAATGGCTGGTAGAGATAAGTCTTCATTTCTGAAAGGAAAGAAACAAAAAAGGAACAGAGAGTTTGAAGCAGGCCTGTCTGGACCACAAAGCAGGGTAAGATTGGTTAGGCTGCATCACATACCTGAGAAGGTGTTGGGAGAGATCCATCTCGCCAGCTGCAGGACCTGTGACTGACAGCAGCAGCCATCCCAGAAGCGCAGACTCTTCCACAAGAATTCTTCGCAGGCCAAGAAACCCCTCTGAAAGGCACAACAGACGCTGCTAAAGATTCTTGAAAGCCAGCCCTTTTCATGCACCCAGCCTGACAGTGCTCTTCCACAGCAGAAAATACCTAAGAAGGCCAAGACAGATAACTTCTAAGAATTCAAGGGATAAGCTAGTGAAGCAGATTAGTTGGGCTGCCATCTTAAAAGTACTTTGCTAGGGATAGCAAAAGTTTCTAATAATTCAAGTGATCTTCTTTGGCTGAAGAGCCTCTACCGCTCCTCCTAAAAAGCAGATCCCAAATTACTTTTGTTCATGCCACTCTTTTCTGCTTCCCAGTTTTCCTTCTTCAGGAACCCTATTTCTTGACTGCACAGATTTAGGCTGTGTCACTCACCACCTGCCCCTGGATGCCCTTTCTGTTTCCTTCATCATGCAGCTGTTAGGAAAAAAATAAGGAGAGCTGCAATTTGGCCACCACTGTCCTTTGATAAGGAAGCCCACAGCTGTGTAATTAATTTGGATAGCTTCATGACTTTCAATAGAATAGTTTTTTACTTATGGTTTATTAGGGTTTTCACATTACTACAATAGAATAGTACAGCCCCTTCGTCTCTTCCCACCTCCCTGCTTCTCTCCCTCCTGTGCTTTTTTAAAAAAAGCTACAGTATTTTCATTTCTGGCATACCATTATTTAACATCCTACTAACAGAATATTGATGTTTTAGTCAAGGCATAGAATGGTGGTGGACAAAAGACAATGTCCAAGGAATGATGGGATGAGAATCACATATGAACTAACTTGCAAGAAACATTCTGCTTTGAAGACTTCCTCTAAGAAGACCTTGAAGTTCAATTCATCTTCCTGGTTCATCCTCTTATACCAAGGGCATCCTGAATCATGAGACAAAGGGGTAGAACATTGCTTATCCTCCAAGTTCTTATTCTCTTACATTCCCAAGTTTTCACCTTTGTATATAGTCTGCCACCCATTTTGCCTTGGCACAGTTGAGGTACACTGAGATGGTGACCTGTGTCTGTGCTGTACCAAGTCAGATATTTGGAGAGGGGATGGACTCATAAGATGAAATGCTTTTCTGTACAAAAAATGTTCTGCAGATAGAAAACTCGCATATTAGGTTAAAGCTCAGCTCTCCAAGATCTATAATGCAGCAGAACAATCAATCAATCAATCAATCAATCATGTGAGCTCTCACATCTCAGACACAAGATTATCTCTGAGAGAACCAGGCCGTAGCCTAGATCTAAGGCATCAGTTTCTCCTATGTGGGAATCAAATTAGTCTCCCTACCTTCTTTTAATGTATGGCCCATCCAGTAATGCATCCTCCTAGAGACTGATTTATCTTTGAGGCTGAAGTAGTGGAGCAACAGAGGATTGCCTATCACCGCTCCTATTTGGGCTGGAGGCTGGAAGAGAAGCCAGAAGAAATGTTCAGAAGGGAACACAAAAACTCAGACTTACAGTGCTCCACCACGATGAAAGCAAATCTCATGTTAGCAGAGTCTGTTCACGGAACGTAAACCAGGACTAATTGGAGGGTAATTATCCTTGCAAGCCACCCCCAGTTTTGATTTTAACAGAATGCCTCATTTAATCAGCAGTATTTTTTTTTTTAAAATCTTCAGTTTATAGAAAAGCCATTGCTTCTAAGAACACATATACTAGAGATCTCACATAACCAGAATTGAACAGGTTGGTTCAAGTCAATGGAAAATTTAGAGCCCTCCCACCACATCCCAACCCATGGTTCTTCGACCCACTTGCTCTTCTTTGCCTGTCCATACCCTTGCTGCCAACAGAATGCAGGTCCTCACGTCCCTAAGTGTTTTGCATAGCCAAAAGGAACCTTGCCTCACAGAAGTTGCTTAATCAACATGGTTGCTGCACCCTGAGCAAGCAGAACATATGGCTATTCCTTGGCACTACCCTAGCACAGCTGCTGCCCATCCAACTCCCCTAATAGTAGCCATCCCACATCTGGCTGTAGTGAATAAAGAGATGGATCAGGAAATAGGGCCTTCACCATTGACTTGGCTGATGTACAAGTTCATTTTGCTCCTCCCTGGACTGTTTCCGTTCAAGCTAGTGTTTTCAAAAACTAGCATCAGAGTTTCCTTGTTTTCTTTTTGAATTACATCTTTTAGATTGCAAGTCTGTGGGCAGGAACTGTCTTGTTCTTAATCTGTGTAAGTGCTTAGTAAATCTTAGTATAAATATAGTTCATAAGCCACCCACACCAAAGGATGAAGTCTAGTCGCGTCTAATTAAAAATCCATCATGTAGCTAGCTATCTTACACTTTTAGCAAATAGCTCCAATGTGGCATTAAATATACATATTTTCCACCAAATATGTGCAATTTCATATTCTGTAGGCTTTGCTCTACCTCTCTTTTAAATCAGAACCAGTGAAGGCGGTGAAGGTCCGGTGTGAGTGTCTGGAGGTGGTTGGAGGATGGATGGCGGCTAACAGATTGAGGTTGAATCCTGACAAGACAGAAGTACTGTTTTGGGGGGACAGGATACGGGCAGGTGTTGAGGATTCCCTGGTCCTGAATGGAGTAACTGTGCCCCTGAAGGACCAGGTGCGCAGCCTGGGAGTCATTTTGGACTCACAGCTGTCCATGGAGGCACAGGTCAAATCTGTGTCCAGGGCAGCTGTTTACCAGCTCCATCTGGTACGTAGGCTGATACCCTATCTGCCTGCGGACTGCCTCGCTAGAGTGGTGCATGCTCTGGTTATCTCCCGCTTGGACTACTGCAATGCGCTCTACATGGGGCTACCTTTGAAGGTGACCCGGAAACTACAACTAATCCAGAATGCGGCAGCTAGACTGGTGACTGGGAGCAGGAGACCATATAACACCAGTCTTGAAAGACCTACATTGGCTCCCAATACATTTCCGAGCACAATTCAAAGTGTTGGTGCTGACCTTTAAAGCCCTAAACGGCCTCGGTCCAGTATATCTGAAGGAGCGTCTCCAACCCCATCGTTCTACCCAGACACTGAGGTCCAGCACCGAGGGCCTTCTGGCGGTTCCCTCACTGCGAGAAGCCAAGTTACAGGGAACGAGGCAGAGGGCCTTCTCGGTAGTGGTGCCCTCCCTGTGGATTGCCCTCCCACCAAATGTCAAAGAGAACAAGAACTACCAGACTTTTAGAAGACATCTGAAGGCGGCCCTGTTTAGGGAGGCTTTTAATGATTGATGTAGTACAGTATTTTAATATTTTTTTTGGAAGCCTCCCAGAGTGGCTAGGGAAGCCCAGCCAGATGGGCGGGGTATGTATAAATATAAATAAATAAATAAATAAATAAATAAATAAATAAATAAATAAATAAAAATAATTTGTTACATTATGCTTTTTGCCATGTTTCAAATCTCTCACCTATTGTGCACACATAGTGCCTCTTTTCCACTCTGAATATTTCATTCAAAGCAGTTTAGTTAAGCCCTCATTTTAAGTGGTTTTTTGGGGGGGCAGGTGAATGAATTGTTGCACATCTACAGTAACATTATGACTACAGTACCACAGTATCTCACTTAACTGTTGCACTGGTGTTAATATTCACCTTTAACCATTCCTTTTTGTTTAGAATCCATGCTTCCAGGTTAAGTTACAGAAAAAATTGCATGAGTAAGCAAAAACCCTATGGCTAGAAATTAGGAGAAAGGCCATGATGGTTGTTTAACAGAAGGCTACAATAATCTTTACATTCATATTTTTACATTAAATTGGAATCATTGTCAAACATTCTTAATTGTTTTAAAGCTGTGTTTCATTTGGGGTCTATTTGACCTCTGCATTAAATTAGTAAAGTGCTATTCATAAACCTACCTCTAAATATTGAATGTTCTGCAGAAGCTGGGGGAAGGTCTGTAGCTGTTCCAACGAAAAGAATTTATGCTTTTCACTCTCAGCTAAGCTTTCTGCATTGGAGCTGCATACAGGCGGAATCAACTTTGTATTCCTTTCCTATGGAGAAAACAAAATGCCAAAATTAAACGGCTCACAGCTACATTTCTAGATTATGCCTCTGTCAACCCTAATCCCAATTTCAGCTATCATATTATCTTCCAAATCTTTTCTAAAGTTGTGCCTTCAGTGATTAATTTTCTTTACAATTCTGTAAAGGTGGAAGAAGAAAACCAAACAGTATTTCAAGCTTTGTGTGCTTTAAATATTCAGTAAAAGGTTTACACTCCTCCTTAAAGTCTGCCTCTTCCTGATCAGAAATATAATAATAATAAATGTGTGAGCTTCACATATTGCATTCCATTTATAATGTAACTGAAAAAATAAATGACCACAGAGCATCTGTTGCTATAGCAAGTGTGAATCCAATAATAATCAGAACAGGAGTCTACTAAAAGCGTCATGTAAGCTACTCTAAACTTTTTCAAATATGAAAATATAATAAAGTTATTCAACACTTGCTACCATCAGGAAACCCTTTCCATATCTGAGTGGACAGAGATTCTCATGCCATCACTGACACTAACTAGTTGTCAATAAAGTAAATAAAATTAGCATGCACACTTGTAGCCCAATAACTGCATTCAAACTATCCTCAGCAACAAACCTTCTTCTGAGATTGGGGATACTCCATGCATTTCAAAGTTAGCTGGGATGCAGATGGTGTTCCGTGAATTCGCAGTTTTAAGTTGTCAATTGCTGTTTTCCACGGATGTGAAAAAGTCCTAAATGACATCTGGCGGGGGAAGAAGAAGATTGGTTTTGTTGAGATGAAGTTCCTTTTCTGTGGCAAATGGAGGGTATCCTCAAATGCTTTGACTCTGCACTTGCTCCAACAGGCTACGCAAATCAAACTTTTTACTGCCAACATGTGTGGAAGAGAACCTCTCCACTTTTGGGACATAACATAACAAATTGAACCATGAATGCTCAAACTGTCCTTGATAGAAGAGGGACTGCAACCCTTAATAGCAAAAACAGCAGGCATTGGGGGAAAATTGATATGGGTGATATCAAAACCCAAATATAACTGAGAGCATACAACCACCCCCAACTTTTCCCAGCAATGGGAATCACCCCTCCAGGGCAGGTAAACTATCCTCCATTCAGCGTGGAAGAGGAACTTTGCATACTAAGTCCAATGTTCTATTTACCTACAGTGGAGGAGGGTATCATTGAACAGGATGCTCTATACCATCCATGTACTCAACAATTAGACTGGTACCATAAACAACTAGGAATTCCATGCAGATGAGTGAGCTAGTTGGTGGTGAAAGGACATGTAGCTCACTCCTTACCCAGCAACTTTGTTTTCATGTTTGCTGTGGAGGAAAGCAAATTTGTTTCTTCATTATAGAGCAGGCTGACAAATCTGCCAGTCTGCTTTAAAAAAACACAGAAGAACAAAAAAGGTAGCTCAGCTGATCCATTGGCCAGGTAAGCTCTGTGCTTCAGGCCTAGTAGGAGCAGCCCAGCAAACCTCAACAAAGTTTATTGGCAGAGGAGAACTCAGTGTGCTGCTCTGGTTCACCAGAAGCAGCTTAGTCATGCTGGCCACATGACCTGGAAGCTGTACGCCGGCTCCCTCGGCCAATAAAGCGAGATGAGCGCCGCAACCCCAGAGTCAGTCATGACTGAACCTAATGGTCAGGGGTCCCTTTACAATACTGTCTTATTTATTTCATTGTACAGTACATTGATTATTGCTTTCATTTTATGGATCAATGGTCATAGATAGTAAAATTCATGTTAAATTGCTGTTTTAGGTGTGTTTTTTTTTTTAAGTCTGGAATGGATTAATTCGTTTTGCACTACTTTCTATGGGAAAGCGTGCCTTGGTTTTGGAACGGACTTCCGGAACAGATTAAGTTTGAGAACCAAGGTACCACTGCACTTCAAAAGTAACTCATGAAGGATTTTTTATAACTATTATTGTCTGGTAGAGATTACAACAATCACATGACACTCTTTGCTTCACCTTCATTATTAGTTTAATATTAAGCAACGTGATATGCAAAGTTTAAGAATTCAGTTATGTGTACACCAGTTCCAATCTAACTGTTTCTTCCTCATCAATGAGTAGTTTAATAATTTGGCAACACTGAATTCAGATGCCTAGTCTCCCAGCGCAGATCTCACAGCACAGATCTCATTTGAAAGCATCCTCACCTTTGTTTTTGTAGGCAAAGTTATTGTTACCATTTCAGGAGCAAAGATCTTGTACTTCCATAGCAGAGTCTGCAGAGAATCTGATGTCTGAAAAGAAATGAGTTCGATGTTGTTGCCCCTGATAATGTTCAAACATAGTAGCTGAGAAACTATGAAACCCACTGCATCAGTGCTTTTTTTCTGGCGGTGGCAGGATGGACGGACGGGGGACGGCGACACATACCCCTAAACATTTTGTGAATCTAAGTTTGGCCTCATTGAGGGGCAGTATTTCAACCTGAGCAGGGTAATGAAAGTGCCCCTAAACAAATTCCTTTTTAGAAAAAAAAAGCACTGCACTGCATTAGACATAGCAAATCTCTAGCCATGACCCTACAAATAGGAGGTGGAGGGCTATACCAATGCCAAGCAAATGCTGTTGTGACAGACAGCAAGCCAGACCAGAATATGGTGATGCAGTCCCTCAGAATTCCAGCAGAATTCTCTCTGATTAGCTACCACCACAACGGCCAGCCAGAGGGGCGAGTGTGGAGCAGCACTTTGGGAGGGAGAATAAAAGGAGGGGTTTCTGAATGAGTTTTTAGATAGGGGTAGCGAAGGGAAAAAGCAGGAGGACAGGGTTTAGTTTGAGAGATAGAAGTTGATTTGAGATGAGAGATAGGGATTAGGATAGGGTTTGTCTGAGAGAATTGGTTCTGATTTGAGTCGAACATCAGCTCTGAGGAGACTATCTATAGCAAGAGGAAGGAGCCTCAGTTTAGATAGGAAGACTGGGTTGAGTGTCTGGCGAAGGTATACAGACAGCATTTAACTGGAGGGCTGAGTCTGAGCCAGGAGAGGTAGAAGCTATGGGAATACAGGCTACCTGGGTCTCATTCCTGCCAGGATGGGAGAGGTCTTCTAGGTAAGGAAGACTCCCAAGCCAGTAACAAGGGGTGAGGTGATCCTCTGGGTTTGGTATACTAATCAGAATACCTCAGGAATCAGATTGTTGAAAAAGTGGGTAACTGATGAAAAGTGCACCTTGCTCATGAACCAAATTAATTAATAAACTGTGAAGGAAGTTGTGCTGCGTTAAAAGCATTAACCTGAAACATCTGTCATAACTAAGTAAAATGAGAGAGAAGTAACAGAAACTGAACAACTGATTTCTGAGTAACTGAAATTTCAGAAAAAATGTGCATATACTGTGCCTAAACAAGTAGACTTATACCTGAAGATGGGCCATCTCCTGTCTCAACTTTCTTTCACCAAACTCTTTTTCTGGAAATAAAACTTTTTTTGTTTGATCAACTCCTGCCTGAGACTCCCTGAGCTTTTCGTTTACACAGTTCTGGTGAGAAATATAAGCACAGAAGAAACCTTCTGAGGAACAAAGGTAGGAAATAAAGCATATACTGTGTTGGCCTGAATATAAGCCTCACTTTTTTTCCAAATTCTGACCGTGAAGTTAAAGTGCGGCTTAAATTTGCGACCTTACAAAATGCGTTTTTACAATATTGCTGCTGAAACAGACATATGGTAAAACAGAACAAAAAAAAACGTTTTATTGCCAATTTGCGAGCTTGAGATGGTTCATTTGCCATTTATGGGTATGAGTGCCTGCGGAATTGTAGCAATTGAATAGGGATTTGCGATTTTAGTGATTGTACGGTAACTTTTGCAGGCTTGCAAGATCAAAGGCTTAAATTGGCTCGGAGTTACAATTCTACCAACCGCAGCGATTTTCAGCCTGTAACCCAATTTTAAGGGAGTGGTTTATATATGGGTATTGTCTCCCCTCCCACCAATTTTAAAGGTGTGGCTTATTTGCGGGTACAGCTTATATTTGGACCAATATGGTAAATTGAAAACATTTGCGGATGACCTTGTGATAACGGTTGAAGATCCTATAAACTTATTACCAAAAGTATTAGAAAAAATACTGGAATTTGGAGAAGTATCAGGTTTTTAACTGAATAAAAATAAGACTAAGCTTTTAGTGAAGAACATTTCAGAGCAAGATAAAGACAGAGATAAGTATATAAAAGAAAGTTAAATATTTGAATAAGAAGAGAGGAGTGGTGATTTATGCAAAGGAGAGCCTGTCACCTAAATTTTTATTTAAGGATGAACAAGGAAGAATTTTGGCAATCGAGATACAATATCAAGGAGAGAAGTTTTTGATATTAGGAATTTACGCACCAAATGAGGGGAAATCGGAATTTTATAAGAAGTTGCATGAGAGCGTCCTGGACTATCTGGACTATGACAACATCATTATGATGGGAGACATGAATGGCGTGGTATCAACTAACATGGATAAGTCACAAAATCAAAATGTGACAAAAGATGGCAGACTACCTAAGACCTTTTTCGAACTGACTGACAATATGGACTTGATTGACATTTGGAGGACAAAGAACCCCTTGGGAAGAGAAGGAACATTCTTTTCTGAAGCCCAACTGACATGGACGAGAATCGACCAAATATGGATATCTAGAGGTCTGGCATCTAAGACCAGAAAGGTGGAAATCTGCCCAAAGACCTGCTCCGACCATAATGCAGTAAAGATGGATATGACACTACTACCTACCGGCTCCTTTAGATGGAAGATGAATGACAATTTGTTTAGAGATCAGGAGATTACCAAGAAGGCCCAAAAAGTCCTGAAGGATTATTTTGAGATGAATTTGAACACCACAGTGGAAAAAAGAACTATCTGGGATGCAAGCAAGGCCGTGATGAGGGGGTTCCTGATACAACAGAATGCTGTAAAGAAGAGGACGCAAAATGAGAAAAAAGATAAGATTCTGGAGAAAATTAAAGAATTGGAGAAGAAGTTGAGATCAAACCCGAAGTCACAGCCGATCCTGAGAGAAATTAAACTCTATCAAGCACAATATTCCAAATTGATAAACCAGGAAATAGAGTGGAAAATTAAACTAATGAAACAAAGAACATTTGAATTGGCGAATAAATGTGGGAAACTGCTAGCATGGCAGTTGAAGAAGAGACAAAAACTAAATACAGTTACAAATTTAGAGATTGAAGGAAGAAACATTCAGAACCCTGCTGATATTAGAAAGTGCTTCCAGAGATATTTTAAAAAACTATATACCCAAGGGCTGCAAGACGAGGTTGAGATAAAACAATTTTTGGAAAAGAATGGACTACCAAAATTGTCACAAGAAAATAGATCAATCCTGAACTGTAAAATAACACGACAAGAGGTTGAACAAGCCATTCAGAACATGCAATTGGGCAAATCTCCAGGGCCAGATGGGCTTACCTCCAAGTACTATAGGACATTGAAAGACTATCTGATACAACCACTAATGGAGGTTAGCAATGAAATTTTGGAGGGGAAAAAGGCACCAGAAACGTGGAAAGCGTTTATCACATTGATACCAAAATTAGAAACTGAAAAGACACAACTCAAGAACTACCGCCCCATCTCCCTCCTGAATGTGGATTACAAAATATTTGCAGATATTTTAGCAAGTAGATTTAAAAAAGTTTTAAATGAAGTAATTCACAAGGACCAGGCAGGCTTTCTCCCAGGTAGACATTTGTTTGCCAATACAAGGAACATCATTGATATTTTGGAACTTTTGCAAACAAATATCAATACAAAAGCTGTGCTAATTTTTATAGATGCGGAGAAGGCCTTTGATAATATTTCTTGGAAATTTATGAAGAAAAATCTGGAAGGAATGGGAGTGGGACGGGGTTTTGAAAATGGGATAGATGCAATTTATTCAGATCAAAAGGCTAAATTGATAGTTAACAATGTGATTACAGAAGAGTTCAAAATTGAAAAAGGAACACGACAAGGCTGTCCCATATCCCCTCTGTTATTTATTTCGGTCCTGGAGGTGCTCTTGAACATGATTAGAGGGGACCGGTTGGTTGAAGGAATTCAGGTCGGAGCGAAACAATATAAACTTAAAGCGTTTGCAGATGACCTAGTTTTGACTCTACAGAAGCCAGAATCTAGTACGAAAAAAGTATTACAACTGATTCAAGAGTTTGGTCGGGTGGCGGGATTTAAATTAAACAAGCAGAAAACTAAGGTACTGGGAAAAAATTTGACAGTTACAGAGTCAGAACGGTTTCAGGAAGAGACAGAGTTAAACGTGGTTAAAAAAGTAAAGTACCTAGGGGTAAACATAACAGCAAAAAATCTGAGTCTATTTAAGGATAATTATGAGAAATGCTGGTCAGAAATTAAGAGAGATTTAGAAAGTTGGACAAGACTGAAACTTTCCTTGTTAGGCCGAATCGCTGCTGTAAAGATGAATGTATTGCCAAAAATGCTGTTTTTGTTTCAAACATTACAGATTGTGGACAAAACAGAGTGCTTCCGGAAGTGGCAGAGAGACATTTCTAAATTTGTCTGGCAGGGCAAAAAGCCCAGAATTAAGTTTAAGATACTAACTGATGCGAAAGAAAGAGGGGGCTTTGCCCTGCCAGACTTAAGGCTGTATTATGAATCAGCAGCTTTCTGCTGGTTAAAAGACTGGCTGCTTCTTGAGGACACTGATGTATTAGATTTGGAAGGTTTTGACAATGCGTTTGGTTGGCATGCATATTTATGGTACGACAAGGTTAAGATTCACAAGGCTTTCAAGAATCATATTGTCAGAAAAGCAGTGTTTAATGTCTGGACAAAATACAAAGACTTATTGGAAAATAAAACTCCAAGGTGGCTTTCACCTTTGGAAGCTAAGGCCCGTAAAAGGCTCAATATGGAGGCCAAATGGCCAAAGTATTGGGAAATATTAGAAAAAGATGGGGACAATTGGAAATTGCAGAGTCAGGAGAAAATGAAAGACAAAGTCCGAGACTGGTTACATTATGCTCAGATTAAAGAAGTTTTCAAACTTGATAAAAAGCTAGGATTCCAGGTGGAAAAATCGAAGTTAGAAACGGAATTGTTAGAGCCTAAGACTAAGATACTCTCAAGAATGTATAACTTGCTGTTAAAATGGAACACACAAGACGAAACGGTTAAATCAGCTATGATAAAATGGGCACAGGACATTGGGTATAATATTATGTTTGAGGACTGGGAAAGGTTGTGGACTACTGGGCTGAATTTCACTGCATGTAATGCTTTGAAAGAAAATGTAATGAAAATGATATATAGATGGTACATGACCCCAGTCAAACTTGCAAAAATATACCACTTGTCTGATAACAAATGTTGGAAATGTATGGGAAATGAAGGAACGTTCTTTCACCTCTGGTGGACTTGCCCTAGAGTGAAGGCTTTCTGGGAAATGATATATAATGAGCTGAAAAAGGTATTTAAGTATACCTTCCCTAAGAAACCAGAGGCCTTCCTTTTGGGTATTGTCAGCCAAGGGGTGCTAAAGAAGGACCGAACATTTTTAATGTATGCAACAACAGCAGCAAGGATACTTGTCGCTAAGCATTGGAAAACCCAAGATCTACCCACACTGGAAGAATGGCAGATGCAACTGATAGACTACATGGAACTGGCCGAGATGACTGGCAGAATCCGAGATCTGGGAGAGGAGACAGTAGAAGAAGACTGGAAAAAATTCAAGATTTATTTGCAAAAATATTGTAAATTGTATGAATGTTAAGCAGGATGCTTGATTATAAACAATTTGGCACCATTAAAACAGATGAGGTGAATTATGAAGACAAGTTAAATTTAAGAAAAAACAATTTTTTAAGATAATTATTAGGCTAAGTTTAATTTGCTATAGAGGGAAATAAATGTATCTAAAATTTGAGATATAACATTGGAAAAATAGACAGCCAGGATGGAGACAAGGTGAGAAAATGCTGGTTTAATTTTTATAATTTGGAACGCAGGAGCGGGAGATGTGAGGAAGTCCAAAGGAGATAAGAAAAGATGTTATGATATGTAATATTTTTGTTTGTTTATTTATATTGTAATTAAAAAACTCTTAATAAATTTTTTTTTAAAAAAAGTTAAATATTTGGGAATATGATTGACAGCCAAGAATATTAGTATATTTAAAGACAACTATGAAAAACTATGGAAAGAAATAAAAAGGAACATAGAAATTTGGGGAAGGATGAGTTTGTCATTATTAGGTGGAATTTCAGTGATCAAAATGAACGCATTGCCAAAAATGTTGTTTTTATTTCAGTCAATCCTGGTGGTAAGCAATGTGAGCTGCTTCAAAGAATGGCAAAAAGACATTTCAAGATTTATCTGGATAGGGGAAAAACCCAGAATTAAACATAAATTATTAATAGATGTTAGAGGAGATTTCTCTCTACTGGATTTAAGATTATATTATGAAGCATCTTGCATCTGCTCGATCCGGGATTGGATAAATTTAACAAATGCTGATTTATTGGATTTGGCAATAGATTTGGTTGGCATGCATATTTATGGTATGCCTTACCATAAGGCAAAAGTTCATAAAGGTTTTTATACTCACATAATAAGAAACTCAAAGTTTGGGAGAAATACAAAGATTTATTAGAACAGAAAACACCATGCTAGCTTTCCCCATTAGAAGTAATAGCTTTGAAAAAAGTGAGTATGAGGATAAATTGGCCGACATATAGCTATTAACAGAAACAGATAACCAACTAAAATTAAAAGGTTTTGAAGGAGTAAGAGGAAAAAGGGGTAGACTGGGTACAATATTTGCAATTAAATTAAAAATTTTTAAATGATAAAAAGAAAGCATTTAGTTATGAAGTGTCACGATTTCCGAGAGAAATAGTAGAAGGTAGTACAAAATTGCTGAAAAAACCACACAACTGGGGATGCTGGGGACAGTGGATTGGGTATATCCTCTCATGTGACCTCAGGCAGGAGCAAAGACTTGTGGGAGGCAGGCTGGCACTTCCTCAGTTTTTCAGATTCACCAAGCAGCAATGTTCGCCAAAGTACCAGAAACAAAACAACCTGCCTCCCTTCCTGGCTCATAAATCAATAAAAATAGAAGCAAGTGTCAAAATTGAAAAATTTATCTGAAGAAGCAGGAGAGCCAGGCAAAAGATTCTGAGTCAGGCAGGAGAAAAAACTGAGGAAGTGCCAGGCTGCCTCCCACAAGTCTTTACTCCTGCCTGAGGTCATGTGAGAGAATATACCCCATTAAATAAATTGTACAATCTGCTCTTGTAGAATTGGTGGGAAAACAAAGAGGAACAGGTCAAATGTGTTACAATAAAATGGGCGAAAGATGTGGGACATAATATACTAATGATGGATTGGGAAAGAGAACAACATGAAAACGATGTATCGGTGATATTTAACCCCGGTTAAATTAGCAAAAATGTATGTAGAACAAGTTCTAATAAGTGCTGGAAATCTAAAGAAACAGAGGGTACGTTTTATCATATGATGTGGGAATATAGGAAGGTTGAAAACTTTTGGGAAATGATTTGTAATGAAATGGGGAAAAATGTTTAGAGTAACCTTTTTTTAAAAAAACAGAAGCCTTTTTATTAGGTACTCTAGGAGTGGAGATTCCAAAAGAACAGAAAAAAATGTTTACATATGCTACGATGGCTGCCCAGATACTGCCCAAAGATGGAAAGAGGAGGCAGTCCCAACCAAAGATGATTTGCAAACCAAGTTAATGGACCACGCCTTAAATGGCAAAACCAACTGGAAATGAAGATGACAATAAATATTAAAAAGAATGGGAAATGTTTATCATATATTTACAAAAGTATTGTAAACAGGTTAATACATTGGCAGGATTTTAAGAACACTTGTAATTATAGAAATAGTATAGGAAATTTGAGGTGGAAAAAATAATTTGGAGTAGAAATGATATGCAGTTGAAAAGGAAGTTTAAGGAACCAGGAGAGGGAAGTCATGGGATGCGGAGAATCCTATTTTATGGATTTGATATTGCTTTTATGTATATTTTTCTTTGTTTGTGGTTGCTTGTTTTTTATTTTTGTTGAAAATCTAATAAAAATATTATATAAAAAAGTTTTCCTTCACATAAGACTGTGGTAAATTGTAGAAATTCATTTAATTGGCATACCATGCAGTGGATGCACTATAGTTAATTAAGGGCAGTTAGTGGAGTGAGGCGGCTACAGCTGCTGTAGAAACAAAAAATCGAAAGAGATGAAAAGCTAACAAAAGAATCTCTTCCATCTCTTTTGTTCATTTATGCTGTACAGTGGTACCTCGAGATGTGAACGGGATCCATTCCGGAGCCCCGTTTGCATCCTGAAGCAAACGTAACCCGTGTCCGCACATCTGCGCGGGTCACGTTTCGGCGCTTCTGCGCATGATGTCATTTTGACAGTCTGCGCATGCGCGCGGCGAAACCCAAAAATGCCTAACCCGAAGCGTATTCATCCCGAGGTATGACTGTATACCTTTTGCTTAGAGAGCAAAGGACAAAGGTTGCATGCCCTCTCAGATGAGCTCAGCATTAGACCTACACCATCAGCAGGTTATAAAGAATAGTAGATGCTACTATTTGCAGCTTTGCTTTACGTCTTAGAATGCAAGATAATGCACCATTTAAATTACATCAGATATTTGTCAGCTATCCAAATATTAAGCTTTTATGCCACACTGGAGTTCCTATAAAGATTAGATTCCATATTTTTATAAAAAAAGTTTTGTCTTGCTTCAACTTTCATATCTCAAGTTCTTACCATGCTGCTGTGTAAATTTAGAAGTTTCCTCACATGGAAAGGTTTCACTAGGGAGAAGAAAACAAAACTCAATACTTATTCGAAAAAGTTATGTTCTGCCTTTCACATATTCTTCTTCTTCTTTGGCGATCACTCGTAGCTGAGTAACATTGTCTTCCATAAACACAGTTTTAACAATGAGTCTGTACTCAAGGCAGCTGTAGGTAAAAAGCAAGGGGATCTTTATTCCAAGTAAAGCAGCATATCAGATTTAGAAACAAGATAGGTCATACTCTCTTGCACAAAATCAGCCAGTTTGAATAAAAGGGCTGAGCACACTTTGGAGGGTGGTAAATCCATAAAGTGGGTCCCCAAGACTGGGTGGTGGAGATGACTTGCCTCCTGTGACAAATGACAAAAAGCTTACGATGCAATCACATAACATGTACCATGAATCTAATTAAGATCTCACCACTCTCCATTCTGGTCAGCAAACACAGCACATGACAGGCAAAGGGGAGCTACAGTAAGAAAGAAAATATATTACACAAAAGCAGTTAACAGGTAAATTCAGTTCTTTTCATCTCAACACAATCCTGAAAAGCAGATGGCATTTAATTCAGCAAGTATTTTAGTGTCCAAGTGACAATGAGTTCTAAATTACTAGCCTGCTTATAGACCGTATTTAACTGCCAAATGTTTACTCAGAAGTCTCACTTTATTCATTGGAACCATTCTGTGCACAGCAGGGTCGGGGTGGGGTTTACCACGAGCAGTCTCACTACTGCAGCTGGATGCTAGAATGCAGTGGGGAGGGCCTGGCATGAAATTCCTTGTTGCCTATGGATACCAGGCAAGTGCTTAAATAGAATACAGATTTAACTATTTGGCCTCTGCATCAGGCTTTTTGTGAAAATGAAATGTTTTTAGAAAAACCATCACTCAAGTTGGTATCACTGAAGCAAGATGGCATTTCGATCTGCTGCTCCTTCCTTCCCTGGAAGCAAAAATAGCCTAGCTTGGAATCAGTCACATCCAGAACCTACTATTCTCCTGATGCTGGACACAGTCAGGGCATTTGATTGTTTAAACTTGCAAGATCATTTTACAATTCTATGTTCCTTTGGCATCCTGGGTTGATCCACTTTTTAATTTATACTATGGGTCAGTGAACTAATTTTTGCTGAATGGGGAACACTCTGATATTTCTCATTGGCTGGAGCACAAAGCAGAGCTGCTCACTGCCACCCCTGCTTTTTTGCCATGGCTATGGAACCCTAACTAGAATTGTATTTGTCATCTCAGACCATACAGTTAAATATACTACAAGCTATGTATTGTCTCTCACTGTTTAGTATTTATGTAACATTCTGTCTTCCCTTAAATGTAGGCACAATTATCTAAACTTTAAATCATTTAGGTGCTGGCATTGTTATTTACATTTGGTGGGAGGTGGGTATATTCGTATCCAATTAGTTCTAAAGTGGGATAAAGTCAAATAATGCATTGTTATTGTATCAGGGATGATAAATATGTCTAATGCATGACTTTATATGTATGTTTGTTTTCATACGTGAAATGAATCAAAATTAAATACAGGCAAGCCCCTTTTTGTGTACATTCAAAGAATTTGCAACCCATTTTTTGGACCTGGGAGAAGCGGGGCCAGGACATAATGGATTTATGCATGCTCCGCCAACATGCATGAAAACCCGGAACACAATCCAGGGTTGCCTGTACAAAAAAAAGATTGGTGCAATGAATTTAATGGATCTATGTTAGTCATGCCAATTTCAATGGGTCTGAGTATGACTAACATTGGATATAGCCTATTACAGTCATACCTTGGAAGCAGAATGCCTAGGGAGTCTAACGTTTTGGATCCCAAACGCCGCAAACATGGCAGTGAGTGTTCTGGTTTTCGAATGTTCTTTGGAAGCCAAACGTCCAACGCAGCTTCCAATTGTGTGTAGGAAGCTCGTGTAGCTAATCGGAAGCCGTACCTTGGTTGTCAAACATTTTCAGAAGTTGAACGGGCTTCCAGAACGGATTCTATTCGATAACCAAGGTATGACTGTCTATTTTATTGTTGTGTTCAGAATTCAGTATTTAGTAATGTTCAGGTTTTTTTAAAGGCCCCACTTTTTACATTGTGTCCTGTTGTGTGGTCAGAAAGTACTCTTTATTGTTTGATTTTGGTTACTGTCAGAGAACAAAAGCTAGTTCCTTCAAAATAACACATTCATTTTTATCTTACCAATTTGTCATATCGTAAGAAGCTGAAGAAGAAACCATAGAGAGCATTAATATTTTCCTTCTGATCAATGAAGTCAAACATTACAATTAGCCATTTTAGAACGAGCACCTAGAGGGAGAAGATAGATATCAGTAAGTGAAAGCAAGACCAAGATAACAAACCCCTTCTGGAATATGTTCAGGAATTGTACAACATCTAGTTTAATAATCACCAGGATAAATAAGTCAGACTGGCAAAAATATCACTCTTCAGAACCAAGACATCATTACCATGCTTTCCAAGTTACCTGAATGTCACTAGAACACTTGCGAGCACAAAGCCAAGACACAGCTGAAATAACAGAATCCTCTGTTATTACGGAAATGGGAATCAGATTCTTCAGTAGCCTAGTGCTTATCACTGTACCTGCAAGACATTGAAATACACTGCTTAACATTCTTAACATCTTCACTATTGATAATTTGTCACAAGTTAGAAGCAGCACAGGTTCTTGTTAAGGGAGAAGGCATGGCAATGCAGCTACTTTGACATACTTTACTGCCAAGGGGAAAGAGAGAAAAAAATTTTTTTTCTTTACCAAGCTTGCCACTGAGTGCGATGTTCAGCAAGTTATGAATTTCTTCTGGTGCCAAGCCTCTCTCTTGTGCAATCTTTTCCACAGTCTTCAAAGGACCTTGCAAAGCTCTATGCTTTTTTGACGCACTACCTTTAACTAGAAAAAAGTCAAAGTGTGAGTAACATACATTCTAAAAACCATCCTCATACATGATGGCCTTTCAAATGGCTTGCTTTACCATCAATTGGCAAGGTAGCCCATTGAGATGCCATGGCATTTGTAAAACTATGGAATTCTTGTTTAATTTGCCATCTGCATTCTTGCTCTTTGGTTCAGTGTGTAGGAGCAGGTAGGGGCAAGTCTAAAGCTTTATTGAAATTAATCAGCCCCGGCCAGCATTGCCAATGGGCAGGATGATGAGAATGGTAGTTAAGCAACGTCTGGAGGGCCAGAAGTTCTGTTTGTTGGTTAGTGTGCTAAGATCTGTGCACAAGCCCAATTTAGCTCAAGATACTTAATAAGGGGTTGCTTTAAACAAAACATTAGACTTCATACACTATTATGCTCCAATATAGAAAACAGCTGCTACTTCTCTATAGAAAGCTAAAGAAAATACAAACTTTGGTGTTTGTAGATGGCTGTAAAGGTTGCTGAAAGGTTTCTATTTCACTAGTTGGAAACAGCTTCTAGGCTATGCAGGGCCAGGTTGATTTGTGTTACTGTCTGCCTGCTTGCCATCATGCATATTTGTGAACCATTTCTGCCAAAATATATACACCTGCAATAGTTTCTGCTCACAAGGAAGCAGACCCTGCAAGAGCACATACTCCAAGAAGTCCATATGAATAGAAACTAGACTAACCCGCTAGAGGGAAGAAATGTGGGTTTTGCTCCCACTGAAATGTTGTACTCTAAATAAGCACATCTTCCTACAAGTGAATAGTAGCCACCTATCTGGGGAAAAATGGTATGCTGAGAGAGATTGTCACAGTGGAGATCAAATCTGTTTTCAACAATCCTAACATCCAGAGAGAAACCAGATGGCAGTTTTTTGTTTTTTTACTGTGTCCAAAGAACTCAATGAAAGCCAACCCCTATTTGCATAGTCCTGCCCTTTGTTATGTTCCCTGTCACATAAGAGCATGAAGCAACATTGTCAATGGTTTTGATCAGGGTAAGTAGAAGCATGTTGAAATCTGCAGATGGTACCAAGTTCAGAGGGAGTAAATCAGAAAGAGGGGCAGTCCTTAAACACCTGAAGAGAATGGGATAAACTTCAATTCAGCATCCAAGTATTAAAATCCTTATGATAAGGACCATACCCAACCCTAGTTAGATGTAAACACAATTTTAAAATATGGCTTGTTGAGCTAAAATATGAATAGAAATATACATTCAAAAGTACATCATATTGGAAACAATGCAGTACAGTACTAATACTCAGATATGCACCATCCTGATTCCCAGTTCGTGATCCAGCAAGAAACAAACATACAAGAGCAGATTTACATGTATTTCTCTTTTTTTTTTTTTTGCTGGATAAGCATTAAGCCCTATCTTTGTTCTTACTTTTATTCAAACAGTTCAAGGCTTCTTCGATGGAAAGTCTGTCATCTTCTATCTCTTCAGGCTTTGTGGCACTTCTGGTTTGTTTACTACCAGTAGCTGGCAAAGTTTGTTCTGAACTCCTGCTTCTCTTCATTTTTTTTCTTATTCCAGGAAAGAAACACAAGACAAGGTCAACTTTCTTTTTGTTTTCTTTTGTTAGTATTTTCCTGTCCTCCAGTAATCACGTTTGGTGCAGAAAATGAATGGAGAGCTACCTTCTAAAACAAACAAACAAAGGTGCCTCAGGCACATCAATGAACCCAATAATAACAACAGGGCAATAGCAATATGACAGAACCAGTGTCTCAGCGATGCCCCCCCCCGAAAAGCCTACCTTTAAATTGAATAGTATTTACAGTGTCCGAGTATGGCATGCTCCACAGCCTACCTCTCTTCACCTCAAACAGCCCTTTAAAAAAATATTTTAAAAATTAAATCCTTCCCTCCCACCAGCACTCCGCTCTCCTCTCGCGCCATTTCCCAGTTTTCGAGGCCCACCTACCTTTTGCTCCTTCCTCAGCTCGCACCGTCAAAACCAGCGCCGTCAAAAAACTCCCTCCTCAGTAGCCGCCCTTCAGTTCAAAAAATATTTCCACGCGCAGGCGCAAATCGCGATCGGGGGCAGGGCCGTTGGAAGAAGAAAGGAAGCGGGTGCGCTCGGGAGAAAAGGCTCGGGTTTCCCTTTGGCTGCGTCACTTCCCACCGTTCGCACGAGCGGAGCTGGTCTCAGTATGAGCATGCGCGAACTGCTCGCGCCCCCTCCCTTCAGACGAAAAACGTAGAGGGAGCGTGGGGATGATATCACCGCAGGCTCCCGAAGAGTAAGCGGGGAACGGAACTGGAGAGCCGCGCATGCTCACAAATGAAAAGGAATGGTGGAAAAAAAATGGGCGGGCTTTTGGTTCAGAGCGGGAGGGGTTCGTTTTACAGTCAGGCGGGAGGAAACCTTGTTTTTTATGTCATTTTTTTCTTTTTCGGTCGTTATTTCACGAATAAATAAAGCAGTTTGCACCATTATAAAATTCAGAAGAATAATCCCATGTGTAAATAAGGCCTTCGTGTAGTTCCACAGAACGCAAGGCAAGGCATACGAAGTGCTTTTGAACATTGAAAATCCCCAAATAAATGCTTTTAACTGCTATCATTTTAAAAACGAAACTCTGATTAGTAACAGTTTTGGGAATTAAAAATTAGTTCGTTCTTGGGGCGCTTAAGCTCTGTTCTGGGTTGAAAACCCAGTGAGACCGCCGAGCCATCTAGTTCTGTATTGTCTGCCATAGCCAACAGCTGTTCTCCAGGATTTCAGAGAGCAGGTTTTTGGAGCTCAGTTTCCCATGAATTGATTTTAAACTGCTGTTTGCATAATGTGCCTCTACCGGCGGGCCATTCATAAGCCATTTCCTGTATAGGGTTCTATATCCCATGTAGTCCTGGTTCTTTTAGTAGTTCAATTCAGTTAATTCTGCAACTGTGCAAGTTAGACCGCATCTGCTTTAAAGCATTCAAAGCACCATCATGCCACCTTAAATTATAACAAATTGCGTCTTTGTATTCAATCCCTTCAGTACTTTGGACAGCAGTCTCTCAGGACTCTTCCACAGTTACCTTGTGCCCCATGCTTCTTAGGCACAGGTCTGTGCTTTAAAGGCACTGTGTCGGAGTGTTTTGTTTTGTTGTCCCAGTGCTTTCAAAATTAGACTAATTTTCAGCATCCATTTCCAAGGCAAATTTATTTAAGGAATCCTCTGACGCTATGGGTTAAACCACAGAGCCTAGGACTTGCCGATCAGAAGGTCGGCGGTTTAAATCCCTGCGATGGGGTGAGCTTCTGTTCCTCAGTCCCAGGTCCTGCCAACCTAGCAGTTCGAAAGCACGTCAAAGTGCAAGTAGATAAACAGGTACCGCTCCAGCAGGAAGGTAAATGGCATTTCTGTGCGCTGCTCTGGTTCGCCAGAAGCGGCTTAGTCATGCTGGCCACATGACCCGGAAGCTGTACGCCAGCTCCCTCGGCCAATAAAGCAAGATGAGCGTCACAACCCCAGAGTCGGCTACGACTGGACCTAATGGTCAGGGGTCCCTTTATCTTTACTGTGCATGGCAAAGGCTTGTTGCTGGGACAATAGGAAGCTGCCTTATAGTGAGTCACACAATGGCTCCATCTAGCTCAATGTTGTCTACAATGGATGGCAAAAACTCTCCAGGGTTTCAGACAGAGGACATTCTACCTGGAGATACAACAGATTGAACTTGAGACCTTCTGAATGTAAGCAGGTGCTTTACCACTAAGCTATGGCCCTTCTCCCATTGCTTCTGCCCTGAATGAACTGCAAGCCTGTCCTACAGTGCTCCCAAAACTCTTTTGTGGCTACACTCTGCAGGAGGTAATTGGTGGTGGTAGTCGAGCTATCTGAAAAAGTGACTGAAAAAGTCAAGATCCCCATAAGCTTTAAACCCCAGAAATTCTAACAAAATAGTTCAAAATCAACTGGTCTAGAGTAATCATTTGAATTCTTTAATGTTACCATCTGGACATACATGAGCTGGATTCTTCATTGACCTGGGTTTGTTGCCATATTAAGTCTTTAGGTACAGTGCTGTGGGAAGGTCCTGCCTCACAAGCATGCTGTGAATGCATATTCCATATTTTCCCCATCCAACAGTGAAAGGAAGGAAATGTAGACCAGCCCATCCCTGCTGTAGATGAATGACCACTGCTTATGGGGCCTCTTCTACCTCTGCAGCATGGAGTCTTAAGAGTTGGTCACACAATCCTTTCACATAGTCATTTTTCAGGTGGAAAATTCACCAGCAGCATTTATTATGTTGAACCCCTGATTCTTCCCTTATCCAGGAATATCATCTTAAGTGCTTGTTCTAGTATAACAACCCCAGTACTCAGAGAAGTCACATCAGAGCTCATAGCAAGTTGAAAGAATCCATGGCCCCATATAATTTGAGGGGTTCCTGGCTTACTCCCTCTATCATCCAAGAATAAATAATCATGTTACTAATAGCAAGCTGGAAGTCACAGGCAGATGCAAGGCATTTCAATCCTAAGTATGTTTCACACACATGAAAATTCAAATATTTACAAAGACATTTTCCTTCAAATTTCAAAAAGTTTATTTTTATAAATTAATGGGGAGGGCAAAGAAAGGGAGGAGGAGGTGGAGAATGCAAACCAGACAATACCAAAAAAGGCAACATACCATTTAAAAACCTTATTTCCCAGGACAGTTTAATCTTTCTGTTTATTTGCCCTCCAAGCTCAACACTAAAACAATTGAAGCAGCTTCTTAACAGGGACCTGTCTATGTCTTGGCTCATCAGTAGATTCCCATGTTGGATGGAAAAATGAATCCTGCTCTTAGCATCAAGCCCTCACCCACCCACAGTAACCTGTCACTTATTTAAAGTTAGAGTGAATGGATGGCTGAAAAAGCAGTTTTATGTGTAGGCAGACAGTGAGCAGTCCCTGATCTTTTGACAGCAGCAGACAGTGAGAATTGGGAGTAGAAAGGGTTTGGGGAATGACTGCTGGGTTTATTCTTGGGTATACAGCATTCTCTGCTGAGATAGGTGGGTGGGATGCACCACTTGGCTCATTTGAAGCAGAAAAAAAAAGTTTGTCACTCCAGTGCTAGATGCTAGGCAAACAGGGGCAAAGTACTGGGAAGGTGAGCAAGCACAGGGTTGGAACTTCCCATGCCTTTTGCCTCTGAAGAATACAGACGGATGCAGAGGCAGTTCAAGTTAAGCAGTTCAGTCTCTCTCACTCACTCACTCACTCACTCACTCACATACACGCACGCACACACCACATGGTACATTTATTCCCCTCTAGAACCATTAAATTAAGTCATGTCTACATGTGTGTGGGACACAGGAGAGAGCAGCTCTAGAGGTTTGGAGTGCACAAGCCAAGCTGTTGTGGAGCCGGCAGATTAAGGTTTTCCCCATGCTCCAAAAGGTAACCCTTTACAAAAACCACAAAAAGAAAAAGAAATGCAAATCTTTTCAGGTTTTGGAGAGAGCTGCTTGGAGGGTCCCCATGTGTCCCTCATAGGCTTCCCACTAGGACACCTTGATTTTTCCCTTTTCCGGGGCTGCCTCCGCAAGAGGTGGCTGCTCCTCTCCATTCACCGAAAGGGTCTTCTTCTCTGGCAACTGGTCCTCAGGCTGACGGGCGATCAGCAAGCGGCAGGTAAGCAGGATCCCAAAGACCAGGGCATGGGCATAGCGCTTGAGTGGGTCACCCACCAGCTGGTGGAAGAAAAGCACAGCCAGAACAAGCAGCAGCAGCAGAAAGTTAGCCACGTCCTTGGGGCGTCCAGGGACGAGTGTCATGACAATACCGCAGGCCACCTCTAAGGCTCCAATGCTCTTGCGGAGAACGATGGAGCTGACCCCCATCTTCTTAAGCATGGGCAATGCACGGATATAGCTCTTGTAGGCTCGTTTCTGAAATAAAGCAGCAACAACATGGGATTCAGTACTGATTGGGATCTGACATACAGATTCCCCCCCCCCATCTGAATATACAGGCTCTAAGTGGAATACAGCTTTGCCCATAATAAAGCAAAGCCACAAGTCAGATAAAAAGAAGCTGTTAGCACAGGCAGAGATGGGATTTTCCATCTTTTATTCAGTTTCTTCCATCATAGTGTTGAAGAGTTCTCAGTCACCTGTGTCATGCACTGAGGCAGAGTCTTTCTCCCCTGGCTATTAATAATAGACTATAAAATGTTGTACTGATTAATACAATGAAAATATGTAAGCAGGTTATGTAAAAACAATAAAAATAGAATAATATTCAATAACATTTCCTAAAAACCATATGTCACAAATATATGCATGAAAAGAAACAAATTACAAAGTAAGAGTCAGAGTTCAAGAAAGCTAAAGTAAGCATGTAAGTTTTTATGAGGAATTTAAAAGTCTTTACTGCCTCCAACCTGAAGGAGGGCATTCCAGAGGTTGGGTACTATCACTGAGAAGGCCCATTTCTACACTGTCGCTAAGTGACAACCACCATTTGTAAAGTGACCTGCAAGGTCTCCTTGGAATATATGAAATATAAGCTTGTTCTGTAACAGTAGAAGCAGTCAGCTAGGTAGTGTGGGCCCAAGTTCTCGAAGACTTCAAAAGTCAACAACAAATATTGAACTTGGCTCAATAGCTGCGGCTGCTTCTCCTCCTTCTGCCCGTTTTTTCACAAAAGTGACTCAAAGTGACTTACAGAAACAAACATTGTAAACGTATACAAGCAAGTGTAAAAACATCCTTACATGCCCAACAGTAACATGTAAATCAGGGCTGATCTAGCCCACCTCACTAAAAAGATGAGCAGAAGAAGAGGCTGCAAACATATATTACCTTCCAAAATAGGGTTCAAAAGCTGGATGAATAAAAACTGATAGTGGTAGAACCAAGCATGTCTTCCTGGGGGAAATGTTCCACAAAACAGGGAAGCACCACTGATCTCACAGTGCTGATGTAATAATATTTGCATAGCTAAGTGTCCCACTAAGCATTCTAGCAGCTACAACTTGCACTAGCTGGAGCTTCTGAACCAGCTACAAGGGTAGCCCCTCCTATAGCACATTACAGTAGGATTGGAGAAGATCAGTCTACATCCCAATCCCAAGTAAAGGCAGTGCCAAAGAATGCTCCAACTACTGCACAATTGCACTCATTTCACACGCTAGCAAGGTTATGCTTAAAATTCTACAACATAGGCTCAAGCAGTATGTGGACCGAGAACTCCCAGAAGTACAAGCTGGATTTAGAAGAGGCAGAGGAACCAGAGACCAAATTGCAAACATGCGCTGGATTATGGAGAAAGCTAGAGAATTCCAGAAAGACATCTACTTCTGCTTCATTGACTAAGCAAAAGCCTTTGACTGTGTCGACCACAGCAAACTATGGCAAGTTCTTAAAGAAATGGGAGTGCCTGATCACCTCATCTGTCTCCTGAGAAATCTCTATGTGGGACAAGAAGCTACAGTTAGAACTGGATTTGGAACAACTGATTGGTTCAAAACTGGGAAAGGAGTACGGCAAGGCTGTATATTGTCTCCCTACTTATTTAACTTATATGCAGAATTAATCATGCGAAAGGCTGGGCTGGATGAATCCCAAGCCAGAATTAAGATCGCCGGAAGAAATATCAACAACCTCATATATGCAAATGACACAACATTGATGGCAGAAAGTGAGGAGGAATTAAAGAACCTTTTAATGAGGGTGAAAGAGGAGAGCGCAAAATATAGTCTGAAGCTCAACATCAAAAACCGAAGATCATGGCCACTGGGCCCATCACCTCCTGGCAAATAGAAGGAGAAGAAATGGAGGCAGTGAGAGATTTTACTTTCTTGGGCTCCATGATCACTGCAGATGGTGACAGCAGCCACGAAATTAAAAGACGCCTGCTTCTTGGGAGAAAAGCAATGACAAACCTAGACAGCATCTTAAAAAGCAGAGACATCACCTTGCCGACAAAGGTCCGTATAGTTAAAGCTATGGTTTTCCCAGTAGTGATGTATGGAAGTGAGAGCTGGACCATAAAGAAGGCTGATCGCCGAAGAATTGATGCTTTTGAATTATGGTGCTGGAGGAGACTCTTGAGAGTCCCATGGACTGCAAGAAGATCAAACGTATCCATTCTGAAGGAAATCAGCCCTGAGTGCTCACTGGAAGGACAGATCGTGAAGCTGAGACTCCAATACTTTGGTCACCTCATGAGAAGAGAAGACTCCCTGGAAAAGACCTTGAAGTTGGGAAAGATGGAGGGCACAAGGAGAAGGGGACGACAGAGGACGAGATGGTTGGACAGTGTTCTCGAAGCTACCAGCATGATTTGACCAAACTGCGGGAGGCGGTGGAAAACAGAAGTGCCTGGTGTGCTCTGGTCCATGGGGTCACGAAGAGTCAGACACGACTAAACGACTAAACAACAACAACAATGATGAGGTTACCAACATATAGTGCATTGTGGCAAGATTATCCCTGTTCAGGAATTGTCAAAGTTGGAAATGGAAACTTCAAGCCACTGAGTTCACCTGAGCCCATCTGCAGGGTCTACAATCCATCTTTTCAAAATTTAGTCCCATAGCACTGAATCCCCATTCACTTAACCACTAAGAATATAAAGGTAGATTTCAGAGTTAGAGAAGTATTTTGAATATTTAGGGAGGTGGCATATAAATACAAAGTGCATTATTATTATTATTATTATTATTATTATTATTATTATTATTGCCATTCTGCTTTTTTACTAATGTCTTCAGAGTGGCTAACAACAAATAACACGATTGGGGAACCTATGGCCCTCCAAAGGTTGATGGACTGCAACTTGTATCATCTTTGATCACCGACTGTTATTGTTAAGGCTAAGAGTTGTAGCCTAGCAACATCTGGAGGACCCCAAGATCCTTTTAGAATAATTGTTTTTGTCAGATACCAATGTATGCAGATTTAAATAAAGAAATCCCCCAATTTAAAATAATTGAAGTTCCTACAATTAAGCAACTAACAGTACAAACCTAAACACGTCTACTCATAAGTAAGTCCAGTGGAGTTCAGTAGGGCTTACTCTCATGTATGTGGACTAGTATTGCAGCCTAAGATTTACGGTATTTTGCTGATTTAACCAGATTAACTCCCATATTCCCAAAACAATAGATTTTTTTCTGTCCTTAGTTTGCAATATTGTGTTTCTCTTCTTGATTAATTTTGTCCCCAACAACAACAACAAAAAAGAGGTACCAGTTTCTAAACTGACCAGGAAAATAACCTTTTGATCGGGAAGCCTTATCCGCATTTCAGGAAAAAGGGAACTGGCTGCCCTACAGATTGTTGTTCATTCTAAACATGCTCAGAATCACTAACATCCTCATTTCACATTGCTAGTGTTATAAGAATTTTAAGGTCATATATATAAAAAATAAATGTTCATAACTGTATATATAAACCACATGTCTGAAACCCCATAGAAAAGGTCCTGAACAAATTGACCTCAACTACTTCTCTGCAAGGTCAAAGTGGGAAACCTCCCCATTGTCTCTTTCCTCACAAATCCTGTCCCCACAAATCCTATCTTAAGGGCACATTCAAGATATGAACAGGGTGTGAGCCTTTGACCTAGATTCAGGAATTAAGTAGTTATAATAACAAAGGAGTGGTCAAAATCCAGATAATGCAATCAGGTACCTTGCCAGACAGGAGATAAACAACACACTGAGATTTCTGTTGTGATGTAGGTATGATGTGACGGGGTGAGCTCCTGTTGCTCGGCCCCTGCTCCTGCCAACCTAGTAGTTCGAAAGCACATCAAAGTGCAAGTAGATAAATTGGTACAGCTCCGGCGGGAAGGTAAATGGCGTTACTGTGTGCTGCTCTGGTTCGCCAGAAGCAGCTTAGTCATGCTGGCCCCATGACCCGGAAGCTGTACACCAGCTCCCTCGGCCAATAAAGCGAGATGAGCTCTGCAACCCCAGAGTCGGCCACGACTGGACCTAATGGTCAGGGGTCTCTTTACCTTTACCTAGGTATGGTGTATCTGGGGGGTGGTTTTGGGCTACACCCCTTCTGTGATGAATGTATGATGTTTCTGGGGGTAGTCTTGGACTCCAGGGTGGGTAATTTAAAATGTCTATGTAAGGGCAGGCACACCTTTGTTCTGGGTCCTCCTCCTCCATCTTGCGTGTGGGGGAGAATCCTGTTGCAGCAGTTAATAAAGATCAGGCTTACTACCTGCTTTGCTTCTCAATAGTCTCTGGTTGGTCTCTGTTATTTTCTCCTACCAATAGGGAACCTACAAAAGGACTCTATATGGGCACTTGGGTACCCTATAATGGGAAAGGAGCAGTTTGATTTCTTATAACACTAGGTCAAACAAGATGCAGACACACAAACCCCACCGCACATATACAACTGAAATTATTCAACAACATCCACCATGTGTGGGTCCACCATCCACCACCCAGGTCTGAAAACAGAGGAAGGAGATTAGAAGCTTAACACCTTACCCTGTAGTGGACTCCACATCCACGCCTGGTAGAATCTGTCTAAGTTCACTCTCTCACACATACACACAATCACCTTGGAGGGGAGGTGGCCAGATGCTTTCAAGTTGGTGTGTAAGTACAGGTAGGACCACCTTGCGTGGCAAAGTCCCCCCCCCCCGGGATGTTGGAATAAAGACACATGAAAGAGTATTTTGGGTTAATGGGTGAAAAAGGCCACAACATTATTGGTTATGGAATGCGAGTGGTATTGGCTTAGGCATTGGAAACCACACGTCTATATCTGACTCCTGTGCATCCACAAGAAGTCTTGGAAGGGTGAACCACCAGTAGGGGGAACCCTGCCAAGGAACTCCCCCAGGGTCACCGCTAAGTGTTGTGCCATGGCCCTAGCCCCCTCTGTGGGGCTTTGGACAGAGACCACGCCCCTTGGATTCCTTTAATGGAATACTCTTGAATTAGGAGGGGTAGGGATGGGCACGACCCCCCTCCCCTTCAACCGAACACTTCAACGCCTAACCACCAAACCTTACAAAGTTGTGACAACTTGCTACAAGGTAGGCAAAAAACCAAATGCCAATTTTCCAAGTGGAAAAAATTCCTACCAGGCCCCTTTGACAGCTCACCAACCGAGGTCCATAGCAAGGTCAAGAGATAATGAGCCTAACCTTAGGGAGGGAGAGAGAACTGAGTGAGCAGGAAGAAAAGGGGGCGAGTCCTTGGTCACGGGCAGTTTAAATAGCCCATTCCATGCCCCCGGACCATCCGGATTGGTCGGCCAGGGATGACACGGCTGAGGACCCCCCAATGGCACAGGGGCTATCTCTCCCAGCCCGCAACATAATTTCACCTGGAACGGGAAATGGCTTTCCCAAATCTCTCTTATTTTCTCTCGCAAAGCTTCCTATGGCTCCTAAAAGTTAAGGTGTACATTCCAAACTATGGCATGGAAAGTCAAACATCTATCGAGGCAAGCTTTTCAGTTTATTCTGATATGGACACTTTTAATTTTTATATGTTACCAGCTGTATGTGAAACACAAACTTCAAAGCAAATGGACATAGCAACATTGAGTGCATATTTATGCCTGCCCCTGTCTTCTCTCTACAGATGCAAGTCACAGAGGTACCATCACAAAATAATGTGAGGTTGAATTTAGTATAGGGGTATCCATTTCATTTTTATTAAAACAAAATTAAGAGTTTAATAATAAAAATGATATTTTTATTATCATTTTTTATATTTTTATATTATAATTTATTAATATCACATTTGTTTTGCTAGTCACAGTGTTGTTTAGTATTTTTTGTTACTGCTTCTTGCAACAACATTAACTGGATTATTAATGTATTTGGGTGACTTTGTATGATTTTATTGTTTAAACTTACGCTAATAAAGGTAAAACAACAACAGAGGTCCTTTTGGAGGCTGTCATATTCTTTTCCCAGAAAGCCTTGGATTTTTTGATGGTCAACACAAAAAAAAATGGTTGGCTGCACTGAAGGCTGTCATTCCCACCCCACCCAATCTCCAATTGTCCTGATATGACGAAATTGTGGGATAACCAGCCTCATATAACCAACATAGGTAAAGGTAAATGGACCCCTGACCATTAGGTCAAGTCGTGACCGACTCTGGGGTTGTGGCGCTCATCTTGCTTTGTTGGCCGAGGGAGCTGGCGTACAGCTTCCGGGTCATGTGGCCAGCATGACTAAGCAGGGACCGAGCAACGGGAGCTCACCCTGTCTTGGGGGTTCGAACCACGACCTTCTGATTGGCAAGTCCTAGGCTCTGTGGTTTAACCCACAGCGCCACCCACGTCCCATACAACCAACATACTTAAGTCTAATTAATGCATGAAGGGGTTAAGACCATAGAGTAAGCTGTCCTGCCAGGCTAGGTGAACTTCCTTTACCTTGGGAGGAAATGGGCAATCAAGTCTATCGTTCACCCTCCAATCTACCTGTGAAGCTCACCATGTGTAGAGGTTTGAGCTGGTTGCTCCAAATTCAGACTGCATGGCTCTCACAAGCCATTCTTGAGTTCTGATACAAATAATTTAGGAACTTTCACCACCATAACTAAGCCAAGTTTTACTGCCTGCACAGCTTTTTCTAAATGCTGTATGGAAAAGCACATAAACCTGACCTTTGGAAAGCTTGTAAGTATACTATTTTTAACTTTCCAAATGTGTGGTCTTTTTCTATGCTGGGGGAAGAGAGAAACTTTGGAAGGAACTCGTAAGGGGATATTTTAAAGGTCTACCAGCCTATATTTCCACACTTTACTTTGCAGCAATGTTTTGTGATTCTAAATCTCTGTTGGGGGTTCTCTCATCAAACTTGGATTTACCTCAAACTTGGATCTGGGCACCCAGAAATTCTTCTTTAGGCCTGTATTTTTTTTTCTTGAACCAACATGAATATCTGCAGAATCTGGCAAAATAGATTGGCAGCTACTTGAAGGCATTAGTACCAAAAAAAGGTGAGGCACAGGGATGAAGTCACAAAAAAATAGCACCTTTCATTCAGCTGTCACCTGGGAGCAGCCATTCCATCAGCTGCTCAATGGGAGAGGTGAGAAGCAGAACTAACTCCAAGAGCTCTACTGCGACAGACAAGCTCCATCAGGCACCTCCAACCCCTGAACTGGGCCAGCTACTAGTTATAAGAACAAGGGTTCAAGAACTGATGCCTGAATTTGATTCCCCATCTCATCTTCCCTCCATGTCCCTTTTCTCTTGTGTGCTGTGTTTGTTTATATTGTAAGCCTGTGGGCAGGGGTTCTCTTGTTTTAGGGCCCATCCATGCTTCTGTTTGTCCTGAATTTCGAAGTGACTTTGGTTCTGAGAGGTGGGTTGGGTTTTTTTGGCCTGCCACTTTCCTCAGGAATAACCCACTATTTACTGCTGAATTGGAAAAGCTACATTCTGCTGATGGATGCCTGATCTGATTCTGCAACAAACACGGGACAAACACAAGGGTGCATAGCTTGTGGGTTAAACCACAGAGCCTAGGACTTGCCGATCAGAAGGTCGGCGGTTCTAATCCCTGTGACGGAGTGAGCTCCCGTTGCTCGGTCCCTGCTCCTGCCAACCTAGCAGTTCGAAAGCACGTCAAAGTGCAAGTAGATAAATAGGTACCGCTCTGGCAGGAAGGTAAATGGTGTTTCCATGTGCTGCTCTGGTTCGCCAGAAGCAGCTTAGTCATGCTGGCCACATGACCCGGAAGCTGTATGTCGGCTCCCTCGGCCAATAAAGCGAGATGAGCACTGCAACCCCAGAGTCGACCACGACTGGACCTAATGGTCAGGGGTCACTTTATCTTTACTTAAGCCACCCTAGGGGGCCTTTTAATCTAAAGATATGAGGAAATGAATGCTATGAATGAACGAACGAAATCAGCTCTATCTATTACTCTTGACATTCATTTAAGAAGAAAACGGCACTGATTCCGTTCCGTTCTTCATTAGTTATGAAATAATGCATACCACTCATTTGGGGGAACCTTTGACTTTCTCACTTGGAAAAAGCACCCCAAATGTAACACACACATCATAGGAGTAATCAGAAGGAAGAAATTATCTGAAAGGAGAGTTAGGGGTTATAGGAAGAGTAACAGTCAGTCAATCTGCACTCTCTGCCAATGTTTGAAATTAGCCAGGTGCGAGGAGCATTTTGCACCTGGCTTTCGACCACTTGCGAATAAGTGAAGATACCTGGGTGCCAGGATGGCAGCTGACATCTTCACCATCTGAGGATCATTGTATCTGGACTGTTTTTACACACTAATACTCCATCCTATAGAATTCTATCAGTTATATTATTTTCTGCACAATCAGAATGAATTTCTGGAACCAAATTGCTTTTTCTGTGCAGCCAGAGCAGGAGCAATCACCATTAAGAAAAAGAGGTAGGAATATATATGTGGACTATCCCTGGTTCAAGTGACTTTTCTTCTTTAAGTTCCCAAAGTTCTTAAACCAGCTCAAGGTTGTCATCTGAACTAGCCAGTTGTTTTACTGAGAAAGAATCACAGTCAGTCCATTATTTGAAAAATAAGATTTCAGAACCGTTTTGCTCAAACATGGCAACTAGCGACTGCAACCTTGGTTTAAGGTTCTAACACTGCTCTCTGCCACCTTTCTTATCTGAAAGTTACAAGTTCAAACTGAAAAGCAGACCATGTTGCAAATTCCAAGCATCAGTTAGTTGGGTACAGTGGTACCTCGGGTTAAGTACCGGTACTTAATTCGTTCCGGAGGTCCATTCTTAACCTGAAACTGTTCTTAACCTGAAGCACCACTTTAGCTACTGGGGCTTCCTGCTGCCGCGCCGCCATTGCACGATTTCTGTTCTTATCCTGAAGCAAAGTTCTTAACCTGAAGCACTATTTCTGGGTTAGCGGAGTGTGTAACCTGAAGTGTATTTAACCTGAGGTACCACTGTATCTTGCTTATAAGGAAAATAATGGGCAGGCAAAGATTACTATTCCAGGAGTATTATCATTATCCTTATTTCTATTAATGTTGATATTATTATTATTTCTATTAATATCGATGTTGATATTATTATTCTTATTGAGATTAGGATAATTAGTAAAAGAAAAAAGCAAACATGACTGTTGCATGATTTTCAAAATAAGATACAAAGAGGGGAGATGCAGAAGAATAGGAAAGCAGGGAGATGAAATCTGCAGCTGGCTCTTCTGAGATATTGTTAAAACCAAAGTTGTCTGACAATAATTCTAGATGGTAACATAACTGATGTGTGCATTTATTTAAGGGGCCATCACAAAAACCCTGATTAAACCAAAGACTGTGTTGATGAGGTCACTGATGCTGATGATACTGAAATCTCATTAATAAGAGGGTAAGGGTAGAAAGGGTAAGAAATGAAGTACAGTGCTAGTGAGATTTGTGCTTTACAGCCAGCCTGACATAACTGAACATTCCTATGGCTGCCCTTTACTCAAGGGTTCCAGAGTATTTTGCCAGTCCTTCAAGAAGGCAGCTTGGCACAAGAGATCCATATCCCCCCGATATGCCAGATTGTGCAGCAAGGCAAGGAAAAATTAGAACATGTCAGAAAGTTTCATAGTTGTTTCTTAGGACTTCCAAGAAACTCTAGCTATTTTCAGAAAGAAATAATGTATCTAGGATAGATAGGCAAAACATAGCTGAGGTGGTAGCAGCAGGAAGACTAAATGATGGGCAATCACACTTTGGTTGCCTGCATCGCAACATAGGTGGGGCTCGCTGGTGGATTAATTATAGGCAAGAAACAGGAGGAAATGGAAGCATGTTGACTAACTGGAAGACTGGCAGCATCTCAGCCAGAAATCCCTGGTTTATGAAGGACCTACATTTGTCATTTTCCAGAACCTTCTCTTGGGAAAGAAATTAGAGGGCAGGCAGCGGACAAAATCATATTACCCTTTGACAGAGTTGACCCAATACATTTTGGTACTTTCAGCAAAATATCCACAATACCCCACAGAGTGGCGATAGGCTAAATAATTTTACAGTTTGTGGCCTTTAAATGGTACTCAGAATTCATGCCCTGACATGAGCTGCCTTGTTCTCTTTGGCTGGTTCTGTCCTTTGCCTGGGAAGGTGATCCACTTTAGATCATTTTGAGGAGAGGGGACAGGGATCCAGTACCTTATGTTACCTTGCTCACAATCCTAAAAAAACACACACTTGGGACTGCCACCCTCCACACCACTTCACTTGATGGGTAAAATGCACCCATGTTGTGATTGAGTCTTCTCAGATCAGATACATTTATCTTTCTGCAGAGCTCTCCCCCAACCTGTTCACCCCTGTTCTGGCAGCCCTTCTCAATTTATAGGTGTTTTTGCTGTGGGGGTGGAGGGCAGCCTTAGAAATGAATGCCACAGGAGCCAAACCACCAGCTAACAAGAAATATAATTTCAGCAGCCGCAAAGGGAAGTACAGGCTTCTTGATCTCTATTCCCAGCCAGATAAGGATGAGGATGTCATTCTGTGGTACCCATTTGTTTCCCTTCTCCCACCCTTGGCACATTCACAGCAACAGCTGCCTTCTTTTTACATGGCTGATGCTACTTGCAAATAGAAACAGACAGCAGCGGCTGCAAGAGGATGAATGCCAGCCAGTGCTGGCAGTAAGATGTCTCCCACCCCAGATGTACTACTCACCATCTCATTGTAGGCATCTCTGCTGAGCCTGGGGGTCAGTTTGATGGTCCCCATAAAGACGAAGAAGAGCCCCAAGGCTACCGAGAGGGCTACAATTGTTATAGTCCTGGGAGAGGCCATCGGGTCTGGTCCTACCGTGGTTTGGCTCCCTGGCTGTGTAAGAGATGGTCAGTCACCATTGAAGGAGATCAGGAGACGAAGGCTGCAGAGGCAAGGGAAGATGACAAAAGAGAGAAGCAATTCTGCCTCTCCTGTTCAGCAGCCTCTGGGTCCTAATGTCCCACGTTCCCGACAACAGCAAGGCGACATCTGTTACGGAACGGGCAGGAAAATATTATGGACAAAAAGCCAGGATGTTGCTATAGCACTCCTGTTCCAAAGCTATTTGCAAACCTTTGTGAAATCTACAACAGCTCCTGTCCCCAAAAGGCAATATGCAAAATAGCCTAATGCACACACCGACTGCTGCATTACGTTTCATAGCAGCAACCTCTCCTCTTTCTAATAATGTGATGGTTAGATCTTGCATTTCCAAACCTGTCTCTATTCCAAAAAAAACAACCCCAAACCCAACACACACACCCGATTGTAACATGCCACAAATGTCTGCTATTCCGAGCTCTCTCCGCCCCATTTATTATTTTTAATCCTTGGGGGAACCTCAGGAGCTATTCAAATCTAAGACGCAGTACAGTGTAGACATGAAGGCATTTAGGAGCTTCGACTAGCTAGCTGCCCAAGAATCTCTGTCTAGCACAAGGAAATTGTCTCACGATTTATTCTCCTTAGTTGGCTACTATGCTCTTCCCATCTTCCCACGACGTTGAACAAACAAGCACACCTCAATTCCTCATCCTTGCACATATTTGTACTGAATACCATTTGAAGTAGCAATTTTGCTCTTCTTTAAATTGGCAGCGTTAACAGCTCCTCAACATTGAGCCCCAAATATCTCCAGTATACAGGGCTCAGATGCTTTCTATAGCTGCATAATTACTGAGATAATAACCTCTCGAGTGTTATATACACATTAAGTATTATGATGATGATGAAGGAGGATTGCTGCAGGGAAATCCCAAAGAGTGGTTGGAGAGATATATGAATGCTAACAAACGTTTCAGTTTTGCCACTCCTCTGCAACCAATAAATTCTTGAGGACCAAAAGCAGATAGATTTTCAGTAGGTTCATTAACAACCTGACTGCAATCTAGGGTCAGCTTCAGCTCTTTCTCCCATTTGTTTTGGCAGAACTTGCACAAGAGGGTGTCTTGGTCTATTGCATCAATAATTTAGAAGACACCTTGCCAATTTCAAGCGGGTACTATTTCTGATTAGTGTGTTCAGAAAAAGATTCTTGGTGAAGAATTATTACAGGGTCGATTGCAGCAGATGAAAACTTTTATTTCTGAAGCTCCTAAAAAACAGGGCCAGCCACTGCACCAACTTGATATTTTAAAAAAGAGGCTTTGCCCTGTTTTACAACCAGTATGATCAAAATTATATAGAATCAGGCTACTGGCCCATCTAGTCAGTATGGTCTATTCTGGCTTATTATGGTGGCAGGTTTTCCTACCTCTCAGTGGCGTAGCGTGGGTTGTCAGCACCTGGGGCAAGGCAAGTAATTTGCACCCCCTAACCCGTGGATTTGCGCCCCCTAACCTTAACCCCCAGATGTTGTGCCCGGTGCGGCCGGCCCCCCCTGCACCCCCACGCTACGCCACTGCTACCTCTTCCTACATGATCTCCTTTAATTGGAGATCCCAAGGCTGAATTTGTAATCTCATACATCAAAGGAAACTGTCCAGGCCAGACCAGATCTGTAAGCAGCCTTAGCTAGAGAGATATCTAGTCTGAAGCCACTGTAGTCAAGCATAGTCTGCAGAAGGATCTGCTCTGTTTGATCATGTATGGACAGGAAACAGGATCCTTCCTCCAGTGAACTCAAGGCAGCCTACAAGTTTCCCCCCATCTTTTATCCACATAACAACCCTGTAATGTTGGTTAGGCTGAGAGGTGGTGACTTGCCCCATTCAGGTCCACAACTGATTTTATCCATAGCCCAGCCAATCAAGATGCCTCTTACAGGCTGCCTATCATACAGACTGGAGCTGGGCTTTACTGTTAACTCCATTGAACTCAATGGAAGGAGTGTATGCAGGAAAGCCTATTGGGGGGTGGATATATTCCCCAAGAAATCCTGCTACGTTAAATGACAGTGGGATGGGCTAGATCAGTGTTTTTCAACCACTGTTCCGCGGCACACTAGTGTGCCGCGAGATGTTGCCTGGTGTGCCATGGGAAAAATTGAAAAATTCGAAAGATTTAAAAATAAAATATTTTATAATTTTTCATATTTCTGTTTACTTACTATTTCATAATAAAGTAATTATAAAATACTTTGTGTTTATTTGATTCCTATTCAAGAGAATTACTTTATATATAGTCAATATAGGCACAGAGTTAAATTTTTTAACATTTTCTAATGGTGGTGTGCCTCGTGATTTTTTTCATGAAACAAGTGTGCCTTTGCCCAAAAAAGGTTGAAAAACACTGGGCTAGATAACATTGGAAAATGACCCCAACTATGCAGCTGTTCCTGCGTAGCTTTGAAGTTCTAGGTTAATTATACAGATTTAAGATTTGCAGTTGGTAGAATTAGCTATGCTGTTTGACATCTAAAGAGTGGGTGGGAATTTTTAAAACGTGGATGAGGTTGACACTTTTTGAGCAGCAACATATGGTTGCAATCTCTGGAACGCTTTAGGGAGGATTAACTGGAATGCCTCCTCATCTTTCTCCGCCACCACATTACTAGGGTGGTTTTCAATTTTTATGTCTCCAGTATCTTGGTATAGTGTTGAAAATTCTAGGGTTTTCACAATTAAAGTGCTTGATTGCTCTGTTGAAACAAATCCACTTTTTAAAAATACAGTGGTACCTTGGGTTAAGTACTTAATTCATTCTGGGGGTCCCTATTTAACCTGAAACTGTTCTTAACCTGAAGCACCACTTTAGCTAATGGGGCCTCCTGCTGCTGCTGCGCCGCTGGAGCACGATTTCTGTTCTTATCCTGAAGCAAAGTTCTTAACCTGAAGCACTATTTCTGGGTTAGCGGAGTCTGTAACCTGAAGTGTATGTAACCTGAAGTATATGTAACCCGAGGTACCACTGTAAAAAAAAAAAAGACTTTCTGCACTATGGTAAGTGACAGGGAAATGCACTGAAAACTGTAGAATGAACTAATGATTAATAAGAAGACATACAAACACCCCACAAGCAAATCAGGATGAATGCTCATTGTCGGATAAGTACACTGCAAGCAAATCAGAACAAATGCTCAAAAAACACAGGACACAGTCTATCCACTATGGAAGCTTTACGCAAGCAAAGCAGCATGAACGCTGAACAAAATTGTCATCTGCAGGATTCCTTAAACTAAGAGAAGAATCTAATCTGATTACTATTTGTGGGTTACATGCAAGTATTCTGGGTAATTTATTAAATCTATTGATGCTTCAGTGTGCATTCAACTTAAAACAGCACCCCCTCACACAAAAAACCCTCAGTCACCACATTCAGAGATAAATCCTTTTCATACAATTGTAGAATTGGAAGGGATCCCAAGGGTCATCTAGTCCAACCCCCTGTAATGCAGGAATCTTTTTTGCCTAATGTGGTACTTGAACTCACAACCCTGAGATTAAGAATCTCATGCTGATCTATCCAACATATTACTGGAAAAAATCATGCAAAAAGGTATTATTTGCATGTGTTGTACCATCTGGTTGCTTTTAAAAATAATAATTCAGGGGGTTACTGTATTTCCTTCCACTCATTCTGAATTTCTCCCCCATCCCCCAGTTCCCTCCTCTCCTAGATTTGCATTCAGGGGTGTACTTAGGGTCCCTTGCACCCTTGGCAAGGAGCTGTATTGATGCCCCCCCCCCATGAAAAAAATCTTTCCTGCAACAGCTGCATTATTTGTCTAAAAATTATTTGTCTAAAAATTACTGCTAAAATGAAATTAATTACTGTTGATTTAGTTGTGAATTCTTTAATTCCATTGATTAAACGTGCCATGTAATTTAATGGTGTAAATAATAAATAAATAAATGAAGCAAGTTCTTGGTCCCTGGTAGAGTTAATACACTCATGTCTAGCACACTGTTTTAACACTCCAAGCCTTGATTAAATTCTAACACTTACTCAACCCAGGAATTTAGGGTGTCTGGCACTCGCAAACTCATAACACCGTAAATTATATATGAGGAAATTGTGGTTTTCCAGATATTGGGACTCCAACTCTCATCAGTCCTAAAAATCATGTCCAGTGATGATGGGAGTTGGGAGTCCAGCATTTGGAGAGCTACAAGTTCCCCATCCTGGATATAGACTAACAGTTTCTGACTTCCAAGCTAAAATGACAACATTTCCACACAAGAGGGAGGTGTGAGCAAGGAAAAGCAAGGTTCGCAGAAGTGCAAAAAATTGTTTTTAAATCCTGGAAAAGGACTGAGCCACAGAATGTTGACTTAATGTTGGAGGGGAAACTCCTAGGAAACTGGGTTGTGCGGGGGGAGAGACAGAATGGGCTATTCTGAGAGAGGCCATGGCTGGCTGGCTGGCTGGTTGGAACACTGGCATACACCACATATTAACATTTTGCTGCAAGTCCAACTTGTTTGCTTATATTTGTGTCGTTTCCAGCCTTACTCCACTGGCAAGCACATGATGCGGTGTGTGAATGCCTCCTAGCCTACTGCACAAAGGCAGAACTGACTTTTGTTGTCCCACTCACTATTGCCTCTGGACCCGACCACCACTGACAGACCATGGGTTGTCCTATTGGAGACCGAGAAGCCAATCAGAGCTCATGGAGTGTTAATCAATCAGGAGGGAGTGGAAATTAAAAAAAAAATAAAACTGGACTGTTAAACTGCCAGATAGGGCAACCCAGATTATTTCCCTAAAGAGAAGGAAAAGATCCTAGAAGGGGCTATTGTTGGACCCATAAGCTCCCCAGCCAGAGACACAGTGGATTTTAGGAACCATCTACAAACACACAAAATATTACCTGCCCAAACAGCCATTAGAAAGCAACACAAAAATATATTTAGTTTTTAAAGTCTAAACTTTATCATGGCTCAGGATTCAACCATCCTAATGCAGTTCTTATAGCCATTCCAAAAAGACACTTGTCAGGGTGTGCTTTAACTGAGAGGATGGAGGATCGGGGTGCAGGATCCAGACTCACCCTAATGCAGGCCACCTGTCATCCCAATGCTAACGCTTTCTTGCCTGGATGAGCTGAACGAAATAACACAACACGATGGCCAATAACAATGGCACTAAACACTATTCATAGACTAATACAAATGATCAGAAATTGCAACCAAAGTCTCTAAATCGTCTTCACCAGTCACAGTAGAATAATTCAAAAGTTCGATATATACATAATCTGTCACCAAATATCGCCGGAACAGTTTCCGGATAACCAATCTGTTTTGTTAAATGCTTCATCAGCCAATCTTGATCAATTCTTCATCAGCCAGACTTGTAAGAATTAATGCGAGAAAGATTGCATTTTTAAAATAATAATATTTATTAAGTTTTTGTTTACACAATAAAAAACATACATAATAACATAGTATTTTCCAATATCCACATTTCATTCTCATCTTTGGACTTCCTCACATCTCTTGTTCCTGCATCCTAAACTCATAAATTTTACTAGCAAATTATTAACTTGTTTCAATTCATATAATATATTTTTCCAATATTAAATCTCAGATTTTAGAATTTAGATGACTCTTTTGAAGACTTAGTTATAACAATTTATCCAAAATTTGTCTTTTCTTTCAATTACAATTAGATTTGTATTCCTTGTAGCTAATTTGTTGGAGCCATTCTATTGCTAATCTTACATCTTTCTTAACATTCATACAATTTACAATATTTTTCTATATAGTCCTTAAATTTCTTCCATTCCTCCTCCACCAGTTCTTCTCCCAGATCTCGGATTCTGCTAGTCATCTCCGCCAGTTCCATATAGTCCATCAGTTGCATCTGCCATTCTTCCAGTGTGGGCAAATCTTGAGTTTTCCAGCTTTTGGCGATGAGTATCCTTGCTGCTGTTGTAGCATACATAAAAAAGGTTCGATCCTTCTTTTGCACACTCTGGCCGACAATGCCTAAAAGAAAGGCCTCTGGTTTCTTAGGGAAGGTATACTTAAATACCTTTTTCAGCTCATTATATATCATTTCCCAGAAAGCCTTCACTCTAGGGCAAGTCCACCAGAGGTGAAAGAATGTTCCTTCAGCTTCTTTACACTTCCAACATTTATTGTCAGACACATGATATATCTTTGCAAGCTTGACTGGAGTTATGTACCACCTATATATCATTTTCATAATGTTTTCTTTCAAGGCATTACATGCCGTAAATCTCAAACCTGTGGTCCATAACTTTTCCCAGTCCGCGAACATAATGTTGTGCCCTATGTCCTGTGCCCATTTTATCATAGCTGATTTGACCGTTTCATCCAGTGTGTTCCATTTTAGCAGCAAGTTATACATTCTTGAAAGTAACTTAGAGCTGGGTTCTAACAGTTCTGTTTCTAACTTTGATTTTCCCACCTGGAATCCTAACTTTTTATCTGACTTAAAAGCTTCTTTAATCTGAGCGTAATGTAACCAATCTCGCACTTTCCCCTTTAATTTCTCCAAACGCTGCAACCTCCAATTGTCTCCATCTTTTTCTATTATTTCCGCGAGAAAGATTGCATTAGTCTATAGTTATTTTGTCCAACTCTTTCTTGCCTGGCTGCTTGTGGAAGGCCCCTAAAGCCCGTCCTCTGGGTAACCCCAATTTCTCTGAGCCGCACACATCCTGAAATGCAATGTTTACCTGTAGCCAACCAAAAGGGCACTAATGCCTTTCAATGGCTATCTGACATCATTCACTTTCAGCCTGTCTCCTTGCCCCAATGTGATTGGCAATACAGTTCTGGATTTATCTAGGCAGGGCTCCAGATGAGCCTTGAGAGTGATCACTCCCAGCCAGGAAAGTGGGTTCAGGACTGCAACCTTGGCGTTCTGAGGCTGGACTGGAAGCAACTCAGTAAATAAGCTCAGGATAACTCTTGAGACCCCCAGCGTCATTATTATTATTAGTAGTAATAGTATACTGCCCTTCATTTAGCATAACTAAATCCTGGGGTTTCTGCGTTTGGCAAAGTTGAATCAAACCTTAATTAATTCAAACTTTCACTAAATCCAGGAATTTAGGGGACTCCCTCCCCCCATTGTAAAAATAATAAAAATAAATAAATGTGTTAGAAGCTCCATCTTTAGCAAAAACTAAGAGTCTTAGTCCAAAACCAACCTTATTTTGTTTACCATCAACCCAATGAAGTCTTCCAGAGAACTGGAAAGCTTGCATACCCTTTCGGAACATTTTGACTGGCCTAGCATAGTAGGGCCCTAATGTGGAATTTGACATCTTTCATATAAGTCAGCACAACTGCTTTTGTTTTTTCCCTGCGACATAACTACCGTATTTTTCACTCTATAGGACGCAGTTTTCCCCCTCCAAAAATGAAGGGGAAATGTGTGTGTGTCCTGTGGAGTGAATGCAGGCTTTCGCTGAAGCCTGGAGAGCGAGAGGGGTCGGTGCGTCCTATGGTCCGGTGCGCCCTATGGAGCGAAAAATACGGTATGTACACACCATGCATTTAAAGCATGCTTCCCTCCAAAGCATCTTTGAGACTAGTTTTATCTCCTTACGGTGGGCGCTGAGACACAGCAACAGCAAAGGCAAAGGTGGCGTGGTCCCAGATCTGCAGGGGGAGGGTGGTGGCAGGGCATTTTGTTTCAAGCTCCAAAATGTCCAGGGCCAGTCCAGAGACCTTTGGAGGAACTGGGGAGGGAGAGTGTTTTCCATGGGACCTTCTATGCATCATTTTTAAAATTGTGCATTCATGATGGCCTGTGCTCGTGATGGCACTGGGGCAGTTATACGTGACCCCGCTTTCAATACTGTTTGTGCCTGCAAATGTTTTGGAGCAGACATACTACTTCACTACCAATCAGTGCCTATCCTAGAACTTTTGGTTCTTACCTTTCTTTCAACAACTTTTCTTGTAGTATAGTGCAGGTGGCAGTAATGCAATAACACTGGGGAAGCATTTCAGAACAGCTAATAAAGTGAACAGGTGTGCAGATGGTCCAGTATAAACCCACCACTAAGGCATTATATTTGCGCTAATGCCATGCTGCAAAATTTAACCACGAGAAAACAACAGCCTTTCACCAGATTGGAAGGATGCTGTTTCATGAGTCTTTATTGAGTTAGAACAGGACTCACCAGATGTCACTTTACTAAGAGTCCCATCAAACCTGTGGAGTCCTGTGTCCAGTTCTGGGTGCCACAATTTAAGAAGAACATTGATAAGCTGGAATGTGTGCAGAGGAGTGCAACCAAGATGGTCAAGGCTCTGGAAAACAAGCCTGATGAGGAACGGTTGAGGGAGTTGGGTATGTTTAGCCTGGATAAGAGGAGACTGAGATATGATAGCTATCTTCAAATACTTACAGGGCTATCATGCGGAAGATGGAGAAAGCTTGTTTTCTCCTCCAGAGGTTAGGACCTGAACCAATAGATTCAAATTACAAGAAAGGAGATTCCTATGAAACATCAGAAAGAACTTTCTGACAGAGATGTTCGACAGTTGAACAGACTCCCATGAGAGGTGGTAGACCTTGGAGGTTTTAAGCAGAAGTTGGATGACTAACTGTCATATATGATCTAGTTGAGATTTCTGTATTGAAGTGGGGTAGACTGGATTACCATTGGTGTCCCATCCACCTCTACCGCTTTATGCTTCTTTTTTTAAAAAAAATTCTTTATTGCTCAATTTCCACATAACAAATTATCATACCATATAATCACCTACAAAATCCCCCCCCCCCAACCAGGACTTCCCTCAGCTCCTCTTCCTGGTTTCACTGCACATATTTTCTCTGCATATTATAAAATTGTATATATCCTTACATATCTTTCCATCATGTTGTCAACAATGAATCTGTGTATGTTTAATTCAAAACCTGCCAAGGAGTCCAGTTCATTTTGTTGTGTTTTTAAATAATTTGTATAAAGTTCCCATTCCTCCTTAAAGTCACAGTTGTCCTTGTCTCGCAGTTTGTATGTCAATTTAGGCAATTCTGCATAATTCATCAATTTCTCTTGCCACTGTTCTTTTGTTGGGGTTTCCTCATTAAATAAATACCTTGTTATTCTTGGCAGGTCTTGTTCTACAATCCCTAACAAAAATGCTTCTTCTTCTTCTTTTTTTTACAAATGTCATTTTAAACATATTCTTCAATTCATTATATATATCATTTCCCAAAGTTTTTAAATTTCTTTACATTGCCACCACATATGATAAAAAGTGCCTTCTTTTTCTTTACATTTCCAGCAAATGTTAGAGCCAGTTTTATGCATTTTTGCTATCTGTACTGGTGTTACATACCATCTATACATCATTTTCATATAATTTTCTTTCAGAAGGGAACAATCTGTACTGCTTTATGATTCTATGTTCAATCAAGCCACAATTGTGCTGTTTGAGGTTTATGGAATCCACAGAGCCTCTGGCAGTACTCCAAGAGAAGACTGTTTCAGCCTCTGAGTACTCCCCATAGTTGTACATTTACTTTTTAAATTTATTTAACAAGAGTTATATCCCACTTAATAATAATAATAATAATAAACCCTCTCTAAATGGCTTACACAAAATAATATAAAATATTCATAAGAAAATATCAATAAAATCGACAAACTTTAAAAGTAGACACAATAAAATTATGAAAGTACAGATGAAACCAACAGTTTTGAAAAACAATATACAAAATAAAATATCATTTGGTACAGGTAATGGTCCTAAGGGAGAGCCCACTTGTCAATCACAGTTGGACATAAAGGATAAGGCAATTTCTAAATTCTAATTTCACAGAAGTGTCTGGGAGAGAGGGAGAGAAGTACTGAATGTGTGTATGTTATATGTGAGAATAGATGCATGTGGGTATAATGTGTGCATGTGTATGAATGCAAAATTGTATTTGTGTGTGGATGTAAATAAGTGTGTGTGTGTGTGTGTGTGTGTGTGTGAGAGAGAGAGAGAGAGAGAGAGAGAGGGAGAGGGAGAGGGAGAGGGAGAGGGAGAGGGAGAGGGAGAGGGAGAGGCTACTGGCATGTGGCTCATGGAAAGTTAGCCATCAAAGAAATGAAAAAGGTTCTCCATCGCTGCCCCAGAGCCACCCAGGGCCAACTCAACTATTAGGCAGAATGAGGCAACCAGCTCAAGCAGGAAATGCTGGGAGGCAGGGAACAGCAGCAAGATTCTGGGGAGCTGTGCGCACAAGTGGCCTACAATGTGCTCCCTATGCAAGTCTGCTACCTTCAGGCATGGTGGAGATGCTGTTTTGTTGCCAATGCTGAAGGAAGATTCAACCACCAATCTTGTTCGGCTTCTTGTGTAGAATAGGGCGCGGCGAACACATCATCTTGTCTTCTGCCTCAGGTAGCAAAATGACTTGGAGGAGTTCTGAAGGCACCCCACTCTTCTAATTCTGAGACCACGGATACTTCCAGTTGCCATGTTAGTAAAGATTTCATCCTGATTTCATTGCAAGGAAATTAGCTGCCATTGGCTATTTAATGAGGATTTGTTATGATTTGCTTCCACGAAGTTAAGATGATCCTTGTGTTAAAAACTAGCATTATCCCACACATTCCAGTGCCTTTCCCTTTCCTTATTGCAAAAGAAGTTCAGTGTTTTGAGGGAAGCGAATTTGTTGCGCAAGACCTCTTATAATTGCACAACTTTACTTTGTCAGTATGTGATTGAACCTCCTCGAAAACAGCGATAGGCAGGAAGCTCCCTAGCTTTCCATTTGGGGAGGGCTCTTTCCGTCAACTACCAACTGTATGCTAACACATGCCCCTTTAAACACCTTGCAACATCTTGCAGAGATGAGCTTGGAACACCTCAGAATCAGGTTTGGCCTTGCTGCTGCAGTTTCTTCAATTCTCTTAGTACCACTTTGAATCCCCAGTCCCAAGGGAAAGTGTGGAGCATCTCATTTAGGGAATGGTTGTAGACTGTGGCTTCCGGCCCTGTGGCTGCATTTTCAGAGCCAGCATGGCTCTCCGATACAAATCTGTGGAAGAAGGAGCCATGGATGAAACAGGGTGACCACTTACAGATTGCCAGAAAGAGGAAAAAAGAGGACATACATTTGCACAAAGTGGGGAAGATTGTGACCAGGAGACCTGCTCAGTCTGCAATCCTGCTGCTAACTGTTGATGGGAAACTTCACTGGCCTCTGGAAGTTCTCCCTTTTTATGGTTCTTTAAAGAATTTTGAAGCAGACAGCCCTTCAAACAGGGGACCATCCTCTGTAAAGTAGGGCACAGTCACACTGGACTGATCTAATTACTTTTTCTTAACTGTTATACATACAAAGGAAATAACAAGACCTCTAGTCCTACTCAAATCAAAAGCAGAGTCCCTAAGACAGCTGGATGGCCCTTTGTCCGCCTTCTTCCAGCAACTCCTGCAGCCAAGCTGGTGACAAATGTATTTCTCTGCTTTCATTTGGACTACATCAGGGAGGCTGAGAGGGAGGGTCTTGTCCTCTGGGGATCCCAGGACCTCCACACTGCCCAGGCTTGTGCCCTGGGGAGACACTGCTAACACAGTGGTCTGGCTTCATCTCCAGAGGTGCACACCAGTGCCTCTCAAGACAGATGAATGCCAACAACAACAGGTGCTTCAGCAGGTGGGATCATATAAATCTGACAATTATTTAAGAAGATTCATACCCTAGTTATCCACCCAAGGATGAACAAGACAGCTAAGTAAATGGTTAGTCTAAAGTAGGAATGGGCAAATATGTAAAAGCTGGGTTCTCTCAGTTTATAATTTTTCTAGCCTTGAACATTTATTTATCCACATTTCTACATAACTTGGCAAGTCCTCACGAACATTTTTCAGCATTTTAGTGAGAAATTCTCCCTTATACACGTGTTTTATATGCAATTTTGCCTAATACTGCTTCCACCTCGGTTTGGAAGCACTGCCACAGGACTTCACATTTGCCCACAATCTGGCTCAAGACCCTAAAACACGCAGAGCTTTTGTCTCCCCCCCCCAAGCTAATCAAACTTATTTGTTGCTTTAATGAGTATCCTTGATATTTTGCAACTCTTCCCACAAACCCCTTTCCTAGCTGAGTAAGATGTACCAAAAGTGCTTGATAGGTGCTCGTTTGGCTGGGTCTGTGATGATTCCTGAGATTTGACTTTATTTTTCAGTCTTTTATTTTTCTTCTTTGTGCTTTGTCCTGAAAAAAAAAAAGAAGAAGAAGTAGGGAGGGGGGAATGGAATAAATTCTCTGGTTTGCAAGCCACAGTAAACTATGGTTTGATCTATAGGTACTGGTTCAGGAGGACAGAATTAACCAGAATCCCATATTTGTGCTACAGACTCAAACCTGATTTCAGAGCCACATCATAGTAACTAGCAGGGACAGAAGGATCTGTCAGTAGTGGTTTTCTCAATCTCTCATTTTTCCAATCATAAATTCAGTTCTCTGCATATATGTAGCATTTACACACATATTTTTTTAAAGGAATCCTCATGAAAATTCACCAGCGTTTGGGGAGCATGGCTAGCCAAGGAGCTAAATGGCAGCATAGTTTACTGTCTAATTGCCTAAGGACTACTTTGATGCAGAGAAGACACATACAATTCTAAAACTTTATTCCTGCTCTGGCAGACTAAAGCCACACAGACTCCAGGGTCCAAAAAAGAAGTAAGCAAGACTCAGTATTCAAGAAGAAATTGACAAATCCTTCTTTCAGGCCTCAGATTCAGAGATGGTCAAGGGAGGAATGAGAACACAAAAAGGCATGAAAATGCAAACAACTGTGGAGGAAGACAAAGAATCAGACTGCTACATAAGCAAGATAAGGAAAGCTCCTGTCTCAGATCGGGCAGAGCTTTCAAACAGAAATTTAAATATCTATCTGGGCTATCTATCTATCTATCTATCTATCTATTTGTTTTAGAGAACTGGGCCAAAACAAACAAGATGAATTTTAACAGGGAGAAATGTAAAGTATTGCACTTGGGCAAAAAAAATGAGAGGCACAAATACAAGATGGGTGACACCTGGCTTGAGAGCAGTACATGTGAAAAGGATCTAGGAGTCTTGGTTGACCACAAACTTGACATGAGCCAACAGTGTGACGCGGCAGCTAAAAAAGCCAATGCAATTCTGGGCTGCATCAATAGGAGTATAGCATCTAGATCAAGGGAAGTAATAGTGCCACTGTATTCTGCTCTGATCAGACCTCACCTGCAGTACTGTGTCCAGTTCTGGGCACCACAGTTCAAGAAGGACACTGACAAACTGGAACGTGTCCAGAGGAGGGCAACCAAAATGGTCAAAGGCCTGGAAACGATGCCTTATGAGGAACGGCTAAGGGAGCTGGGCATGTTTAGCCTGGAGAAGAGGAGGTTAAGGGGTGATATGATAGCCATGTTCAAATATATAAAAGGATGTCACATAGAGGAGGGAGAAAGGTTGTTTTCTGCTGCTCCAGAGAAGCGGACATGTAGCAATGGATCCAAACTACAAGAAAGAAGATTCCACCTAAACATTAGGAAGAACTTCCTGACAGTAAGAGCTGTTCGACAGTGGAAATTGCTGCCAAGGAGTGTGGTGGAGTCTCCTTCTTTGGAGGTCTTTAAGCAGAGGCTTGACAACCATATGTCAGGAGTGCTCTGATGGTGTTTCCTGCTTGGCAGGGGGTTGGACTCGATGGCCCTTGTGGTCTCTTCCAACTCTATGATTCTATGAAATTGCAGACTGGACTAATAAAAGCACTAGAGCTAAACCTAGAACTAAACAACCAGGTGGACATTCAAATGCTACAAATGGCAACAGAAGATTGGAGGAACAATCTGATTGAGAAATGAGATTTTGTTCCCCCCCAGTGACAGCATGATGGTTCATCCTTGTCCACCTTCCCTATAATAGGTGGTGTGAAACAGGGCTGTGTTCTCACCTTGACTCTCTTTGGCACATTCTTCTCCCTGTTGCTCTCCAATGCCTTCAGCTCAGCTGAGGACAGTGTGGACTTCTATTCAAGAGTGATGGAGGCCTGTCCATGCCAAGATGAAAGCACGGCAGATCTTTACCTGCGAGATGTTGTTTGCAGCTGACAGCGCACTCTGAGGAAGTTCTACAGAGACTCACTCAAACCTGAAGCTCACTGAAGTGATCTTGGGCCAGTCACTGTCTCTCAACCCTAACCTACCTCACAGGATTGGTGTGAGGATAAAATGGAGAGGGGGAGCACTACCTGTGCCACCTCAAGCTCTTTGGAAGAAAGGTGGGATGGAAATATAATACTGCTACTTCTTCTTCATCGTCATGCTTCTAGCGTTTCTCTCATGTTTCTAAGAAATCTATGTTTACCTGCTGGGGGTGCAGCTGTTTCCAGAACTCTGGGGTTCTCTTGCGCAACCTTGTTGCTGGGACGGCAGACAGTGACACCTCCCACTTTGCTCCCACTTGCTGCTTTCGCACTGTCATCTTCTGTCAAGGTATTCTCCGACTGCACCAAACCTTTCTTCTTCACCTTCAGCTTTAATTTCCCTTTCTTTTTCTTGGAGGCCACCGGCATTTCTTCCTGCTGAGCAGAAACAAAGTGTGTGCGTGTGAGAAAAAGCCCTGTCTCTGGGAATGCTTTCAGAAAGCGTGGCACAGAAAATGTCAGGAACATAGGAAGCTACAGTATATAACTGAGCCAAACAATTGGTCCATCTAGCTCAGTAACGGACTGGCAGCAGCCTTTCACACTTTCAGGGAGGAATTATAAGTTGCACTGGCCAACTTGTAAATGCCAAGGATTGAACCTGGGCGTTTCCGCCTGGAAAGAAGGTTCTGTGCCATTGAACTATGGCCCTGCGCGCTAGGGATGCTGGAGAATTCCAATGAAAATGGAAACTGCCAATGTTCACCTACAGTGGTACCTCTGGTTACATACTTAATTCGTTCTGGAGGTCCGTTCTTAACCTGAAACTGTTCTTAACCTGAAGCACCACTTTAGCTAATGGGGCCTCCCGCTGCCGCTGCGCTGCTGGAGCACGATTTCTGTTCTCATCCTGAAGCAAAGTTCTTAACCCGAGGTACTATTTCTGGGTTAGGGGAGTCCGTTAGTGGAACCTGAAGCATATGTAACCTGAAGTGTATGTAACCCGAGGTACCACTGTATTCATCTCATGTCCAGAACAGCAAATACAATTGGCATTCACTGTTGCTGCTGCCTTGAGCCTGCAAACAATACATAATTGATTACGTACCCCCCTCCCACATTTGCATTGCATTTCCTTTGCATTGAAATGAATGCGGTGGAGTAGCATGATGACAACATAATTTACGTAATTTGTGGAATTAATTACATAAATCACATAAATTATGTAGTTTTGCCATGGCGGACAGTGAGATAAGCAACAGCAATTTTGATGGAAGATGAGCTGCTGAAATGAATGCAAGGTGGAATGGGACAGAAAATGATGCCTTTTTGCATCCCCATTGCCCACACATGGATTGTTCTTGACTTCCTGATCATGAGTTTGTTTGAGTGAAACGACCCATGATTTCTGGCTCAGATGTAATGCTAAGGAATTGTGATCTGTTTCTCCCCAGTGCTAGCAAGGAGCAAACTGGGTGCAAATGGTTCACGTGTGGTAAATAATTAATTGTGGTTTATCATGATGTCTAAACCTGCCCATTATGCCACTAATTAATTTTATGAAACACTGCATCTTTAAAAGTGTAAAATTCCTGGCAGACAAAATATAGCAGAATCACCAGTTACCTGGGAGGGGATATTCTGGGGCAGCTTTGTGGGTTTCTTTTCCTCCATCTTGGCATTTCCACCTTGGCTGCACTCTCTTCTGGCCAATGACTCCCTAAAGGCAGATGTAATAAATTATTCAAAAGATACACATATGTACATATTATTCTATTCCTTCAACTTTGAAACTAAGCAGTGGTGCTAAAAACAGCTCTGCCATCTTCTTTGTCTATGTGGTACAACAAATTAATGTAGTTTTTGGAGAACTTGGTCTCTATTCAACTGCAGATCTACTGGTGGACCCTTGAGCAAATCAGGTGAAATCCCTACTATGTATTTAAAGCACTTTAGAAACACATGGGTTCCCTCAAATAACCCTGGGAGTTGTAGTTTACATAACTACATTCCAGCACCTTTAACAAATGACGGTTCCTAGGATTCTTCAGGAGAAGGTGATGTGCTTTAAATTTGTGTTAAATATATGGTGTCGATATGGACTCACTGTTTCTCACCCTCAGTTTCTCAGCCTCAGTCAATGTCAAGTAATTGCTGTTGTTTGGGTAGTAGTTTCTGTCTCTGATTTCAGCCTGTCCCATTTGCTCTACTTTTTAGGTCTGTGGGCACACATGCCCCGTATATGTACACACTTCATTTTACCAAGGAATCTGGGTAAAAACCAGATCCAATAGAATTAAGCTGAGCTTTGAAGACCACATACAGCTGAAAAAGGAAGTGGGAAAGAGCACCACTCTGTCAACTTCCTTCTTAATCTCTATGTACTTTTAAAAGAAGAAATAGGCAAGCACTCTCTTTACCTTATGACCAAGAGGGCAGTGTGGGGGGGACGGACACAGAGGTTTCGTTGGCCCCAAGGTAAGACCTCAAGGGTCCTATTGGAACCTTGGGTTCCATGTTGTTGACTCCTGCTTCAGTTTCCGCTCTAATTCTTCCCTTCTTGTCTTTTCCCCTTTTGCCAGCTTGTTCTCTGTTCAGCTTTTCATCACTTTGCTCTTTCCCCTTCTCTCTCTTCACCACCCTGCACTAAGCAATCTTCTTATAAACTGACCTTTGTTTTCGTTTCTCACCATTCTGCGCCCCTCCCATATGCATTCTAGGAACATAAAATGTAAGCTGCTTTATACAGTACTGAGTCAAACCATTGGCACATCTACCTCCATATTGTCAATGTTGACCAGCAGCGGCCCTCCAGGATTTCATACAAGAAATCTTCCCCCACCCTTATATAGAAATGATGGGGATTGAACCTAGGACCTTCAGCATGTAAAGCAAGATGCTCCAGCACTGAGCTATGGTCCAACCCCCTCTAAGATCTTAAGAGTAGGCATTACACACAGCATAGGCTTGCAGGAAGGAGGAGGAACCTGGCTTCTGATGTCCTGTTCCTGGATTTCTGTACTTTCTTGGATACCTCCTGCTCTAGTGACACTTGCTGTTCAGGACTGTCTTCCTGGATGCGACCACACAGTACACTGTAGTTGGTGGCAATTGTACGCAATAGCCAATGTAGCCCTTGAACGATGGTCCAGCATTGGATTTTGGGAAGCCTTTTGGAAGCTGAACATGGTTCCTGTAAGATGAAGGTAGAGGACAGCCAGTCTGAAAACCCAGCTGCCCCATTCAAGGCAAAGAAAGTAGAGGAGTCTGTGAGTTGGCAGATGGATGCCAACAACAAAACCATAATACCTATGGGAGGTCTGTTACAAGAAACTCTGGCAGGCCCTCTCTGGTGACATGTTCAGACCAGCAGGCAAAGGGGAGACATTTCCTGGTGCAATGCAAAACCTGCTACATGATGTAAGGGAAATTGATGTAGATGAAACGGCTTGCTGCAAGAAGCCATTTTCTGCCAAACAACCATCAATGTATTTTCTATGCATCAGGAGTTGTTAACTAAATACAAACAAACAAACAAACAAACAAACAAACAAACAAACAATAAAAATTAACCTTTATTGTCACTACACCACCTGTGTGCAGTGAAATTAAATGAGCCCCTCTCCGCCCCACACATACACTCAGTCTTGTTCGCGCTCTGTGTGCTTGTCGGAAGTCAATTGCACCACTATTTTTTTCTCCCATTCAGCAGCCCAACAGCCCATGGATAAAAACTGTCCTTTAACCTGTTGGTGCGGCTGACTATACTTCTGTATCTCCTGCCCGAAGGTAGGAGCAAACTAGACCTTATGTGAGCTAGATACTGCTAAGATAGTGCTGAATTCCAGGGCCAACCCACCCAGGAGGCAAGAGGAGGTGTCCGCTTGCTCTCAGTTAACTCCTACCTGCTTGCCTTCTTACAACGTGTGCAGGGGGGAGGGGTCACTGGCTGTTATCTCTACCCTTTTTAGTCTTCTGGTTGCCTTTGTGCAACCACAGGGAACTGGATGTGGGCAAAACTAGAATTATTTGGCTCCATCTGTCATGGCTTCTGAGTCTGCCGACTGGTGTCTTACCAGTCCTAATGGCCACCAGCCTCCATTATTCCAGGTGTTGTGGGACTACAACTCCCATCATCTCTGACTGCAAGGACTTCCTGTCCAGATCTCTCTGACCCAATTTCCTCAATTCCATTGGGCAGGAATTAAAATGGGATATGTAATCTGAACAAGAGGAAGTAGCAGTCTGTACAAACTCCATGGAAATGAAATAAAATAAATAAATAAATAAATAAATAAATAAATAAATTATTATTTATACCCCGCCCATCTGGCTGGGCCTCCCCAGCCACTCTGGGCGGCTTCCATAGAAACCCAAAATACAGTAAAATATCACACGTTAAAAACTTCCCTGAACAGGGCTGCCTTAAGATGTCTTCTGAATGTCAGGTAGTTGTTTATCGCTTTGACATCTGCTGGAAGGGCGTTCCACAGGGCGGGCGCCACTACCGAGAAGGCCCTCTGCCTGGTTCCCTGTAGCTTTGCTTCTTGCAATGAGGGAACCGGCAGAAGGCCCTCAGCGCTGGACCTCAGCGTCCGGGCAGAATGATGGGGGTGGAGATGCCCCTTCATCATGAAGGGCAGAGTGGACAAAAGGGAGACTTCCTTTCCAGCCCTTGTGAAGAATAGCCAACCTGTGTAAAGAGGGTATCTTTTTACTTACAATTCGACACAACGACTTGTTTTCATTCACCAACTTTTCCAGAGACAGGCACTCAATGATTTCACAGGGCAAGAGAGCATCCAGTTTGTCCTGCTTGTTTGCCAGCCTTGAACCATTCACATAGAATTTTGAAAACAGAACAGACGGAAAGGCAAGATTCCATTAGCAAACAGCACACTCACTGTTGTAGCTATACCATTTAAAAAAGCAATGGGGAACCTTTGGCCATTCAGATGTTGTTAGACTACACGTCCCATAACTGCTGTCCATTGGCCATGCTGGCTGTGGCTAGTGGGAGTTGTAGTACAAAGGTGAAAGGATCTGTCTACTTCTCAGTTTCTCCTTTTTCCAATTTTACATCCATCAGTGAAAATGTATCCTAATAATATAACTCTATTTTGTACGCTCCCCCTCCCCACAATATCTCCATTTTTATGCACGCTTTCCCCTTATATATGCATTTTTGTAAACATTGTTTGGAGAACTGCATCACAAAATTTGGGTAAGAATGGATTACAAATAATTGCTGTGTTTTTGTTCGCATATTGTTTTAGAAAGTGCAAACTTGATAGACTAAGCTTTAAAGCTTTAAATGTGTGCTGAATCAAATTTATGCTCTAACCCGAAGTCCAACAGCATCTGGAGGGCACCAGGTCCACTATGCAGTCTTGAATGGGCAGATCCACACGCTTAAAGCACATTTAACACACATTTAAAGCACATGACTTCCTCAAAGGAATTCTGGGAACTGAAGTTTACCCCTCACTGAGCTACCATGCCCAGCACACTTAACAAACTACAGCTCCCAGGATTGTTTTTTTTTTGGGGGGGGGGAAGCTATGTGCTTTAAAGGTATGGTGTTGATGTGACTTTAGGCTTGATAAAAGACTACTAATAACTTTGATATTTTGCCAGTGTTATTCCATGGGTGCTAAGAGGGCCCAAAAAGATGAAGTGATGGTCAGAGATGACTCATCCCGATTTACCCCTTCTTGTTAGGAAAAGGGTTAGGAAAGTGCTAAACTGTCTATCCCTGCTTCCAGACCATGGGTAGGCAAACTAAGGCCCGGGGGCCGGATCCAGCCCAATCACCTTCTAAATCTGGCCTGCGGATGGTCCGGGAATCAGCGTGTTTTGACATGAGTAGAATGTGTCCTTTTATTTAAAATGCATCTCTGGGTTATTTGTGGGGCATACGAATTCATTCACCCCCCCAAAAAAATATAGTCCGGCCCCCCACAAGGTCTCAGGGACAGTGGAGCGGCCCCCTGCTGGAAAAGTTTGCTGACCCCTGATTCAGGCTGTCATTATTTTGTGGGAAGGATTAAAGCACATAGTAGCAAATTAGGTCTGCACAATTAAAGTAGATTAAAGCACTCTGCTGCCGTAGTACATTTAAAAAAAAGAAAAGAAAAGAAAGGAAAGGGGTGACCTTTTTAAGTCAGGAATGTGATGGGGGAAGGCACTGAAAGGTGTGGGATAAACAAATTATTAATGGGAAGAAGACATATAAACATCCCACACCCAAATCAGGATGAATGTGATTTGTTGTATCACTGCCTCATCAAACAAATTAGAATGGATGCTCAAGAAAGAGTGGACACTGTACATCCTCCACAATAGCTTGTGCAAGAAAACCAGGATGAATGGTCAGTAAATATCTGGAGGAGCTCCAGAACTCTGTAAGGTAACAGTATTTGGCTGTAGGGAGCAGCACCTGTTTCCCGTAAGACCTACTACGGGAGTCATGGGCTTTTGGAGCATTTAACCTGCACCTCCAACTATGCTCTCTCTGTGTGTGTTTGTAGATAAACACAGATATGACAAAACACCAATGAGTCTCCAGTGGCCTCCTTCAAAAGGGAACTAAAACCTGGCCCCTGGAACTTTTCACTGATCACAGAAGTGGGCTGAGTGTAGGCTTATTGAGATGGCTTGGAGATGCGTCGTTTCCCCTGTAAACTGGCTTGTGGATCTGATCATGACTTGGAAGGTATAAAACCTTCCAAGTAAGAGCTGACAGTAAGAGCTGTTCGACAGTGGAATATGCTGCCAAGGAGTGTGGTGGAGTCTCCTTCTTTGGAGGTCTTTAAGCAGAGGCTTGACAGCCATATGTCAGGAGTGCTCTGATGGTGTTTCCTGCTTGGCTGGGGGTTGGACTCGATGGCCCTTGTGGTCTCTTCCAACTCTATGATTCTATGATTCTATGAAAACCACTCTCTTTACTGCTCTCTGTGGCACTTTGTAGTTGCCTCGGATCAGTTCTGCCTGCAACCTCTCTTTCATGTCAGTGGATATAGCATACCCAGCATCTGATGTCATATATAATGTCAAGTGTATGGCAGGTGGATGTAGCTTGGCTGAAATGGCCTCATGGGCCTAAAGAGGTAAAATCCTAGGTAAAGGGACCCCTGACCATTAGGTCCAGTCGTGACCAACTCTGGCGCTCATCTCGCTTTATTGGCTGAGGGAGCCGGCGTACAGCTTCCGGGTCATGTGGCCAGCATGACTAAGCTGCTTCTGGCGAACCAGAGCAGCACACGGAAATGCCGTTTACCTTCCCGCCGGAGTGGTACCTATTTATCTACTTGCACTTTGACGTGCTTTCGAACTGCTAGATTGGCAGGAGCAGGGACTGAGCAACGGGAGCTCACCCCATCACGGGGATTTGAACCGCCGACCTTCTGATCGGCAAGTCCTAGGCTCTGTGGTTTAACCCACAGCACCACCTGCGTCCCAAAGAGGAATCCTAGTGGGTCTAATAAAACAGGGGAGGGGGAGAGGAGAGGAGAGGGGAGAGAAATCTCCGCCCCTGTTTTACACCCATTCATTCACCACAGGGTACAAAGGAAGGAAGGAAGATGCCGGGAGAATCAGTATCTCACAGTAACAGAGGCTTTCCTGAAACTTTGGGGTGCCCCAGAACACGGGAGAGAGTCTTCTTGGCCTCTTCCATCCTTGCCACATCGCTGGAGTCAAGCACAAATATAATCCCATGTGCGGTGCTGTATTGGTCCCTCCAGGTTCCCAAGGACTGCTGTCCACCAGGCAGGTCAATGAGGGACACCTCAAACCTGTCCACCCTGAGTGCCGTCTGGTTTGGCTTCGTGATGGGAAGCACTTCACAGGAGAGGACTGCAAACAAAAGTAGCAAGAGCAAATGAAACAACAACAACGGGCATCAGTCTCAAGTAAAAATACAGGTAAGGTCATACACCACAGGAGCTTTCCTCTAATTTCCAGAAAAAATATAGGAAGTTGCAAGGAGGGCCTGATATAAAATGTTGCACAGTGAAGCATTCCTGTTCAGCTCCTTCCTCTAGGATATACCATTGTATTTGCCCATTCAAGCTCTTTTTCCCATTATATTCCCCTGACAGTCAGCATACACTCAGGCTGTGTATGCATCCATGCATTTAAAGCACATTTATTCCCCCAAACAATACTGGGAACTGTAGTTTGCTGGAAATTGTACCTCTGTGAGGGGTTAACCACAGGTCTCAATATTTTTGTTTGTGTGCTTTAAATGTATGGTATGCATGCAGCCCAAGTCCTTATTATATTGTTTTGGTAGTCTCCCAGTTTTCTGTTCTTTTGCAAACTTTGGGGTTTCCCCAAGCCTACTGATACTACTCTCTTGGCCATAGGTATTGCTATTTTGGCGGTTTGAGCAATGGTACTCACAGCCCAAACATTGGGAATTATTTACTATTTAAGTGACGGTTGTACAGAGTAATGTGTCAGGTCAGCTAGTGCGTACAGGGCTCATAGGCAGCTGAAATCAGCAACAAGGGTTATAGGTTGATGGTGAGACTCAGGTCTACCTGACAGCTAGTCTCCTAGAACTAAACTATGTAAGACTGGCTGAGGAATGTTATATGAAAGAAAGGCCTTCAGCACAGGCTGGGGACTCATTCACACTTCCTTTTGCGCCGCATCTCTAGGCACAAGTCTGGGCCTCCCAGGTCTATGTCCCAGCATGTTTTACTGCTGAATCAGAGCAAATGGATTGCTGCTTGCTCCGATTCGGTGGTAAAACATGAGTTTTCCTTGGGAAAGCACCAGAACGGAACAGAATACTCAGACACAGACCTGAAAAGCATGGACCTATAAACGCAGAGCAAAGGTTAAGTGTGGATGAGCCTTTAGAGACACTCCTGTCGGCTCTACTGGGCTCTGAGTTCAGGTTCAGGAGTGGAAGAGCTGGAAAGCTTAGCTGACATTAAGTTCTGCTCAGCAACTCACCTCTCTGGATTTCTTTCACAAGGGAACTTTTTCCTGCGCTGTCTAGGCCAAGGACAAGAATGGTCACTTTCCTGATGGGAAAGAGAAGGGTCATGTAAAGATGCAATCTGGTAACACCATTGCAGGGAGGGAGGATTAGAGTTCCCATAGTAAACTGAAATCCAGATGAAATGTTTAAAAAGCATGGGCTGGCCTTTGGATGACATTTTGTTGCAGGGGACCCTGTGAGAAACTATTTTGTTGCAGAGGGAGACTGTGAGAAACTATTGCATGGAAACACCTTTAAAAAAACACACAACTGCTTTGTGCACACATTCCACCCTTCCTCTCCATCCATATGGCTGCACTTTTTTGTTAAGAAAGATGCATAAGGTAAAGGTAAAGGTACCCCTGCCCGTACGGCCCAGTCTTGACAGACTCTGGGGTTGTGCGCCCATCTCACTTAAGAGGCCAGGGGCCAGCGCTGCCCGGAGACACTTCCGGGTCACGTGGCCAGCGTGACAAAGCTGCATCTGGCAAGCCAGAGCTGCACACGGAAACGCCGTTTACCTTCCCGTTGGTAAGCGGTCCCTATTTATCTACTTGCACCCGGAGGTGCTTTCGAACTGCTAGGTTGGCAGGCGCTGGGACCGAGCAGCGGGAGCGCACCCTGCCGCAGGGATTCGAACCGCCGACCTTTCAATCGGCAAGTCCTAGGCGCTGAGGCTTTAACCCACAGCGCCACCTGCGTCCCAAGAAAAATGCATGGCAAGTCCTAAATATGCCTCTTCAAAAATGTAATTACTGTAATGAGTACTTTGGCCCTGAAGCTCTCCATAGTGGGACCAATAATTCTTCCATAAAATGTTTATTTACAAGCCATCGTTTTGTGAGAATTACCAGTGATGTGAAGGGTCTGTTTTATTTCTCTCCTCTTCCCCCTCACCCCACAACAGGTGGAGGAGTTCTCTGTTTAAGAACTGAAGGGAAATTCTGTTCCTGCACATAACTGTGGCTTTATGGCAGGCAAAAATGAATCAGAGCACATATTTCCTCATCATTGCATTGCCATTCTGAGGGAACATGGCATACTCATCCCCTCTCTTTGTGAAAATGTGGCATGCGTAGTAGCATAGTGCAGGCCTTCTGTGTTGCTATAGTGATTTTTTTGTGGGGCACAGGCCTAGTTGAAAGGGCAACATATACTTGGAACAGAAGTGGATGGAAGCATGAAGTGCATCACTTGGCAACCAGCAGGGCTTCAGCTTATTGCCTTAGCAACCTTTGTTTGGCACTATGCAAACAAACCAGAATTCAGTGGTTGTATAAAGCTGGCAGAGAGATGTATGGCGAGTCTCTCGTTACCCAGAATGCTCTGCTTGCTTAGGCACTAAATGCAGCAGTTCCTTTAAAAAAAAAAAAAAGGAAAAAGATATTGAGGCTAAAAGCAGGACCAGAGCAAGGCATTTGCTGTCTGAGGAAAAGAACAAGACTGTGCCATCTCCCAGTTCCACATGCAGAAGTCAACGCTTTTCGTTGCGACGTTAAATCGCTGCTGTTCTCTCACCAAAGAGTACTTTCCTCAAACTTGGGGCTTGACTTCCAGGATTCCAACAACTAGTCCTGGGGCTGCCATCACATGTTACTTTCATTCTCCTTAGTATGTTACCCTTGTAGCAGTGGCGTAGTGTGGGGTTGCAGGGGGGGCCGGCCGCACCGGGCGCAACATCTGGGGGTTAGGGTTAGGGTGCGCAAATCCACGGGTTAGGGGGTGCAAATTACTTGCCTTGCCCCGGGTGCTGACAACCCACGCTACGCCACTGCCTTGTAGAAATCCATAGGAATGAGGATGGGGACAAAGTTAGTTAGCTCAGCCTGTGGCTCCATCTATAACTGGCTTTGCCTTCACCTACCACTGACTTCCCAGCCTTCTTCCCCACCAGTCCCGCAGGGCACCAGATATCCTTGCTCTCCAGATTTACCTCATTGGCTCTTGGATAGCCTGCAGCCAAGACCAGCAGTAAGAGAAGAGGTGAAACATACTCCAGCAAACCACAGAGATTAACAGGGACAGGGTGAGTCTCTGGCTTTTCCCCGCCGTCCTTGAAGAAAAATATCAAAGCAACAATCCTGTTGTAAGATTTTCTTCCCTTAAAAATATGGGGGGGGGGGATGCTTTACTGGTGGCTATGTGCGTACTTCAGTATAGGGCAGGTTGATGGCTTAAAATAAATAAATAGCACACTTTAGATTTTAACTAAGACCCCAGGATCTATCAACGGAACTCAGTACAAAATACATGCTTAAAATCAAAGATTTTGGACTCCACAATTTTGTTTTGAATAGCAGAACTGAATGGTGCTCTCTCAGTCCTTCCACACACATGAGAACATAAGAACACTCCTGCTAGATCACGCTAGTGCCCTATCTAGTCCATCACAGTCAGATGCCTGTGGCAGACATGCAAGCAGGGCATCAGTCACCTGAGCACAGCAGCAGTCTCCCCTCCTGAAGTTTCCAGCAATTGCTATTCAGAAGAATTACTGCCTCCAGTTGTGGAGGCAGATCATAGCTATGAAGGCGAGCACTCATTGATAGTCCATTTCTCTGTCAAATCCTTTTTTAAAGCCATCAGAATTGGTGGCCATTGCTGCTTCTCATGGGGGTGAGCTCTGTAGTTTAACTGTGAGCCAGGTGAAGTAGTAGTTTTATTTTGTCTGCCCTGAATCTTTCAAAATTTATCTTCATTGGATGCCTGTGAGCTCTAGCGTTAAAAGGGAACAGCTTTTCTCTGTCCACCTCCTCCATGCCATGCATAATTCTTTATATACTTGTATCATGTTGCCTCTTACTCAGCTCTTCTCTAAGCTATGCCACCCCAAGTGCAGTGAGTATACCTGTATATTATGCACTTGTAATCTACAGTATCCTGGGACCTTACAGTGAAGTGCAGATTTTTATTTATTAAAAAAAACACCTTATAAATAAATACATCCTTTCCTCAAATCTCTCTTTAAAAAGCTCTTTACATGGACTTTGATCCAGGATTTGGCTCTGTAAGAGATTGATGGTCCCTTGCTTCACACACTGTATCTCCCCTTTCGTCTTGAAGACCATCTCCCAACAGTCAGTTAGGCCTAACCTAACAGAAAGTCATAGCCAGGAATATATTTCAAATATGTGTGGCTAGCAAACCAAGGCAGGCTGAAGAATTCCTATTAAGTCAGGAGGGTGAAATTAAAACATAAACTCTCACCTCTTTCTTGCTTTCATGTGTTGCTCTTCCCTGTTGATGGCTCCGCTGCATCCAGCTAAACTTAATCTGGATTTAATGTATTCACCACCCCTTGTTTCTTTAATCCCAAGGACATCCAAGGGAGGAAAAACGGCAAATCCAAAGGACTGTCAGTTGGCCTTGCTTCTTTATCCAGAAATGACAAGATGTGTGTGAGAAGATGCCTACGATTTCCTGCGCGGGCTATGCCCTGAGTGTCTGAGGAAAGGAGCAATCAGATTTGTCACTTGTTTTAAATGGCTTGAGAAAATGGAACACACCAATTGGGCAGTTCAGCAAATCTCTTGTAATGGATCACATCACGGTTCAGTCAGTCATGTGTTGGTTTAATCCTGGGATTGACCTCTCGGCACCTGCAGGAAAGCACAGCCATTCGTTCTACAGTCATTCTGAAACTTCCTTATTTGCAGACAACAGTCAGTCGGTGTACTGGATAGATCAGAGATGGGGAACTTGTTGTCCTGCATAATTTGTTGGACTACAATTCCCATTACCCCTGATAATTGTCCATGCTGGCTGGAGGTGATGGGAGTAGGAGTCCAGCAACATCTAGAGAGCCGCAAGTTTTCTCTTCTTGGGAGAGAGAGTCTTGGACAAGTGTGCAATGGCAGCAGGAGAGCCACTGTGAAGCAATTTAAAAAGCAGAGACAATACATTGAAAAGCTTCAGTGTACATAAGACCAATTCATAAAGCAGCATTGATGACAATACAAACATATTGGCAAATAAATTTTAATAAATGAACTACGCTTGGGTGTCCTTTTACATGATTAATTTTAGCATGTTTCATATTATATTCTCACTCTGGGAAGCTCAGGGTGGTACGTGGTATTATCCTCTTTATTGTGCATGAGGCCACCACTGTTGTGCAGGTGACAGCCCTGCTGGGGCCTTGCGTGTGCCACCCACAAAGTGCCATTGCCCTCACCCCTGCTGATGTGCCCTCATTGCTGTACCCTTGCAGCAGCAGCTGGATCATGGCGGCAGCACAGGTGCAGCTGCAGGTGAGTTGTGGTGGCAGGGCTGGCAGCAGTGTGAGCACAACAGCAGAAGCAGGGAGAGGGTGGGATAGGACTGTTGGGATGTTCTGTTCCACCTTAAGAAACAGGCATGATTGTTGTGTGTCACATGTCTGTTTACACTTCAGCTCAGTATGCTGGGAACTTCTGTTTGTGTACAGTGGTACCTCAGGTTCCATACGCTTCAGGTTACATACGCTTCAGGTTACACACTCCGCTAACCCAGAATTAGTGCTTCATGTTAAGAACTTTGCTTCAGGATAAGAACAGAAATTGGGCTCCAGTGGCACAGCGGCAGCAGGAGGCCCATTAGCTAAAGTGGTGCTTCAGATTAAGAACGTGTTAAGTTGTGGGTGAACATATCAGACGACATAGTGATTCTTCAAACAGCTCTTGTTTATTCACAGGTCAGAACAGAACAGAACAGAATGAACTGAACTGAAGGGTTCAGCCAGCCTGCTTATATAGAGCTCCGCTAGAATGCAACAGTAACCACTTTATGTAACTATCCAATCACTGAATGTCACTTTCAATCTCTTATTTGCATATGCTGACCTGAGTGAAAACTATCTACAGTATCCCCCTGCTGGCCCAGGGTGAGAACTTCAGTACATAACAGAACGGACATCCGGAACGAATTAAGTACTTAACCCGAGGTACCATTGTATAGCTTTCTGTTTTGCTTTGGACACGAAGGAGATCAGACATGTTTTCCTTTTGTCCTGATCTACCCTGAATAAACCTGCTTGTAAATATGCTCACACAGCCTCTTGTGCCATTTCTGTTTGCACAGTGTTTATTCTGCTGAATTGTGTGCTCAGTCTTCTGAAGCCTAGGCACAGATTCATGCTGCACCAAGGGCCGGAGTTTGCCTGGCACACCGGCCAGTGGGCTGGAGCCAGCTGGGGCCCTGCCAGTTGCCCCGGTTTCCTTGGGTGTATGCCAACAAGGGCAGAGGCTCAGATTTGTGGGTATCATTGGGGCAGGGGCATGGGTGGGGGAATTTTGCCTACAGGGGTGAAATGTATTGAGCCAACCCTGCAAACTAGACTAGTCTGGCACTGGAGAAAGGTGGTAAAATCAGAAAAGCTAGAAGATGAGAGTGCTATAAAACTAGTTAACTGTGAGGGATTTGAGCAGATTAAAGTTGTGTCCTAGATAAAGTCTGCTGTGCTGAAGGGCAGTGAGAAGGGGGGGGGGGGAGGAAACAAAAAATAGTGGAAGACTGTGGTGGTATAGTGATTAGAGCGGGGATGGCTCTCATGCCAAAAGCTCTTTGAAAGGAATCGTGTCAGACTTTTGCAAAAACAATCTTTCCTTCTCCCAGCAGAATGTTGGGCAAGGAGGGACTGAGAGAGGAAGAGAAAGGGTTGTCAGAAAGAGACAGGTGTCAGGAAGAGTGAGAGAAGAGAGGTGCCCCCCTCCTGGATTTCACCCTGCCCAATACTGTCTTCAGCCCCACAGAACGCCAGTATGCAGCTGATATATCACCCCACAAGGTAATGTGGGCTATGAGAGATTAAAAGGTTGTCCACCCCTTGCTTACAGCGTTTGGCTATAAATCTTCCAATGAAAGTAATTTGAAAAGCAAAATGAAGTCCCTACACAGGTGGGTGACCTTGATGGGGTTGTCACTTTCTCTCACACAGAACTGGTGTATATTTAAACTATGTGTGTGCGCGCATGCAGGGTTGAGCACAACGCACTTTATGGGAAACAATTTAGATGCATTAAAATCTGCTGGGAAATGAGTTCTGCATTAGACAGGAAGAAGACTCACACTTTGGCTAAACTCCAGACTAAAATCAGAAGCCAATAATGGTGTCACATTAAACCATGGTTTATTTTAAACTGGGCTTGAAATGTGAATGAGCTGCATGCTGGTAAACACAGCTCAAAAGGCAATGCTTTGGTCCTCCCAGGTTTCTGTATTTAATGAAGCAGCAAAGGAGCAAGCCAGAGACAGGCTTTACATGCAAACCAGCCCTTGCAGTTAATTTGGGGAAAAGAGCCATAGCTATAGCTGCAAATTGTAACATAGATACTTGGTGGGGAGGGGGGTCCCCCCTGCACTTCTCCTTTCCCCTCTCCCAATTAACCTCCGTCTCCAGTGACCGCCTCCATTACATCACTAGGGCCTGCCTCTGTGACATCACCAGTAGCGCCCCTAGGTCTCAGGTTTGGAACATGAAATCTCAGTGTCTGGGATACTCCTTACCTGACACCCCTAACCATAACTGGTTGTGAGAGTTAGCATGCAAATGAACAACCAATATCTTGTTTTATTGTTATTAATATGCTTGCTTAACTGTTTATTTTCTCATTAACTGTTATTTTTAACATTTGTATTGCTAAATGCTTGTGAAAGAAAGAAAAGTAAGAGGCCTCTAAAGAAACAAGTTCGGCTGCATAAGGAGCTTACAAATGAGCTGAAATTTAAGAAGGGTGTATATAATAAATGGAAGAAAGGGGAAATCACAAAGGAGAAGTATACACAATTAGACAGCAGTTGCAGGGAGAAGGTCAGACAGGCAAAAATTCAGAATGAGCTCAGGCTTGCAAGAGCAGTTGATAATAATATAGTAATAAAAGGTGTCTTTGGCTGTGTTCAAAGCAAGAGGAAGAACAATCAAGTAGTAAGTCCTCTGTGTCTAGAAGATGGAGAAATGCTATTGGGTGGAACTACTCAACACCTACTTTGCCTCTGTCTTCACCCAAAAGGAAAGCAGTGCTCAGTGTGGTGAGAACAGAATAAATGACGGACCAGATGACTCTTGGGATTCTTTCCAACTCTGCAATTCTACAACTCGGTGATTCTGTGTGGGTGCGAATATGTAGAAAGATCTGGCTTTTCATGGCTGGAATTTAGCCTACGGTGCAAAGGAAAGAGTCACATCCATTATACTGTGTATTTCTGCTTCTGGCTATGTCCATCATTGGTATGTGGCTCCCAGATGGCTGCCCACAAGGGCAGCTGTCTCTTGGGTTGGAAAAGGTTCCACACCCTACATGCCCTACATGTTACCTACCTTACTTCATCTGGCAGGGGCCACAAGCAACAGCACTTCTGAAGAGCATCCTTAGGTTTGGGCAAGGTGTTTGCATCTGTCTGTCTCAAGAGGCAATGGAAGAGTGCGCCATCTGAGGTGGTTGGAGAATTACAGCACCTGCTGTGGCTGTAGAGACCAGTATGGGAGAGACACATTTTATTGCAGCTGGAACAGATGAAAGCATCCAGTTTTGCTGTTACAGATGCACCATGGCTTTTCTTCTCTCTGTGCTCCACCTAGCGGTCATTTCTCCTCTGATCACTTCTGTGGATATAGGGCCTGGCTGTCTGTCTCCTGGCACAGCAGTCTTCCGCAAGTGACACCTACACAGTGGAGAGGGGGAATGTTTAATGTTACCAGGCTTCATGTCATGTTGCAGACAACTTTATAATGTAGAGTTAGTCTGCCAATGGGCCTGGTGTCTGATGTCAGCTCTCCATAAAGCACGTCCTTGGGGATTCTGCCATCTTCCATTCTGTGTACATGATCAAGCCAGCATAGACCTTGCTGAGACAGAAGTGGGAGCATGTTGGGAATGTGGACTTGGAAGATCACATATTTGTTTGAGACTCTGTCCTGCCATGTGATAAGAACCTGACGTACTTTTATCTTAGCATGGAGACATCCCAGGTTGAACAGAACAAGACCCCAGTTGCCCCTTGAATGGAAATCCACACCATCTTCAGTTGAGGTGAAGGCACAGGAGACCAACAGGGACAAGAATATGCTAAAGAGAACTGGGATGAGAACACAGCCCTGTTTCACGTTGCTCTTTATAGGGAAAGCACCTGAGGATGAACCATCATACTGGATGGTGCCATGCATGTTCCCATGGAAGGACCCAATAATCTTGTGGAGCTTAGGTGGGCATCCTAAACTGCTGAGCAGTGTGAAGAGTCCTTTTCAGCTGACAGGGTCAAAGGCCTTTAGCAGGTCTGTGAAGGTGATGAACAAGGGGCATCTTACCTTTTCTCCTGCAGCTATGAGTAAATCATGCTGACAGACCCTCCAAACTGTCCCTATTTTCCAGGGACATTCCTGATTTAGAGAAGCCATCCTGGTTTCTGATTTGATCCCATAATGTCCCACTTTTCCTTAGGATGTCCCTATTTTCATTGGAGAAATGTTGGAGGGTATGGAGTTATCTGACCCCCAAGCTGTCTGAAGGCAATCCTGTATAGGGAAGGGTTGGGTTTTTAATTTTTTTAAAAAATGTTTTATTGTGTTTTATGTATGTTGGAAGCTGCCCAGAGTGGCTGGGGCAAGCCAGTAAGCCAGTAAAATGTATAGGTTATAAATAGTAAAATTATCATTATGGAATGGGATGCACCTATTTTCATCTGAGAAATGTTGACGGTTGACCTCTGAGCTCTAAAGCTGCATTGTGACTCAGGATAGGCCCTGCCAGTGAGAAGGTGTTATTTTAGGTACCCTGGTTCCAAGCCATCTCTTTAAATTTGGCCTAGGATCAGACTGGGAGTCCAGCAGCTGGCAAAGTACAAATGTAATGTGGTAAAAATGCTCAGTCCTCCCAGTTTAAAGTCTGGACCAACCACAGTTTCTGAGCCATTTACAATACACACATGTTCCAGGTGGTGTTCATGGCACTTTCAATGTGTTTGTTTGTTTTTTAAATGATTACAGACCTCATGAGCACGGTGAGAATACTTTTTAAGAAGTTTTGTCAATAGCAATTTTTGAAGACTGCTTCATGCTGTAGCTTGGAAATTTTGATTTTGAGTTCTCTCCATTCCTTGATTCCCCCTCACCATTTCAGTTGTTCACGTTTCCTCATCAGTTTACAAATTTTTAACAAGGAGTCCTCTCCAAAATTTGTCTTCATCTTAATGCTAATTCATCCTAATAAAAACATTTTTGGGTATTTTTAGTAATACGTGAAGTTTTAATGCACACTTCCCCTAATGCAACCATTTTTGTACACATTTTTGTGGTATCACAAAATCGAAATTTGTAATGGTATAGTCGCTGGGGTCTTTTTAAAAATAATAATAATGGCATGCTACCAGACTATGTCATCATTATTCAGCTTCTGTTCCAGAATAATGTACTAAAAAAAGCACCCCTGATTTATTTTCTACTGACCTTTGTTGGAATGGATCCTCACTATTTTTCATTTGTGTGACATGTATACAAACATTGTCCTGCTTTTTGTGTGCAGGGGCTGAGGATTGGTGGGCGTGTTTTGGGAGCGTCTGTTTCTTGCAACCTCCCTCTCATGTGGGCTGTCATTTTGCAAGCTCATTCCAGAGGAGAGATGTAGCAGACAGAGATGATGGTATTAGGTCAAAGTACTGCTCATGATAGCTGTTGTTAACTGCAGGCAAAAATACATTACAAATAACCAGGTTTGCCAAAGGTCAGGCAGGCGCATACTTTAATTTCCCTTCTGATATCCTAAACTCCCGCAAGATTAGAATTCTTGAACAGCAGGCATTAAATGAAAAATGAAATAGAAAAAAGCTCTGAAAATGCCAACCCAAATGTGCATATTCATAACACAAACCTTTGCTGGCTGGAGGAACAAGAAAGGTACCGAAGGGATGTGACAACAGCCACACAACTTTTCTCAATTCAGGCACAATCCACCATTAGTGTGGGAAGGAAACACACACACCGTCTCCAATATTAGCAACATATAGCCAAAGGTGCATACAAGCAGCTAAAAACTATTTTTGAAAAACATTGCACCATACAACTGTTTACTTACTGCATGCAGAAAGGCCCAGAAATGTGATTTTGGAAGGATAGTTTTTTTCAGTTTAAATGTTGATTGTCATCCACCTGTCTCTGGAGACAGTGGAAGAGCGCAACTTCGGGGCTGAAGTCGAACCGTTGGAGAGTTACAGCGCCTGCTGTGGCTGTAGAGACCGAAATGGGAGAGACATGCTTTGTTGTAGCAGGGGCAGTGAAGATGTCTGGTTGAGCTGATGCAGGTGTACCCTGGATTTGGATGTAGGCTCACATTAAATTGTAAACCAAACTAATTTCTTCCCCAAGCCTAACTGTGGTGCACTAAAGTAGTATGTTACATTACATTTATTAGTAACTTAGATGCAACTTGACGCTTGGTTGGTTTGCCTGCAACCAAGACTGCTCAATATATGATTAGAACAGGAGAGGCGGTGTTAGTTTTGCTGGTGACCTTTATTTCGCTGGCTGGCTGAGCAGGCATCAAGTTACACAGCTGGACCTCTTAGCTGGGAGCATTGAGATAAGCATCTCAAGTTCAACAGTCTCTCGTTTACACAAGTGTACAGCTATAATAATCCACTCTCAGGCTGATCCAGAGGAGCCTCATGAAAGCAAGCACAGTTGTTGTCAATTTACACTTGAGTAGTCAGCAGCAGATACCGACCATAGCTTCCTCAGGAGACCTATTGTCTGGACCTTTGAACTGGCTTTGTGATGTGAGACCAGGTTTCCATGGGAACAGTTGCCCAGGGATACGCTCCATGGTAGAATTTGCATCCTTAGGTGATAACAGAAGCTGCTTGGCTGTTAACCAGTTTAGATGAAAAAGAGAGAGCCTCTTTTTCATGTTCCACTGGTCATTCCTTAGAGGCAACCTGCTGTGGAATGGATTCAGAGATGAGACAGTCACATGTGAGTATTTCTGGGGTATAGTTGGCTGTCTTCATGCAGGCATCCTTTTAAGACTTTTCAAACATTTTAAAGCATTTCCCCAGCACTCTCAAACATCTCTTAGTGTTTCTTGAAGATCGAAGACAGAGGACTGCTGATGACAGACAAGGCCTGCCTATTTGTTCTTGTGCCAGCTGAGACATCAAAAACGAATGGGAAGAGCTCAGGTTTGTCAAAATTAACATGACAAAAAGGGAACAGGCTATGTCTGAAGTTGCCAGACCCTAGGTGCCTCTAAGACAGGGATCAGCAAAGTTTTTCAGCAGGGGGCTGGTCCACTGTCCCTCAGACCTTGTGCGGGGGGTGGGGGTGGGGGGGGCGGACTATATTTTGAAGAGAAAAAAAAGAAGAATGAATTCCTATGCCCCACAAATAACCCAGAGATGCATTTTAAATGAAAGGACACATTCTACTCATGTAAAAACACGCTGATTCCTGGACCGTCTGCGGGCCGGATTTAGAAGGCAATTGGGCCGGATCTGGCCCCCGGGCCTTAGTTTGCTTACCCATGCTCTAAGACTAGCCCAAGATGCAGCAATTAAACCCATGGACCATCTTCCACCACTTCATCTCAATGGCAGGGAAATGTCTCACCTGTTACATTTCTGCATGTCAGGCTGTCATTAAAGGGCAGGGCCCTTAAAAGAAAAGAAAAGAAAAGAAAAGAATAAGAAAGGAAGTAAGGAAGTTAGCCATCTTTATTAGCAGCATTTGATTTACCAGGAAGTAAACTTCCTCTGAATGGGAGGCCTTACTTCTGATGAAGCATGTTAACAAAGATCATGGAACTTTTGTGAACATCAGTAATGCGGTACAAAAAGTGAAAGAGAACAGTCGTTTTATACTCAGAACACACATTTTCAACAGTGTGCATTTTTCATTCAATTTACAAATGCAGGATGGAGGCGGCGGGGTGTTTATGTGATTTAAGCAACATTTCGGAATGAATGTCTCTATTTCTTCACCCGTGTGATATTTATATTTATCAGTATGTATCGGTGGCGTGCGGTGACATTTTTCATAGGGGAACAGTTAGGGCCAGAGGCACCAGCTTACAAAGGAGGTTTTTTTTTTGGGGGGGGGAGGGAGGATGACGTTGTTCCCTTGAGCATCGCGCCTCCTTCTCTAAGCCGGGCAGAAGCTTTGGGAAGGAGGCACCAGGGAAACATTAAGTCCCTCTTGCCCAATGACTGCACACCACTCTTTAGTAGGGCTTTCCCTATAGTCTATGCCACCATTTCATAGAATCATAGAATTGTAGAGTTGGAAGGGGCCACTGCGGGCCTCTAGTTCAACCCATGTGAAATGCAGGAATCTTTTGCGTGTGTAGGTCCCCAGGCCACCCCTCAAATAACTTCACACATAACACGTAATTTTAGTTTTGGTTTTTGGGCACTATTTTGGCCACAACATTATTAAAATACAAAATCAGTGAGTGGTTGTTTAGACATTGGTTATGACTATCTGCCCCCCCGCCTGGGACAGAACTGACATCCTGAGGTCCGATCGGTAGCCAGAAGAAGGGAAAGTCAAACTGGGGGGTCATTTGAGCTAAGCGTCGGACCCACGCCGCTCACCCCAGCAGCTCCCCGAAAGCTTGCCTGCCCGGTCCTATAACAAGGATTCCCATAAAAGGGATTGGGCGGCCCTGGTCCCATAACAGGGATTGGATGAAATTGTGGCAAGCCCCAGGATTCCTTTAACGGAATTCCCTTCAGTGCAATAGGAGGGGCAGGCCCAGCCTAAGCAAAGCAAGGTCAACTGGAAAAGAGGGCAGGCGGGCGGGTGATCCGATGCACTCTGCAAAGAGAAAGAGAAACCAGAGTGCACCAATATTTAAAGACTATGGTCCCACCCACCCAATTTGCAACATACAATTTGCCCCAGCAACCCGGTTACCCAATCATGATGCCGGGCAACAACTATTAACCTGCCTGGCAACAAGAGGCCTGGCCTGGTGGCCCACATCGCAACACGTGCTCTCATTTATTGGAGAACACGCTTTGCCCAATGTGGCGCTGGAACTCACAGCCCTGAGATTAAGAGCCTCATGCTCTTACTGACTGAGCTATTTTGGCCAAGCCACGCCCACCTGCCTGACCTTTGCCATCAAGCATGACTTGCTTCTGATTACAGTGGTACCTCAGGTTAAGTACTTAATTCATTCCGGAGGTCCGTTCTTAACCTGAAACTGTTTTTACCCTGAAGCACCACTTTAGCTGGTGGGGCTTCCTGCTGCCGCCGCGCTGCCGGACCACAATTTCTGTTCTCATCCTGAAGCAAAGTTCTTAACCCGAGGTACTATTTCTGGGTTAGCGGAGTCTGTAACCTGAAGCATATGTAACCCGAGGTACCACTGTATCTGCTCTTGTTATGAACTCATGCTAGTTAGGGTACAGAATCAAGAAGTTTCAAAGCTACCAGCAGAAATTAAGGAGAATAAACAGCTTTTGAAGAATAACATTTAGCAATTTCCTTAAAACCCTTTTATTTAATTAAAATGCACTCAAGCTAGGATTGCACTTAGAAACACACACACACACACACACACACACACACACACACACACACCCCTGTGCCTTGAAACAGCTGCACAAGGATGGGGACACTCAGTGCTATTTTTCTAGAAAAAGAGGTCCCAGAACTCACCACAAACACCTCCCTTGTTCTCTTAGAAGGGCAATGGCACCCACCTGGGGTGTGTCAGAACTGAGTTCCAGTGAGTTCTGGCTGGGAAAAAAGCCCTGGGGACACTCAACCCATCAGCGTTACGTAAAATAGTACCTGTTAGGATTTCAGGTTGTTGTATAGTTGTAAAAGACACAAGTGCTTGGCACAATCTCTTTAAATACTTGTGCCTTCTCCTCAGTGTTTCCTCCCTGCCCCCTTGCAAATACTGGCTGGTCATGATAATAAAGCCAGCAGAACTAATTGCATACAAACAAGAACAGACTGACATCAGAAGGTAACTGTGGCCTGGCTAGTCACTGGGGAAGGAAATGGAAAGGCAGCTTTTGATAAGGGCTTGGGGTGCTGAAAGCGGAGATCTGCCTCTAGTCTGCTGAAGGCAGGAGGGAGAGAACAAGGGGCTTGGTTAAAGTTTAGCTTAGCCTTTTAGATGTGTTACAAGTAAGCATCAGATCCTGGTTTCTGCTGGCACAGGACCATTTGGCGCTAAGCAACGCTGCAAACTACAGTTCTCACTGTCCCCTTTTCTAAATTCGAGTGCTGTAGCTCAGTGGTACAGCACCTGCTTTGCATGCAGATGGTCCCAGGTTGAATCTCCAGGTAGGACTGATTGAGACTCCTGCCTGAAACCATACAGAGCCACTGTCAGTCAGTGTTGAGAATTCTGGGCTAGAAGAACCAATGGTATGATTAGCAGCCTCCTATATAGACTCATTTAATGCAGGGATACAGAATGTGTGACTCTTCTGTTGTGGGACTACAGTCCCCATCATCCCTGGCCAATGGCAATGCTGGCTGGGGGGCTGATAGGAGTTGGTTCCCAACAACACTTGGAGGGCAAAGAATGACCCATCCCTGGCTGAAATCGTACCTTGAGCCAGAGAGGAAAGTTTTCATTTTCTTGTGTTGCTTATTTTAATATCACATTTATACCTCACCTTTCCTTCAGGGAGCTTAAGGTGGCATACATTGTTCTCTTCCTCCCCATTTTATCTTCACAACAACCCTATGAGGTAGGTTAGGCTGAGAGACTGTGACTGGTGTAAGATCATTCGGTGAGCTTCGTGAATGAGTGGGAATTCAAACCCTGGTCTCCCAGAACAACCCCAGCACTCTCTTATTCTTATTTTTTCTAATAGAAGTTGTTCACTTTTTTATTTTACAAAAAGTAAACTGAACACAACTTACAAATATTGGCTTCTCACCATGTACCTATCTGTTGTGGGGCTGCCATCTGGCCAGAAAATAAAGTCTGGCCTGTTCTTGTCTCTTGCTGTTGAAAACCAACCTTCGCTTGCAAGGAAGAACAGATGGTTGATCTGCAGAAATCATCCGCAGTGGGATTCAACATGACTACCTGTAGCTCAAAGACCTCAGGAGTGGCCCAAGCCATTTTGCTGCCTGAGGTAATGGGCAAGATGGTGCATTTCCCATGCCATGCACAAAATCTGATTAGACTGGTAGTTGAATCTTACTCCACAATTTGGTGATTGAACAAAGTCCTCTACCGCACCCTTGGACAGCAAGCAAGCTTAGGGGCTGCAGAGCAGAACACAGGGCACACATTTCTAACCACTTTCCACCCCTTGAAATTTGCCACCTGAGGCAGCTACAACATATTGCCTCATGGAAGGGCCAGCCCAGTAATTAAAGGGACAACAGCAGAAGCCAACGCAAAGGTAAGTCCTATGCAAGCAGGCTGCTAGATGACCCTTCTTCTAACAGGCAGGAAGTAGTTAGGTATTCTGTACCTATAAAACAATATTAAGAGACGGCATGTAAAGGGGGAAATGCTTACCTATCAGGGCATTACCTTCCTAAGAAAAAGAATTGCTGAATATTTTCCTGTTGCACAGCTGTAAGAAGCCTATGAGCTCTTACCAGGGGCAGGGAGGAAACCTTTCTTCATGGGTGGTGCCCATTGGGACTGGTGGAGTGGAAGGCAGGAAGCCCAAACAGTAAGTAGAGACACAGCAAATGAGAAGCAGAGTCCATCAGTTTCAGTTTTCTCCCCATCTTCCATTCTGAATTCTACCAGAGCACTGCTGAGACTAAGGAAGAGGAAGCTGATAGGCTGTGTCACCCCTTGGACTGCTTGTTAAGTAAGAAGGCAGACAGGCAGGGTCTGGCTGAGGATAGACGGAGGTTAGTAGGGCAGTGCCCCATTTGTCCTAGGTGGCCAGCCTCCACTTGTATAGATTCTAAATCTATGCATACACATTAAGTGTACTGGAAGAAGCAAAGATCACCAGTGTCGAAGCAATGATTCTTCAACATCAACTTTGTTGGGCTGGTCATGCTGTTTGGATGTCTGATTATTGTCTTCCAAAGCAACTACTCTATTCCAAACTTAAAAATGGAAAAAAATAATTCCTGGTGGTCAACAAAGGAGGTTTAAAGACTCTCTCAAGGCAAATCTAAAAAAAAAAAATCTAGTATAAACACTGACACCTGGGAAACACTGATCTGTGAGCACTCCAGTTGGAGAACAGCCTTTACGGAAGGTGTCGTGGACTTTGAAGATGCTCGAACTCAGGATGAAAGGGAGAAATGAGCTAAGAGGAAGGCACGTTTGGCAAACCCTCACCGTGATCAACTTCCGCCTGGAAACCTATTTCCCCACTGTGGAAGGACATGTGGATCCAGAATTGGCCTCCACAGTCACTTACGGACTCACTGTTAAGACCATGTTCATGGAAAACAATCTTACTTGGCTATGAGTGATCACCCAGGAAGAAGAAGACTGAACACAAAGAGATGGCTGGCCTAGGCCCTTGTAGTGCTTCCAGCAAGCACCCCTTGCTAGCAGTCCTTACAAACTGTGCAGGCATCAAAGATGCCCCAGGAGGAGGCTACAGAGGCTGCTAGAATGCCTTCTGATCACAGTCATCCTTTGATCACAAAGGGTGCTGGTCAGGCCAGCAGCAAAAGTACACAGTGTGCATTAGCATGAATTGAAGACTCAAAACAATTAGCCAAATATGGTTGCCAGTGTTGCTTTCTTCCTACATGGCAGGTAAGCCAGCTCTGGCAGGGATGCTTCAGATACATTATCTTGGCTGGAAATCATAAGTACACCAGGCCTGACTCACTGTACCCATTTGCTGGCAGGTCTTGGTTTCCATTTCAGAATGGGGGTGGAGAGAAGGAGACGAGTGGGTGGGAGAGTTGCCAGTTTGTTTACTGCCCTCTGCATCATCTTTGTTTGCAAGGGATAGACAGTGATCATGCTTTTTTCCATGCTGCTGAGGGTAGCGGTGGGAAATCTTCACTGGTTAATTCCTGAATACCCCGTGTTCAAGGCACAAGCTCACTTTTTCTTTGACCTAAGTATGTGGCTGGCCTCTAGGTATTTTCGGGAACTCTATTCAGGAGTAGCATGCCTATGTTGTAAAATGCTTTTTTGAAATTTTAAGGAAGATATTGCAGCAATTGCTGTTACAGAATCGTTTGGGACTGTCCTGCAGTTGGGGATTCCCAAACCTGCCCCTTGTAATCTGACCCAAATAGTGCCTCTGATTAACACTCCTGCTTTCTGATGCCAGCACAAGACAAGCAAGCTTACTGAAATTCCACCAAAAATTTGCGCAAAGTTCAGTTGGCAGGAAAATCCTCACTGCCTCATCCTATCCAGGTTCACTCAGAATAGGAGGAGGTCCTGTTGAATTCACTGGGGCTTACTCCTTAGTAAGTGTACATAGGATTAAAGCCTTAAGCAATACCTAAAAAGATATGACCTGGAGGGTAGGCGAGAGATTTGCACATATGTACTTGATAAGGAGGGACGCGGCTTGCCGATCAGAAGGTTGGAGGTTCAAATCCCCGTGATGGGGTGAGCTCCCGTTGTTCGGTCCCTGCTTCTGTCAACCTAGCAGTTCAAAAGCATGTCAAAGTGCAAGGAGATAAATAGGTACCGCTCTGGCGGGAAGGTAAACGGCATTTCCGTGCGCTGCTCTGGTTCTCCAGAAGCAGCTTAGTCATGCTGGCCACATGACCCGGAAGCTGCACGCCGGTTCCCTCGGCCAGTAAATTGAGATGAGTCGTCCATAACTGGACCTAATGGTCAGGGGTCCCTTTACCTTTACTATTTGATAAGGAGAGCCTGTAGATTCAGACAAATGCCCCCACTCTTCATTGTGTGTTGTGAACCCAGTGTCATTCTTTTTTCCAGAAGCAGATCTGTGAGCTGGGGGGGGGGGGGATATGGGGAAACAGCTGCTTCTAACAAGTTATGTTTCATGTCTAATGCACAGTAACTGCAAATGTCACTGTATACTGAGGCAAGTGTTTGCTTCAATCTATCTGTGAGTGTACATCTCACACCAATGCACAGTGCGAGTCTTTAGTGTAATCCATTGACTCATTTAAAATTGGCAGTGTCAACCATTGATAGATAAAGGAGGCTACCTCTCCTGTTATGCCGTGAAGAGGAGAGTTAAATTGCCACAAGTGTTTAAACTGCCTTGGCCTACAAACCCAGGAGTAAGTACAATTGAACCCTGTGACATCTGAGAAGAAATATACTGGATTGCACTGCTAATTTTGTAGTGCCAGGTTTTGGTCTTCTTTGTTTGCAACTGTTCTGGGATTTGCAAAAGAATGGCCTTGCTCTGGAATCAATTACTCCAAAGGCCACCTTGTTTAGCATATTTTTTTCCTAAAAGTTGAAGCTGGATGCTCCAGTGTCTGGCCTTTGGAGGCTGCCTGCCTCTATAGCTGAAGATTCTAGTGGCAGTTTAGCTATGTGAAACATTCCATCAGTTCATTGTCTCTAGAGAGTAATCAATGAGAATTTAATTGTCTGTAAGGGCTCCGAGTAAAATCAAGCAGCAGGTACATATGCACAATTTTTAACAAATGCGCTTACAGAAACTGCAGGTGACAAAAACCACAATAGAGGCATTTCCTCTTCTTTCATACATAGGAAGAAAGCCTCTTCTAAGATAATGCCTGTTATATATATCTGCATCTTTTAAAATAGGGATAGTGAGCCTTTTCCCAATCCCACAGGTTGTTGAGAAAAAAGTGCTTGGAGTGGTGTATGCCTTTAACTGAGTAGCAGCCCTAATTCATAATTATGGATAGACCTGGATTCTATTTATCTAAGCTTTTTCAGAACAGCAACCCAAGTTGGTGGCCACCACAATACCTCGTGGCAGTAAGTTCCATAGGTTAATGGCCTAGCATGTGAAGAAATGCTTCCTTTTGTTAGTCCCGAGCCTACAGTCAATCAGCATCAGTGTGTGACTTCAAGTTAGAAATATGAGAGAGAGGAGGAAAATATATTTCCAGCTACACCATTCATAATGTTATAAGACTTATACTATGCTGCAAAGGTATAATGAATTTAGCCCTCCCCTCCCCCCTATAGTTTTAAAAACCTTTTCTAAACTAATAGTGGCCTGCTTCCTGTTGCCTTCAGAAAGCTCTTTTCCAGGCATTTGGCCTTATCAAATCAAGCATTATCCACTGCTTAGTACAAATGGTTTTACTGCGGGCACATTTAACACTGGTTTCTCTGTCTTCCCTTAGTCACCCATCTGCCTCTAGACCCAGAACTTTACTATATTTGGGAAAGGGACCATGTAAGTCTCTTGGCAGGCTTTACTGGTTTCCTCTTAGAGCCACGCTCTCTCCTGGGTCCTAACACAAACCAATCCAACAGTATGGGAGCAGACAGCTGTACACTAAAGTCAGGTTGCTTGGGCCTTTAAGGGGATTTAAGTTACCTTCAGTTTTCTTCCAGTTATTGTCTCTTAGATGCTTTTCAGGGCAGGCAGGAGGGAGGCAAAATAAAGATGAATGGCAGGCAAGGGGATATTTAAACAAAAGACTAACTGCATATTTTGCAATCACGGGATTTTTTAGAAGTCCCACACCCACAAATAGACGAAATCATTCCTTTTTCAGACTAATTCCATACGAACAGCAGCATAGGGAATAAGATAGTCTTTTTTTAAAAATAATAATTACCTGGAGCAAACAATAGGGTTAACAAATTAAAATTGCTCTGGATTGTAAACAGAGGGGGGTTGTATTTTTAAATAAATGAGCACTGGCCAAATCAATTTAAAATCAAATCAATTCAGAGAAACATTCTCTGTCCTCATCTTGAAGTTTCCATAAATGCAATGGGACTTATTTACGAAAGTTGTTTGTTTGTTCATTTGTTTATTTAAATGATCTCTGGTTGATATGAAATAATGTGGGGTGGGGAATAAGGTACTCAAAATCCACTGCTGGCATGTTATTGATTTACTTTTCTACCAGCCACAAGGAGAAGATTATTAGGATAATGTTGTTGCCCTCTGTTCTATCCTGGGGCAGTCAGTTCCAAAGGTTCGTGATGTAAACAGAGAGAAAACTTGAGCTTGGAAGATAAATACCAAATCGCTTGAAGCTTTGTGATAGTGAAGAGAAGGGTCCCTTCTATCTTCTCGCTTTGCTTTCACTATTTGCCTTTTATTCAGGGCAGGCCTGAAAGAACATGTCCACCAAAAACAGTTCTCCCAGCTGTGAATTTATTTATTACATGTGAATCAATGCCCACAGCCTTCCTGGTTTTTGTGCCTGTCTAGGACTACATATAGAGCTTGTTAGGCACCCAGCAGGGCCCAATTACAAGGCACAAGGGCTGCGTTTGGTCTGAAAAAACATGCCATATCCAGGCCCAAAGTGGGTGCTAGGAACAGTTCCAGCTGCCTTGTGTCCCAAAGTTGATTTATTTGTTGTGGTGTGATGACTGACCTTGCTATCAGCTCCCTGCCCCCATGGACTTTACCACCTTCGTTCCTTACCAATGGTTTGTTTTCTGCCAGATTCATCTCTTCTTGTTACACATTGTCTTGAACAGAGGGTTCAAGGACTTCTCAACAAACCCCACAAGCCAGTTTTGGCAATCAGTCAGAAGTGTGGCTGCCAAGCTTGCTGCATCATACTCCACTTGAACGTAAGAACATAGGAGTCCTGCTGGATCAGGCCCAAACTCTGTTCTCACAGTAGCCAGCCAGATACCCATAGGTAGCCTGCAGACAGCAGCTGAACACAACACCACTTGTGCTCCCCAGTATATTGCTTCCAACAGTGTAGGTAAAATATAGTCACCATGGTTAGCAGCCACTGGCAGCCTTATCTTCCAAGAATAATAGAATCGTAGAGTTTGAAGGGTCACTTAGTCCAACCCCTTGAAATACAGGAATCTCAGCTACAGCATCTAAAGCATCTCAGCTAAAGCATCTACGACAGATGGCCATCCAACCTCTGCTTAAAAACCTCCAAGGAAGCAGAGTCCACAACCTCCCAAAGGGGGTCCGTTCCACTGTTGAACAGCTCTTGCTGTCAGATAGTTTGTCCTGATGTTTGGCTGGAATCTCCTTTCTTGTAACTTGAAGCCAATGGAGCAATTTATTGGACGCAACATTCTTGGCATAGTTTGAGTTCCAACAGATATTGGGGAAGTCGAAGTCACTCGTGACTACTCTGTCTCTCCTTTTTGAATGTTTGGTAATCTGCTCTAGGAAGGCGCCGTCCAGGTCATCAGTCTGGCTTGGAGGTCTTTAGCGAACAGCCACACTTACGGTCACTGTTGTTTCACTCTCCTAGTTTCAATTTACTTTCTGTGCTCCAAGTCATGGATTTCTTCACAAGTGTACACATCCTTTACATACAGTATAATGTTGCTGCTTCTCCCTTTCTGTTTGGTCTATTCCTTTTGAACAGGTTATACCCCTCAATTCCTACATTCCAGTCCTGAGTCTCATCCCACCAGGTTTCAGTAATGCCTACCAGGTCATACTTGCCATCCTATATTAAAAGTTCAAATTCATCTTGCTTGTTTCTTATACTCTGTAGAGTATAGTGGTACCTCGGGTTACAGATGCTTCAGGTTACAGGTGCTTCAGGTTACAGACTCTGCTAACCCAGAAATAGTACCTCGGGTTAAGAACTTTGCTTCAGGATGAGAACAGAAATCATGTGGCGGCGACGCAGTGGGAGGCCCCATTAGCTAAAGTGGTACCTCAGGTTAAGAACAGTTTCAGGTTAAGAACAGACCTCCAGAACGAATTAAGCACTTAACCCGAGGTACCACTGTATACTCATTTGTGTAGAGGCAACTGAGATCATGAGTAGTTCCCTCCAGCTGCTTCCTTCTTGTAGTTTCTTGCTCTTTAGCAAGTTTCTGGAGCACCACCTCAGTTTCCTGTGCATCTATGAATCGATTATCCCCAGTACCAGGTGTTCTTCTGCCACCTGTAAAGTTGTCTCCCTCTCCCTCAAGATCCAGTTTAAAGCTCTCCTGATCAGGTCTGCGAAACTCTTAGCAAGCACGTTATTTGTCTAATCCACTGTTTAACTATGCACTATTTGAAGAAGTAATTTCTTTTGTCTGTCTTGAAATATTTAAGCCTGCAGCTTAAATACAAGTCCCAAGGTCTAGTATTATGGGCGGGGGCGGGAGGCGGGACTTTTCTCCATCCACTTGCCCCATGACATGTTTAATTTTATACATCTCAGTCCTGTCTCCTCTTACTTGCCCTTTTTTTCTAAATTGAAAAGCTGCCGACTTTATGCATTATGCAACTTGAGCACTATGTTACTTCGGCATCAAACCTTGACTCAGCTACCTCCTCCAGGTTGGTAGCTTTGAATTCTCAGCCAGGAGTCACAGGTTGTGTGCATGTGAGTGCGTTCAATTAGTGTGATGCAAGAATTTCTGGTGCAAACCATGACAACTGCTCAGAAATTGTCAGATCTTGGAGCAAAAAAAAAGGCATTTCAGTTTTGAAATCAGTGATTAAAAATTAGTGCAGTTTTGAAAGGTTTCCAATTGTATCCAAGCACAGACAAAACCTGCACCTTCTTCTCAGGGACTATCATGCAAAATTTGCTTACAATATCTTAAATTTGGTTAAAATCTATACAGCTTTGAAAGGTTTAGTTAACTGTCTTGATTCAGAATAGTTTCCAAATGTATCCAAACATAGACAAAAAACCGTTTCCTTGATCTGAGGAACCACCATGCAAAATTTAGCTATGAGACAACTTTTCTGAATAAGGATTCAAATTATAAGAGAGGAAATTCCAACTGAACACCAAGAATAACTTTTGGGCAGTAGGAGCTGTTCAACAGTGGAACAGACTCCTTTGGAAGCTGGTGGAGACTCCTTTCATGGAGGTTTTAATGCAGAGGCTGGATGGTTATCTGTCAGGGATTCTTCAGTTGTGATGCCTGCATTGTAGGGGGCTGGACTAGATGACCCTTAGTGGCATTTCCAACTCTACAAATTTATTTATTTATTTATTTATTTACTTACTTACTCTAGTGCAGTGTTTCCCAACCTTGTGCCTCCAGATGTTTTTGGCCTACAACTCTCATCATCCCTGACCACTGGTCTTGCTAGCTAGGGATGATGGGAGTTGTAGGCCAAAAACATCTGGAGGCACAAGGTTGGGAAACACTGCTCTAGTAGATGTATTTTATTAATATTTACCTAAATCTGTTCAGATGTATAGAGGTTCTGGCTGTTCTATATTGACTTGCCCATGTCCCCTATCTATACCACCCCACAGGAAGGCCCCCTCAGTAAAAAATGACCGGCTGTGGGCCTGCACTCAACTCTTTGCTCAATATGATACCCAGTTCCTTCGAACGTTCCTCTTAAGTACTGGTTTCCAGACCCTTTGTTACCTTCCTCTGCACAGATTCCATAACTGGACAAAGTATTTCAGGTATGGTCTGACCAAGGAAGAATAGGGCATTGATATTACTTCCCTTGATCTGGACACTATACAGTGGATGCTTGGGTTGCAAACGTGATCTGTGCGGGAGGCAGCACCACGTCTGCGCACGCGCAGGTTGCGATTCAGCGCTTCTGCACATGCGCAAAGCACGATTTAGCACTTCTGCACATGCGCAACCGCCGAAACCCAGAAGTAACCCGTTCCGGTACTTCCGGGTTTTGGCGCATCCGTAACCCCAAAAATGCAACCTAGTAACCCGAGGTACGACTGTACTTCTGTTGATGCAGCTTTTTTTGCTGCTGTGTCACACTGTTGATTCATGTTGTTGTCTGCTAGGACCCCCTAGAACCTTTTCAGACATACTGTTGGCAATCCAGGTGAAGGACTTTACAGGTACCTCCCATCCTGTATTTGTGAAGCTGGTTTTTCCTGCCTAAGTGTAGAGCCTATTGAAATTCATTTTGTTGGTTTGGGCCCAGTTCTCCAGTCTCTTAAGATCTTACCAACGTGGGGAACAACCAGCTCCTTCAGGTGGTCTCAGTGATTGAGCTGGGATATAAGAGTTCAGGCAACCCCTGAGATACCCTTGACCTACGTTATTGTTCAGGGCTCCACAAATTAATACAAGAACCCTGAATCTGGCTCAGTAGTAGATGGTCAGGCAACGCAGCTGTTGGAACAATGGTGTATCTCTGCCAGAAGCTGTCAGCTGTCTGGCCACCACATTCTGCACCAGCTGGAGCTTCCAAGGCAGATCCAAGAGCAGCCCCACACAGAAAAACATTACAGCAATCAAGACTTGACCAGTGCATGGACTACAGTGGTCAGGGTATCCCAGAGCAGGAGTAGTCATAGTTGCAACCTATATGAAGATGGTAATAATAATAATAATAATAATAATAATAATAATAATAATAATAATATTTTCTTATTTATACCGCGCCCTTCCCGGTTCAAAAACCGGGCACAGGGCGGCTAACAACAAATTTAAAATGCTTAATTGTAAAAGCAGCATAAAATACAGTATAAAAACATGGATAACAATAAAATTCAAAATTCAGAAATCAGCTTAGGGGAAATAAGCATTAGAATAATCCCCAAGGCTAGCTGGCTAAATTGGTCCTACTTGGGCCAGCGAGAAGGCCAGGGGAGAATTAGCTGTGGGATCTCAGAGCAGGTAATATTCATAAAAGGGGAGAGGGAAGGAAGAGAAGGGAAATAAAAGATCAGGCTAAGTTCAAATTAAAGGCCAGGCGGAATAGCTCTGTCTTACAGGCCCAGCGGAAGGAGGTTAAATCCTGAAGGGTCCTAGTCTCATAGGACAGAGCATTCCACCAGGTCGCAGCCATCACTGAAAAGGCCCTGATCCTGGTGGAGGATAGTCTCACTTCCTTAGGGCCCGGGACCTCTAAACTATGGTTATTCATTGATCTTAAGGTCCTCTGCGGGGCATATCAGGAGAGGCGGTCCCGTAAATATGAGGGCCCTAAGCCACAAAGAGCTTTAAAGGTCAAAACCAGCACCTTGGACCTGACCTAATACTCCACCGGGAGCCAGTGCAACTGGTAAAGTACTCCTAGCCACAGAAGACACTTTGGCGTCTGGTGACAGAGACATACTTGGGCCTGGAGCATCAGCCCAGCCACATGATGGTTAAGAAGTGCAAGGGTTATGCAGTTGGGTCATCATGAGAGCACTGGGTGTATGGATTTCTGCAGCATCCCCTTTCACACACAGCTCTCTCTCAGCCTCAGTTCAGCAAATGGAAATAGCACTGAGACAGATGATTTCCTGTTTCACAACATCATGGCCAGATTTACACAACCACTTTGCAGACTTCTTTTCTTCTTCTTCAAAAAATTGTGAAAACATCTCCCCCCCAATTCCAACAGTAAGCATGTTTCTTTAGAGGTTAAGAAGGTCCATCCACATTCTACATTTAAAAGACTACCATATGCAGTCATGGCTCCCCCCCGCCCCCAAACCTGGGAAGTGTAGGTTGTTAAGGGTACTGAAAGTTGTTAGAAGACTCCCTATTAACTACAATTCCCAGAGTTCACTGGGAAGGGAGACTGATTCTTAAACCACTCAGGAAAACGTAGCTCTGCGGCAGACACCAACTTTGATGGAGGACGCAGCAGTCAACAACTTCTAGTCGTGGTGGCTGGTTACTGCTTCCAGTCCTGGTGGTGATATGCTTCTTAGCTAGGCCATGTCCACATTCCTGTTTACTTTGTGTTTCTGAGGGCTGAGAAACATCAGTCTTCACCTGATGTTATCCAAAAGGCATGTGTATCTTGTGTTTTGTTAGAAAATACAACTGCTTGATGTGTTGTTTCTCAAACCCATTGGAGTCCCTAAGCCGTTCTGAAGTCATCTCTAGTCAAGGTGTGAACAGCTTTGCATAGGGCACATATATCCTCACCCCATCAACCTCTCCTGGAGTGTACAGAAGTGAAGCTGATACTAACGAAGCTGTGCTGATGTGAACAGTTGTTGTGCGTGTGGGTGGGGAAGAGCTGTGAAACACAGTGGGGAAAAACTAACTCAACCGAGCTCTAAGTGTGGTATAGAGGTTAGAGGGGTCAATTAGGGGTGGGGACCTGGATCCATTGAGCACACCTGGTCCTTACTTCCTCCATGGGTCCTGTTTTTGACAAGTGTGCCCTGCCCACTTGTCACTCACATGATGTCGCAGTGATGCCACGTGACCCATGACGCAGTTTGGAAGCAAAGAAACAGCATTTTGCGTTGATGATCAGTTGGGCAGGTGCCAGGCATTCTCATTTGGCCTGCGAGATTGTTCTGGCTAAGCTATATGCACCTGCTGCCCCTACACCTGATATCCAGTGTGACATCAGATGTGGGGCAGGTAAAGATGTGGTTGGGCAGAAAGTGGACTTTTATAGGCCACTGCAAAACCTGCACGTGGGTTCAAATCAACACTCAGCAATGATGCCCACTGGTTCATTGTAGGGTCTGATGGGAAGAGTAAAATGGAGGAAAAACACATGTACACCACCTTGAACTTTTTAGAGGAAAGGTGGGGTGTAAATGTAATTAAAATGATGGTGACAACAACAACAACCAGTTGCTATGGAATAACACTGGGAGAGGTTTTATTACTGGGTGCAAAACAGGAAAAAAGATGCTATGACTCTCAGGCTGTGCACCCAATTACTGTTTACTCCAGTTCCAATGTGCTCTGGCATTTGAAGCCACACAGGTGTTTAGCCACAATCCACCTGTGTCCTTCAGTTTCTTGAGATGCCTTTTCTCTCAGCCATTCCACCCAGTTTGAACATGTAAGCCATGGCTAAGCTGAGGTGTGAACATTTCAGACATCCATTGCACACCCAGATTACAGCGTGCGCGCAGAGGGTGGCTTCATTGAAAAGGAGCTTCAGGAATTGCAGGCATGGGAAAACAAATCAGGTCATTTGCATCAGGTTAAGAAATTCATTTCCCCTCCCTGCAGTCTACAGCAAGATTAAATTGTGACATGAAAAGTCTCAGCCTAGCCTTGATCTGATGCAGCAGGCCTCCTGGCTCTCTTCTGCTTTTCTCTCCCACTTCAGTACTGATAATGTCCATAGGTGCACAAGCTAGAGGCTGAAAGGCACTCCCCCCCATCTCCTTTAGCAGCAGTGTAGCAGTTAGAAATTCAACAGGTGAAACTTCTCCATCTCATGCCTATGCTGGGATAGCCACATCTGTTGAATTTCTGCCTGCAGCAATTAAAGGCACAGGTCAGGACCTCCGTCAGAAAGAAAGGGCGGTCGCTGGTTAAGTTACAACCCTACTGCTGATCAAGCGAAGAGTTGCAGATGGCGGCGTCTTAAGGAATGTAACTCTGCCCTGTAGCAGGCGTGCACTAGGACCCAGCGTTGCCGCCAACAGCGAGTGCAGACACACCTGTTTTCCAAGATAAGACCAAACAGACAGGGCGAGCGAGTGCGCAGGGGGCGAGACGGAGAAGGGGAGAAATCTCACGTCTGGCTCCCAATCGGGCTGAGCAAAGGGGCTCTTTCTGGCCAGCCTTTCCCTCTGCTTGCTCTGCCAATTCGCGCGCTTCGCGGAGCGCACGGATCGGTCGCTAGCAAGACAGCTGGAAGGAAGCGATCGCCGACGCCTCCAGCCCGACGTCCTTCGTCGTGGCATCTGGGCTGCTTCTCGCCCCCGCCCTCCGCTGCTGACTTCTTGTCGTTTTCTCTTTTTTCCCCTTCAGCGGAGCTGAGCTGGCCCGAAGACCCCCGACGGCGACAGCGCGCTCTGGCGGAGTGAGAGTGAATGCGGACGCCGCCGTCTTGTTGTCAGCGGAGAAGGGAGACACGCCTTCCTCAGTTAAAAAGCGAGGGACTTCGGGTTTCGCTGCGCTTTAGAGCCGGAGGGTGCTGGAACTCCCACGTGGCTTTTGGAGCGAAGGAAATAAAAAGCGGCTGTTTCTGGGAAGACCCTCTTCGCCTTGAATCGGTCGCGAGGGACTCAGGACTTCTTTGGAGGCTGGAAACGCAAAGTCCCTCTGCAGGATCGATGCCGGAGAAGCCACCGGGATCAAGCCTGGGTTTCTTCGTGTGAATGTTCTTGACCTCATCGAAGCCTCCTTTCTCCCTCCGAGTCATCTGACTCGCTGATTTCTGGATCTGTCTAGGGTCGCCTTTGCGCTTGGCTTCCCGGTATTGTCTCTGGGAAAGAGCCATATTAAGTTTTCTGGCGTTTTGGAAGAACAGCCTCTGAAGACGCGCCCCGGTTGCCGTAGAACCTCGGTTGCCGGGGTCTCAGTTTTGCGCTTCTCTTCCCTTCCGCAAATGGGTGTGGGTGTAAAGGGGAAAGAACGCTGCTGGAGCTGGACCCCTTAATCGCCCGCTCTCCACTCCATATTGTAGGCTGGAGCCTGAAAAAAAGAGAAACTGTGCAGAGTGGTGCATGTGCTGGTTTGTTTGCAGAGACAGACTACCTGCTGGTGGAAAGAGACTGTTGTCTGTAAAAAGGAACTTGGGTCAAAATTACTGGTCGCCTCCTCTTTAGGGTCCCAAAGCCTCCATTGGAGGAGATCAGCTCTGGACTGGAGGGTCAGTGGACCCCAGGATGGACACTGTGTGTAACATTTCCAGTGGAGAATGGTCAGACCAGGTCCTTCCCAGGGTGGCAGGGTACCGACCCCGCCACGTAGTGCGCAGAGTCGCATCCCAGACTGTGACCAAGGTGAACCTGCCCATAGGGATCGCCTTTATCACCCTCCTCTACTGTGCAGAGATTTCTTCTGCCTGCGTCGTGAGCTATGCCTACAGCTGCTCCAATGATGTCTTCTGGCTCTCCCTAACTCTCCTCTTGATGCTGATACCTGCCGTCATGGACCAACTTACCCTCATCTTTGTGAACCGGGACCTGACTAGTGACCAGCCCTTTATCCTTTTCATGCATCTTGTGTTGCTGGGTCCTCTCATCAGGTGAGCCGTCCTAGCAACTTTGTTTGGAGAAGGTGCCATATAGCTCAGTGGTGGAGCATCTGCCTCACAAACAGGGGGGTCCCAGGTTCGATCCCCAGCATCTCCAGGTAGCATTGGGAATTCCTCCTGCCTGAACTCCCGGAGAAACTCCTGCTGTAGATAGTACTAAGCTAGATGAAGCATTGGCTAGGGAAGGACTGTAGTAGCTCAGCGGTAGAGCATCTGATTTGCATGCAGAAGGTTCCAGGTTCAGTCCCTGGCATCTCCAGGGAGGGCTGGGGAAATACTTTCTGCTTGAAACCCTGGAGAGACACTGCCTGTGAGTGCAGACATTACTGAGCTAGAAGGGTCAATTGCCTGTCTCCATATAAGGCAGCTTCCTAATTCCCTCCCCCTGCCCACCCCCCTCAACTTTACTCAGCAGGGAGCTTTACCCAGCAGGGAGCTGGAGAGTTCTTTGTGTAGAACTGCAGTCATAAGCTCTGAGCTTAGAAAGAAGAAAGGGGACGCGGGTGGCACTGTGGGTTAAACCACAGAGCCTAGGGCTTGCCGATCAGAAGGTCGGCAGTTTGAATCCCCACGACGCGGTGAGCTCCTGTTTGCTCGGTCCTTGCTCCTGCCAACCTAGCAGTTCAAAAGCCCGTCAAAGTGCAAGTAGATAAAGAGGTACCACTCCAGCAGGAAGGTAAACGGCGGTTCCGAGCGCTGCTCTGGTTCGCCAGAAGCGGCTTAGTCATGCTGGCCACATGACCCGGAAGCTGTACCCCGGTTCCTGAGTAAAACGAGATGAGCACTGCAACCCCAGAGTCGGCCACGACTGGACCTAATGGTCAGGGGTCTCTTTACCTTTACCTTAGAAAGAAGAAAGCAAAAGGCAGTGGCAAGCTACTGTGTGTGTGTGTGTGTCCTGAAAACAGGCAATACCATATTTAGTTGAATGTAATGCACACCTTTTTTGGCCAAATTATGGTGTGCATTAGGTTGCTCATTAGACTTGATGGCGCCAGCAAATACTTTTTTGGTTTCATGGTTTTGAAAATTGAGTTGTGCGTTAGATTCAATGGTGCATTAGTTTCGCATAAATACGGTAACATCTTCCATAAATGATACAGCACCCTATTATGCTTCTTAAGGTTGCTGCTCCTGCTCATTCTGCTGAGTGGGGTCCTGGACCTTTGCCACTCAGTAGTGGGGTAGGAGAGCTGGAAGAAAATTCACATCTGGCAGCCAATGTGCCCCTTTGGTTTCAAATAGTACATGGGTAGACGAGTCTAAAAAGCCTGGAACACAAAACTTTACAGCCCTCTAGTGACTAGATTGGCTTATTTACCAGAAGTAATGTACTGTATTTAGTGATAACTATGGGAATGTATACTTGATTCTGACTAAACTAAGTGTCCCAGAGCAAAATATACATCAGGAAGCTGAGTTTGGTCAGAATCAAGTACATATTTCCAGAGATATTGCTAAATCATTTCTTCTGGTAAATGAGCCACCATAGCTGCTAGAGGGCCGTGAAAATTTGTGCCCTGGACTTTTGAGTCTCTTTTACCCATGTACTATCAGAAACCAAAGGAGCAAATTGGCAGCCAGGTGTGAAATATATTGGCATTATTTCATCTCTCCTACCCCACCACACAATTGTAGCCTCAGAGGCAGTTTTAGGGTAGTGCAACCCATTCGGCCACATTGGCTGTTGTGCTGCACGGGCCATCACAGCAATGCTGTAGAACGGGACGCGGAGGGCACCCCAATTTTAGCATCACACAGGGTGGTGCTGAAATTTGAGAGCCCAAGGTCTGCCACTGCTAGCCTGATAGTAGCTCTGGCCAAGTGCCATTCAGAATACTAAAAACTCATCTGTCCATTTGGAAGTGCCATTCAGCACTCCTAGCATCATTGCATAGGAATGGGGAACTTCAGGTCTGGGGGGGGGGGGCAAATACGGCCCTCTAGACATATCTAACTGGCCCTCAAGACTCTCACTAGGCCACGCCCCTTCTCCAGGCCACATCCCAATTCACGGTGCTGTGGCTGGAATGTGCCCTTGTTAACAATGCCTTTTACTTTCCTGGAGGGTGACACAAGTGGTGTGTGGTGTTTGTGTGTAGGAACCTTTGAATTTTTTTGCAGCTATAATGTAGACCACTATAGAAATGTAAGAACCACACCTGTCACACCTGTTGTTCTATCCTCTGACCCTGCCCACCACTAGCAAGCAGCCTACCAGAAGACTGTCTGCAAGGGAATACAGCTCTTGCTCTGACAAAGGTTCCCCACCCATGAGTGAACAGGGACCCCCGCCCCCACTTCCAATCCTGTCTTTGCAAGGGCTGAAACACCAATTTCACTGTGAAACTGGAAAGCTGCAGGATTCATTGACTTGCAGAATATGCTGCACTTTTGAGCTGTGATTTTTGAAGCATAAAGCATGCACAGCCCTTAGTTGTCCCACAGCTTGGTGCAATTGACACATGACACACATGGGGCCAGATTGCCCAATGCAAACAAGCAAAACCTAGCCTGCAAGTGATGGGGGCAGTGGGACTGAATGGGGCAGCAGTGCTGGAAGGAGGCAATTTAATCCCCGCACTCCACATGCCATTTTCACAAGCAGAATTTATTCTCCAAAGATATTTTTAGTCCCACTGTGGGGAGAAAAGTTCTTGTTTCCACGGTGCTGCTGTCCTGATCCAATTAGACCTCCCTCCATAAATGTCTCCCAAGTTAAGAAACGAAACAGCCAGAGATCCAATCACATAGGAAGCTGCCTTATACAAAGTCAGACTATTGGACCATCTGCCTTGGTATTGTGTACACTGGCTGGCAGTGGCTGTTAGGGTTTCAGATGAGGAGCTTTTCCTAGCCTTACCTGGAGATGCTGGGAATTGAACCTGGAACCATCTGCATGCAAAGCAGGTGCTCTGCCCCTGAGCTATGATTGTCCCCATTGAACTACCACCCTCACAAATGTATCATCATGTCTACTTTGACCCTCCATCATTTATGCTACTGTAGGACTTCAGACACAGGTGTAGTGGAGGGGCCAGAGACTGAGATGCAAGTTGGACTGATGGGTAAATTGGGTGGCAGTGCAGGAGCAGGTAAAAGGTAAACAGCCTGCTACTCAAATCACCTCCAAAGGGTCTTGTCCAAATGTTTTCAGGTGGGACCCCAGAAGTGAAGGGAGAAGAACTCCAGAGTTTTGAAAAGCTGCTTCACAGTAGTTTCTTAAGGGAGCTGGGAGTTGTTAGGAGACCCCTACTCCCCTCACAGAGCAACAATTCATGGAGAAGAGGGATTGACTGTTAAACTGGGAATTGAAGTTCTTTGAGGGGAATAGTGTTAAGTTGTGGGCGAACATATCAGACGACACAGCAATTCCTCAAACAGCTCTTGTTTATTCAAAGGCCAGGACAGAACTGAGCTGAAGGGTTCAGCCAGCCTGCTTATATAGAGCTCCAGAACAACGTAACTGTAGCAACTTTCTAAAACTATCCAATCACTGAACGTCACTTTCGATCCTTCATTTGCATACAAACTATCCAATCATTGAACGTCACTTTCAATCCTTCATTTGCATACAAACTATCCAATCATTGAACTTCACTTTGGATCCTTCATTTGCATAACTAACTACAGTATCCCCCTGTTGGCCCAGGGTGAGAACTTCAGTACATAACAAATAGGGGTCTCCTAACAACTCTTAGCACCCCTAACAAACTACAGTACCCGGGATTCTTTGCAGAAAGCCTGACTGTTTAAAGCAGGGTTCGCCAAACTTGGGTCTCCAGCTGCTTCTGGACTACAGTTCCCACCATCCCTGATCACTGTTCCTGCTAGCTAGGGATGATGGGAGTTGTAGTCCAGCAACAGGGGAGAGCCAATTTTGGGAAACTCTGGTTTAAAATATGATACTTTCTTTTTGCCTTGCGAGCACATCCCAGCTGCCTTCAGAGAATCATATGCGCTCTGTAACGATGGGAACTTGCTGTTTTCAATCTGCTTGCTTTCCAAGGTGAAAGGTCGTTGGCTGCCTCCTTTAGGCAGCATAGCAAGGAAACTGGTTTGATCCCATGAGTCAAACAGGGGGGTGGGTGTCAGCAAAGGCTGTAATTCTTAACCCTGCCTCTGCTTGTCCAGATGTTTCATTCTCCACTCCCCACCCCAGTCTCTGCTTTGCTCTTCTTCCACCTCTTTGAGTGCAGGAAGGGAAGTGGGTGGGGAGTTCTTTTTTGAAATTCTCTTCACATTGGAACCCCACCCCCCACAAACTTTGGAGGCTGCTGTGAATGTGGTTGTTGTGGAACACAGTGCAGAAGAGAAATAACATGCATAAATTTTACATTCATTGTTATAGACAGATGTGGTTTTCCTTGCTCAAGACGCAAGGCTTTATGTTATTAATTAAAAACATTTATATCTGCTTTTGTCACGCTGATGCCCTCCTGATATTTTGGGCTGCAACTGCAATCATGCTGCTGCCAGCATGGGTTGGAGGCTGATGGGAGTTGTAGTCCAAAACGTTTGGAGGGCACCAGGTTGGGGAAGGCTGCTTTGTAGCCTGCCATCTACCAGCTTTATAATCCCCAAGGCAGCTTAACAAAATACTTTTGTTTTGTTACTTGCCGCACTCCAAGGCACTCAAGGCAGCATATATAATTCTCCCGAACTCCATTTTATCCTCTCAACAACCCTGTGAGGTTGATAAGGCAGAGAGATAGTGACTGGCCCAACTTCACCCAGTGAATTTCACAGCTGAGTGGGTGATTTGAACCCTGGTCCTAGTCTGCACACTCCTAATCACTACAATGAATTGGCTGCAATTAAATGATGCAGACTATCAGATCATCATCTGTTATTATTAGCCAACCAAAGCAGCAAAAGCATGACACTCCTTACAAATTAAAATGGCCAGGACACTCCGAAAGCTCCTTGGAAGAGAACTGCCTTGGGTGGTGACCTGAAAGCCAGCAGGGAAGGAGTGAGGCAAATGTGTCCCTGCAAAGGAAGTCCCACAGTTGCAGTGGACCTGACGAGGATTCCCATGTACCCATCTACTGTAGTTTGGGTGGTGAGAGCCCATGGAGCAGAGTCTCCACACAAAAAACCCACACCTTATCAAACAATCCTATGCATGTCTGTTGTGAAGAAAGCCCCACTGAGTTCAATGGGACTTGCTCCCAGGTAAAAGTGTGTAATATTGCAGCCTTAATATACGTAAGAGAAAGGAGCGGATCTGTAGGTATGCTGGCCCCAGATCATTTGGGATTTTAGAATTCAAACTTTGAATTGGGCTGGAGAACTAACTTGAAGCCAGTGATGTTGTTTATGGTTTAGTGGAACATGCACAGGTTGGAACAAGACCAGGCAAGCCCCAGTGTTGTGTGTTTCCTTTCTTCCACGTGGCCAGGTGTACTTTAGCAGTGTTTACTTGCTGTTTCCCTTAAAGTTAGCATGTTCCTGTGTCTGACTCCAGGATTGTGGTTTGCTGCAACTAATGGTTCATTTAAGCGAGCCAGCTTCTTCATGCAAATGCTTCTTCTTTCTCCAGCTTAAGCCTGAAGTACAAAATCATTAGGGTTCTCCCTCTCTGTCCTGCCAGCCCTGTTCTCCTCTGACTAGCCAAGCCAGGAAGGTCCTCTTCTCTGCCTGTTTTTACCCTGTGCTTTATTTAGCCCTCATTTATTTGCCCTGTGCTCTGCCCTTCAATTTCAGTCTTCCCCCTCCCTCTCTCACTGGCGAGGGAATGGAGTGAAGCTGCCGTCAGTACTATTCTTAGCATATGGAACTCGTCAAAGAGCCATTCTTTAAGTTTTCTGTTTGCGGACTTCGCCTCCCTTTCATTCCAGGTTGAACGAAGCTTTGAAAGCATAATGCACAAGGCAGTTTATGGGGCCTTGGGAGGAATGGGCAAAGTCAGAGGGATGCAAATTTAGCATGTTTTGGGGCTGGATCATTCATGTGAGATGACGAGAGGCTCCCAGATTCCCCAAAATAACAAAAAGTCTTGTGGCACCTTAAAGACTTTAACACTTATTTTGTGACATAAAAGGCAAATGTAGCCAAGGCTGGTCCATAAGGGGAAAAAATAAAATCCAAAAGCTGGGTCATAACTTTTATTAGAACCAACCAAAATGCTACAAAAATGTGGCAACTTTTTGAATTCTCCCATCAGGTGAGGTATTATACAAAGCAGGGAGGGTGGCAGTGGGAGGTGGGGATGAAGGAAAACCAAAACAGTGCAGAAATTAGACTGGATGTGGTAACCATGAAGCCAAATTATAGACTTGGTTCCAAGATGGTGATTGCAGGCTGACGTGAGTTCCTCCCAGGTGTTACAGGTATGAAGTCACACACCTATGGTTCTGAGGTGAAGAAGCCATGGCTGCTCCTCCCCAAATTAATACCTGGTTTGTCATTTCCGGCTTCTAACTTGAAGGATTGCTACATTTTCCTGACAATTTGGTTGGTTCCAAAAAATGTTTTCCCCAAATTTAGGCTGTGTTCAGACATGGGGGTTTATTGTATCCATTTCTAATGCTCCCATTTATACCTCATTACCTGTCATTTTGATTAACAAGCTGCCGTGTTGCACTAAATCTTAGATTGTGGGGAAGAGTTGCATGCTTGTCCCATGAGCAGCTGTGGCATGATCATGAGAAACATAGGGAAGTTAACAGGGCTGCGACATAGACTTCCATGAACAAGAGTTCACTTCATCAGATGTGTGAAGTGGATACACAGACAGACACACATAAAGGAATAAAATGGTAAACAGAGAAGTCAGAAGGTCGGTGAAAGGCAAGGGGTACAGTCTCAAATGTTTCTATGCAAAGCTGAGATGTATACAAAATAAACATATTGACGAATATCTTTCAGCTAAGGACACACCTCATGTATCTGATGTAGGCTCTAGCCTACAAAAACACTGACAGACACATATCAAAATCCGATGCATGCTTGCATCTGAGTAATAATTCCCAGGATCTATTCACTTGGAATGGCCTATAAGGTTATGTTCTGCAATTGCTGAACACAGCTTCTGTCAGTACTTTCCTGGTCTCATCCCAAGTCCCTGTAACCTTTGAGTTATGCAGAAGTTTCCAGGTTCTGTCCCCTGAATCTCCAGCTAGAAGCCGGGAAAGACTTGAGTTTCCTGTTTGAAACCCAGAAAAGCTGCTGCCAGTTGGCATAAACACTACTGAGGTAGACAGATCAAAGGTTTAACTCTGTAGGCTGCTTCCTACATCTGAGAATCCTGTGTATGGTAGCACAGGGATGGGGAAAGCTTTACCAGTTGATATTCTGGCCGCTGTGTAGCCATGAAAAGCACAGGATCTATGTCTGGGGCTGTGTTGACACCATACATTTAAAGCACATGGCTTTTCCCTCAAAGAATCCTGGGAAATGTAGTTTGCTAAGGGTGCTGGGAATTGTAGTTCTGTGGGGTGACTACAGTTCCCAGGATTCTTTTGGGGAAGCAATGTGCTATAAATGTACTTTATGGTGTATATGCAGCCTTGGTCAGAGGTACCGCACCTGCTTTGCATGCAAACCGTTCCAGGTTGAATAGGATAAAAACAGACCCTGTTTTGAATCCCTAGAGAGCCTCTTCCTGTCCACACAGCTAATACTGGGCTAGATGGCCAAAGGCTAGATGGCTTATTCTGATTCAGAATAAGGCAGCTCCCCATGTTCATATGAGTCTGAGTTGGAGAAAGAGGGGGTCTTTGCCTAAAGGAATGACCTCATGGCTCCCTCAAGACGCACACCACCACCGTCCCCGTAGCTACCTGAAAGGCCTAGCCTCTCTTTCTCTTCTTTTAATTGGCACTGCCAATTTAATGCACCACAGTGCATTAAAAGTTGTTTCCTTTTATTAAAAAAAAATTAAAAAGAAAAAGAAAAAAAGAGGTGGTCTGCTTTAAAAAAAATAAGCAGTCAAAAAGCCAAAAAAAACAAAACACTGTCAGGTTGGTGGAGCTGAAAGCATGTCGCTCTAGTCGTGGTGAGTCATTCTGGAGGAGAAGCACTGCTTTGTCCCCATCAAAATGTCTTGCTGGATCATTCGAAGAGGGTGTGTGCTCTCAGTCTCATATTTTGCCTTGGGAGACAGTTGTGGGTGTGCTGCTTTTAAAACTGTGGGAAAGTCCTGAGCGGCGGACGCGTTCGGAAGCTGGATGTTTATCACCTGCTCGTAGCTAACGTTTGAGATCGGCAGTTTCTTGTTATAGCTACTACTACTTCTGCAGCAACAGATAATGAACCGGAAGGAAATAGGCAACCCCAGTGGAGGGCAGAAAGGAGACAAAGCTCTATTTGCAGACCTTTGGGTGATTTGCTATAGATCTGACTCCAAATCATGCAGCAGCAGTGGCAACAACAACAAAAATAATTTTTTAACTATTCTAAATCAGGCTGAAAAATAGTGGACCTTTGTGTGTAAAAAGACATTGAGTTCAGATCTGGTACGATAACCTATTTCTTGGGCTAAAACGTATCCAGAGGTGGTATTATTAGTATGAAATATTATTTTATTATATTTACATTTCACATTTCCTCCTGGGAGCTCCTGAGCAGTGTAGATGGTTCATTCCCTCTCCCTGCAAGGTAGGTTAGACTGAGAAATGGCAACTGTCCAAGGTCATCCATTGAGCTTTAATGCCTGAGTGGGAATTTGAAACCTGGGCTTCTGGGCACTAGTTCAACACTCTAGCCACTACACCAAGTGTTGCTCTTCTCCCTTTCCCTTCACATTTTACACCTGGCTTTGGTTGAGAATGATGGTGTTGGACTATATCAGAGTTCTTCAGCTTTGGGTCTCCAGGTGTTTTGGGACTACATCATCCCCAACCACTTTAGCCAATGGTTTGGGATGATGGTGGGAATTGTCCAACTACACCTGGGGACTCAAGGCTGAAGAAGGCTGGACTAAGGGTATTCCAATATCCTTTGCAACCCTAAAGTCCTATGGCTGAAACCCTGGCTCAAAATACCATCAGACTTTTACCCTCCCCCCACTCCCAAAACACATGAATATTCATGAGTATGTCTGTTTGCTTCTCCCTTGTGAAGACCTTAAGAGAAGGGCTGGTGGCTTCTATACTGATCCTGACTCTTTCTCTCATGCAGGTGCTTAGAGGCCATAGTGATGTTCTGCAGGTTGGGGAAGGAGGAAGAGCCCTACGTCACCATCACTCGCAAGAAGCAGATCTACAAGGATGCTGAGATTGAGCTGGAGCAGGAAGTGGGTCACCTGGTGCGCAGGCTGGTCACCCACCGCAACGCTTTCAAGCGCATGGCTGTCATCCAGGCCTTCCTAGGTTCTACCCCGCAGCTCACGTTGCAGCTCTATGTCAGTGTTGTGGAGCAGGAGGTCCCCACCAGCAGAGGTAAAAGGCGGAGCAGAGCATTGCAGGTCTTTACTGTGCAGAATGGGAGGGGACTTAAAGGGCACGTGTTTTCAGCTAGGAGCCAGTTTGCTTGTCTGGTGCAAACTATAAAGGGTTTGGGAGGAGGGTCGTGGGGACGCGGGTGGTGCTGTGGCCTAAACCACAGAGCCTAGGGTTTGCTGATCAGAAGGTTGGCTGTTCGAATCCCCGTGGCGGAGTGAGCTCCCATTGCTCAGTCTCAGCTCCTGCCAACCTAGCATTTTAAAAGCACATCACAGTACAAGTAGATAAATAGGTACCTCTCCGGCGGGAAGGTAAACGGCATTTCTGTGTGCTGCTCTGGTTCGCCAGAAGTGGCTTAGTCATGCTGGCCACATGACCCGGAAGCTGTACTCCGGCTCCCTCGGCCAATAAAGCAAGATGAGTGCCGCAACCCCAGAGTCATCCGCAACTGGACCTAATGGCCATGGGTCCCTTTACTTTTATACCATTTTAATAGCCCTGCAGAGTCCTGGCAGCCACAGTTTGTTTACATTGCTGACCTCACAGAATGGCAGTTCCCAGAACCCTTAACAAACTATGATTCTGATGATTATCCAGGATTGCTGGACAGTGACACGATAGTGCTTCAAATGTATGGTGTGATTGTAACCTTTCTCTCTCTCACTGCTCTCTCCTGACTCAAACAGGGTCTAGACTTGCAACAGAATAAGGCATTGCAAATGCTAGGATGGTAAGGCTGGGCAGTTGCACTTCAGAATGCATGGGATGCATATTCCTCATTCAAACAAACAAAACAAAAACACAGTGCCAATAGAAAATTAAGGCATATGGCACAGAAGGCTAGAAGGCTTCTATCCCAGCTTTGTACCTGCAGTGCTAGGTTTCTGTTTGCAGGGAGGTTGTTGTTTTAATTTTTTTTAACAAGATTTGTATAACACTTAATCTAAAAACGAATCACTACGCAGTTTACAAAAACGTATCAAATCTTCATTAAATAATATTCATTTAGAGTAGCAATAAAAGTAGATGTAATAAAATTGCTAAAATATAAATACAATCAGATTTTTAAATTTAAAAACCCCATATATGATAAAATTACATGTCCAGGTAGATTTGTTTAAACCAAAAAGTTTTAAGCAGGTGGCAAAGACATGTAAGGCAACGTTAAAAAATGCAGCCATGTTGCCCAACTTTCTACAGGCTCTGTTCTTCCACCTTTAATAACGGTGCACCCTGCAGAAAGTAAGGTGAAGTTTATTTTAGAAGGGAGTTAAAGCATAGCTGTCAACTGTCCCTTATTTGGCGGGAAACTCCCTTATCCCAGTGCCGTTTCCCGCTGCTGTTCCTTATTGATGATGCGCCTTGAATTTCCCAGGTTTCAAAGGAAGCAGCTCCTTTCCCTCCCTCCCTCCCTGCCGGCCAGGGAGGAGGAGGCTCCAACTGGGTTGCTTGGCTGTGTTGCTCACCCAATAAGGAGTCTAAGAACGACTGGGGGTGGAGCTTGCATGCCTTGTGCTGATCAAATCAGCCATGTTGCCTGGGGACACGCCTTTGCTCAGTGCTTCCCAGCGGAGAGGTGACAGTGGTTTTCCTTGCTGCATCCCCTTTGCCGGGCTGCGGTGCTGTGGGAACCACCGCTTGAGGCTTCGTTTGGCTGCTGGCTGGGCTTTCTGCCTTTGGCTCGGAGGGGCTCAGAAGTTGAACATACCCGTGCCCTAAAAATTCATTGTTTTGTCTGCTGATCCCTTATTTTCAAGGCTGCTGGTCCCTGATTTTCAAATCTGTAAGTTGACAGCTATGAGTTAAAGTAACAGAAAAAGGAAAACTAACATGAAAAAGCTTCAGATCCTTAAATTAGCATCTGGCTGCTGCTAAAGGCATGGGAGCACGATTGGTAAGTGAAGCTGACAACTCTCACTGAAGTTATTCGTATACTCTGGGCTTCCATCACAGTGATAACCTGCCTTTTGGCTGGTGCCTGCTGGGCTTGCCACATCCCTGGTGAAGTTCATCTATGGTTTCCTTATGGTTACAGAAACAGGCTTTCAAGGTGAACTGGAGCATTACAAAATGAAAGCTTTGTCAATGGGCCTGAAGCAGACCTTAAGAACCCCACCCCAGACAGAACAAAAGGACATTAAATCAATGATATTAACAATTGATATGGTCTGCCCAGCAGAGGTCTATCTGCCCAGCAGAGGTCCTATCTAATCCAGCATCCTCTTTCCCACAGCTGCCAAACAGAAGCATCTGTGAAGGCAAAAAGCAGGGAACGGGGTGGGAGGGAGGAAGAGTCCTCTCCCACTGTTGCTCCACAGCAGCTGCAATTCAGAGTCATCTTGCCTCTCATACTGGAGGTAATAGGCAGCCATTGTAACTATTAGCCACTGATGGCCTTTTGCACCACAATATTGCCTAACCCTCTTTTAAAGCCATGCAAGTTGATGGCCATCGCTAGTACCTCTTGTGAAAACAACGGCTGGATGCACACCATAAATTTAAAGCATGCTCTCCCACAAAAGCAACCTGGCAGCTGTAGTTTTCCCCCCTCACAGTGCTACAATTCCCAGCACCCTTAACTAACTACAGTTCCCAGGATCCTTTATTTGAGCAGGGGTTGCTTTTAATGTACGGTGTGTAAAAGTTCTATTTATTGTATGAAGAAGTACTTGCTTTTGTCTGCTCTGAACCTGTCACTGTTCCAGCATCATTTCATGATCCTGGATTCTAGTATTATGAGAGAGAGAAAAAAAGGTCTCTCCTCACCTCTTTTCTCCACACTATGCATGGTTTTCTACATATCTATCATGTTGCTCCCTTTTTTCCAAAATTTACAATGCCCAAAACATTACAACCTTTACTTACAGGGAAGTTGCTCCAGCCATTTTATTATTTTTCAACCTCTCGCTCTCTCCCCCTTTCTCTGTATTTATAGCCTGCCTTTCCTATAGTGAGCTCAGGGTTGTATGCCTGGTTCTCCCCATCAGTTTTATCTTTCCAACAGCCCTATGCAGTGGGGTTAGGCTAAGAGACTGTGACTGGCCCAAACTCACCAGTGAGTGAGGATTTGAACAGTGGTCTCCTGGGTCCTTGCCCAGCTGCTCCACCGCACCTGGAAAAGCACATAGAGCTGGAGGAGGAATGTGAGAAGTGATGCTCTTTCCTCTTTTAGCTCTATGTGCTTTTGGAAGCTCAGTTTGATTCTACTGGGTCTGCGTGCCCAAAGTATTCACACAAGAATGCAAATGTACAGTATGTACCCATGGGACTAAAAAGGTCAGCAACCACCGATCTAACTGATTCCACTGGCTTCTACTGTGCAACCCCAAATAACAACAATAATGGCAATCCTATAGGACTTTTTTTTTGCATCGCCCAAGCCTGATTTTGCTAAATCAGGATGTAGTACTAGCCTACCTTGGAAGCAAAATGAAAACTTTAAAATGGGGCCTCGACTTTGAATTTTTTTTTTTAAATAGTTTTTATTGGGTGGGTTTTGTGTTACAAAGCAAACAGATAAACAGGGGATGGTACAGCTATTGTCTCCACTTCAACTTGTTTTTTTTAAAAAACAATACAGGGCTGGATATAGGTCCCCATTGAAATATTGCTGTGGATGTTGCAGCATCAAGGCTACTCCGATTTTATCATAAGCCGAGTGAGGTTTATTGCTTATTTTCAGACTGCAGCTCATAGTTATATAATAGTTCTGGAAAAACTTGTTGATTCTGCCTCAGAATATTGTTCCAAAACTAGAAAAATCAAACCAGAACAATAAACTCATCCTATATTTTCCCCCCTCTCAAATTTTATCATCCATTTCATTATTTATAGCAATATACTGCACGTCATTCTGAATGAGCATCGTGCTTTACAGGGGGGGGGGGAGCCCACAAGTCCCTATCCTGAGGCTCATACAATCTAAGAGCCAAGATATACTTAATCATGACTTTGTTTGTTTGTTAAAATTTAAAAGCAGCTACAAGAGTATTTTTTTAAAATGCAAATGTATTAAAGAAAGAAAGAACAGAGAGGAAAAAGTAGGATGAGAGAAAGAAAAAATAAACCCAGAGAACCTCTACTGCCCTTCCAGCTCACGTTAACAATATAATACCCCATCCATACATCCATCAGAGGGCAGCACATTATTCTTCCTGACCAGTTAATATTTGCATTTTATGTGGTCTTTCGCATGACATAAAAGCCACTCTGGAAATGCAGTTGAATCCCGCAGAAGTTTAGCACTCATTTATGTATTACTTGTTTCCAGAAAACAACAACAACTGTTTGCCACCCTGTTAAATATTTATATATGTATGTTCAAATGTAGCAAGAGTGTTAAGGTCACCGGACTATTGCATAATATATGGCACTGTTTGTCCTTCCAGGCTTAGAGTAGAAGTCTCTTGGTGACCGTAAAGTATTGCAAATTTCTTTTCTCTTGCCATTAATCTCCATGCTACAGGACTATAATTGTAAAGTGCATGAACACCTGCAAATATCAAGGATTTTGCCAAACAAATTTCATACGGACACTACATGGCAATTTTGACATGAGCATCCCTAATCTAATTCATGCCTCCAAACTCCTAAACGTCTTGCATTGGGGGAAGATAATACATGTACAGCATCAGGGTCACCTGAGACTCCATTCCTGGATAAACCAAACCAGCTATGCGTTCTTAGGCTCACTTACAGTAGGGTCATCTTCCGCAACCTGGTGCTCTCCAGATGTTTTTGAACTACAACTCCCATCAGCCCCAGCCAGCAGCTGATGGGAATTGTACTCCCAAATGTCTGGAGAGCACCGGGTTGCAGGGTAGGGTGCAGAAGGATATTGGGCAGGGTTGGGGAAGGCAGGTAAGGAGATGATGCCAAAAGATTCATGGAAAAGGTGGGCTTTGAAGAGGGAACTGGAGGAAGTAGGAGAGATGGCATCCTAGGAGTGTTCTGAGAGGCAGTTCCAGGCATAAGGGGCAACTCATTTGTGCGAGTCTGATATCCAAGCAGATGGAGCTAGAGGAGTGAAGGTCCTAGGCAGAGTTGTAATGTGATACAAGAGTGAACAGGGAGAGTGCAAGATTGTGAAAGGCTTGGAAGGTAAGGGATAAGGGGTCAGGATTTGGACAGGATGTCCCCATAGGGATTTAAGGATGTGCATCCTTTGGCTAGAATGATGAGAGATTTTGCAGTGATGCAGCTTGGTAATTTTAGACTCTGAGTTCAATGGTCTCAGGGGAGCCTCTCTTTGAACTAGGGGTGAGGAATCTTTTGCAGCCTGGAAGTCATATTGCCACTGGTGCGTGGTGCCAGTAGTAAAAGTAGCTGGAGTCATCAATCCAATGCTTAATCTTTGTAGATTTACAATGCAGCCACATAACAGCCAGCACCTTCTGCACACTCGCGCATACTTCACTGTCAGTGGCGTAGGAAGGCAGGCTATGGACCGCCCCGGGTGTCATAACTGAGGGGGGTGACGGCAGGGCCTGGCCTGCAGTGCACCCAAGCCACACGTCTCTCCTGGGGAGTGACACGGTGGCTCGGGCACCTGCAGGCTCTGCGCTGCCCCAAATGGCATGTGGGGCTTGCAGACTCCATGGAGGTTTTGCGCAGCGTGCTCTGCCCTGGCTTGTCCTGCCCACGGGTGCGCCGAGCAGCTAGCTACACCGCTGTTCACTGTCCTCCAGTCAAGTGAGAGGGCATGGTCACAGTTCAAGATCATGAAGTGGAGCTGGTGAGGAGGTGTGGCCTGGGGAGAATTCTAAGAGCCAGTTAGAGATGCTTGGAGGGCCACATTCAGCCCCACACTGAGGTTCCCCCACTCCTGCTTTGGATGGTAATGTGTATCCACCTACTCCAAAGGATGGAGTTGTGCTTGGAGGCCTTCCAGCTCATTCTGCTTATTGGGGCCCTGGACTGCTGCCCTCGCAGACCTGCCCTGTGCACAGACTGGATATTGGCAGCAGACATTTGGACAAAGATGAAGAGGGCTGAGATGTGACAACTGCAGACTGAAGGGAGGATAAGGCATCAAGGCAGGAGATGAGACTTACCCATGTTCGGTATTTTCAGGACGGGAGATGAGAGTTAGCCATATTTTCTTGGACTGCTCCCAGGCGGTTGCTTCTTTCAGGAGGGATTCCAATTGCATACCAGCAAGTTCAGGTTGTGCTACTATAATTGATTGGGAGGTCTTGCACAGCAAACCTTCTTCCCAAAAAGGTGGGGCTCCCCCCTTTTTTTTGCAATAAGGGAAGAGATGGAAAAATGCACTGACACAACGTCAGCTAAGCTTCCCTGCAAACAAATCAGAATGACTACCTGTTAAATAGCTAGGGTTGTAGAATTTCCCTGCCAACAAATCAGGGCAAACAATTAATAAACTAGAAGGGTTGGATGCAATGTAGCGCTAGGTTAAAGCCACTAGCAACCTACTGTACTTGTTCCGAAGGTGAGATGTTTCGTGCCAGTATAAGGGTGCTGCAGAGAATACACAATCGGGTTGCTAGTAACTTCTTTGCAGAATCGATTGTGAGATCTTTTGCAATGCACAGTGAGTTTCCTCTGGCACAGCTGTTGCATTGGAACCCTCTGTTGCGTGGCAAGGTCCCAAACCCTCCCAGGGAGTTGGAATAAAGACACATGAAACAGTATTTAGAGTTAATGGGCGGAAAAGACCACAACTTACAGAATGTGAGTGGTATTGGCTTAGGCATTGGAAACCAAACGACTATATCTGACTCCTGCCCGTCTGCAGGAAGTCTTGGAAGGGTTAACCACCAGTCAGGGGGAGCCCTGCTGATGCACATCAACTAGGAACTGCCCCAGGGTCACCGCTAGGGGTTGTGCTATGGCCCTAGCCCCCTCTCTGGGGCTTAGAACAGAGACCATGCCCCTCAGATTCCTATAACGGATTACCCTTGAATTAGGAGGGGTAGGTGATGGCCACTACCACCATTCACCTTCAACCAAACACTCCAATGCCTAACCATCAATCCTTACAAAGTTGTGACGATTTGCTATGAGGTAGGCAAAAAACCAATTGGCTGGTGCCAATTTGCCAAGTGGAAAAAATTCCTACCAGGCCCCTTTGACAGGTGACCAACCGAGGTCCATAGCAAGGTCAAGAGATAAAGAGCCTAACCTTAGGGAAGGAGGGCAAGAGAACCGAGTAAGCAGGAAGAAAAGGGGTGAGTCTTCGGCCACGGCCAGTTTAAATAACCTGCACCACGCCCCTGGACCATCTGGATTGGATGGCCAAGGAATGACGCTGCCGAGGACTCCCCAATGGTGCAGGAACTATACCGCCCCATGTGCGTGGGGCAGGCTTGCTCCCAGTCTGCAACGTCAGCTCCCCAGGAACGGGAAATGGCTCTGTTTAACATTAAAATTTGCCTTACACTAGCAGACATAGAGGGGACGTAGGTGGCGCTGTGGGTTAAAGCCTCAGCGCCTAGGACTTGCCGATCGAAAGGTCGGCGGTTCGAATCCCTGCGGCGGGGTGCGCTCCCGCTGCTAGGTCCCAGCGCCTGCCAACCTAGCAGTTCGAAAGCACCTCCGGGTGCAAGTAGATAAATAGGGACCGCTTACCAGCGGGAAGGTAAACGGCGTTTCCGTGTGCGGCTCTGGCTCGCCAGATGCAGCTTTGTCACGCTGGCCACGTGACCCGGAAGTGTCTCCGGACAGCGCTGGCCCCTGGCCTCTTAAGTGAGATGGGCGCACAACCCCAGAGTCTGTCAAGACTGGCCCGTACGGGCAGGGGTACCTTTACCTTTACCTTTAGCAGACATAGAACACTGGATGGAGCTTGTAGTCTGGAAGCTCCCTAAGTTTATATTCCCTTGCCCCTGCAGTCAAGGTAGTGAGGTTGGGATTGCCTCACTTTGTCCCCAAAGCTATCCGTAAGTAAGCTTTACCACTGAGAAGTGATTTGAACTTAGGTCTTCTCAGTCAAATCCTCTATCAACCAAGTCTCCCACAGCCTAGCACATAGATCTTACTTTGTGTACTTGAGAAGGAGAAACAGACTGGCTTAGTTGGTTGGAACAACTTGGGGAAGTCTGACTGAACCTGGCTCAAACAGGAATGCCCAGCAAACTATAATTGCTAATAGTTTGGTGTCATATTCCACTGCCAAGTTTAAATGGCCATTTAGCTTTCCCCCAAGGTTATCAGAACCCCCAAGAGCCCTTCTTTTTAGGCATGGTAGAAGCAGAAGTGTAGACAAGCCCAAAGTTTCAGCTAATAGACAGGTGTGCTTGTGGCTTCATGTTATTCCTGTTTAAGCACTTCAGAAAAGAAGGGATTGTGTACAGGAAGCCTCTGAAGCACACGGTACACTATTAGCCAGCTCTCTCCAGTGCTTGTATCTTAAATTATTGTAGCTAAAAATCAAGCTGTGTGTAAGATCCCCTGCACAAAAGCCTCTTGAAATGGCCTGCATGTTCTCTTCCTGCAGACAGCTGATAAAGCTCTTTCTGGATCGTACCACTTTCATCTTCAGGTGGGAGGACAGATGGTTGATAGTATTCCTATGGAAATAGTTCACTGCACATAGAAAGCTAGCATATGAGGGACAGGGTTAGGCTGGAATTCTTGCCCCGGACACTCAGGTTATTAAAGTATTTTGCCTATATGTATGTTTTTTTTAAGGGGAATTAAACTGTGTGGTTATGCATGTAAAATTCAGCTGAGATATGCACATTCCCCAAGACCTGTTGAGTATTATGTAGATAGATTGCGAAATGTGCACAATTCCCTCTTCACAGAAGGGTTATGTATACATTTTCCATGAAGCATGGTGAATGTACACAATGCCTGCTTGTTATGTCCATTAACTGCTCAACTTACATTACACAGACACACACATAAATATATGTATTGGCAAAGCATTCTGTCCTCTGACCTGCCATGGAACAATCGTGAGATAGCTATCGCTAAATCTGAAGACCCACATGTGGGTCTGTCAGCCGCTCAGACAGCTAAGATATAAATGCAACAAACACACCTGCCCTTTCTGTGAACTATGTGTTGGTTGCAGTGGCGTAGCGTGGGGGGTGCAGGGGGGGCCGGCCGCACCGGGCGCAACATCTGGGGGTTAGGGAAATCCATGGGTTAGGGGGCGCAAATTACTTGCCTTGCCCCGGGTGCTGATAACCCACGCTACGCCACTGGTTGGTTGTGAAATGCAAAACAGCTTTTCATGGGAATTATCATTATAGAAAGGGTTTTTCTGCAAAGGATATGCATGCAGTCAGTAATGGTGATCCATCTGGTTAGCTGTTGCATATGTTGCACCTGCCACGGATGACTGAAAAGTTTCTGCCAAATCACTAGTTGAACCCTTCCCCTGATGTGTGATGCTTTATGTTAGGGTTGGAGAACCTGTGGCTCTCCAGATGCTGTGGGACTCCAACCTCCACCATCTCCAGCCAGCATAGCCAATGCTCAAGAATGATGGGAACTGCCTTCAAGTCACATCTGGAGAGCCACAGGTTCTCCATCCTTGCTTTATGCATTAAATTGTAACCCAAACTACATATCAATCCCTCTACAAATCTGTGTGTTTCTTTCAATGAGGGCGTGCCAGAAGTGAGCTAAAGGCTATCACAGATTTCTGGCTGATGATGAAAATGCACCTTGAAACATAGGACTAGATCAGCTGCAAGTGGCGTAGCTGGTAAATTCCACAGAAATAGTCAAGAATGAGTCAAGAGTGTCTGTTCTCTTTGCAACCAAGAGTGTGACTCTTTGGGTGTGACTCAGTTCTGGCACCTGTTTAATATAGGATTCTGCCCAACTCCCAGGGGTGTGGTTGCAGTAATGAATACCTGTTAAGAGGCAGCAGGTGTTCCCATTGCTTAGATTCAAGCAGTGCTGCTCTGTGCTTTTGGTGCTGGAGATCAGCCTTGGAGCATACAAACAAGAATGCTTACACAATACTGGCCTGGGTCACACTGCATGCTGAGCCATACCATAGCTTGATGGGATTGTGTGAATCTGCAAGCTCCTGGAGAGTTCATAGGCTCTTTGCTTCTTCCTGGCCTTTCTCTCTGTCGTGCTGCACTGAGCTAAGCCAAGGTTTAGCATAGCATGCCTTCTGAACTGGGTCTCATGGTTAATCTCTCTCCTCATTAACCAAGGCTTGTTCTTGGCCTTAGCTTATGGTGAGTGAGGAGAGAGTTTAGCACACTAAAAAAAGACACACTGAATCATGGCTTAGCATAGCACAGTGTGAGAGCGAAAAGGATGAGGGAGCAGCAAAGCAGCGGCGAGCTCCTCACTGGGAGCCTGCCCATATGCAAAATCCTGGTAAGCGTAATTCAGAGCTTTCCAAACTTGTCTGTTGAGACACATTAGTGTGTCAGCTGCAGTGTGTAGGTATGTTGCGTGAATGCTCCCCATGCTCCTCCTGGGGGTGGAAAAGGGTTAGTTCAACCTCCGGTTTGCTAGTAAAACTGAATTACTATGTCGTGAAATGATACATGTCTAAAAAAAATGTGTCACCAACATGAAAAGTTTGGAAAGCTCTGGTCTAATTACTATGTGATGTGAACCATGCAGTTAAATCAGACGGAATAAACAGCTTCAGGTCCCTGCTCAGCTATGAAGTGCACTGGGTGAGCGTCAGTGCCTCTGCCTATGTGTAAAATACCTTTCCCTTACCACTGTTTATGTTTAACTGAACAACCTGAGCTTGTCAATAAATGTGATGGAATCCCATATGAAAATAGTGACAATCTGGAAGTGCCCAGTGTAGGTGAAGATGATGGAATAATAATGGGTTTACCAGCTCTTAGCTTCTTTAGGTATTGAATGATGAACAGGAACTCAGCAGCCACTTCTGTGGAGTTAATGCTGCTTGCATAGTTTCCATGTGGGGTGACAGCACATCAGAGAAATGGAAGATGCTTCTCCAAAGACAGTCCTACCCCCCCCCCCCATCACTGCTACTGGTCTTCCTGTAAATAAGTTCCCAGTGTTACAGAAGTCTTGCCACTCTGCAGATATCTTGTGCCCTTCCCTGGGGTTTCTGCCTCACAATTCATGTTTGCTTATTGTTGATTTGCATAATCTATTTTGAAAGCCAAATGGTATTTCCTGGGAGCAGTATTTGGAACTGGGTGTGACCAAAGCCCTGAGCAGAGCCTCTTTCTACTTGAATGAGACTGCCTAGCCAGTACTGAATGAGGAAATTCAGAACACATTTCTCCCTATCTGGAGCCCCCTTTGAAAAGAAAAGAATAAAAAGGAAAGTGGCCATGCTAGTAGGTGAGCTGATTTCAAAATTTACAAATGTTTTTCATCTGTATGTGCAGGAAGACCTGTTGCATTTCCAGCAGGAAACAGCTGGATTCTTTTAAAAAACAAAAACAAACAAAAGCTTGTGCTACACAAAAGATACAGATCAGCCATCGCTTTAGCCATACCTTTACATGAACCCCTGGCTTTGTTTGTATGGTTGTTGTATAAATATTTAGCACAGCAACAGCCACCTTGGAATGGTAAGGCAAATTAAATGAAGGGTAGTTTGCTGGACCAACAGTTCGTGAATGGCTGCTGGCCTGATTTGGTCCAAAGGGCTGCCATTGTACATGCCTGGGCTGTACAATGTGGCTGCTTGCACATTTTCCAGCTATGTCCAGCAGATGATGAGAGAGACATACTTGCCATTGCAGAACAAGCCAAAACCTCTGCATCAGGACATTCTTTCCCCATTTCAACAGAGCTACTACTTAGGCTATTTCAGGCCTGAATATCTAGCGCTCTTACCTCTTTGGCAGCAGCTGACCGAACACCTGCCCTGAGCAATCTCTGTCTAACCATCTCATCTCTGCCATCTCCCAGTGTGTGCCTCTTGCCCCAGCTGACACTCTGTAAACTATCTGAGCAGCTCCAGTTTCAACACACTGCAGAGAAGAACGAGCAGCCAGTTAGCACCAAGTTAATAATAAATATAAATAAATTTTTATTTATACCCCGCCCTTCCCGGTTCAGAAAACTGGGCTCAGGGTGGCTAACAACAAATTTAAAACACTTAATTGATGCAACAAAAATTAACACAAAATACAGTATAAAACGTGAATACCAATAAATTCAGAATTCAAATATCAGTTTAGGAAAATCCATCCAATAAACATTAGATGATCACCAGGGCTAGCTGGCTAAATTAGGGCCAGTGAAGAAACCAGGGGATAATTAGCTGTGGGATCCCAGCGTGGGTAATCTTCATAAAAAGGGGAGGGGGAAGGAAGGGGAATAAAAGATCAGGCTAAGTTCAAATTGAAAGCCAGGTGGAATAGCTCTGTCTTAGAGGCCCTGCAGAAGGAAGTTAAATCCTACAGGGCCCTGGTCTCATGGGACAGAGCATTCCACCAGGTCAGAACCATCACTGAGAAGGCCCTGGCCCTGGTGGAGGATAATCTGACTTCCTTAGGGCCCGGGACCTCTAAACTATGATTATTCATGGACCTTAAGGTCCTCTGTGGGGCATACCAGGGGAGGTGGTCCTGTAAATATGAGGGCCCTAAGCCACAAAGTTACTACTAACGTTGCTCCTAAGTGAGCTCCAATGGGCTAGTAACTTTTGTGGGCTTAATTGCAAGGCAGAAGTACACCGAGGTGTGACAATAATTGTGCAGTGAACACTCATTGGGCTGATTCTGTGTGCTCACTCTTTGGCCTTCTTTCCTACCTCTTGTAGCAGTCCTGATGTGCATCTGCTTGGTGTCGGTCACCTATGGAGCTTTAGTCTGCAACGTCCTGGCCATCCAGATCAAGTATGACGACTACAAGATCCGCCTGCACCCATTGGCCTTCATCTGCATCATCCTGTGGCGTAGCCTGGAGATCTCCACCCGCATCACCATCTTGGTCCTCTTTGGGAGTGTCTTCAAGTACTATGCCATGGGCATTGGTGGGGCCAACTTCCTGCTCTTCTTCTTCTTGCCCTGGGTGCAGTTTTGGTGGAGTGGTGCCCAGCTGCCTGACAATGTGGAGAAGAACTTCAGCCGGGTGGGCACCCTCTCGGTCCTGTTCTCCATCACTTTGCTTTACGCTGGCATCAATATCTTCTGCTGGTCAGCTGTGCAGCTCAGGCTGGGTGACCGGGAATTGATTGCCAAGTCACAAAACTGGCGATGCTTGGCTCTCTTCTATGTGTTCCGAGGGCTGGAGAACAGTGTGCTGCTTGTCGTCTGGTACTTCTTCATGACGGATGTCTACGCGTACTTCTGTGCCCCCTTTTTGGTGCTGCAGCTGATTGTAGCCTACTGCTTGGCTATCGCCTTCATGCTCTTCTTCATGCAGTATCTCCACCCCTGCCGCAGCCTCTTTACGCACAACGTCTCTGACTTCTTGCAGTGCGTCTGCTGTAAGCGGGACGAAGCACCTGAACCCCTGCACCTTGAGCCTCCCTGGGAGCCTGGCGTGAAGCATAGCATTGTCTGATGGGACATAAGTCGAAATCAAATCATAAACCATTCTGCTGAAGGTGGAACGGAAACTATATCCTAACATCTCAACAGGGGCATACCCCATACCTGGCCTCAGCAGGTATAATTTATCAACAAGGGACAATGCAGGGAGTCATAGTGGCAGGACTGAGCCTTCCAGAGCATCGTCTGAACTGATCAAATTGGGATGGGCAATAAGGGGGGCAATTTCAATTTCCTTATCTGCCTGCAGAGCCTGGAGTAGTCTGCATTGTACACCAATGCAGCAGGGTCAGTTATTACGTTCAGAAGGACTGTGTTGTCATTTCTAGATGATAACCATTGACTGATGTTATGTCAGATGTTTGAAGGATACTCAATCGGGTTGAACTCACGGTTAGCTTAAGTAAGGGGAGATCCTTTGGAAGGGTGGTTAATGGGTCTTGATGCGGCAGCCATCTATTTACACCACTGCATCCACATGGGCACCATGGTCTGTCTTCAGATGGATAGAATTGTGGCCCCGCATTTTCAAGGATAGTCCTGACAGTCGTGACAGCTGAGGCTCTAAGACTTGGTTGTCCTTCAGCACCCTTGGTGCTCCTCCCCCATTTGTAGTTCTGTGTTTATTTATATGTTGAGCTGAGAATAGACATTTTTAAGTGCTTTTTTCATTTTAAAGGAATTTGGCCTCTTTTTATACTCAATTTAAACACAATTTAGGTTCCTTCAGAACTTCTGGATTTCTGTTGTTTAGTATCTTGACGGCAGCTGTTTTCCAGTTAGCTATGTTTGGGTGACATGAAACATTTATTGTCTTTTTTTAAAAAAAACTTATTTTCTTGCTCAAGTCCTGGTGGGCCTTCAGGTTACCTTGTTCAAATATATGTTATTTAAATTATCTTAATGACCTGTGAATTTTCTTTCCCACAAATAAAGTACCTTTATTTATTAGTTATATGTGTTAAGGCAGGGATTTCCAACGCAGTGCCCACGGGCACTGGTGTGCTTGCCAATGCTTTCTGTGGCGCTTGTGAAAGGTCTCAGTAAATAACCTTCAAAAAATTCACAACACACAGGAGACCATTTGTTCTTCCTGTTTGGTTCCTGCTTGCACTGACTCAGCCTTTCCTACCTTGAACACGACTCCTTCATTGGATGCAAGGACTGGACACCCACCTTCCCTTCCATTCTGTGAACAGAGTAGAGGAGCAAAATGCTTCTCTGTGTGTAAACACTGCAGTGGGCAATGGATGTGCACTTTCAGAAGTGGCAGCCACTTTGCATTTATGCCATTCCACCACCACCCCACTCCCCATAGCTATTTTGTGACTACTTATCAAAATTCCAAATGTGTGTCCACTGGTCCCAAAAGGTTGCTGACCCTTAAGGATTGCAGTACAGAATAAAAAATTGGTTGCAAAGAGGATCTGGACACCTCATCCATCATGATTTTGAACTGAAGCTTCTCTCTTTCTCATTCAACACATGGTACAAAGTAAGAACATTATCTCAAGGAAGCCAATTCAATAACTGATAAAGAGTTCCACAGAAACATATCTCTACACCCATGGGTAGAATTTCACAATCTATCTAGCATGTACCAACATCAGCAATGGAAGACCTAGCCAGAGATAAGAGCTGAGTGCAAACCAGCCCTTAGGAAAATCTTGATCTCAGTTTGCACCTCACAACTTTCTGGTTCTTGATGATTGCTTTGCACCAGACTGACAGACGAACAGGGCTGTGAATTCAGAAAACTCTAGGCTCAGGTGTCACATGTGATATACTCTGCTTTTATGCATGTTTCCTAAAAACAACAACGCATATCTCCCCACAGATTTTCTGTTTACCAAGGATTGTTTAAATGCAGCACTGGAGACCTTAGCCCACAGGTTTCCAAACTTCCCACTGTCCGCCAGTCACTTGAAAACTACTGTTGGTTTTTGCAAACCACTTAATGATTTTTATGCCTCTTCTAGCAATTATAGGGTTGCCATATTTCAAATAGTGAAAATCTGACAGAAAAGTAGTTGTCAAGCTTTTTTTGTTTAGTTTTGCCCAAAGTTGTTGAGCTATTTGTGAAAAAAAATCTGTAAAAAACGACACTGCCAACATGGGTTGCCATACGTCCAGATTTTCCCAGACATTCCATCAATTTTCACTCGGACACTGCCTGTGGCTGCAGTATTCCATGCATGTCTGGTACTTTCCGGACTTCTGGCAACCCTAAGCAATTGCAATGTGGTGTGATTTTTTATTTTATTTTGTATTGATTCTTTTATTGCTTATATTGCATTTTATTGTATTACACATTTTGCATTCCTCAGAATTCAAGTTGTAAATCATTAAAATGCAATATAAGCAATAAAAGAAGCAACAAAGATACAATTAAAACTAAGTAATGGATCGTTAATGTGGGCATGTTGCTGACTACCTGATGAAGGCTTATGCGTCCTTAGACCACAGCTTGGGAACCCCTAATCCAGAGGTTTTAGGGTGCCACTGTGGTCTAAACCACAGAGCCTAGGGCTTGCCAATCAGAAGGTCGGCAGTTCGGATCCCCTTGATGGGGTGAGCTCCCGTTGTTCAGTCCCAGCTCCTGCCCACCTAGCAGTTTGAAAGCATACCAGTGCAAGTAGATAAATAGGTACCGCTCCAGCAGGAAGGTAAACGGAATTTCTGTGCGCTGCTCAGGTTCGCCAGAAGTGGCTTAGTCATGCTGGCCACATGACCCGGAAGCTGTCTGTGGAAAACGCTGGCTCCCTCGGCCTATAGAGTGAGATGAGCGCACAACCCCACAAGTCGTTTGCGACTGGACCTAACATTTACCTAATGGAGACATAGACAGGGGTGGGGACAAGTTGGTCAAGTGTTGCAGCAATGCAGCATTCTATGCAATCACTTTTCATAATAATAAATAAATAAATAAATAATACTAAATTTTAATAATAATAATAATAGTAATACATTTTATTTATACCCCGCCCTTCCCAGCCAAGATCGGGCCCAGGGCCCAGGGATGGGGACATCATGGGGACGTCATGGGTGGGGAACCTCTGGTCCTCTACATATTACTTGGGTTACAACTCAAATCATCCCTGCCCATTGGCCATGCTGTCTGGGGCTGATGGGTGTTGGAATCTAGCAACATCCACAGCGCCACAGGTTCCCCATCCCTGGTCTACACCAGTGTTTCAGGCAGAAAACTTTACCAGCCGTCCCTAGAGATCCCAAGGATTGAACCAATGGCATTCTGCATGCAGAACATGGGCCTAGCAGCCCCTAGCCCTTTCCTCCAGATAGCAGAGTTGTAAAATACAGCTTTTTGAGACTGGAAGAGGAAGATAACATGTTGGAGATGTACACGTTGTACATAGAAAGTCAAGGAAAAGGCTAGAGTAGATTACAGTGGTACCTCGGGTCACAGGCGCCAGTGGCGTAGCGTGGGTTGTCAGCACCCGGGGCAAGGAAAGTTATTTGCGCCCCCAACCCGTGGATTTTAGTAGGGGCAGAGAGCTGCTAGTGCGAGTGCCCCCCCCCAGATGTTGCGCCCGGTGCGGCTGGCCCCCCTCACCCCCACGCTACGCCACTGACAGACGCTTCAGTTTACAGACTCCGCTAACCCAGAAATAGTACCTCAGGATGAGAAAAGAAATTGTGTGACGGCAGCAGGAGGCCCCATTAGCTAAAGTGGTGCTTCAGGTTAAGAACAGTTTCAGGTTAAGAACGGACCTCCAGAACGAATCAAGTTCTTAACCTGAGGTACCACTGTATTGATCTATCGATCTGCTGCTGCTGCTGCTCTGGTGAGTGCTGGGAGGGCCACTCCCTCTCCTGTCAACTCCATCCGGCCTAGGGGGCAGGGCCTGCACTCACCACTACAGTTTAGAGGCCTGAGCAGCTACCTGCAGCAAGTGACAAAAATGGTTTTAAGTGCTTTTAATTTGCTGCACCTTAAATGGTGGTTGTTTTTTATAATATTTTATTATTTCTGCTTGGGGTGTGATAAGTCAGGGTGGGGAGCAATTTAATTTAACATAATTGTTTCTTGTTTTTATTTTTCTTTAATTCTGTTAAGTTACTATATAGTTTGTATTTTGCCTTTTAAGGGGAGGGGTCGGGGCTGCCTGGGAGTGGGCCTCAGCCAACAGAATGGCTGGGGCAGGTTCCACGGGGGGGGGGGGGGGAGGTATTGGGACACCCGATCTCAGTGATCATGGGCAGGAGGAGGAGTTATGCTAAGACCAGACCATGTCATTACTGAGGAGGCAAGTTTAGTCGTTGTTTGAGGACTATCCCTGCCTCCAGGTCTGGTCCTGACCAGAAGGATACTGGAATCAGCAAGGGAAACCCACATGACCTGAAAGTGTTGCTGTGCAATGCCAGGTCAATGATGAATAAAACCACTGCCATCCATTTGTCTGACTCCCTGGTCCTGAATGGGGTAACTGTGCCCCTGAAGGACCAGGTGTGCAGCCTCGGAGTTATTTTGGACTCACAGCTGTCCATGGAGGCGCAGGTTAATTCTGTGTCCAGGGCGGCTGTCTACCAGCTCCATGTGGTACACAGGCTAAGACCCTACCTGCCTGCGGACTGTCTTGCCATAGTGGTGCATGCTCTAGTTATCTCCCGCTTCGACTATTGCAATGCGCTCTACATGGGGCTACCTTTGAAGGTGACCCGGAAACTGCAATTAATCCAGAATGCGGCAGCTAGACTGGTGACTGGGAGTAGCCGCCAGGACCACATAACATCGGTCCTGAGAGATTTGCATTGGCTCCCAGTACATTTCCGAGCACAATTCAAAGTGTTGGTGCTAACCTTTAAAGCCCTAAACAGCCTTGGTCCTGTATACCTGAAGGAGCATCTCCACCCCCATTGTTCAGCCCAGACACTGAGATCCAGTACCGAGGGCCTTCTGTCAGTTACCTCGCTGCAAGAAGTGAGGTTACAGGGAACCAGACAGAGGGCCTTCTGGATAGAGGCGTCCGCCCTGTGGAACACCCTCCCTTCAGATGTCAAGGAAATAAGCAGCTATCCTATTTTTAAAAGACATCTGAAGGCAGCCCTGTTCAGGGAAGTTTTTAATATTTAATGCTATACTGTTTTTAACACTTGATTGGGAGCCGCCCAGAGTGGCTGGGGAAACTCAGCCAGATGGGCGGGGCATAAATAATTAATTATTATTATTATTATTATTACTGGTCTAAGGGAGCAGAACCTGCAGCCTTCAGGATGATACTGGACTACAACTCTCAAATCTTCTTGGCCATTGGCCATGCTGTCTGGGGCTGATGACAGTTGGGAGTCTGACAAAGTTTGAAGGCCGCTCTGTTCCCTATCCCTGCGTCATTAAGATAAATAAATATAACACCCGTGATTTAATAAGTACAATAATATATTGCTCATGTTTTATGCTTATGCTTATCAGCCTTATGCTTATCAGGTGCCTAAAACAGAGACCAGAAGCAGCCAAGGTAGTTTTGGAATGTTAGGTTAGTGTTTTCAGTTTTCTCTGGATTTGAAATGAAACAGATGAAGAAGACCTCTCTTCTCAAAAGATTGGTCCTTGATCCTGTAATGCAGTAAGGCTAGCATAATAGAACTGGGGCCCACATGTTTTCCAGAATGGTATTTTATGGAATCTCGGGTCGACATGGGTTTAGTAAGCGTCTTCAGTCTAAAACTGAGAAGATGCAGAAATCAACCACTAGATGGCAGCTGTGATTTGGTTTAGGCTAGAAGCAGAGAAAGATGCAAGGACTCAGAGCGGTGCTCAAAATAAGAATAACTGAACTTTTTAAAACAATATAGTTATATCATTACTGAAATGCCCAATGTGTTTGTATTAAAGGTTGCAGAAAGGCCATAGTTCAATGGTAGAGTATCTGATTTGCACATAGAAGTTACAAGGTGCATTCTCTGCATCCTCAGGTAGGTCTGAAAAGATTCTACTGTATGTCTGACATCCTGGAGAGCTGCTGCCAGTCCGTGCAGACACTACTGACCTAGATGGACCAATTCTTTGACTCAGTAGAAGGCAGTTTCCTCTGTTAACATTCTGCTCTCATGTGTATTGGGCTTTTTGCTATTACATAGAATTATATTATTTGATAGCTTGATTTTTTTTAGAGCACCGTTTTACAAACTTAGCCCTTCTTCAACTTCTTTTGGTTTTGGGTGCCACTTTCCCCACTGTGACCTAGAGCAAAAATGTAGAGCTGAAAAGAAAGTTTGAAATTGTCCAGAATTTCAAGTTTTGCTATTCCCGTTTGGAATGTGAAATATTGAACTCCCAACATTTGAAATATGCATTTTGAATTTGAAATTTTACCTCAATATTCAAGTGCTTTATTCACATTGTGTCTTAGCGGATATCAAATATGGAATCTCAAAAGCTGTCAAATCCTAAATGTATGTTGTCTGTCAAATGCATGTTAACAATAGTATGCAATCAGACACTAAATATTGCATGCCAACCATAAAATATTGTTGAATCATTACACGACAGGTATTAAATATTTTGAAAGGTCAACTACTGAAACAAAATGTTGTAGGATGTCAAATACTTGGCAGATATCCTACTTAAGAAAATGATCTGGAGACTATTTCACAAAAGTGGCAGAGGAAAAATTCTGAGTTGGTTGGGTTTTTTTTGGTTTTTTTTTTTTTTTGATAAGTTGGAAGCAACTTTCAGTTCAGCTCTACTAGCTGCAGAGTGCGTACAAGCACTATCTTGCCCAAGGTTCTTCCGGGCAAGAAAAACCATGAAACTTGCAAACAAATCAAACCACAGAAAACAAAACAGCAATGTAAGACTTTGCTTAGAAGTACTTGCAAGTTCGCTGTCTGAGATGTTGGAGAATTCCATCAGCAATAGAAATGGGAGTAGAAATTACTGCACTTCTATGTTTGCTGGAGGTCAGGAACAGAAATCATGCCGGAGAGTATTAGTAGTACTCACTATCGGGGAGGGAGGCACCTGCAAATTATGTTTCTTTCTGCCTTGTTTGTGGGGAGGTTATACAACAATGAACATTCATCCTCCCTCCCCCCCCTAATTAATATTTTTTTGAGCTTAAATATTACATTTTGGTGCTGGAGGAGACTCTTGAGAGTCCCATGGACTGCAAGAAGATCAAACCTATCCATTCTTAAGGAAATCAGCCCTGAGTGCTCACTGGAAGGACAGATCCTGAAGCTGAGGCTCCAATACTTTGGCCACCTCATGAGAAGAGAAGACTCCCTGGAAAAGAGCCTGATGTTGGGAAAGATGGAGGGCACAAGGAGAAGGGGACGACAGAGGACGAGATGGTTGGATACTGTTCTCGAAGCTACCAGCATGAGTTTGACCAAACTGCGGGAGGCAGTGGAAGACAGGAGTGCCTGGCGTGCTCTAGTCCATGGGAACACAAAGAGTCGGACACGACTAAATGACTAAACAACTAAACAACAACATTACATTTTGTCACTCAACAATTGTGTCTAATTCTAGTTGTATCATTTTCTAGCCGTACAACACCCATTTTGTGGTGAAGTGACCATAGTAGCATTATGCTAGCAAAAGTTTTATTTTAAATTCCTTTCCTAGAATGAAAATTGCCTGCTTCACAGCTGCTGCACACTGCATCAAAATCTTCATCAAGCTATCTACTATGACTCCAAGGTCTCATTCCTGGTGAGTATATATGTGAAATTAAGATATTTTTGCTCCAACACGTATCACCTTACACTTGTTGACATTTAATCACATTTGCCATTTTCTGCCTGTTCACTTAGGTTGGGAGAGGTCCTTTTGGAGCGCTTCACAGTATTTTTGTTTTAATGACCTGGACAATTTAGTATCATCAGCAAACTTGGCCACCTCATTCCTTACTCCTAACTCTAGATCATGTATGAAAAGTTAGAATGTACAGGCCCCAATACTGAACCTTGAGGGATTTCACTTTTTACATCTCTCCATTTGGATAACTGTCCATTTATTCCTATTCTTTGCTTCCTGAGACTTAACCAATAGATGCAAGAGGACTTTTGTTGGAAGTCCAAGTAAACCTGTCCAGGTCCCTTTGGGGCCAGGGAGAAAAGAATATACAGTGGTGCCTCGCTAGACGAAATTAATCCGTTCCGCGATTCTCTTCGTCTAGCGGTTTTTTCGTCTTGCGAAGCAAGCCCATTGACAACTTAGCGGATTAGTGCTAGAGCTGTCAAGCGGCTTCCAGCGATCAGCTGTTAAGTGGCTTATCAGCAGAACAGCTGATAAGCGGCTTAGCGGCTTAGAAAAGGGCGAAAAAAGAAAAAAAAAAAACCCGCCGGGGGGCAAGATTTTTTCGTCTTGTGAAGCAACCCCATAGGGAAATTCGTTTTGCGAAGTGCCTCCAAAACAGAAAAACCCTTTCGTCTAGCGGGTTTTTCGTCTTGCGAGGCGTTCGTCTTGCGGGGCACCACTGTAATAATAATAATAATAATAACAACAACAACAACAACAACAACAACAACAACAACAACAATAATAATAATAATAATAATAATTTATTTATTTATATCCCGCCCTCCCCAGCCGAACCCTGGCTCATAGCGGCTAACAACAGTAAAGTAATACAGCATTCTAAAATCATTTCATTATAAAATCAGTTCAAATCAAATTAATGGCAACCATTGGGCTAGAGTTCTGTGAGGATTACCAAAGGAGGGGGTCAGGCTGTGCCCTGGCCAAAGGCCTGGTGGAACAGCTCTGTCTTGCAGGCCCTGCGGAAAGATGTCAAGTCTCGCAGGGCCCTAGTCTCTTGTGACAGAGCGTTCCACCAGATCGGAGCCACAGCCGAAAAAGCCCTGGCTCTGGTTGAGGCCAGCCTAACCTCCCTGTGGCCCGGGACCTCCAAGATGTTTTTGTTTGAAGACCGTAAGGTCCTCCGTGGGACATACCAGGAGAGGCGGTTCCGTAGGTACGAGGGTCCCAGGCTGTACAAGGCTTTAAAAGTTAAAACCAGTACCTTAAACCTGATCCTGTACTCCACTGGGAGCCAGTGCAGCTGGTATAGTACCAGATGAATGTGATCTCGCAGCGAAGACCCCGTAAGGAGTCTCGCTGTGGCATTCTACACCCGCTGGAGTTTCTGGGTCAGTCTCAAGGGCAGCCCCACGTAGAGCAAGTTACAATAATCCAGTCTGGAGGTGACCGTTGTGTGGATCACAGTGGCTAGGTCAGGGCGAGAGAGGTAAGGAGCCAACTGCTTAGCTTGGCGGAGATGAAAAAATGCCGCCTTTGTTATAGCTGCAATCTGCACCTCCATGGAAAGGGAGGTGTCAAAGATTACACCCAAACTCTTAACGGATGGTGCTGGCACTAATTGTGCCCCCGCAAGAGATGGGCATTGCCCCCCATCCCATATCATCCTGACCCAGCCAAAGGACCTCTGTCTTCGAAGGTTTTAACTTCAGCCGGCTCCCATGTAACCATCCAGCCACAGCTTCCAAACATCTGATCAGTGTGTCTGGGGCCGAGTCAGGATGGTCATCCATCAACAGATAGAGCTAGGTGTCATCAGCATACAAATGGCAGCCCAGCCCAAAACTCCAGACAAGCTGGGCGAGGGGGCGCATAAAGATGTTGAAAAGCATCGGAGAGAGTATCGCACCTTGTGGCACTCCACACACCAAGGAGTGGCACAATGACAGTTTCCCCCCAAGCACCACCCTCTGTCCCCAACCAGAGAGAAACGAGCGCAGCCATTGAAGGACTGTGCCTTGGATCCCCACTTTGGTGAGTCAGTGGTCCAGGAGTTCATGACTGACCATGTCAAAGGCTGCTGACAGGTCTAAAAGAATCAGCAGCCCCAACCCGCCGCGATCCAGCTGCCTACGGAGATCATCTGTTAGGGCGACCAGAGCCGTCTCGGTCCCATGACCAGAGCGGAAGCCGGATTAGAATGGATCCAGAGCCAATGTTTCATCCAGAAACCCACCAAGCTGTTCAGAAACCGCTCTCTCAATCACCTTACCCAGGAATGGAAGATTCGAAACCGGGTGGTAATTAATTAATTAAATTGGAAAATAAACCACAAAACATTCCACAGCTAAACAGAACTACCATATAGCATACATTCAGGGAAGAAAAACCACCTAAATAGTAGGAGAACAACAAGCATCTAACAGTAAACAAGCAAAACTTAAATATAATCATGAAATAATGGACTATAAAGAACTAAAACAGATTGAAAAGGAAGGGGGCGGGGGGGGGGGAGAAAGAAAAAAGAAAAAGGGTTCTTGTAGCAGACGAAGTTCTTGTAGCATCACGCGCCAGCTTGAGTCTACTCAAATGATCTGCCAACCTGGACAACCAGGCAACATCGGGGGATGGGCAAAACAAGGAGGGACAGGCTCAGTAAATGCCCTGTTCGATGTCGATGCCGTGCCCGATGGTCTCAGGGGGCCCTCCCCTTGCTGTTGCGCTAGCACTTGTAGTGGCAGAGAAAGTGTTCCTCTTGGCATCAGGAGTCCTCAGGTTTCCTCCACAGCTGGTATTCTCAGGGCCATGGGATGATACCTCCGGGGGGGGGGGGGAAGCCTCCATTACATCATCCTTCTCCATGCCAGGGTGGGAGCCACCAGTGTTGCTACCTCCAGGACTGACTGTCCTGCAGCTGCCACCTGGGTAGGTTCAGTCTTGGGTGTCTTGAGACCTGAGAGGTTCAGAATTAGCCTCATCCTAAACTCCAGCTGCCACCTGAAGAACGGATGGCGACTCATCCCCAGGTGGAAGGCCCTCACCACAAAGGCCCCTGAGAGCCTTGGCCTCACGTAAGTTCTGTTGGTTACCTCCTCTGCTACAGCCAGCTGCCAGCCCTGTGGCTTAAGAGTCTCTGGCATCTTGAGGGTGGGACCCCCCTTGGCTTCCCTAGGTGCCTTTCAGTTGAGTAATATATCTTGACCCAGGCTCCATGCCGACCATTTAATCAGTCTGTTTCAGTTAGGAGTACAGTGGTACCTCGGGTTACATACGCTTCAGGTTACATACGCTTCAGGTTACAGACTCCACTAACCCAGAAATAGTACCTTGGGTTAAGAACTTTGCTTCAGGATGAGAACAGAAATTGTGCAGTGGCGGTGCAGTGGCAGCGGGAGGTCCCATTAGCTAAAGTGGTGCTTCAGGTTAAGAACAGTTTCAGGTTAAGAACAGACCTCCAGAACGAATTAAGTTCTTAACCCGAGGTACCACTGTACTGCTGGCATACAGGACTGTTGGATTCACAACTGGGAATATAGAAGCAAGGCATACAGCACAGTTGGATTCACAAGCTAAGAAGGTAGAGGCAAGCCCAAATGGAACACTCTTGTAACATAGCATCTTCGGTAGCAATAACCTTTCTCCACCTCCCTTAGTTCATTTAAAACGCCGAGTCAAAGCCTGTGTCAGAGTCAGTTCGGAAAAAAGTTCAGAAGATTAATTAAAATTGTTTAGAGTTACGAGTCCTTGGAATAGGCTGGGCGGCAGCTGTTAAGCTGTTCGACTTTGTTAGATCTAATTTATGGTGTCAACTTCACAAGTTCTCTGATATAAGACCCCAGGTTACCAAACACATAAAACATACCGTACTTTCGATAAGAAGAGGGTTTAAAAGTTGCAAAATTAAAAAGTTAAAAAAGTTAAAAGGAGTAGGAGCCCCCAACATACAATTGAGGAGAGCTCTAACAAGCGCGTGTAATCTAGCGTACCATCTGGATCCAGTACTCCAAGGAGAATTAGTAGTAAATTCCCTTCCTTCTCTCTCGCTCGCTCTCTCCTCCTTGTTAGCTAATGACACTTTTGACCCTTGAAAACACACACATAAAAATGCTGAATTCCCCTCTGCTCTCATTAAAACCTGAAGCTAGTATTCATGCACTAATTTGAATAGATTGATCACAGAGATTTATCTCTGAACTTCCTGGTAGCGGCAGACCTTTTAAAAATAACAAAAATTGTGGTGTGTTCCTATGCATGCCTCAGAAGTAACTCATCATAATCAAATATATGCCAGGTTTTCCCGGTCAAGCCCAGATTGGTGTAATATGCTCAAATCATCTTGCCTCAGTGAGCATCCGGGTTGCTGAATTCTGCACCTACTGAAGCTTCTGAACTGTTCTCAGAGGCAGCCCCACATATAATACATTGCAGTAATCCAACCTAGAGGTTATAGAAAATAGGAAGAGTATAAAGAAAGAGTACAGTTGTACCTTGGAAGACGAACGGAATCCGTTCCGGAAGTCTGTTCAACTTCCAAAATGTTCAGAAACCAAAGTGTGGCTTCTGATGCAGGAAGGTCCTACAGCCAATCGTAAGCCGTGGAAGCCCTGTCGGATGTTTGACTTTCAAAAACAGAGTCGCAAACCAGAACATTCACTTCTGGGTTTGCAGCATTTGGGAGCCAAGACATTCAAGAACTAAGCTGTTCGAAAACCAAGGTACGACTGCATTAGATAATTTCACAGAGCAGAAGGATATCAATGGCTATTAGCCATGATGACTATGCTCTGCCTCCATGACCGTAGGCAGTAATGGTTCTGGATTCCAATTTATGGGAATCACAGGTGGGGAGAGCACTGTTGTACTCAGGTTCTGTTTGTGGGCTTCCCATGGGCATCTTGGTGGCCACTGGGGAACTGGAGGCTGAACTACATAGGCCATGTGCCTGACCTAGCAGGTTCTTTTGACGTTCTTACATTTTTGGGGGGTTACAAAACTGTATCACAAAATTAGAAGTATTGAGTTCCAAAGGATAACTGTGTTGCATTTTGCTTATTAGTCCAGGATGTATAAACTAGGTTGGTTTGCAGAACCAAAGAAATCTGCCCTCCACCCCTAGTACCTATATGTTAGAGAGATTAGATAGATGATAGATAGATAGATAGATAGATAGATAGATAGATAGATAGATAGATATAGATAGATAGATAGATAGATAGATAGATAGATATAGATAGATAGATATTTGATAGATAGATAGATGATAGAGAGATAGATAGATGATAGATAGATAGATAGATAGATAGATAGATGATAGATGATAGATAGATAGATAGATAGATAGATAGATAGATAGATAGATAGATAGATATTTGATAGATAGATAGATGATAGAGAGATAGATAGATGATAGATAGATAGATAGATAGATAGATAGATAGATAGATAGATAGATAGATAGATGATAGATATAGATAGATAGATAGATAGATAGATAGATAGATAGATAGATAGATAGATATGTATGTATGTATGTATGTATGTATGTATGTATGTATGTATGCTGATCAGCATCCTTTTGCTTTCCCCAGTAGGGGAAGGGAGACTGAAAACTACTACTCAGCTCAAAATCCCTGACTACAGTTCTTCCCACTTCCATCATAATTCTCCAGTTCAAACAGACCCTTCTCTGAAAGCAAGAAGTGGCTCTGCTGTGAAGGTGATTGATATAGTCTATACCACGGGTCAGCAACCTAAGGACCATGGGGGTCGTTTAACTGGCCCATGGACCCCTGCTGCCCGCTCAGTCAGCTCCTGTGCACCGCACTAAATCAGCACAGAGCACAGCGGGGACTGCCTTCCACGATGCTGACCAGCTTCCCATTGGCTGCAGGAAGCTCCTGCTGCCAATGGAAACCTGCGCATGCCTCCTCTGTGCCGGAAGGAGAACCGGAAATAGCATTTGCGCATGCATGTGTGCACTCCGGCCCACCGTGGCGTCTGCGGGACCGTGAACCGGCCCAAGCCCCAAATACTTAGCTGACCCCGGTCTATACTTACCCTTCTATAGCTCAAGTTTTATTTTGCTTTTAATTGGGTCTTTATAGGCAATATTTATAGGTAGCAGTGACCATGCCATTGCTGGGTGCAGCAATAAAATTTTCATATCCTTGTTCTATTTTTTTAAAAACAAGTCATTCCCAAAGAACATTCGAGAAACACAGTATTCCTACTTTACCTGTTTCATTAAACTTGTCACGTTAAAAGGCTGGTCTTCACTCATTAAAAGGGCAGACAAACATTGTAAAATTAAAATAAATCATGCCTGAATTTTTTATCACTACAAGAAATCTATACCCACCCAAAGTACACAGTAAATTATTCTAACCTCAATGTTTTGGAGTGCAAATGTATTGTGGAAGGCACCTCTGAAAGCTGAGAAGTAGCAGTTGTTTTGGCAGCTAAGTCCAGGGTTCAGGTTCTACACTCTTATTGACTAAGAAATATTTAAGAGATATTAGGACACTCAGAAATACAGGACGGCAGCTATTCATGCTTCTGATGTGGGACACACAAAGAGATGTAGACAGACATCAACAATATGATGTGAAACTCACATCTGCTCCAGACTAATGACTTAACTGCACTATACATTTAAAGCACCATTGTACCGCTTTAAACAGTCATTCCTCCAAATAATTCTTAAGGGTACCGAGCAGGGCTTTTTTCCCCAGCCAGAACTCACCGGAACTCAGTTCTGGCCCCTCTCAGGTGGGCACCATTGTCATTATAAGAGAACAAGGGAGGAGTTCATTGTGAGTTCCAGCACCTCTTTTTCTAGAAAAATAGCACTGGTACTGATACCCTCCCCCAACAGAATTACAGATCCCATAGTTCCCTTGTAAGAGGGATTGATTGTTAAGCCATTCTGTATTTTGTTACATGCCATCCCAATCTCCAAGTGGTTCCAGATGTTTATCCAATCTAGGGGTTCACAGCATTAACATGAATTCCTAGTAAAGTCAGGCTAGCTTCCTGGTCAGGTGATGGCCCTCTAAGTATAGGAATTCATAGGATCAAAGAATTGTAAAGTTGGGAGGGACCACGAGGGTAATCTAGTCCCAGTCCCTGCAATGCAGGAATCTTTTTGCCCAGCGTGGGGCTCAAACTCATGACCCTGAAATTAAGAGTCTCATGCTCTACCAACTGAACTAATGCCTGCTTGATCCAGGAATTAGAAGGAGGCTCAAGCGTACAGCCTATCCCCGCATCCCCTGCAACTCGTAACAACATTATAGCTCTGTCACAGGACGCCTTAAATAGCTTGACTGCAAAGCTCTGGCTCGATCTAGACACGTCAAAGAAGCGATTCAGATAAGCGCATTGTAAACTCATACAGGGAAATCTGGTTGGTAAAGATGGGACTGCACATTGCCATCTGGTGTCACAGTGTTATATCACATATACAACACATATACAATGGTACCTCGGGTTACAGATGCTTCAGGTTACAGACTCCGCTAACCCAGAAGAAGTACCTTGGGTTAAGAACTTTGCTTCAGGGTGAGAAAAATTGCGTGGCGGCAGTGGGAGGCCCTATTAGCTAAAGTGGTACTTCAGGTTAAGAACAGTTTCAGGTTAAGAACAGACCTCCAGAACGAATTAAGTTCTTAACCCGAGGTACCACTGTAATACGCCTTTTCTTTACCAATCTATCTGAGTTCTCTGTTTGAAATAACCTCCCTACCCCATTTAAAGGAGGGTGCTCCAAAGGGCAGTGTGTAAATCCCCAGAGAGGATACCAGATGTTGGGCAGCTGGGTACCCACAACCATGTCAAATTTGGCCTGTGAAGTGGATCCTGATAATGATATGGTTTGTGGAACCAAACAGCTTCCCCACCCCTATGTTGCATTACAAACTGAATGATCCCTGCTGTTGCTATGCCAGCATCCTGCCCCTGATAACACAGGGTCATGATAACACAAGGTCCAGGCTGACATTATTTTGTAGAAGGGACTCAAGGACATACTGGAACTTCAAGTTTGTGCATTTGATGTGGATTAAAGTGCTGCTGCTCTAACACAACAAATCCTTTATGAACCACCTTCACCCCATAGTTTTTGCTATTAGAAAAATGATGAGCAAATGCATTAAAAGGTGTGGGAACAACGAACAATGAAAAGGAAGATGTTTAAACACCCCACAACCAAGATCAGGATGAATGTTCATTGCCATAACCAAATCAGAATGAATGCTCAGTAAAGGCTGTTGACTACCAAACAAATCAGGATGAATGTGAATAAACAGTGTCACACCCACACCATACATTTAAAACACTCTTATACCACTTTAAATGGAATTGTTAGAAGACCCATTAGCAAACTACAGTTCCCGGGATTATTTGGGGAAAGCCATGACAGTTAAAGTGGCATGAGAGTGCTTTAAATGTCAGGTGTGGATGTGATATCACAAGTCTGGAGGAGCCCTTTATTAGAAGCATTTATGTTTCTAAGTTGCTTTGAGAAGTTATTGTGGTTGGGCCTGAAAAGCTAGATGTGTGCCGCACCCCATAGTCACCCTTGACAGGACTTAACCATCTAGGGGGTCCTTTACATTTACCTTTGCTGTGGTTAGAAAGTACACTATAATGATTTCATGAAAGAAACACTTAGAAGTACTCAAATTATTTCATAGAAAGTGTTTATCTATAATGAATCGATAATCAACTCATCTTGATTATTCTGAACAAGAACTTATCAGAACTGAAGTGGGTGAGAAATAATTTTTGAGGCTGAGAGAGAGAGAGAGAGAGAGAGAGAGAGAGAGAGAAAGAGAACAGAACCATTTCCTTTTAAAAAGCTGAGCAGGGGAAAACCCAACAATACTTATGGGCTTGGCTTAGGACATCACATCCCTGCCCAGTTCATAAAATCAATGAAGCAGGTGAAAAGAAGCAAATTTTCTATTTCCCAGAAGGAGACTCTACAGGTAGAAGGACTCCTGAGAACAGTTCCAAAAAAGGAAGCCCTGCCAGGGTCACAGGTGTGCCAGATAAGAGACATTGCAGACTCTCTGATGGGGAACTGGGCCGTCAACCATTGGTTTTCAGCTCTTGTGATTGTAAGTAACTCTTGTTAAGTTCTAAAGGGATAGATCTGAGAAGCAAGGAAGATGCCAGACTCTGGGAATTGTAACTCTGTGAGGGGAAGAGAGGTCTCCAAATAACTCTCAGTACCCCTAACAAACTACAGTCCCCATGATGGTTTAAAGTGGTATGATGCTGTTTTACATCTTATAGTGCAGATGGGGCCTAAGTTTTAGGTATGTGCTTGAATCGCTCCTACAAAATAATGAAAGTCTGAGGTACCTTAATAGGACTTCTGTCTGATCTCGCAGGGCCCTCCTTAGGTATTTTAAGGAAATTTTACAGTTGTGGTGCTACTATTGAGAAGGCACCTGCTCCCAGTTAAGCATGTAGGGTATCTTTTGACATTTACTAACATAATATGTATGCAGTGCTTTTTTTCTCGGGAGACGCAGGGGTATGCATACCCCTAAACATTTTGTGAATCTAAATTTGGCCTCATTGAGGGGCAGTATTTCAATATGAGTAGGAAACTGAGAGTACAGTACTCCTAAACTTTTTTTAAAAAGAAAAAAAGCACTGTATGTATGTAAAAGGGGTGTGTTTTTTGTTTCTGTGCAATTAGGAGGATGCCCTAGAACAATGATCTTCTGTGTTCCGGGATGGATCATTTTTTCTGAAAGATAACTGGATTTATGTACTCCCTCTCCATGTATGCTTATAAATGCATGCCCAAATGCAAGCTGAAGCTAACACTTCATGCATCTGATGAAGTGGAATCTAGACTGGGGATGGAAGGATCTGTCAATTTCATTTCTCACAAATTCTTTTTTTTTTTTTCAATCTTATATTCAGTTCCCCATATTTCTGCAGCAATTTGTGACTTTCTTTTTTTAAAAAAATCTTCATAATTTTTGAGTGAATTACTCCCAATAAATGGATTTTTAACACAGTTTTAACTGAAGTACACATTTATGCAAGTAATTTCTTCGAATATAATGCAATTTTGTAAACATTGTTAGTTGGAAAACCGTACTGCGAATTTGGATTTGTGCAAATTTTGAAGATGGCTGTGTTTCAGTTCTTACAACTGTTTAGTCTAATTTTTTTTGTTTATTATTCATTAATTCATTAATTTTAATTATTACATTTGTATCTTGTCCTTCTTTCGGAAGGAGTCCAGAGGGGCAAGCATTTCTGCAACAACAAGAAAAACAAACAAAGTTAATAAAAACAAATTTAGAATATCTTAAAAACCTGTCAAAAACATTCAAAAAACATCTAAAGCAAGTTGAAGGACAGATGCAACTAAATCATGTTTCAGCAGGGGTGAGTGATGGAAGGCAGTGATGGTGCCAGCCCAGTGTCAACATTATTTATTTTATTTCATAGAACCATAGAATTGTAGAGCTGGGAGGGACCTCGAGGCTCATCTAATTCAATCCCCAGCAATGCAGGAATCTGAACTAGTTCATACATGACAGGTGGCCTAGCCAACCTCTGCTTAAAGACCTCCAAGGAAGAAGAGCCCACAACCTCTCTTGGGATTCTGCTCCACTGTTAAACAACTCTTACTGTCAGAAAGTTCTTCTTGATGTTCATGCAACCTGAAGCCATTGGTTTGGATCAGGGGTCAGCAGCCTTTTTCAGCCATGGGCCGGTCCACCATCCCTCAGACCATGTGGTAGACCGGACTATGTTTTGAAGGGGAAAAAAAGAACGAATTCCTATGCCCCACAAATAACCCAGAGATGCATTTTAAATAAAAGGACACATTCTACCCATGTAAAAACACGATGATTCCCAAACCATCCCCGGGCCAGATTGAGAAGGCGATTGGGCCGCATCCAGCCCACAGGGCATAGGTTGCCTACCCCTCGTTTGGATCCTACCCTCCAGAGCAGGAGAAAAAAAGCTTGTTCCCTCTTCCATGGGACAGCCTGTTTGATACTTGAAGGTGGCTTGAAGAAGAGCTTACCCAGCTCCTTCAACCGCTCCTCATAAGGCTTGGTTTCCAGACCCTTGATCATCTTGGTCACCCTCCTCTGCACACATTCCAGCTTGTCAATATCCTTCTTAAATCTTGTCTTCCCCCCAGAACCCGGAACTTGAGGCAGTTCACATAAATCAACACAAATACAGATAAAGCACATGTTGCTTAAAGCACAAACAGTACAATGTTACTGTTGAAAATGGAATGCAACAGTGTAAATTACAGGCCTATTAAATTGCAGATAGTTATGGCAAACAAACACAAACAGTGCAACACATTATTAAAACCCTTTTCTTAAAAGCAATTGGTTCCTCATAGTCTGCTGGAATAAAGGAGTCTACACTTGCCAGCGGAAGGACAACAAGGAAGGAGCCAGTCCATCCTCTTTGGGAAGGGAGTTCCAAAACCTGGGAGTAGCCACCGAGAAGGCCATCTCCCACATCGATTGGCGTGGAGTTCCAAAATACAAGTGTTGTCACAAGCAATGAGTCCTTTACCTACAATGATAAAATAAAATCAATATTTACCAAAACAAAGAGAGAAAGTATAAAACCTGTTCAAAACCTCCATAACATCCTAACTTCCTCATACTTTATGGTGCAGGAATGTTCAGGAGCCAGTTGCAAAGTTGACTCAGAAGAACAAATTTGCTCTTCCTCCCTGCCAAGGCTGCTGCTTCTGTGCACACTGAGTGACATTTGCTGGCTGTGGGAACACAGCTAATGGCCTGAGCAGTAGCTCCAGAGCTTGCTGGTGCCTGCAGCTGTTTCCAGCCGTTGCTCTTAATGGAATCTGGATCAGTTCCTAAGTAGTTTGAACCGGAAAGGCAGTTCAAATATGTGATATGGTCAAACATAGAGAAGTTGTAAGTAGTTGACATATTAAGTCTGTATTTGACTGATCAGAAATTGATAAGAGACACATAGCGTCATGAGCACAAACAATGACGGATAAGCAATAAAAAGCAGATCAGTCTCAGCAGTGGGACGATTAGCTAATTTTAGACTCTGAACATAAATGGTTTTTATGGGACTCTCTCTTTACAGATGACAATTGCTTCATTTGCTTTATAGCTGACCCTGCTATATTTGAGCTCCCTCCTGAGCATTCTGCTGGATGGGCCTCTGCCCCAGAGTTGTGCACCGGAGGGTGAACTGTTCCTGGATATTTCAGGAACTGAACCCAGAACCTTCTGTATGCAAGGCACATAGGAGCCAACTCCTAGGAGCTGTGGGGAATTTGCCCCCCTAAAATATTTGAGGGGGCTAAGCTCCCACAAAATTGATGGGCATTCCCATTCAAATAGTGTGCATTCATTGTGCCATGTGATTTATGTATTTATAAGAAATGATCTTAACTGATATCCTAACAAGCATGACATTGATTTGATTATTTTCTGCTTGCAATTCTGCTCTAGGCTCACTTGTGGAGATGGAGCCAATCGCTTCTTTTTCTTAGACATTTTCACAGAAATGCAGCTGCTACTATTTTCAGCTGTAAATCAGGAAACTCAACATCCTTCCAAGATTAGGGCGTTTGAACTCCTCTCCTGCTGATAAGTACTTGGTACATTGAGTCGAGCTGGAGCTAATTAAGGCTTTCTCCGGGACTTTCCAGGACTTTCTCTAAAACTTTTAGTTTTAGTTTATCGCTCGGTATCTTAGTTATTTTAAACTACCAAGCAATAAACTAAAACTAGTAAAAACTAATAAAAAGCTGATAAAACTAATAAAAACTAATAAAAACCTCACAACTAACGTAGAGCTCAAATCAGTGCTTCCTCTAACGACGGCATCTTGGCTCCTCCTCCTGATAGTCAGGATCATGCCACTTTTACTCTCGCGGATGAGTGGCCTCCTGTCTCCATTACCAAAGTTATAAGTTTAATTGACCAGATGAAACTAGGAAAGGCCCTGATGCCATTTCATCTGAATTGATCAAAGCCAAGTCAGAGTGGTGGGCTCCGATACTAGCGGAACTTTTCACTATGATAGATAGATATTGTATTATGCCTAACTCATGGCAGCAATCTATACTTATTCCAATCTTTAAAAAGGGTGATAAAAAGCTGCCGTCCAACTATCAGCCAATAAGCCGCTAAGTACATGTGGCTCCACAAAGAACATCTCTATGTGGCCTTCCTAGATATTAAGGCTGCTTTTGACACTGTTGGCAGGGGGCTGTTATGGACCAAATTGGAGACAATGGGCCTAGAACCCAGATTACTCCACTTGATCAAAAAACTTTATACAAAGAACACCTGCCATATAAGAACAACACAAGGGAATGAAATGACAGATCCTGCCATCATAAACCGAGGAGTTAAGCAGGGCTGTGTACTCGCTCCCTCCCTTTTTAACCTTTTTCTTAACGACTTTGCTTCTTCACTAAAACATGTAGATGCCCACAGCCCAAAACTCAATGCATTAAGCATTCCCATCCTCCTACATGCAGATGATATGATTTTGCTTTCACAGATAAGAATTGGCTTAAAGTGACTGTTAAATTCCTGTATTGACTATCTGTCCAGAATGAAATTGTGCATGAACTTTGACAAAAGCAAAATACTGGTCTCTGGGTATTCACGCAAGAGCTATAGCTGGGTATTTGGTGGTAAACCCATCCAGCAGGTATTCGAATTCAACTGTCTGGGAATTACATTCCATCATAGGCCTCTCTGGTCCACACACTGTGCAACGGCAGTGAATGCCAGTAAGTTGTCTATGCAGGCCATAATGCGTTTCTTCATAACAAGAGGTAATTCACATATCCCTTCTGCCCTTAAGATCTTCAATGCCAAAATTATAGCTCAGTTGCTGCCAGGGTTTACCCAGTTGGTTGAACGAGTGCAGGTAGCTTTTCTCTTCAAGATTTTCGCTGTCCCACGCTGTGTACCCTATGCAGCCTTGTGTCTAGAGGGAGGTCAATACAAGATAGAGACTGTTGCCTGGGCGAGATTTCTTCTATGCTGGTTAAACATCTGCCTTACATCAGATAAAGATCCTCTCCTTAGCGAAGTTTTGCTAGACCCCTTTCTATCCCCAGGGCTACAACTGCTTAACAAGAAGGTACAGCAACTCGGGCTGACAGTGGAACTTTTGTGATCGATGTCCCTACCATCTGCCAAGGCTATAATAAAAACTAGGTTGTGGGATATTGAACACCAAGAACTAACAATAGCGGCAGAGAAAACATGTTCCCCTCTTTATTTTCAACTTTCTTGGGCACATGAAATTAACCATAATTATCTTGAATTTCTGCTTAACCCTGAATAAAGAAGGGCATTTTCGCTGGCCAGGTTTAATTCAAATCCATCAAACCTCCTTTGGGGAAGGTTCTCAGGCAAGGTAGAAGGAGAAAGAACTTGCCCATGTGAAGACCACCTGGTGGAACCACATATGGTTCTCAATTGTAAACTACCGTAAATTTCGCTCTATAACACGCAGATTTTTTCTCCTAAAAAGGAAGGGGAAATGTCTGTGCGTGTTATAGAGCGAATGTGTGGTCCCTGGAGCCGAAAAATCAAGCAAAAATCAAATCGCGGGGCTGCACGCTGCACAGAGAAGCGAAACTTGAAAAGAGAAAGCGGCTGCTTTCCTGCATTCTGCCTCAGGGTCTTACTGCCCACCCTTCTCTGTTTCCTTGCTGTGTTTGCTGAAACGGAACAAAGAGCAGGGAAAGCCCCTCCCCTCCAGGCAAGCTCCGGTGCTGCTGGGGGAGAGGGAGAGAGAGGGGGGGAGGGAGCGAGGGAGGGAGGGAGGGAGGGAGGGAGAGAGAGAGAGAGAGAGAGAGAGAGAGAGAGAGAGAGAGATGGCTGGCTGGCTTGGGTAGGGGAAAACTTTTGCCTTCCTTTCCTCCCTACCCCTCTCCTGCATTCTTAGCCAGCTGCTTCTCTGCACACCCCTCTCCTGCTCCTTGTCCCTTCTGTGTTTTTCCTTCCCTCCCCACTTAAAATGTGGTTACAAAGCATAGATCCTCAGGATCTTTGCATTGGGTCACCCCAAATTCACCATCAGATCACATAGCATGTCCATGGCTACAGCCTGCCCCCCCAAAATCACGCACCCACTGTTGCCTGGGGCTGCAATGGTGCAAAAATGTGGTTAAAAAGCATGGATCCACATGGATCCTCAGGATCTTTGCATTGGGTCACCCCAAATTCACCATCAGATCACATAGCATGTCCATGGCTACAGCCTGCACCAAAAAAATCACGCACCCACTGTTGCCTGGGGCTGCAATGGTGCAAAAACGTGGTTAAAAAGCATGGATCCACAGGGATTCTCAGGATCCTTGCATTGGGTCACCCCAAATTCACCATCAGATCACATAGCATGTCCATGGCTACAGCCTGCCCCCCCAAAATCACGCACCCACTGTTGCCTGGGGCTGCAATGGTGCAAAAACGTGGTTAAAAAGCATAGATCCACAGGGATTCTCAGGATCTTTGCATTGGGTCACCCCAAATTCACCATCAGATCACATAGCATGTCCATGGCTACAGCCTGCACCAAAAAAATCACGCACCCACTGTTGCCTGGGGCTGCAATGGTGCAAAAACGTGGTTAAAAAGCATGGATCCACAGGGATTCTCAGGATCCTTGCATTGGGTCACCCCAAATTCACCATCAGATCACATAGCATGTCCATGGCTACAGCCTGCACCAAAAAAATCACGCACCCACTGTTGCCTGGGGCTGCAATGGTGCAAAAACGTGGTTAAAAAGCATAGATCCACAGGGATTCTCAGGATCTTTGCATTGGTGCAAAAACGTGGTTAAAAAGCATAGATCCACAGGGATTCTCAGGATCTTTGCATTGGGTCACCCCAAATTCACCATCAGATCACATAGCATGTCCATGGCTACAGCCTGCACCAAAAAATCACGCACCCACTGTTGCCTGGGGCTGCAATGGTGCAAAAATGTAGTTAAAAAGCATGGATCCACAGGGATTCTCAGGATCCTTGCATTGGGTCACCCCAAATTCACCATCAGATCACATAGCATGTCCATGGCTACAGCCTGCCCCCCCAAAATCACGCACCCACTGTTGCATGGGGCTGCAATGGTGCAAAAACGTGGTTAAAAAGCATAGATCCACAGGGATTCTCAGGATCTTTGCATTGGGTCACCCCAAATTCACCATCAGATCACATAGCATGTCCATGGCTACAGCCTGCACCAAAAAAATCACGCACCCACTGTTGCCTGGGGCTGCAATGGTGCAAAAACGTGGTTACAGAGCATGGATCCACAGGGATTCTCAGGATCTTTGCATTGGGTCATTCCAAATTCACCATCAGATCACATGTCTGTGGCCACAGCATGAAGCCCAAAAATGATACATCCACTGTTTCATTCAGAATGTTTTTTCCCTTGTTTTCCTCCTCTAAAAACAATGTGCGTGTTATGGTCAGGTGCGTGTTATAGAGCGAAAAATACGGTATATGCTGATCTCCGCCAGCAATTTCTAGATCAACTTTGTATCCCCAAATGGAAACCAGAGTCAGAGGTCATACATTTTCTATTACTGGGGAATGATCAGGAATTCACCGAGTTAGTGGCTAAATATCTCTATTTGGTTTTTTGTCGTTGAAATACACTTTAGATGTCTGATCTCCCTGGAGACCAAGAGACGTGATGATAGACTGCTCTGCCTCCTTTCTTTTAGCAAATGTTTATGTCACTGAGGAAGTGGTAATTCTGTAGTGATTTGTTTTGGATGTTGTATGTGATGCCAATAAAAGGTTTTACGATACGATACGATTATTTTCTAAACACACTTGCATCTTTGCTACTGTTTAAGAAGTTGCCCCTTGCTATAATAATCTTTCAAATAATGTAACTGTTATTCTTGCCATATATTCACATGATATGATCTATTTTTATTTTGAAATAAAGGATGAAGTTGTACTGGAATTGTTGGTGACAGTCATGGAGCTAAAACCTTTGCCCATTCCCCCAACCCCCCAATATTCTAAAGTGTATCGGGTTAGTAAGCCAACTCAACTATGTTTTCTGCTTCTGTGTTCTAGGCTGCTTGGCTGGGAGTAAACATTTTGCTCTTTGTGGTTTATTTCTTGACATTTGACAGAGGTGAAAAGTACTTCTACACCCGCCAGATCCTTGGGGTGAGACCATCTCCTCAACTTCTGATTGCCTCTGCTCTTAGGAGATGAATAATCTTGGCAAAGGATAGCAAGATACGCTTGTTTGAAAATCCTAATTCATTGACAGGATTAATACCCTGCATATTGTTAATTAATATAGCATATGAATCATTGGGCTGTTAGGGCAGAAGGTAAGGAGCCTCAAAAGTAGGTGGAACCTGAGCCAATGGGAGTCAGAGTCAACTAATCCTAGTTTTGACCCCCCCCCCATCCTTCTGGCTGAGGAGCAACACCTGAGACTGAGGGTCAGGAAGAGGAAGTTGTTGGTAGTACAACCCCTTGGAAGTTGGAAGTCAGGCATGTGGGGGCTGGTTGGGAGTTGGATAGCACCACATTTGCCCTAATTGGACCAGCTTCTACCGATGCAAAATAAGCCTTGCAATTGCCATTAGGGATAATAAACTACCTAAATTACAAATGATGGCAATCATTACCAACTACAGTGGTACCTGGGGTTACAGACGCTTCAGGTTACAGACTCCACTAACCCAGAAATAGTACTTTGGGCTAAGAACTTTACTTCAGAATGAGAACAGAAATCATGCGGCGGCAGTACGGCAGCAGCGGGAAGCCTCATTAGCTAAAGTGGTACCTCAGGTTAAGAACAGTTTCAGGTTAAGAACGGACCTCTGGAACGAATTAAGTTCTTAACCAGAGCTACCACTGTAGCACAGGCTGAGAGCATGGTGTGAGGAGTAGGCAGGTAGAGGAGGAAAAGTGGCATAGGTAGATGGGAGGAAAAGACAACTGAAGGCATGCAGTGTGATTTGCATAGAGCAGGTCATATGTCATATGCCCTTGAACAATTTTCTACTTTCCCCCATGCCCCGCCCAGCATATTCTACCTATCAATTTCAGTTTCTCATTTTCCAAATCTTAAGCTCAGCTCTGCTTGGGTTGCCATATTGTTGAGCTTTTTAAAAAACAACAACAACCAGGAACACAAAATTTTGATTGACGTATGGCAGCCCTCAGCTCTTCACAATTTTGCATTGTTTGTAAATTTCTAATATTTTTAAAAAGTTCTCTTTAATTAGTATCTTTGTTCAAATTTCTCTGTATATAAACCTGTTTTTGCAAACAAATTTTCCAAATGCGATGCATTTTTCTATGTATATTTTCACTAATGTGCTGTTTAAGGCACACTTTCCCCTAATAGGCAAACATTACCAATTATTTTATTGGCGAACTGTAGTGCAAAATTCGGAAAAGTGAGAGAGTGGAAAGATGCCTGTGTTAAGGTTTGCATACTGTTTCAGGAAGTACAAACTGGGGAGTTTCGCATTAAATTGCAAACCAAACCAAATTTCTGGGGGCCCCCTCCATCCCTACACTAGAGGCAGCTGCCTCTCTTTACCCGGAGTATAAAACAGTTACAAGTTTGTAGTAAAAGAACCCAACACCCTTCTACAGCTTCTCCTCTTTTTATTTGTAGTCTGCCCTGCCTTGGGCACGTGCTTCGGCCAAATGCCTCAATTTCAACAGCATGCTGATCCTGCTGCCTGTTTGCCGGAACCTTCTCTCCTTTCTGAGGGGCAGCTGTTGGGTGAGCAAGAAATTGATCTCAATTGCACCTCCAATTTGTTGCTTATAATTTATTTATTCAATTTCTATACTGCCCTTCATCTGAGGATCACAAGGCGGTTTACAATATAAAAAAATATGGAGGCTACATTCACACCTTACATTTACAACCAACAGCTCCCAGGATTATTTGGGGGGGGGGGAGGTCATAACTGTTTAAAGAGGCATCACAGTGGTATGAATGTATGGTGTGAATGTGGTCAAGGAGGCTGTCTTTCCAGCTAGGTTTCCTTCGTCCAGTTTTCATCATCCGAAGAAATCATGGTGTTTGGGACCTCTGGGCTGTTTATGACCTCAATATCTGTTGTGTTAATGGACAGGTGAGGTTTAAGGCTGTGCAAAAAAAGGAACCCAACACAATAGTTGTGACTTGCAGAAAACCATTGTGCAACAGATAGATCAGCCCCACAATCTACTTATGGGTTCTCTTGGGGGAAAACGTTCTGCTGGTGCAAAACATTTCACTGGCGAAACAAGTGCACAGCTAAGTGACGCTAACACAGCGGTACATTGGATACAAAATTCTGTGTATTTCTCATACTGTGTCATTAGAATGGAATAAGCCCTTTAAATCTTGGGAGAGAGGCAGAATATAAATACATGAAACTACTACTACTACTACAACAACAATCCAAACCATTTCCTCCAGCCCCCTTTGCTGATCAACCCCACATCATCATCATCATCATGTAACAATAATCTGAATAATTTCTTCCATTTCCTTCTGCTGATCACAGGGAGTCCTGTTTGCAAAGGAGCAATTTCCTTTTAAGCTCCTGATTCCTGCTTTGAAATTGCTTTGTAGCCACATATCATGTCAGGTGTGGGGCAGATGAGCATTGCTTGGGTGATCCTTTGGGTGAAGTTGGGGCCGATGCTGGGGTGCCCACCCTGTGTTATACCCACCTTGAATTTTACACCTAGTCTGCTAGCTGGCCTGTTTTTTTGTTTCCATTCAGTGTTGCAGACGCACCATGAGGAAACAACTAGATCACAACTTGACCTTCCACAAGCTGGTGGCCTACATGATTGCCCTCCACACAGGTAAAATGACTTCTGTTCTAGAGAAATCAAAAGGGCCCAACGTTCGTTTTCATGAGTACAATAAGTACTGTAAGGCACCCCACAAATGTCCAGTGATAAACACTGATGTCACCAGTGGAACTAAAATGAACTGGGGGAGGAGGAAATACACTGCCAAACTAGAGCATTTATATTGTGCTTCAAATTGATTCCCAACTAAGGGTTCTGTTGAGCTCACAGTTTATGTTTGTAATGGATTGGGTAGGTTAATACTCATAACATTTTGCTAAGAACATTTTTAATATGAAAAAAGTGTCTTCAAAATAACAATTTCAAAAGCATTTAACTATTTTTTTATATTTAAAAAATGGGTGCAAAATGGTGGGGGCAGAGGTCAGGGTGGTCAACAGTAGCTGGAGCCAAGGGCAATGTCTAATTCTAAGTTTGGCCACATCCTCCTTCCTGTTGAGTTCTGCAGGGACAAGACTGAGGGTGGATCTAGACACGGGGGGTGGGGTGGGGGAAGCTATAAATAAGTCAGGAATTAGATCGTTATAACAAAAGAAAGAAATCTCTATGGAAAACCATGTTTTAAAATTTCCTGCTCTATGGCGCCATCTGGTGATGCATGTTTATAGCACATTCAAATCACCATATTTACTAACGTAGCTGAATCCTGAGACTGGAAAGGAGGAAGTGGAAAACCAGTGCCTATTGACATTTCTGCAAGGAATTTTCACTAGCATGACATAACTTTAGTACATTGTTCTCACCAATACGTGTATTGTTATGTACACGTTTGGGTTGGAGAACTGCATCATACAACGCAGAGAAGTACACATTTCAAAGTATAGTTGCATTCTTCTTCTTCTTCAAATTAGATACTGTAGATTCCGGCATATAAGACGACTTTTTAACCCCGGAAAATCCTCTAAAAAGTTGGGGGTCGTCTTATACACCAGGTATGGGTTTGCTGGGCAGCGGCAGTGGGCGGCGGGCTCCGCGCCGGGAGGAAGCTGCCCGGTGAAGCTGCCCAGCGATGCTAATCCGGCTTTGCTGAACAGCTTCCTCTCGGCACAGAGCGGAGCCCACCGCCCACTGCTGCAGCTGCCAATTTGGGGAGTCGTCTTATACGCCCAGTCACCTAATACGCCGGAATCTACGGTACTGTCCTTCATCAAAAGGTTCACAGAATAAAATGCAAGATGAAACACAAGTTATAAAACCAAAGGAGCAAAATAATAACTCCCCTTCCCTACAGATACATTTAAATGGCTGTAGGATATTAATCAGCCAAAGGCCTTTCTGAAGAGGAATATTTTCACCTTGCATCTGAAGATGTATAATGAAGGTGCCAGGAAAGCCTCCCTGGGAGAGCATTCCACGGATGGGGAGCCACTGCAGAGAAGGCCCTGTTCTTGTGTTGCTACCCTTGTGGAGGAGGCACATGAAGAAGGGCCTCCGAGGATGATCATCGAGTCTGGGATGGTTTTTATGTGGAGAGGCAGTCCTTGAGATCCATGATTGCAGTTTGCTCACTGGTTCAGGAAGTTCATATTAGGTAGGTTCGTATAAAAATGCAAACTGAATCACTTTCTCCCCCATCCCTACATGGGAATGTGCATGCATGGAAACATACATACTGAGTCAGCAAGGCCAGATAGCTACGTGCATTTAACCCCAATTACTGGTAGTATAGAAAGAGAACATCAAAGCCCCTTTGTTGGTGTCAACATATTGTATAATTTGGCTGTCTACAAGGACGCAGTTCAGGTTTTTCTTGCCCTCTCTTCCAGCGGTTCACATCATTGCTCACCTGCTCAACTTTGAGTGGTACAACCGTGCCAAGCAAGCAACAGACGGAGACCTGGCTTCCACCCTCTCTCACTTACATGAGGACGATGGGTTGTGGCTAAACCCCATCCATTCAAACACTACGGTTGGTGCCTCACAAGCTTTGCTCAATAAACATCATTGAAGTTCTGAAAGGGAAAGTTGCTGGTGCTTCAGCCTTGCTGAAAGCTTCCTTTCCTTTTGACTGTAAGCAATAACTTGTCAGTGTTATGCATTTTGTTCTATTTAGAGCCTACTGGTGATGAGTTTTCATCTGGGTGTTATTAGTTCGTTGGTGTTATTTTTAAGGAGAATTTCAGTGGTGCGCTTGTATGTTCTGGGTTACTAGGATGTGTGAACGTAACCTAAGAGTCTATAGCACTTATGAAGAAGACACCCCACTCAGCCTTGCTTGGACCATCTCTCAACCTAACCTAACCTAACCTAACTCCTCCTCCTCCTCCTCCTCCTCCTCCTCCTCCTCCTCTTCTTCTTCTTCTTCTTCGGCTTCCAACAGAGTATAAAAATATATATAATACATTAAAATGTCTTCTAAATGTAAAATATTTGTATGTCTGTTTGACATCTGATGGGAGAGTATTCCACAAGGGAGGCACCACTACTGAGAAGGGCCTCTGCCTGGTTCCCTGTAACTTCAGTTCTTGCAATGAGGGAACCCACCAGAAGGCCTCAGAGCTGGACTTCAGTCTCCATGCTGAACGATGGGGATGGAGATGTTCCGTCATGTATACAGCTATCTTTCAGTGTCAAGGACCATGTGCACCACCTTGAGCTCCTGGGAGAAAAGGTGGTATATAAATGTCATAATTAAACCTTGTCTGTAAGCCAGAGCTTTTATCAAGCACAACTTTACATGTCATAATCTGGTTTTCATCTGCAGACACCCTTGTATGTGGCATTCACCACCATTCCTGGTCTAACTGGTGTGATCATCACCTTGTCCTTCATCCTTATGGTCACTTCTTCTATGGAGTTCATCCGCAGAAACTACTTTGAGGTCTTCTGGTACACCCATCATCTCTTTGTTATCTACTTTCTGGGCCTCGTCATCCATGGCATTGCGTAAGGCACTTCTGCAATTGTGGGGTAGGCTAGCTAGGATAGCTAGGAGTGGGCGAATCTAACCATTTCATGTTCCTCTTTTCCCTAAGAGGAATGTTAAGCTCTCTACAAATCAAAAGCAGTATTTGTGTGTCTCTCTGTGTGTGTTTTAAGTAGTCTTCCTGAAAATTCATTAGTTTTTTTAGTGCGAATTTCTCCTAACATGCACATCTTGTTGTGTTGTTTTGCCTAATATACACCTTTTTTGCGAAACAATTTATCCACATATGGTGCATTTGAATGTTATTTTCACTAATACGTGTTTCTATGTGCACACTTCCCCACTGCTGATTTAAAGCAAAGAGCAACCTTTTTGCAACCCACACCTTACAACTGAAAACCAAACACAATATGAGCTGAAAGAGTCTATTGGAAAGGTTTGCTTAGCTCACATGGCCTGTATGAGCAAACCTCCTTTTCCACTACAGTGGTACCTTGGGTTACATACGCTTCAAGTTACATACGCTTCAGGTTACAGACTCTGCTAACCCAGAAATAGTGCTTCAGGTTAAGAACTTTGCTTCAGGATAAGAACACAATTGTGCTCTGGTGGTGCGGTGGCAGCAGGAGGCCCCACTGGCTAAAGTGGTGCTTCAGGTTAAGAACAGTTTCAGGTTAAGAACAGACATCCGGAACGAATTAAGTACTTAACCGGAGGTACCACTGTACTGGGCTTTTGTTCCTTTCTTTCACATTTGCAGTTTTGATGGTTCTGTTCTTTTTTCCAGAGGTCTTGTTCGTGGGCAGACAGACAAAAGCTTGGAGGAGAGCAATCCTAAACTCTGTGCTGGGCAGTATACAGAGTGGGCTCAAGGCAACAGCACTCATTGCAAATTGCCTGAGTTTCAGGGTCTTCCTGCTGAGGTAAGAATGACATACCGTATTTTTCGCCCTATAGGACGCACTTTTCCCCCTCCAAAAATGAAGGGGAAATGTGTGTGCGTCCTTTGGGGCGAATGCAGGCTTTCGCTGAAGCCTGGAGAGCGAGGGGGGTTGGTGCGCACCGACCCCTCTCGCTCTCCAGGCTTCAGGAAGCTATCCGCAAGCCTTGGGAGCCTGTGGGAGTTCCCGCCGGGCTCCCTAGGCTTGCAGAGAGCTGTCTGCAGCATGCCCCAGGCTTTGGGCTTTGTGCAGCTCTGCACAAGCCGTGGGAGCCCGGCGCGACTTTGCACTGGGCTCCCACGGCTTGCGGATAGCTGCCTGCATGCCTGCGGATAGCAGCCTGTTCTGGGGGCTGGGGTCGGAGGAAGCTTGGGCTTCCCCCGCCCCAGCCCCGCGCCTGGGGGGAAAATATTTTTTTTTCTTTATTCCCCCCCCCAAAAACCTAGGTGCGCCCTATGGGCTGGTGCGCCCTATGGGGCGAAAAATACGGTACAACATGAGGAAAGCACTGAAGTGATGAAGGTGGAAGGTTTCACAAGTGGGAAAATGCTGGATCCGCAATTAAACTGTCCATTCTAACGTGGATGTTGTTTCTTTAAAGTCCTGGAAGTGGGTGTTGGCCCCGATAATCCTCTATGCCTTTGAGAGAGCCTTGAGGATTTGGCGTTCCTGCCAGAAGGTGGTTGTTGTAAAGGTAAGCATCTCTGCTTTCTTCTTCTTCTTGGCTTTGAGTTGGATACATACGACACATTACGTGTGCCTCAAGATGGAAGCACACCATACAACTGAAAGCACCCCCCAAAGAATCCTGGGAACTGTTGTTTGTTAAGGTTGTCGGGAATTGTAGCTCTGTGAGAGGTAAACAACAACAGTTCCCAGGATTCTCTGGGGGAAGTCATCTGTTTTAAACATTCATCAAATGTGTTTTAAATATGTGGTGTGGATCTGCCCTCAGCTAGAGCTTAAGGAAATCAAGACAAGTTCTTCGTGTCAGTGGTAAAATGAGGGCACTTTCAGACTGCTGGTGTTTTCAGGTGGGATTCAATTGTATACTGGTTCAGCTTGTGAGTCAAGGCCCCGCTCCCCACTTGGTGATGAAATAAGATACATGGACACAAGTATTTGGGTTAATGGGCTAAAAAAGGCCACAACTTTATTGGTTACAGAATGTGAGTGGTATTGGCTTAGGCACTGGATCCGAACAGACTATACTTGACTCCTGCCCGCTCTGCAGGGAGTCATGCAAGGGTTAACAACCTGTAGGGGGAGCTTGTTGATGCGAATCAACTGGAAGCTTTCCCCTAGAGCAGCCTTTCTCCACCTGTGGGTCCCCAGATGTTGTTGAACTACAACTCCCACCACCCCTAGCTAGCAAGGCCAGAGCTCAGGGATGATGGGAGTTGTAGTCCAACAAAATCTGGGGACCCACATGTTGAGAACCGCTGCCCTAGAGTCACCGGAGGGTCGTGCCATGGCCCTAGCCACCACCTGGCCGTTGGACAGGAACCACAACCGCTGGATTCCTTTAATGGAATACCCTTCAAGTGGAGGGGTGGGTGATGGTCACAACCTCCCCTTCCACACACAACGCATTTTCCGATGCCTAACCACCAAGTTGTGACGATTTGCTGTGAGGTAGGCAATAAACCAAGCGGCTAGTTCCAATCTGCCAAGTGGAAAAAATTCCTACCAGGCCCCTTGGACAACCAAGGCGACCAGCCGAAGTCCATAGCAAGGGAAGGAGTTGAAGCAAAACCTAGAGGGTGGGTGGGTGGGTTGGTAATCCGTGGAAGCCAGAAAAGCAAGGGAGAGCTCATGGGCCTGCGGCCGTTTAAATCCGGCTAAACCACGCCCCCCAGCGAGCCGGATTGGCTGGCTGAGGGGCATGACGTGGGCCCAGGGCTCCAGTGACGCAGGGGCCTAGCCACGTTCCCCCCCCCCCCGACTGCAGGAAGCGATTCCTGCTCACAACCCCCTCTGGGAAGAGGAGAGGCTTTCTGCAACTAAAGCTGATTTGGAACTGTTATACAGCAAACCTGCCCCCCCCCCCAATCAGACTCTTCATGATAAATCATGGGAAAATGCACTGGTAATTATGGGGAAATTTCTGCTTGACACAATGTCATCCTACCACTCTGCAACCTGTTTACATCCTGATTTATTTGTTGGGGTACTAGACAACGTTAGCTATTTAACAAGCACACATTTTGATTTGTTTGCGGGGAAATTCTATGACGTTGTGCCATAGCAAGTTTTGTCCCCAAGTTTCCAGCGCATTTCCCTATCCCTTTCCTTGTCACGGAATGTCTGGTCTTTGAGGGAAGTGGGCTTGTTGCGCAAGACAGCTCACCACCACCGACTATAATGATGCAATATGAGTTTGCTAGAGTGTGATTGGAACTCCACCTGGAAACAAGAGAGAGCCTGAAAGTACTCCTGGCCTAATCAGATTGGGATGAAAGCTGACTAAAGCACAGCATCGAGTAGACACTGGACTTAAGTGGTCTTATGTGGGGCTCCTTCCGCCTCTTCAGATAACAGTACAGTGGACGCTCAGGTTGTGAACGTGATCCGTGCGCGATGCACGTTCACAACCCACAGTGTTCGGGTGACCCAGCAGCGCGTTTGTGCACACGCGGGTTGTGATTCGGCGCTTCTGCGATGTAGTGCTTTTGCGCCTGCATGAACACGAAACCCACAAGTAGCCTGTTCTGGTACTGCCAGGTTTCGGCTGGTCCTTAACCCAAAAAAAACGCAACCCGAAGTGTCTGTAATCTGAGGTATGACTGTACTCCCCGCTCTGTTCGGGTGGGGGAATGGGGGGGGGGCTTCCTGCTCATTCTGCTGGGTGGGGTCCTTGGCCTCTGTTCCGAAGTCCTGCATGGATGGGCCACTTCTTTCTGTCCTCTGAGGAAAAAGAACAAAATTTTGAAGAGATCAAGAATGAGAAATGTAATTCTAAGTGTGTGCACATGTGTGCAGCCAACCCTTCCATGAAGCAGCTGCCTTGGGTGGTGGTAGTGGAAGAAGTGTACTCACCCACCCTACTAGGAGCCAAGGTAAGGGAGGCTTCAGTGGTGGCAGGGTGGTACAGCGTCTCGCTGCACAGCGTTGCTGCTGGTCTTCCTCGTCCCCCAGAAAAAACCTCCCTTTTGCTGAGTCTTGGTAAGAGATTAGTGTTCTAGGAAGCCCTTGAGGAGTTCTCTTGCAGCAGTGGTGGGGTATTTTGCCTCAGGCGGCAATACATTCCTGGCTTCCTCTATAGCCAGTTTGTGAATAGATAACAGGAATCCTTGACAAAGAATACTGTAGGCTTTAGCTGTTATCTCCAGGACTTTTTATTTACTAAGAAACTCTGGTGACGAATAAATGAATAGGGGAGAGGGCAGAAACCTTATGATCCTGTTCTGCAACCCTGGTGTCATATGACATCTGCTTAGTAGGAATAGAGGTGAAATTTCTTTTTCGGGGTGCCCCGCCTGCTTGGTGAGAGCTGGTTGGAATGCATTGCAATGCTTTTTCAATAAAGATGGCCTGTTTTGCTGACAATTTGTGTCCAGATTCAGTTGGCTGGTCCAGGCAGCCCTGTGAATCAGGCTTGAACCCTGAAATTTCCCTAACACATCAATAATAATAATAATAATAATAATTTATTATTTATACCCTGCCCATCTGGTTGGGTTTCCCCAGCCACTCTGGGCAGCTCCCAACCAAATATTACCCATTTATTGAATGCTCTCCGCAGGGAGGCTAGCCTCGCTCCATTACACCTCTTTTGGCACCAGTCAAAAACATTCCCTAGGCCTTTGGCTAATTAAAGAAACTATGGCCTTTTAAACTGTGTGTGTGTGGTTGGGTTATTGTTTTACTTGTTACAGTAGAACCTCAGTTGTTTAATGTGTCTCCATTGACAAATGTTTCAGCTTTCGAACGCCAAAAACCCAGAAGTAACTGCTTTGGTTTTCGAACGATTTTCAGAAGCCGAACATGGCATGCAGCTTCTGTTTTGAGCTTCCCTATTGTATTGAGGCTTCTGCTTTTTTTCAGTTTTTTAGTTTTCTGTCAGTTTTCAGACATTTTGGAAGTCGAGTGGTCTTCCGGAATGGATCACGTTCGAAAACCGAGGTTCCAGTGTATTATGTTATGTGTTTTTATACTGTAAATTACCCCATGATCCTCGAATGAAGGTTGATATACAAATTTAATACATTAAATAATAAATAAATGAGTTTTGTTGCTTCTCCACTCCGAGCCTAATGTGGGAATGCGGAAGCCTCTGGCTGTTGCTTGCTGCAAGATCCTTTAGCCACAGGTTATTTATTTATGACTTCCCAAGAGGCACCCAATACAGTTGTCCCTCGCAAGATGAAATTAATTCATTCTGCGAGTTTTTTTGTCTAGCGAATTTTTCGTTTTGCGAAGCACGAAATCCCATAGGAATGCATTGAAATTCAATTAATGCGTTCCTATGGTAAAAAAAAGTCCAAACAAAGCCAAATTTGGTACAACAAGAGTTTATTAACTGCTCTTTAAAGTCACACATACTGTAAAGAGCAGTTCAAAAATTGAAGGAACAATAAATTGAGTTTCTAAACATGACAGAAAAACATTTAAAAATCAACAAAGTGTACCGTACATTTTCTATGACTCTGGGGGACCACTTGAAGAAGGTTCCTCTTCCACTCTTTGCTTCTTGCTGAAGAACCTGTCCATGGTCTGCTGCTTCATCCGCCTTTTCAGCACCTCCCTGAAAGGCGACATGACCGTCGTATCAAAAGTGTTCGCAAGGTCATGTACCACCTTGTTAGGGTGGTGCCGCTGTGCAAAAGCCTGCACATCCTTCCACTTCTGGCAAATGTCCCTCAGTTCTTTGGAGGACAGCCGTTCCTCAGTTGCTTCCTCCTCTTCCAGCGAGGCCTGCTCCTGCGCAGCCTCTGCCTGCAGTTCAACCAGCTCCTGGGTGGTCAGCTCGTGGTTGTGCTCCTCCACCAGCTCGCTGACGTCCTCCTCTGTGACCTCCAGTCCCATGGTCCTCCCCAAGGCAACAATGTCCTGCACCACTGTTGACTCTGGTGCATCAGAGTCACTTGGTGCCACACAGTCCGGCCACAGGCTGTGCCAAGCGCAATTCAAATTTCTCTGGCTGATCCCGTCCCAGGCCATGGTGATCATCTTCAAGCAGGTGACGATGTCAAAGTGGTCCTTCCAGAATTCCCGCAGGGTGATGGTGGTGCAGTCAGTCACCTCGAAGCATCGCCTGAAAAGCTCCTTGGTGTAGAGTTTTTTGAAATTGGCGATGACCTGCTGATCCATCGGCTGGAGCAGTGGCATGGTGTTAGGCGGCAGGAACATGATTCTGATGAAGCTGAACTCCTCCAACAAGTCCTCCTCAAGGCCTTTAGGATGAGCAGGAGCATTGTCCATCAGAAGCAAAGCCTTCAGCGGGAGGTCGTTGTCCAGCAGGTACTGTTTGACAGCAGGGCCAAAAGCAAGATTGACCCAGTCCACAAACAGCACACGTGTGACCCAAGCCTTACTGTTGGATCACCACATGACACTCAGCTGCTCCTTGTCGACCTTGTGTTTCTTGAAGGCCCGTGGGTTCTCCGAGTGGTACACCAGCAGGGGCTTGATCTTCAGGTCGTCGCTTGCATTGGCACAGAAGAGCAGGGTCAGACGGTCCTTCATGGGCTTGTGGCCAGGCAACTTGGCCTCCTCCTGTGTGATGAAAGTCCTTTTGGGCATCCTCTTCCAAAACAGCCTGGTCTCGTCGCAGCTGAAGACCTGCTGTGGAACGTAGCCCTCCGTCTTCACAACCTCCAGGAACTCCGCTGCAAAGTCTTCAGCCGCAGGAACATCAGAACTGGCAGCCTCTCCATGCCTGACCATGCTGTGGATTCCAGATCTTGTCTTGAAGCGGTCAAACCAACCTCTGCTTGCCTTGAAGACTTCTGGCTCGCCTGAGGTTCCTGGCTGTTCCCAGACGAGGTCTGCGTGCAAGGCTTGGCCTTCTCACAAATGACGGCCTCAGTCACTGTGTCCCCTGCACGCTGCTTCTCTTCTAACCAGATGAGCAGCAACTTCTCGACCTCCTCCAGAACAGCTGAGTGGTTCTTCACGATCCTGGTGACTCCCTTGGCTGCATCAGTCACAAGGATCTTCTCCCTCATCTTCAGGATGGTCCCGATGGTCAATGGATTCCTGCCGTACTCCCTGGCGAGGTCTGTCACAAGCATTCCACCGTCGTGCTTCCGGATGATCTCCTTCTTCATTTCCAGCGTCACCTTCTCCTTCTTCCTCTTGCCAGCCTCTGCAGCAGCAGTCCTCTTGGGTCCCGTGGCAGCACAGCTCCTACCTTCGTAAACTCAGAAAAAGAAAAAGAAAATCAGTGCTTCACTTCCAAAAAATTCAAAAGCACCCAGCCACCCACCACACAGAAAATCAAACCCAGAACCAAGTCCTTGAATTCCAAACACCCCAACCCCAAATCCAAAAAACCCCCAAAAAGTTTTAAAAGTTTAACTTACGAAATGGCTGCAAATCACCAAAGTCTTCAAAATCCTCAAATGGCTGCAAAAGAAGTTTTGGAAAAGCTTTAAAAATCACCAAAGTCTTCAAAAACCTCAACTGTTCCCCCAGCCAGCCACCCACCAACCACACAGAAATTGCAAACCCCTCCCCAACTGTTGCAAACCCCTCCCCAACTGTTCCCCCAGCCCCTCCCCAACTGTTGCAAACCCCTTCCCAACTGTTCCCCAGCCACCCACCACACAGAAATTCAAACCCAGAATTTTTTTTAAAAAACAACAACACGGCCCAATGGTCACAGAAAATCATAAAAATTCAAAAAAACCCCACACAAGCTCCCAGATTCTTGCAAACCTCTTCCCAACTGTTCCCCCAGCCACCCACCACACAGAAATTCAAACCCAGATTTTTTTTTTAAAAAAAACAACATGGCCCAATGGTCACAGAAAATCATAAAAATTTAAAAAAAAAACCGCACAAGCTCCCAGATTGTTGCAAACCTCTCCCCAACTGTTCCCCCAGCCACCCACCACACAGAAATTCAAACCCATTTTTTTTTTTAAAAAACCCCAACATGGCCCAATGGTCACAAAAAATCATAAAAATGCAGAAAAAAACCACATAAGCTCCCAGATTCTTGCAAACCTCTCCCCAAACCAAGTCCTTGAATTACAAACACCCCAACCCAAAATCCAAAAAAACCCCAAAAAGTTTTAAAAGTTTAACTTACCAAATGGATGCAAAAGAAGTTTTGGAAAAGCTTCAAAAATCAGCAAAGTCCTCAAAAACCTCAAAAAAGGCTACCGCACCGCATGCTATGTGTTGCTCCTCGAAGTTCAAGTCGAAACTGCACCTCTTCAAGCAATGCACCCTGGGTATTAACGGTTTTACGAAAAAGGAAACAAGCCCATAGGGAAATTCGTCTTGCAAAGCACCTCAAAAAACAAAAAACTCTTTCATCTAGCGAATTTTTCATCTTGCGAGGCATTCATCTTGCAGGGCACCACGGTACAGTTTACAATACAACAACAAAAGACAAATGGCAGTGGCATGTTTTAAAAGCAGCTAAAATTTTTGTATATATAAAAACCAATTTTAAACAAGTCATATGAATATTAAAAAAAATGTAAAAAGAGCAACCAACAACAACAAACCATATGTCAAACCAATTAAAATCCAATAGAGATGCAAGCCAGGGTAAAAGTCTCCATGTAAAAGTCTTGTTGAAAATGTTCAGCAGGTGCCAAAATGACAGCTACTGTTCACGTGCTCCAAAAAAGGGGCGGGGTTTGCGCAGGGCTTCCTGGGACCAGGGTGCCACCCACCTTGGCTACAGGGTGGCCATCACTCTGCCCCCATCTCAGCGTCTGGGGGGGGGGGTAGGCTTCAGGGACAGGGTTTAGCATGTGGGCTCACAATAGTGAACTTATGTACAGTGGTACCTCGGGTTACAGACGCTTCAGGTTACATACGCTTCAGGTTACAGACTCTGCTAACCCAGAAATAGTACCTCGGGTTAAGAACTTTGCTTCAGGATGAGAACAGAAATTGTGCTCTGGCGGCGCAGCAGCAGCAGGAGGCCCCATTGGCTAAAGTGGTACTTCAGGTTAAGATGTAGCTGTCAACTTTTCCCTTTTCTTGCAAGGAATCCTATTCGGAATAAGGGAATTTCCCTTTAAAAAAGGGAAACGTTAACAGCTAAGGGTTAAGAACAGTTTCAGGTTAAGAACGGACCTCCAGAACGAATGAAGTTCTTAACCCGAGGTATTTCTGTAGTTGGGTGGCTTGTCTATTGCCTTTTAGGTGCTTTTAAGTGCCAGGAAAAGACCTTGGGCATTGAGATTTCTGGCCGCAGAAGAAGGCCAGCTGCTTTGAATTCAAGTCCAATTAATATTCCCTTGAGAATGGTAGAGGGAGTTTTCCTCTCCCTTTCGATGTCAGCATGACTTTTGTTTGCAGGCCATTATGCACCCTTCAAATGTCCTTGAGCTGCAGCTGTACAAGAAAGGATTCAGCATGGAAGTAGGGCAGTATGTTTTCCTCAACTGCCCGTCTATCTACTGTTTGGAGTGGCATCCATTCACCCTCACATCTGCTCCAGAGGAAAAGTTATTCTCTGTCCACATCAGGGCAGCAGGTGATTGGACAGAGGCTCTGATTGACAACTTTAAGCAGCCAAACCCGGTGATGCCCAGGTGAGTAGCTGCATAAACCAGCAACCATTTGCCTTCGATGAGGCCATTGGGGGGTGAAGCAGCAGCAACTCCCTCTTATGCTCAGGCTCAGGTACATGAGCTGCTCAGTTACTGTGTGGCCTGCAGATGCGAAGGGCTTTGGAGAGGACAAATATCAAGGCAGTCCAGCCAAACAGGAAAGAAACTGCTGTATGAATCCCAAAATATTTTCATCATTAGAACAAAGTTTGCATTGGGCCATTGAAGGAGGGATTTGGAGACAGGGTGAGGAGAAGGAAAGAGGACTGGGAAAAACGCTGGTAGATAGGCACAGCAGAACTGGTCATAGGTGTGGTCTATGGGTAAAAGGAAGATCATTTGGGGTCTGGCCTGGAAGCGTTAAATGTGGAATAACATTCCTGCTAAAGGTAAACTATCTTTTGCAGACTTTCTTGAGAAGGCTTCCCCTGAAAGGCTGCATACTAAATTGATTATTGATTCGGTTTGTGGAACTAAATTTTTTTGAGCACAAAGTTCTATGCAGCACATAGATTTTCTCAACTTTCCAGGATTGAAGTAGATGGTCCCTTTGGCACTGCCAGCGAAGATGTGTTCCAGTACGAGGTGGCTATGTTGGTGGGAGCCGGGATTGGAGTGACACCATTTGCCTCTGTGCTGAAATCCATCTGGTACAAGTTCCAGCACGGTGACCAGGGTCTCCAAACAAAAACGGTATGGTGGGATCGCCCCATTGCACTGAGACCAATATGAAATAAATTCGGTTTGCTAGAGAATGCTAGTCTTTGAGTTGCAGGGAGTGAAGACTCCCTCTGACATGTAGTATCTTGCAGTCTCAAACTAGGGACAGGACAGGTTCCCACCCTGTCCCCGCCCCGCTCAGAATATTGAAAATGACTGGAAATGTAATTGCATCACCACCCACCTCTTTTCCAAACAATTCTGCAGGTTTTGGATTGCTTCAAATATGTACAAGCCAGAAACACACATCAAGAAAGATGCAAAAAAGAAAAGAAAACGATAGCGAAATGAAAAAGAAATGGAACTTGTTCTCAAAAGTGCCAACCATTTGGATTTATTAGTGCACTTAAAAGCTTTCAGACTGTTACATGCCACACCAATCTCTGAGTGGTCCGAGATACCAGGGGTCCAGGCAGTTACCCAGGGTTCGTGTTTCCTTTGGAAATGAGGCACAGGCAGTGGTGCCTTTAGGATTTATGGTTTATTTGCACAGATAAACAACCTGAGCCTATGATGGAGGAGATTCTAGCATATTGTACTCTGAGCCCCCTTTCTCCAGTTTTCTGCTACTTGCAAACTGCAACTACTTTTCCTTCTGTGATCTTCCCAAAGATCATGGTGGGGCTCCACCCATTTGCTGGCTTGGTTGATGGCTTTCTTAATGGGTTATCTCCCTTTTGTCTCTATTGATGGAGCCATCCGGGCTTATATTTCAATCAGGCTTAGATTTTAACATTTGCTGGGTGCAGGAGTTAGAATCATACAATTGTGGAGTTGGAAGGGACCACAAGGGTCATCTAGTCCAACCCCCTGCATTGCAGGAATCATTTGCCCAACGTGGGGCTTGAACCCCCAACCCTGAGACTATGAGTCTCATGTTCTACCAACTGAGCTATCCCAGCTTTGGCTTTAAAGGTCTGTACCCCACAAACTCATGTCACAAACTCTACAGAGTACATGAAGCACCTTCCAAATATACTAGTCATACCTCGGGTTACGAATACTGCAGGTTGCGCTTTTTTGGGTTGCAGACTGCGCTGAACCCAGAAGTACCGGAACGGGTTACTTCTGGGTTTCGGCACTTGCGCATGTGCAGAATCACAAAATGACATCACGTGCATGCGCAGAAGTGCCAAATCACGTCACGTGCGTGCGCAGATGTGGTGCTGCGGGTTGCGAACGCTACGGGTTGCGAACATTCCTTCCGCACGGATGACGTTCGCAACCCGAGGTATGACTGTAGCTGTCTTATCTGGCACCATGAGGAAGATGATGGTGTAAGACAGATAATTAGCATTTGTACAAGTACGTTCAACTGTCATAAAACCTAATGGCTAAGTTGTACTGAGGCATATTAGTTGGCGTTTTTTTGAACATAACAAAATAGGACAGAAGCAATGAGTATAACGGGACGTGGGTGGCGCTGTGGTCTAAACCACAGAGCCTAGGACTTGCAGATCAGAAGGTTGGCGGTTCGAATCCCCGCGACGGGGTGAGCTCCCATTGCTCGGCCCCTGCTCCTGCCAACCTAGCAGTTCGAAAGCTCGTCAAAGTGCAAGTAGATAAATAGGTACCACTCAGGCGGGAAGGTAAACGGCATTTCCGTGCGCTGCTCTGGTTCTCCAGAAGTGGCTTAGTCATGCTGGCCACATGACCTGGGAGCTGTACGCCCGCTCCCTCGGCCAGTAAAGCGAGATGAGCACTGCAACCCCAGAGTTGTTCGCGACTGGACGGTCAGGGATCGCTTTACCTTTAATGAGTATAACACAATAGGCTCCGTTGTATCTTCTTAAAAGGTCTCTGTGATGGCACAGGTTGTTGCCTGCACTATGGGAAGGAAGTGGGGAAAACTATCCAGTCAAACCAAGCTCTCCTCCTTAACTTGACCGCTGTCACTAAATGTATTTATTATTATTATTATTAAGTAGTGGGCTGACAAGCAGACGACACAGAGATTTCTCCAAATAGTTCTTTATAAGTAAGCTGGAACTGAACTGAACTGAACACAGCTCAGCCGGCCTGCTTTTATAGGCAGCCGGGTGTCACATTGTAACAACAACAGCCCAGGGTTTGCTGCCTAAATTAACTGTTGTGGACCTGAGTGAAAACTATATACACAATACTCCCTGATGGCCAGGGTGAGAACTTCAATACATAACAGTTTCTTTGGCTGCCTCCACTAAACAACTTTTAAAACTCATTAATTGGCCTGACTTTAATTGGCCCAACCTGGGTGGAACACTTAAATATTGCTAAACAACAAGCTGCAGACAGGTGTCCCCCCCCCCAGCTTTTTCTTAAAGCAATAAGTTGGACTGGGGGTGTCGTGTGAGTAGGCCTGCTGGGTGCATTTTTCTGGTGGCGTTGGCAGGGCGGTGTGAGGAGGATGCAACAGGCATGCACCTCTCAAATCAGTCCCATCAGACTGATTGGAAGGGCGCATGCCTGCGCGGTTGTGTCCTCCTCACGTTCCCCTCCATGCCCCTCCCCCGCACACCCACCCACCAGGAACCATGAAGACACATCCCATCACTGAGTTAGACAGTTTAGAGAAAATGGTTTTAGGGGGAAATGCATTCTAATTTTATAAGAACAAATGAAAATAACCACAAGTAAGTGTGCCCTGGGCTTTCCCCAACCAAGCCAATAGTTACCACCTTGTACCCCTCAGTTCATCCCTTCATAATCCTTTCCTAGTTTTGTCTTCCTGCTGCTCTTCAGCTTTAAAAGTCTTGCTCCATGACCTTCTGACCCCACAATAACTGTTTTACTCAGTTTCCTAGCTTGCTTATACAGTGGTACCTTGGGTTACAGATGTATCAGGTTAAATACGCTTCAGGTTACAGACTCCGCTAACCCAGAAATAGTACCTCGGGTTAAAACTTTGCTTCAGGATGAGAACAGAAACTGTGCTTCAGTGGCGCAGTGGCAGCAGGAGGCCCCATTAGCTAAAGTGGTGCTTCAGGTTAAGAATAGTTTCAGGTGAAGAACATACCTCCGGAACGAATTAAGTACTTAACCCGAGGTACCACTGTATATGCAGTTTGTCTCTCCCAGCCTTCAGCCACTCAGAAGGCGAATAACCTTCTGTTTTACTTTTTATTTTCCCTTAATCACCTGGTTAACTAGGCTGAATCTTTGACTCTCCCCTGCAAAAATTTCCTGAACGAAACTTCCTCTTCACCTTTTAGTTTTGCTTTGAAACTTTGTCTTTCCTGTGCCTTTAAAATGAAAAACAACATTAAAAAAAAACATTTTGCAACCAAAAGACAAACACAAAGATGGGATGGGCAGTATGCAGTGCTTTTTTAAAAAGAAAAGAAAAAAGTTGCTGGTATTCACCATGAAGTTGTTAAAGTATGTGCCATGTTTTTAACCTTTGGTGAAAAAAAGTTGCCAATACTGCGTATCCTTGGGTACCACCAGGAGGGGGTGGGGAAAGCACTGGGTGTATGCTTAAAATGGAACTGGGTCTAATTCTGAAATGCCCTTGCTGTTGCTAAATCTTTGTGTTTCTTAGTTAACAGTTATAAAGGTTAAAGAGAGACATTTGTTCTCATTATGGAGCTCTGGGAAGCAAAAATGTGTATAATTCGTAGCACCAAGTCTACAGTTCCCAGTTGTGAAGGAAGGCACGACAACTAAGCTATTACACAACCAGTATAAATTTGTAGCATACCCATAGCCTCTCTCTTGCTTCACCCCCCATAATCAATCTACTTCACATTAGAAAAAATAAAAAAGCAGCAGCAAACATTGCAAAGCTGCTAGTGCCGTCCACAGTCAGCTAACCAACCTACTCCTTGCAAACCATTGTCTTCAAAGTTGTCTCCAGTTTCAATAGCTCTTCTCTTCCTCTGTGTTCCTGTGTTCTTAAGATTTACTTCTACTGGATCTGTCGAGAGACAGGGGCCTTTGCCTGGTTCAGGGATCTGCTGGCCTCTCTGGAACAAGAGATGGATGAGTCTGGCAGGGCAGGCATGCTCAGCTACCATCTCTACCTCACAGGCTGGAACAGCAGTATGGTGAGTCACGCAGGATTCCCCTTGTGGTCTTGCTTCCATTGGGAGGCTATGCACACCCTTCTCAGAAGAGCAAGCTCTTCCTTCTGTCAAGGAAACACACACAAAACGCGCAGCAGCTTTTGTTTGAGACGTCAGCAATGTACCACGTTGTCCTTTTGCAAGGGCTGAAGTTCGAAGCATAGCTGTCAACTTTCAGATTTGAAAATAAGGGATCAGCAGCCTCAAAAATAAGGGGTCAGCAGCCTCAACTGTCCTGGGGACAGTCTATGGGATATCTAACAATCTGGGATAGCAGTGGGAAGCAGCGGGAAACGGCACTGGGATAAGGGAATTTCCTGCAAAAAAAGGGAAGGTTGACAGCTATGGTTCCAAGGCACTTTCACGTACCAGTCTCTTCTAGAGCAGCTATGAGGCAGTGGCACTTTCTGATTGCTGCTGTGCCACCACAACTCTGATCATCCCTGTCCGCTGCTGGAGCTGATGGGAGTTGGAATCCAACAATATGTGGACGGCCAGAAGTTAGGGTAGCCAGTTGTGCATTGCCCGCCTCCCCCAAAGAGGATTAGCTTTACAAATATAAAAATAGCCAATAAAAGATGGGATTAGTTTGCATAAAATGTATTGACGCAAATCTGGAAATATTTACTAGAATTCAGAGAGAAATATCAATACAGTAAGCCCGCAACTTAAAATCACTTTTCTTATGCGATGGCATCCCTACACAGGTATCTGAAATAAATAAATAAATAAATAAATAAATAAATAAATAAATAAATAGAGAAAATGCTTAGAAAATCAAAATACACAGGAGAATGGAACACAACAGTTGACAACGGCCATTTCACTCACCTTGGGGAGTGTGTTTGGGCATCGTCAGAGAGTTGGAGCTGGAGAGTGAGATAGGGCCATGCAAAAGCATGGAGAGCAAGCAGTCAGAGGTGATATGAGAAAGAGGAGGTGCAGGGTTTTGTTTTTGTTCTTTACATTTTTGGGGGGTTTTTTACGGGTTGTTTTAAGGTGTTTTCCAGGCTTTATGTGATTGGACGTTTGCATGTGGTTCCCGGGATCAGAACCCTTGCATAAATTGTAGGCTTACAAGGGCAGCCACACTAAAAGCCCTGTTTCAAGTTACTGGGGAGCAGACTTCTGAGATCTTTGGAACTTGCAGAAGAAGCTGCAAGTACTCTTTGGTGAGAGAACCCCAGCAGAGATTTAAAGTTTCAAAACATGCGGCAAAGTAAAGCATGGAAATATTGGTTGTAAAGCTTTAAAATGTGCTCTTTAAATCAAGTTCCAAAACACTCCCTAAAAAGTTCCTTTCCAAAGTTTCCCTCTTCCCCAATCATAGGCAAAAGACCACACGTATGGTAAGTTAAGAAACAGTTTACTAACAAACTCTCCAAAGGTCTATTTTGTACTTCAGAATAGTTGCACAGGCTGCAAAACTAAGCTTAGTTACAAAATGGTGAAAGTTCCTAAATTATTAGTATCAGAATGCAGGCATGGCATGCAACAGCCGTGAATTTGAGAAGGAGCAACCAGCTCAAACCTCTTCACCCGCTGAGCTTCTCAGGTAGACTAGGGGACACCAAAAGCTTGATTACTTAGTTCCTCCCATGGTAAGGGGAAGTGGACACATCTAAGCCTGGCAGAACAGCTTAGTCTATGCTATTAACCCCTTCCTGCATTAATTAGACTTAAGCATGTTGGTTATATGAAGCTCATTTCCCCAAATGCACAAACTTTCCTCCTTAAAAGTGATACCACAGCCCCTTGCCTCTGGAGCAAAGCCTCAGAAAATAGCCTGGGCAGGTTCCTTTGGGAGCAGAGTGCTTGTTCAGATACCCAGGGGCCAAGCATCTAGAGTTTGTGCAGCAGACAATGGCGGAGGAAGCCTCTCCGGCCCCCAGGGCAGGATTGCGCATGCGCGGTACCCATACGGACACCATGTGTGTGCCCTCAGCTGCTCTACAGCTGGGGGGGAAGAGGCAGTGGGCCATCTTGTCACCCCCCCCGGGTGGCACCAGGGGCGAGCTGCCCCTCCCACACCTGCTTTCGTACGCCCCTGGCAGCAGAAGGAAGGGCAGAATCCTGGAATATGTACAGCCAGACTTAATATTCCATGAAAACTACTGTGCTGAGATCCATAACTTAGCCCATTAGCATGAACATCAGAAAGAAGCTGAAAGGTCAATTTTAAGAAATTGTATGAAATATTTATGCAGCTGCTGTGAGGCCTGCCCAATTTTTTGCTGCTTTTCTAGGTTGGTCACGCAGCGGTCAACTTTGACAGGTCCACCGACATGGTGACGGGCCTGCGGCAGAAAACTTTCTTTGGGAGGCCCATGTGGAGCAATGAATTCTCAGCGGTGGCAGCTGCCCATCCCAGGTGAGGTCTGCTGCTCTGTTCCCAGGTTGTCGGAGCGGAGACCATATATATACATATAGATCTCCTTTCTATTGCTCCCATTTGTAGGGAATTCCGCAGAAAAGACACCCAGATTCTGTCATCTAAATGGAATGATTCAGCTTGCACAACATTGCTGCGTATTATTCTTTCCTTCTCCCTTTCCTCAAAGCAATCCATTAGTAACATTTGTTTCCTGACATTAATTGCTTCTTCCTTGGGCTTTGCAGGTCTGCAGTGGGTGTGTTTCTGTGTGGCCCAGAGAGCCTGGCTAAGACTCTGCAAAAGTACTGCCATCAACACTCCAGCCTAGATCCCAGAAACGTCCAGTTTTACTTCAATAAAGAGAATTTTTAAGTCAAGCACAGGAATACTACTCCTCCCCAGCACGTCTTGCAGCCAGAAACTGGCCAAACTTGTGGACTCCCACCTCTGCATGGCATTGTTTTGGCCGGACCACCCTTCTTTGGGCAAAAGCTGCAGACTAGAAACATTTTCAAGTAGGAGATGGGGGTGTTATTGGGTTGTCCTTGTTTTTATTCTTACTATGTATTTTGTGTTTTTATATTACCATTTTATGTTGTCATTTTATAATGCCATTTTATGTTGAGACCTGTGGGTATAGGGCGGTATAGAAATTTAATAAATGAATAAATAAAATAAATAGTTTTCTGATTTAATGGTCCATCAATAAACCAGCAGTTTCTGCAATCATCTCGGATTTAAAGGAGTTGCCGGTTGAAAACCCAAGTTGTTAACAAAGAGACTCTGAAATGCACTGCATTCTCTATGTTTGATCCTTCCTTAATCTGCACAGGACATGAATCTCTAGTTTGAAATCCTATGGCTGAAAAATGTATTCTGTGGCTAAATATTCAGAACTGCAATGCTCTCTCTTAACGCAGTTAAAGAGCTGATACCTCCCATGCACTGCCCTTTAATGGGTAAGGCCAAAAATCAATTCAGACACTAAATATGCATTTGCACACTGTATTAAAGCAATCAGCCTGCCAGGGAGATCTTCGTCCCCTGAAAGGATTCCTCCAGTGAGAAAATTTCAAGGGCAAACTTCATAAAAAGCACAGAGAGGGAATCTGAATTGTTTTATTGCTGAGAGATGGACTTCAAGGATCAATTAATCCGGCTGTGTGCAGTCTATGATGCTGGTGTCCCATGAAAGGTATATGCAGCAGGGAAAGACTTGTTTGATTTTCCAGGGAACTGGGACTGCACCCCCCCCCCCCATGAGGGAAGGTGAGGCAACTGCCTCAGGTGGCAAGATCCAAGGTGCAGCAGATTCAGCCTCCAAGAAATGCATTGCTCAGTGCTGCTGCTGCTGCTGCTGCAACTGTGGTGGCAGACACAGCTGTGGTGTACTTCTTGGAGGCCAGAATGGCTGCCTCCTTGGCAGCACCCCCCTACATGCTGCCGCTGCTGTGTCCTCTTGGTGAATGGGAGGGTTCTCCCACCCCTAGGGAGAAAATAGCAGGGGCTGACCTCTGTAGTCTCCTGGACTGTACACTTGCTTGGCGTGATTCAAAGTGGGCCCATTCTTAAAGACTCTATGATGGGGGAAAGCCCATTTGATTCCCCTCCTTGTTACCAGTGTAAATCTTCACCCAACCCTTCTTCCCTGGCAAGGGGCATTTTGTGGTTCGCCTCAGGTGCCCAAATGTCTTGGGCTTGTGCTGTGAGAAGCACAACACAGCCTAGTCAAGGGTGGCTAAACTGTGGCCTTCCAGCTGTTGGACTCCAGCTGCCATCAGTCCTAGGCAGCGTAGCCAATGGCAAGGAGTGATGGGACCAGTAGTCCAACAGCATCTAGAAGATGAGTTACCCACGCCTGATTTAGAGATCAGTCTTCAGCACCAGGAATCTGTGGGCTTGTATATCATAATGTATGTTGAATTTCTTTTTTAAAAAATAAATGAGAGGGGGGATGATGGAAAGCATAAATGGGAATCCCTTTTTGTTTTGCAGGCTAGATGTTGTCCAGGGACAAAATGGTCCGGTGCCACATTCTCACACAAAAAAATTCTTGTGAGCATGTAGCCACCTTAGCTCTTGGAAGAACATATTGAAATTAAATGTGGGTCTCATGTTGCAGATTTAGGTTAACCGGCCTCAGAAGCTTCAGAGCTGTGGTGAGGGAACTGTGTCCCTTCTGATGCTGTTGGACCTCAATTCCCATCAGCCCCAGCCAACATGGCCAGTGATGATGGGAGTTGCAGTCCAACATTGGGAGGGTCAAAGGTCCCCCTTCCCTGTGTTGGTGCATTCATGTGCATGTATGGAGTGAATGAGTGTCCTCTAGCCCTGACAGGGTCCTCTTGATAATATGCCATGTTAGGACAGAATGGGCACAAACTTTGCAGATCCTCCTCAGTGGTCATGGAACAAACGTTCCTTAGCATGGAACAAACTTTCCTCAGCAGTGCATAAAGAAGTCCTATGCTGCCCCATTTTTCAGGAGTGCTGTAGGAGTTCCTTGTCTGGGTCAGCTTTTACTTTGCTGGTTAGATAAGAGTAGGAGAATTTTAATCTAATGCCTTTGAAAAAATAATTGGGCAGCAGTAGAGATGACACAACAGGCAGAATGTGTGGAACGACTTCATGGGAACGTAAGCTAAGCTTTGATCTAGAAGGGAGGATGAGGTGACTGGGGAAGCAACACAGATGTACGACAAGCCACACGGTTTTAGTCAAACCCAACTTTTAATTGAAACTCAAGGAAGTAAACAAAATGATGGGAGAAGTAAGATAAACAAGGGGAAGGGAGCCCCCTTCCCCCCAGTACTGATCTGGTTCAGACATAGGAAGGGTGTAGAAGCCATTTTCTATGCTGTCTTCAACATGCCATTTGGTTAGACATTTTTCAAAAGGATTCTACAGTGTTATCTCGGGTTACATACGCTTCAGGTTACAAATGCTTCAGGTTACAGACTCTGCTAACCCAGAAATAGTACCTCAGATTAAAAACTTTGCTTCAGCATGAGAACAGAAATCATGCTCCGGCGGTGCGGCAGGAGCAGGAGGCCCCATTAGCTAAAGTGGTTCTTCAGTGGTGCTTAACAGTTTCAGGTTAAGAACGGACCTCCGGAACAAATTAAGTTTTTAACCCGAGTTACCACTGTATTAACAAGATGGATTACGCTCCCATCACACCAATCTACTGCTGAGAAACACCTAAACATTGAGTTCAGCCGGACTGATCCCTGAAAGGAGAAAGAGAAACAGCTGTTCAACATATGGACCACTAATAGAACAAGCAGCAAAAGCTAAACTGCAGAGAAGTTGGTGAACATTTGTGAGGGATTTTGTGGGCAAAAGACCAATTAGGGACTATGAAGGGTACTGAGAGGGCAGTTTGCTGCTGTTTAAAGGTTGGGCATGCATCAGTTTGGAGCTGCTTGGATTAAGGAATGGTGCCTTGCTCCATGTCTGGCTGCTGGCTACACTTGCCATCAGATCTTTTGCAATTCTGCAGTTGCCAGTGAGCATGCCTCTGAGTGCTCTTCCAAGCCTGCCATTCAACCATTGTTTCTCTTTGGCTTTTTCAGCATAGTTTTCTTCATATGGAAGGTCTTCTAGAAGTGCTAAAGAAACATGTTGAGGCATATTAAAGAACTGTGCCTCTTTGCAGACCCTTTATAGAAATCTGGGACTTTGGGCACAACCTTTTCCCCCAAAGGTGCAAAGTTCCAAGACCCTGAAATGGTCAGCTGAAGATGAGGGCATGGGGGTGTTTGTACACCTGCCTTCATTTCAAGGGGTTTTGAACAGGAGAAATAAGTGCTGGATTCTGCCCTTTAGTATAACTGATTGTTCATTGGAAAAAGAAGGCAACGGGAGTACATTAACTAGCACAGCCTTTGCTAATGAGATGATTGACTGGGTGAGACTATGAAGCAAGTGCCATCCAAGCTGGGCTTGGCACGGTCTTAGGATGTTTTGTAGAGCCCAGCTCCCCTCTTACTCCATGGCGTTGTCGCAGCCATTCGGTGCATCGTCTTTCATGTCGAAAATGCTCAGCCATTCCTCTGAATGAAAATCAGCCAACTCTTCGTCCGTCATATTGAGGAATTGTTCGATGCATTCGGCCTATGGAGAGATGAAAGAAACTGATAAGGATGCATTCAGACCAATATGTTTTTTCAGTAGAAAAGACGGTAATGTCTGTGGGATTTTTCAGAGTGGTTATTAAACCGTGTTCACTTATTCTCTCCCTCTGTCCCCCACATAACCATAGCATTAATAACCATGCTGACAATTGCATCTGAACTGGAGATTCACAGATTCACAGAATTGTAGAGCTGGGAAGGATCCCAAGAGTCATCTAGTCGAAATCTCAACACACAGCCCCCCATCCCATTTGAAACCAGACTTACCCTGCTTACCTTTGCAAACGTGCTAGCAGTTGCTGCACCACTCAAGGAGACTCAAGTGGGCCATTTCAGTCCCATGTTAAGAAGTGGGTAAGCTAAGCAAGAAGGGCTATATTGCCTCCAGGATGAGAGGAAGCCTACCTCTGTGTACCAGTTGCCGGATTGTGAGTGGGAGAGTGCTACAGCTTTCTTTTTCTGCTTGTGGAGTTTCCAAAGGCACCCGGCTGGCCACTGTGAGAACAGAACACTGGACTAAATAGACCTTTGATCTGACCCCAAATCACCTGCACTCTAATTGGAACCAGTGGTGAAATTCTTGCTGCTCATATTTCTTTTCTTATTTCAGAAATCATAGTTTATTATACACAACTTATATAGCAACAGCCCCCCCCAATATTAGGACAGCATATTACACTCTAAAAGCTAGTTTGAAAAGATCTGCAAAGCACATTACATCAACATATTAGAGGGATGTGTTCTACCACACTCATTCCAGAGCTTTGGGGTAGCTGCTGAAAAGACCTTGATGCTACTGCCAGTGATATTGCCCCCCAGCACTGGCCAGCAGTGTTTAGCTGACCTTCTGTCACTGGTGCCACTGTGGAGTACAGGGAGGGAGGGGGCCATGAGGTGGGGGACTGGTGGGACCACAGGATTGGCCCCACCAGTGCAATTTGCACTGTTCTGACCTCACCTGTGATGGAACAGGTAAGCGCTGCCACCCCATCCTGCAGACTGTCGCTGCTTGCCTCTTTAATAGAGAGCTCAAAGAAGGCAACATTGTTTGGCTTACGTCATCTTTATCCAGGTGTTCTTCTTCATCTTGGCCAGGACTGAAGCCCTCAGGTTGGCTGGCTGCTTGCTCGCTTGCTCCTGGCATGTCTACAACTTGTTCTGCTGCTGCTATAGCTGCTATAGGCATGCTGACCACCTGTAAACACAAAGGAAGATTTCAGAAAGTTTGCTGACCCCTCCTCAATCATGTGGTTTACATGGACAACATTCACATGGTGTCTGAAAACAGCTTCAGACACTACTAGCTGCACTACCTCTGGACACTAAGAGCTGGGGGACACGCATGGGGAAAATAAAGGGCAGTTATTTGATTAGAAAAGCACACAGGGACATGGTCCACTGTCCCATCACTGGAGGCAATTTAACTTCTGACTACCACTTCAAAAGAAATAAAGTGCCACTCCTGCTCCTTTGTCCAATCCATGGATTTTCCTGCCAACATCAGGTAAAGGAGAGGTATGTTGACAGCTGGGGAAAGTTCAGGAGAGTACCGGGCAACAGAGGCAGAAGGGTGCATGACAGCTGGCCTGAAATCCCTGATACTATTTCCAAAGCTAGGAACTTAGCTCTCTCTAATGATCTCTCGCATTGCTGGGTTTCAGCCTTTGCACTGCGAGCAGTTTTCTGCTTTGAAGGTGCAGGGCCTGCCAGAGTGTTTGCCTTTTCTTTCAGGGCAGAAGTTGGGCACCTGTGACAGGGACACCCCCCTCCCCAGTAATCACTGGCCAAACTGGCTGGGGCTGATGAGAGCTGGAGTCCAGCAACACCTGGAGGGATGCAAGTTTCCCATCCTAGAGTCATATCTAAGTGATAGGTCAACCACTGTAGCCCCCCCCCCCCTGTGCTGCTCAGGAACAAAAAAGGTTAATGATGAAAATTGCACCTACCCACTCCCATCTCCATTGGGAAATAAATCACTATACCAATCGTCTGGCCATGACCCTATGAGGCTGTTCATGTTCTGGCTCCAAGAATGTGTCTAGGAACCCATTGGGGAAAATGAAACAGCACACAGTTACTCCACATACCTGTTGAGGTTCCTGCAGATCAGTTGCTGCCTTGCTCAAAGGTCCAGGACCTTGGATTTCTCCAGTCGTTGGCTCCAAGCCTTTGGGTTCCATGCCCTGGGGAGGCTCTATGGCTCTGGGAGCTATTCCATGAGGCTGTGTGCCTTGATTGTTCATGGCTCTAGGTGGCTCCATGCGTCTAGAGAGCACCATGACCAAGAATTCCATCCTTCTGGCCTCTGTGCCTTGATAATTCATGGCTCTGGGTGGCACGATGCCTATAGGGAGCACCTTGACCACGTATTCCTTCCATCTGGCCTCTGTGCCTTGATAATTCATGGCTCTGAGATCTATTCCATGAGGCTGTGCGCCTTGATAGTTCATGCCTCTAGGTGGCTCCATGCCTCTAGGGAGCACCTTGACCACATATTCAATCCCTTTGGGCTCCATCCCTTGATATGCCATTCCTCTGGGCCTCATGCCTCTAGGGGGCTCCATGTCCCTCTCTCCCATCTCTCCCCTGCCTCTAGTGGGTGCCCTGTCCCTCAGTCTGCACTCCATGACTTGAAATGTCATGCGTCTGGGCTCCCTGCCTCTAGTAGGCACCATGTCCCTCTCTCCCATCTCTCCCCTGCCGCTAGTGGGCGCCACGTCCCTCTCTTCCATCTCTCCCCTGCCTCTAGTGGGTGCCACGTCCCTCTCTCTGCGCTCCATGCCTTGATATTCCATGCGTCTGGGCTCCCTGCCTCTAGTGGGCGCCACGTCCCTCTCTCCCATCTCTCCCCTGCCTCTAGTGGGCGCCACGTCCCTCTCTCTGCGCTCCATGCCTTGATATTCCATGCGTCTGGGCTCCCTGCCTCTAGTGGGCGCCACGTCCCTCTCTCCCATCTCTCCCCTGCCTCTAGTGGGCGCCACGTCCCTCTCTCTGCGCTCCATGCCTTGATATTCCATGCGTCTGGGCTCCCTGCCTCTAGTGGGCGCCACGTCCCTCTCTCCCATCTCTCCCCTGCCTCTAGTGGGCGCCACGTCCCTCTCTCTGTGCTCCATGCCTTGATATTCCATGCGTCTGGGCTCCCTGCCTCTAGTGGGCGCCACGTCCCTCTCTCCCATCTCTCCCCTGCCTCTAGTGGGCGCCACGTCCCTCTCTCTGAGCTCCATGCCTTGATATTCCATGCGTCTGGGCTCCCTGCCTCTAGTGGGCGCCACGTCCCTCTCTCCCATCTCTCCCCTGCCTCTAGTGGGCGCCACGTCCCTCTCTCTGCGCTCCATGCCTTGATATTCCATGCGTCTGGGCTCCCTGCCTCTAGTGGGCGCCACGTCCCTCTCTCCCATCTCTCCCCTGCCTCTAGTGGGCGCCACGTCCCTCTCTCTGAGCTCCATGCTTTGATATTCCATGCGTCTGGGCTCCCTGTCTCTAGTGGGCTCCATGTCCTTCTCTTCCATCTCTCTGCGCTCCATGCCTTGGTATATCATGCCCCTGCCATCCATGCCTCTTCCACCTGCATTGAAGACAATTACACTTATACAAACAGAGCTGGGGGTTACTTGCCCGAGACCATGCAAGGAGCCCATGCCAATACAGTGAAAATGCCCACCTACTACAGGAATAGAGGAGCTTTGAATGAAGCTTCATGTATTTCAGACAGAAGTGGGCTCCCTTCAGGCAGAAGAAGGCAATAGGTGTAAGAGTGCAGAGACGCATTTCCTCACACACCCTTGGAAGCAGTGGTGCTGATTATGATGGCACAGGGGGGAATTTTTGGACCTCTTTGTCCTCCCATAAGGTCTACTCTCCCCAGGGCATAATGTTTAAGGAACTTAATAATCATTGCCTAAGATCTAGCAACTCAATCAAAATTGTCACTTTAAATGCTATCTCTTATTCATCGATATTTTATAATTTGGCACTTCCGAGCAGGCATTTATTCTGTTTAGATCCAATTATTAACAAAAATGTCTGCAGGGGATTTGCTGTTCTGCTAAGACGTTGCATTAGATAACAATAGGAATAAGAGTGTTTCTTTTTCTTGTGGATACATTTCCGTTTTATTTTATTGAATTCTTATTTTCTTTTTTAAAGTATGGATAGCATTATGCTTTACTTTTACAATCTCCATTGAGTTTAAGGAAAGTATGAGGGAACTAAAAATGGATTGCACCAGTCTGGTTTAACACCCTTTGTGCTTTGATTTTGTGTGTGTTTATAGTTTACAGGGTTCCTTAACCAGGGTGTTTCTAGGAAGTGTTTTTCAATATGATCCTCAGTAACATGGTATACCCTTTATAATTATTTATATTCGTTATTGTGCAGTATATTGTATGAGATACAGCATTGTTTATTTTAGCTACACTTCTATTTGTTTCATATATCACCCCTGCTGATGAATCCCTTACTGTGCTGTGATTTATACCGGCAAATGATCCTTCTCATTTAAGCCTGAAACCTCTTACCTTGGACATCCATCAAGGGCACTTGACTGTGTTCTCTCATTGGTCCGCCACTTGTTACACGGGGTGGCGGTCCACGGGGGTCATAACCAGCCATGCCCTGCATGGGGGGACCCTGGTAGAGAGACCTCTGGTGCATTGTCCCGAGATAATACCTGCAGAAGAGGATGAGAAGCAAGGAGGCGGTGGGAGAAGACATCAGAAAATCTAGGAAGACTGACAGCACAGTACTATTCCAGTTCAAGTGCATCACCTCTGTGCCACCGCTTTGCTCAAGAAGCAACATGCACTGTCCTAAGTTCAGGCTGCAAAGGACAAAGTGCCGCCTTTGGGAAATTCCCCCTGGATGTCAATTCTGCCATTGAAATCCCAGTCATGTCCAGGAAAATCCGGGCGAATGGCAGCCCAAGCTTGAGAAGCAACATGCACTGTGCTAAGTCAGGTTGCAAAGGGGCATAGCTGTCAACTTTCAGATTTGAAAATAAGGGATCAGCAGCCTCACCTGTCCTGGGCACAGTCTACGGGATATCTAACAATCCAGGATAGCAGCGGGAAGCAGTGGGAAACGGTGCTGGAATACGGGAATTTCCTGCAAAAAAAGGGAAGGTTGACAGCTATGCAAAGGGATTGTGTGTGTATCACATGACTGTTATTTTGTATTCCCAAACCCACAAACACAGTACCGTGGTACCTCGGGTTACATATGCTTCAGGTTACACACTCCGCTAATCCAGAAATAGTGCTTGGGGTTAAGAACGTTGCTTCAGGATGAGAACAGAAATTGTGCTCCGGTGGCGCGGCAGCAGAAGGAGGCCCCATTAGCTAAAGTGGTGCTTCAGGTTAAGAACAGTTTCAGGTTAAGTACGGACCTCCGGAATGAATTAAGTACTTAACCCGAGGCACCACTGTAATCATAAAACCCCAGCATTCACGTGCTCCAACAGCAAACAACTCAATATGGCTAACCTGACCCAACAACCTATCCCTCACCCATCACTGCCACCCACACATACAAACAAGCCACACTGCAATCACCTGAATGCAACCAACCAAGCTCAACCCCTTAATCTCTTGCATTATCAATATAAATAAATAAATAAATAAATAAATAAATAAATAAATACATACATACATACATACATACATACATAAACAAAGGAACTACCCACATGATGCTGACACAAACCCCTACACTAATAAAAGGCAACAGAACAATTCCCCCATCTCTTCCCCAACTGAAAGATGTCTATGACAAAGGTCTCTCACACCAACTGTAAACAAACAGTGAAAAAGACTATGAAATGAAAGTGGAGACAACAGATGTACCATTCACTGTTGAGCTATTTGTTTTGTAACACAAAAAAACTTCCGTTAAAAGTTTTTTGAGAAAAAACACACAACAACCCAATTCAGAAATTGGTAATACCAAGAGAAAGGATTACACAGCCTAGCAATGTCTTCCAGATATGCTAGTGTTCAACCTGTAGGAAACCTTTTTGAAGAGTGGAGCATGCAAACATGGGAAACCAGCCCCCAGGTCAATCACTTCCGACACCTCATTCAGCAACACATGAGAACCGCTCAATGCTATTCTGCAAACACGCATCTCCCCAACAAGCCCAACAACCTCCCTCCCTCCCTCTCTCATAAAGCTCCTGAAGTACTATACATGAGCTTGTGCAAATCACAATTCCCCCCCCCTTCATTATTTATTGTAAGTAATAAATATTAGTTGAACATTTAACATTCAATCAATCAACCTAGGACTTCCCCTCCATGGCTTCCCCAAACTTCCAATTCTTACTGCATATTCTATTTATTCTATGCCTTAGCTTCTTCACAAAAAACTCCACCAGACTTTCCTCTGCAGTTCTTACTCAAATCCTACTTGCATTTTAACATGTTTCCATTGAGTTTAAAAAAAATCTACATTTTCCAGTCCTCCTTAAAGTTAGTCTCTTTTTGATCTCTAATTTTCCAAGTCAAACTTGCCAGTTGTACACATTCTGTCAATTGCAGTTGCCATTCTGTTTTAGTAGGTACCGTCTCCTCAAGCCATTTTTGTGCATATAATATTCAGATCATATATATTCCCAACAAAATCAACTGTTAAAGCCAGCTATGTTCTTCATTCAGAATATGCTAGTGTCCTGATTCTTCCCAACCATTAAAATCCAGGCAGTGGACGAGGAGGGCAAAAGCACTCTCCAAGACCAGAAGCAGGGACCCTTGCTTTCAGATACTGTCAGTCATCAAATGGAATTTCTCCAGATGACACTGGGTGGCTCTCTCTTTTTAGAGGAGAGCATTGCTGAAGAAATAGGAAAGATCAAAACCTTAAGGTTACTCGGCTCTGTAAAAGATTCCCCTTATTGTGGGCTGGCACCACAATTTCCCACAAAGATAACTCTTACTGTTATTGAAAAGGACTAGTTCGGAATGAGGAAGGGAAACCCCTTTGAGATTTTAATTGCATCCCATAACATTGGTTGTGGCCAGCCTAGTTCTACATTTCAAGTCCCAAATTTTGCCCAGACTCACCAGAGCTTCAGTAGCGAGACTTCTGCGCTGAGAACTGTTGGGAAATGCGAGAGAAGGTCAGGAATAATATTGTGTTGAATCAACTGCTGCATACGCAACCTTGATTCAAAAGAAGTGGCAAAGCATGATTGGCTGCTTTTTCTACCCATGGTATCTCCAAATGTTGTTATCTGTTACAAAGCTTCTCCATTCTGTTCAAGGATGTCTGGTGTAGCCTTGTTTTTATTCCATCTAACTTTTTGTCCTCAATGCAAATGATTAAATTATTTTGGTTTCCTCCAGCTGCTCTGGGTGACAGAACTAGGGGAAAGGATACCCTGCCTTGCCTCAAAGAGTCCAGGGTTTTTTCCCGCTCACCCAGCCCTGCACAACACCACTTGTGAGGCCGCTTACTGTATGTCAAGAGATAGCAAGTGGCACAAAGTCACCCAGGGAGCTTCATGGATTTCCTCAGTTCTAGCCACCACAGCACACTGGTTTTCAGTCTGTTTAAGGAATGTAGAAAGTAGACCCCCCTCCTCCAACACAACAGCAATCAAACATGCAGGCAATACAGTGTTCAGATCTGCACATAATGCTAACCCTTGGATTCTTTAACAAACTACAAGCTAACCATGAGTTGTTCCACAGATGTCACGCCATAGCTTGCTCTTGTGTCTAGTGGGTACCCTTTATTAATTCTGCTGCAGCAGGACAGCACCTTGAGAACCAGTGTGGTATAGTGGTTAAGAGCGGTAGACTCAACTGGGTTCATGTCTCCACTCCTCCACATGCAGCTGCTGGGTGACCTTGGGCCAGTCACACTTCTCTGAAGTCTCTCAGCCCCATTCACCTCACAGAGTGTTTGTTGTGAGAGAGGAAGGGAAAGGAGAATGTGAGCCGCTTTGAGACTCCTTTGGGTAGTGATAAAGCAGGGTACCAAATCCAAACTCTTCTTCCTCTTCTCTAGGTCAATTCCCAAAAGCACTGCCCAAGCAAGGAAATCATCAAGACTTTTATACAACTTTGTAACTAGTAAATTATTAGTAAATATTAGCAAAAAATACATCAAAATGAGTGCAGAAAGTTTGCCTCACCCTGCCTCACAGGTGGGCCAGCCAGCCCTATGTTACAGAGAGCCTTGGAGAGAGCAGTTGCAGGTGAGGGATACCTTGATAGAAAGTCCCTCCTCACCTCAAACTTGTCAGTAGGTCGGCCTGGAAAAGTGGGGTCATCACTAGGCACTGATGGATTATCTGCTTTACCCCAAACTTGTTTCAACATCATCATGCCACCTCCTGCCATGCCACCTGGGAAGAAAAATAGTCAGCAAAGGAGGCATTAGGTGGATTATGAGGGGAGGGGAAATGTCAGGAAAAAATGAAAAGCAAACTGGGTGATTTAAAACCACTCTTGCAAATAAGTCAACAACAAGCCTGCAATTTATTTATTTCTACTAGTCCGCTATGAGACTAGAATTGTAGAATCATAGAGCTGGAAGGGACATCAAGGGTCACCTAGTCCAAACCCCTGCCATGCAGAAATCACCACCTTCTGATGGCTTTGAGTAGATGGATTGGATTGAGTGTTAAGTGGGAATTATTGTGATTTTGGCACAAGCAAGGTTTGTCTGCTTTGCCTTTTTCAGTCCTTAGCTGAAAATATGCAGACCACAAGGGCTTGTGGTAAGGAACAAGTGGACAATGATGAGGCAAATTCATGGGGAAGGAGGGTCCACACAGTGGCTGGTGCTCAAATGGCTAAACAGAACATTCACAGTCAGAGAGTCTACGTAGAATAATCAAGTATCAAGGGTCTTTGCTTCGGGTCTTCCCACTGGGTCACATGCACTGGCGGAGGAATGGGGGTGCGGAGGGAGTGCACTGCCCCTGGCACCACTATTCCGCTAGGGTACCATAGCGGTGCCCCCCAACATGCGCCACACACCCCTGCGCACACTGGGTGCCACGCCCCCACAGATGGCGTGTCACTCGCCCAGAACATGCCACGCCCCTGAGGGCAGCATGACATGCCCCAGAGTGCATGCAGTGCCCCACAGTGGCATGCCACGCCCCGTGGTGGTGTGCCATGCACCCAGAATGCACGCCACACCCCTGTGGGTGCTAGGCCACGCCCTTGTGGGTGGCGTGCCATGCCCCGGGGTGCGCACCATGCCCCCACAGTGGTGCACCACACCCCTGGGAGCACCAGCTACGCCCCCGCCTGCTCTCCGCCCCCCGGTAGCGGAGCATGCAGCTTCGCCACTCGCTATATGGACTCCCTGCAGGCCAGGCAGGCCGGGGGGGGGGGGCAGTGCCTAAGAAGGATCTCTGAGCAACTTAGATAGGGAGGAGTGTGTGTGTCCATGCTAACTGTGGGAAAAGGGGGAAGCCTCATGGAAGAGAAGAGAAGAGAAGAGAAGAGAAGAGAAGAGAAGAGAAGAGAAGAGAAGAGAAGAGAAGTCTTCCGCTGAGTTCTTCCCTCTTCCTCCAGCATTCTCCATGGAGAAAGATGCTTTCCTTCTTCCATATCTTGCACAGAAGCTGTAGCGAGGTGTGTGTGTGTGGTGTGTGATCCATCCCTCCTTCCCCAGCTGCCTCATGCCCAGCATGGAATTCTAGGTTGCCTGCATCAGATGAGTTGTTTAATAAAACAGAAAAGCAAAAGCACAGAAAAACATTAAAAAAGATAAAGCAGAAAATTTTTAAACACCCTACTTCAGCCTTCCTAAGGTTTTGTAACACTAGGTTGGGGAAGTACTGTGGAGGACTTGTATAGACTGTGGAGGTCCTCATTAATTTAGCTCTTGATTAAGGTTTTATATTATGGGATTGGGTTGAGCGACTGATTATCAGACATTATTGAGTATAGAATTTTGTGGATTTCTAGATTTGTTTCTTAGCTGGCAGTGAATCAAATGAATAAGAGTTTTTAATATGTTTCAAAATGAAAACAAATACACTGCATTAGAATTCTCTACATCAGATCTCTATACCTATCAGTTCTCTAAATTTTCTACCTGGCCCCACAACTTAATCTTACACATGTTTCTTAATAAAGATGTTATTTTACATTCACTGGTGTTTACCAACGGTTAAGTGTGCCTAGGATTGCAGTCTTACCTTATTTGCCATCTCTGGCCAAATCAAGCCCATTCCTGCCTCAAGGTTTCCTCTGTATCCTTGCTCCTGACCCCACTGACCCCTTCTTAAAATTAAATTTTCTGTTTTACAATTTAAATACTTATTTTACATCCTTAAGATATCAGTGACTTCCCTTTTTCTTTTTAATCCCTGCATATTTTACAAAAAAAATATAGCAATCAGTATTCCATTATTGCATCAATCAAATTTATTTACACTGCTGAATTAATCTCTTCAGCTGTACACAATTATTTCCCACATATTCAAAAAACATTTTCCAATCTTCTTTAAACGTACGTTCTTCTTGTTCTCTTATTCTATATGTTAAGTCTGCAAGTTGTGCATATTTTGTCAACTTAAGTTGCCATTCTTCTCTCGCTCGTTTTCCATTTGGGGGCTAACAAAACATGGGCCGCAGTTGTTCATACATAAATAACCTTTTCTGGGAGCAGGAGGGGGGCTCCTACTCACAGTGACCCTCGGTCACTGCTAAATCAAGGACAAACATTGGGAAGACTGTTATGTACTGAGTTGAATAGGATCCAAAATGCAGCAGTCTGATTGGCCCTAGAACAATAGGATTCAAAATGCAGCAGTCTGACTGGTCCACAGGAGCTACCCAATCCAGCTGCAGGTGGAAGTGAATCTGCAACCTGATTGGCCTACAGGTGAATCCCGGAATAAGCCCATTGTGGGGCCCATTGTGTAAATAATGTATATAAAGCAGACATTCTGGGGGAACTTCCATTCCTCCTCACCACTATGAGCAGAATAAAGAGCATGAAATCCACTCTCGACTCCGAGTATATTTCAAAGACACCCACACACAGAAAGACTCACCTCCTGGAGCCAAGGGGCTGGGGCCAGGTATGCAGGTTGGCATCTACCCTGGGACTGGCACTCCTGCCTGGATTGGCTGTGGCATCAGAGGAGGGGTTTCACTGACATGCATACTCCCCCAGCTTAGAGAGAGAAAAAGAAAACACATTGAGGGTAGCAATCTGCGTCTTGGTTGTCCTAAGTCAGACCGAAGAAGGGTGGTGTGAATTGCACATGACTGTTACTTCACATCCCCAACCCAACCCCACAAATAATCATAAAACACCTGCATTCAGAAAATGGGAATGTCAGGTTAATAGCATAGCCATCTCTTCTGACATGCTAGTTTTCAACCTACAGAAAAAGTTTGTGCACTATGAAGCATTCAATCATGGGGCTCTAGCCATATCCAATACCTCACCCAGCAACACACATGAGAACAAGTGACCATGTGGCATCCACATCATTGTCCACCCAAGCAGACACGGAAAAGGAAGCACTTTTCCACCCTGTGCATGGCTAACTATGGAATTTGTTACAAATTGTAGTGATGGCTGCCCAGATTCTGCCAGACTAGCAGTTCAAAAGCATACCAGTGCAAGTAGATAAATAGGTAACACTGTGGCGGGAAGGTAAACAGCTTTTCCGTGCACTCTGGCACTTGTCAAGTTCCTCCATGCGCCAGTAGCAGTTTAGTCCTCTGGCCACATGACCCAGATAGCTTTCTGTGGCCAAAGCCGGCTCCCTTGGCCTGAAAAAAGATGAGTGCCGCACCCCATAGTCCAGCCTTTGACTGGATTTAACCATCCAGGGGTCCTTTACCTTTTACCTTAAAAGGGGATTAGACAAATTCACAGAGGATAAGGCTACCAATGCTAGAAGCCATAACGGCTGCAAAATAAAACAGGCATCATGCCCCCGATTGCCAGTTGCAGGGGAACAACAGCAGGAGACAACATATGGTTGGCCTCTGTGGGAAAGAGGATGCTGGGCTAATTAATTAGGCGCACATGGCAGCAGGATTGGCATCTCCAGTGGAGGAGCCTCGTGCTCTGGCACTGAGGGGTGGAGAGCAGGCGGGGGTGGGGCTGGCGCGAGTCCTGGGGGCGTGATGCGCCACCCGCAGGGGCGGGGCAAGTGCCCTGGGGGCGGGGCATTCCTCCTGCAAAGGTGTGGCATCCAGCATGGGTGAGGGAGGCTGCCGTGATGTCACCCCACTGGGATCGCATTGCCAGGGGCGGTGCACTACCCCCGCACTCCTCTTCCTCCCCCAGTGGGCACCTGATAGCTTTTAATGCAGGTGTGGGGAATCTTTGTCCTTCCAAAGTTGCTAAACCCTTAGTCCCATTAGCCCTAGCAAGCATGGCCAATGGGCAGGTGTGGTAGGACTGCAGTTCAGCAACCTTGGGAGGGCACCAAGATAAAAGAAAGATACTGAAGGGTGCATCTGCAAGCAGACTGCCTGGCAGAGCTCTTGGAACGAAGAATGTGGCCCAAGAGCTCAGACTCCATTGCGTTGGACAATTTTCCTGGCCGACTAGTTTGAAAGTTAAAGTTTTTAACAGAGGTTCAGGACATATTCAAAGCTGTAATCTGTAGCATTCTCATAAGTGAAAGCAGACTTTTAAAAGAGAAACATAATGCAAACCTCCAATTAGATCAAGTGCTAAACTGCCTACTCTAGATGAGGTTGCACTTTCCCTGAAGGAGCAGGTTTGCAGTTTGGGGGTGCTTCTGAATGCAACTGTCACTGGAGCTACAAGTGCCTTCTCCCAAGTATGATTTGTTTGACAGTTATGGCCATTCGTAGATTTATAGAATCCAGATCAGGAAAACCTTGGCACCGGAGTTCCTTATCTTTAAACCAGATTTGTGTGGGATGTAAGCATCGAAAACGCCTATGTAAAGGGTTAATTACAAGAACTGCAGAACTCTGTGATGTTGTACACTCTGTGTCCGTTATAGAGTTGGTACAGTTATGGCAGTTAGCGGAACAGTCTCAGCTGACCAGCAGATATGTTCCATTGTGCTGCTGTCTGCCTCAGAGGTAGATTCAGGTGGAAAGCCGGGTTGATCTGTCAAAGTCATAATAAATAACAAGATGCAAGATGGAAAAATCTTTTTTAATAATTCCAGTGGCACCTTTAAGATCAACTAAATATAAGCTTTCAAGTTATGAGCTTTCATGTTTAATCTAATTAGATGTTAAATGTTAGGATGTTAGATGTTCTAGCAAATTAAGTATCATCTACCTACATTGTGAGGGACGCGGGTGGCGCTGTGGGTTAAACCACAGAGCTTAGGGTTTGCCGATCAGAAGTTCAGCAGTTCGAATCCCCGCGACAGGGTGAGCTCCCATTGCTCGGTCCCTGCTCCTGCCAACCTAGCAGTTCAAAAGCACGTCAAAGTGCAAGTAGATAAAAAGGTACCGCTCCGGCGGGAGGGTAAACGGCGTTTCCGTGCGCTGCTCTGGTTCGCCAGAAGCAGCTTAGTCATGTTGGCCGCATGACCCGGAAGCTGTATGCCGGCTCCCTCGGCCAATAAAGCGAGATGAGCGCTGCAACCCCAGAGTCGGTCACGACTGGACCTAATGGTCAGGGGTCCCTTTACCTTTACCTACATTGTGTATTTTAATCTACAAGTGCAAGTACACTAAGTAAAAGTCGTATGTTATTTGAACTTTAAAAGAGAGTGATTTGCATCATTTTTATAGGAGAGAAAAGAGAACTACCGTATTTTTCGCTCTATAAGACGCACCAGACCATAAGAGTCACCTAGTTTTTGGATGAGGAAAACAAGAAAAAAAATATTCTGAATCTCAGAAGCCAGAACAGCAAGAGGGATGGCTACGCAGCAAAAGCAGCAATCCCTCTTGCTGTTCTGCCTCCTGTGATAGCTGCGCAGCCTGCATTCGCTCCATAAGACGCACACACATTTCCCCTTACTTTTTAGGAGGGAAAAAGTGAGTCTTATAGAGCAAAAAATACGGTAATTAAAGAATCAAAGAACCCAGGGCTGTCTTCCACATACTCTGCAAATGGGAACTACAGTGTAATTCCCACAATTTGGACTGGACGCAGCTTTCAAATAGAGGGCTGTCCTCTGTAAAATGAGGAGCGTGGCCACTTTGCACAGGTTCCCCACTTGAGTTTTAAAGGACAACATATCTGATAATCATCAAGCTCTGTTCACACACAATAACATGGTAGAAGAATAAACACTGAAGACAGCACCACACATTACACACTCATGACTTATTCAATTTGTTTTTGAATAACTGCTTTTATGCAGCCTCTCATAACAGAAGTTCCCTGGATGTTGCACAAAGCGACCCTTCCAGGCAAAGTATATAAAACAACAGAAATGACAACTAAATTAATTTTTTAAAACTGAAACAATTAAAAAGCTATGGATTAGATCAAACTAGGTTATATAACAGACCTGCTGAAAATAGTGGGCTTACTCTGAGCACAGCTAATGTTGGATAGCACCCTACATTTCTTTCTGCATTTCTATAGGGTTATTTAAAAACTTATCTTTATTATGAAATTGCCTCTTAGGAGAAAAGCTTTAACCCAGTGAGCTTCAGGGTCAAACTGGCAGAACCATGAAATGTGTACAGCAAGACTTTATGTTCCCAGACTACTGCGCTCATAATAACAAGATAACATTCAACGCACAGTTGTGTCAAATGGAAGCTTTTAGTGAAGAATTAGACATAACATCCTCATTGGCGCAATAATAATAATAATATAGGAAAATTCCAGCATGTTAATATCCAAGTTTGGGGCAAGTATTCTTTGGTGATAGAACCCCAGCAGAGATTTAATGTCACAAAATAGTGTTATAGACAGTATAAACTTAGAAATTAATAAATGCTAGGATTTTGGTTATTTGTGGTATGAAGGGACAACGCAAGCTGCAAAGAAATTCCTGGGCTGGTTTATGCAAACCAACCTGGCTGGCTGGAGGAAGAGCAGACCTGTTAGCATTACAAAAATGTGTTGATAGGCCATAGAAGGATCCTTTGGCCTGGGGAGTCAGATGCCACAAACGTTGCCAGGGTAACTGTGTGTTTGAGGGCACGGGAAAAGGTAGTTTGAAGCAAATGCTTCTAGGCAGGAGGAGGCGGCAGGAAGGCTGGGAACCATCTTTGAGGGAAACAGCCTGAAGGTTACTTGTGCTGCTGCAGCTTCTGGAAACGTGCATGCTTTACGATCTAGACTTCCTCCATGCAAACCTCTTCACCTGCTGAGCTTCTCAGGTAGACTAGGGTCAGCAGAAGTTTGATTACCTAGTTCCTCCCAAAGTAAGGGGAAGTGGACATCTAAGCCTGGCAGAACAGCTTAGTCTATGCTATTTCCCTCTTCCTGCATTAATTAGAAAGCAGGTTGGTTATATGAAGCTGGTTTTCCCATAATCCGCACAAACTTTCCTCCTTAAAAGGATACCATAGCCCCTTGCCTCTGGAGCAGAGCCTCAGATAATGGTCTGGGCAGGTTCCTTTGGGAGCAGAGTTCAGATAAAGGAAAAAATACGGTAAAAGGTAAAGTCAGATCTCAGACGGTTAAGTCCAGTTAAAGGTGACTATGGGGTGCGGCGCTTATCTCGCTTTTCAAGCCAAAGGAGCCGGCGTTTGCCCACAGACAGCTTTCCAGGTCATGTGGCCAGTATGACTAAACCGCTTTTGATGCAAGGGGACACCGTGACAGAAGCCAGAGCACATGGAAATGTTGTTTGCCTTCCTGCTGCAGATTTATCTGGTGTGATTTGGAACTGCTAAGTTGGCAGTAGTTGGGACAGAGCAATGGGAGCTCACCCCATTGCACAAATTCGAACTGCCAACCTTCCAATCGGCAAGATACCCGATATATGGATACCTGGGGCTAAGGAATCTATAGTTTGTGCAGCACAAGGAAAGGCAGAATCCTAAAAGGGAGCTTCCTTATAAGAAGGTCCTCTTTGCCATCGCTTATCGCCACTTGGTAGGTTCGTCGAATTGAGCTCTAACCCATGTCTGGTCCGATTCAGAATCAGAATCAATTTTCTGCCACCGGCACTCTAGCTGTCTCAGCAATTGTTTCATTGCCCTCAGCTCTGGGGAAAATCATGGGGCTGTCTGGACTCCATGCAGTCGGAGAAGGCGCTTCAGAGCCAGCCCTGGTTAACTCTGCATTCTAGCAGGCCACCAGGGAATCATCTGAAAGGCCATCAACACGGGATAAAACACCCCCTACCACTTTTTGGAAACCATTTAGATCCATGAAGTGGCGGAGGCAGACCATCCAAATCGGTCCCACCTCCCTGCAGAAGGGAAGGGTTGTTGAGAAGTCCAGTTGCACCAGGAAGTGATCCGACCATGGCACCTCTCTTGTTTCATTTTACTTACTGTTGAATCACCCACGTCCACAGAAGTGAACACCAGGTCTAAGGCATGTCCGCGACTATGAGTTGGGCCAAACTTATTCAGGGACAACCCCATGAAGGCCATGCTTTCCACAAAGTCCTGAGTGCCCCTTGTAAAGTCATGTCGGCATAGGTGTTAAAATCCCCTAGGACAGGGATGTCCAACCGGTCAACCACAATCAACAGGTCGATCCCCTCTTGATAGAAGTTGACCGCAGGCTCTATTTCCTCCACAGGGGAGAATGAGACCTGGCCCTGCCCCCTCACTCTGTCCATTATTTGCGCACAATTTCAAGAACAGAAGACGGCGGGATTAAGCATGTTCTCCTTCATAGAGAACACGTGTTGCGGTGGGATCTGAACAGGCCACCCCTCTTTTGCTGGGCGGGTTAGTATGGATGACCATCCGCAGTGATTGGGTGGTTGGGTTACTGGGCAAATTTTGGTGTTGCCATTTAGGGGGATGGACCAAAGGTTATAAAATCAAGTCACGCAGCACTGACTGGGCTATTTTGCTGTGTGCATCGGATGACCTAGAGCACTTGGACCATCTGGAGGACAGTGGAGCGGTCTGGTTACATTTCTTTATTTTCCCCTTCTTTTTAATCCTCTCTAGTTCCTTAATTAATTCTCCCTGTACCTGTGAGCGCTGCCTGTGTGTAATCCTCCTTGGCTTGCCTTTCCCAATAGAGAGAGAGCCCCCATTAGGGGCTTTCTTTTGCAAAAATGTTTTCCCCATTTTGCCAGTTTGTTAATTGTGGGGCTAGTCAGGGCTGTTCCCAGCTTAGCTGGAATCACTTTCGTTTATGGTATCCCCAAAGGTTGGCTTTATTTTGGGTGCGTGCAGTGCTGTTAGCTGAATTTTAATCTAGCCTTGGGCGGGAGCACTATTTTGAGCTTCCTTTAATATTGCAATAAGACAAATATTCTTAGGAGCAGATGCAGGGAGGCCTTCACGGCCTGCACATAACATCCAAGCCTAAGCTTGCTACAGTTAGCGGTACAGTAAATTGTTAAGTCTCTGTGACACGTGACATCTGCTTGCAGGCTCAGTTGTTTGTTTGTTTTTTAAATGATATTTATTGAAGTTTTTTTTTAAGAAAAAACACATATAGACACAAAAAACAGTAAAAACATAAACAAACAAACAAACAAATCAAAAACAGGTATAAATTCAAACCATAATTTCTAATCCTAATTTCACCGACCTCCTCACACCTCCCCCTTCTGTATTCTAATCTCATTTATCTTATCAGCAAATCCATTCCCACATTTCCCATAATTTTTATTAATTCTGTTCTTTTTCCTTAAATCAATTCCCCTGTAAACCCCTAATTTTTAAACCTATATCTTTTTAGCCTTCATTAATTTTATGGTGGACTTGCCGATCGAATTAATTTTTTAATTTAAATTAATTAATTGCCGATTAATTTTGTGGACTTGCCGATCGAAAGGTCGGCGGTTCGAATCCCTGCGGCGGGGTGCGCTCCCGCTGCTCGGTCCCAGCGCCTGCCAACCTAGCAGTTCGAAAGCACCTCCGGGTGCAAGTAGATAAATAGGGACCGCTTACCAGCGGGAAGGTAAACGGCGTTTCCGTGTGCGGCTCTGGCTCGCCAGAGCAGCGATGTCACGCTGGCCACGTGACCCGGAAGTGTCTCTGGACAGCGCTGGCCCCTGGCCTCTTAAGTGAGATGGGCGCACAACCCCAGAGTCTGTCAAGACTGGCCCGTACGGGCAGGGGTACCTTTACCTTTACCTTAATTTTATGGTATTTATTAAGATAGTCTTTAAACTTCTTCCAATCTTCTTCCACTGTCTCTTTGTCCTGATCTCGGATTCTGCCCGTCATCTCTGCCAGCCCCATATATTCTGTCATCTTCATCTGCCATTCTTCCAGAGTGGGTAGATCTGGTGTCTTCCAATACTTTGCGATAAGGATCCTTGCTGCTGTAGTGGCATACATAAAAAAAAGTTCTGTCCTTCTTTGACACCACGTGGCTTACCATACCCAGGAGAAAGGCTTCTGGTTTCTTCAGGAAAGTATATTTAAATACCTTTTTCATTTCGTTATATATCATTTCCCAGAAAGCCTTAATCCTTGGGCATGATATACTAATGTATATCTGAGGCAGACAGAGGGAGCCAGAGGCTCTCTGTGCCTCCAATGATTATGAGCGCTCTGTGATTGCTCTTGAACTATGCTGCTTCTGAATAAGTTTATTTTCTTCTAGTTTGTTTTGCTCTGTTAGTGGCAACCGCCATTCTAGAGACGAGCCATTGTGGTTTGTGGCTAGAGTGCAGGACTAAGGACCTGGGAGACAGGGTTCATATCCCCCCCTTAGCCATTGTTATAACAAAATAAAACAAAACAAGCTTCTCCTTTTGGACTACGGTGGTACTTCTGGCTACGTACTTAATTCGTTCCAGAGGTCCGTTCTTAACCTGAAACTGTTCTTAACCTGAAGCACCACTTTAGCTAATGGGGCCTCCCGCTGCTGCTGTGCTGCCGCCGCATGATTTCTGTTCTCATCCTGAAGCAAATTTCTGGGTTAGCAGAGTCTGTAACCTGAAGCGTATGTAACCTGAAGCGTATGTAACCTGAGGTACCACTGTATTCTGTTGCTGGGTAAAGGTAAAGGGACCCCTGACCTTTAGGTCCAGTCGTGACCGAGACTGGAGTTGCAGCGCTCATCTCGCTTTATTGGTCGAGGGAGCCGGCGTACAGCTTCCGGATCATGTGGCCAGCATGACTAAGCCGCTTCTGGTGAACCAGAGCAGCGCACAGAAACGCCGTTTACCCTCCCGCCAGAGCGGTACCTATTGATCTACTTGCACTTTGACATGCTTTTGAACTGCTAGGTTGGCAGGGGCAGGGACCGAGCAACGGGAGCTCACTCTGTCGCGGGAATTCGAACCGCCGACCTTCTGATCGGCAAGTCCTAGGCTCTGTGGTTTAACCCACAGCGCCACCTGCATTGTTGGGTAGTTCGGTCCATTTGTGATATTGCTCTCAAAAAAGAACTTTGAGTTTTCCCCATTGTAGTGGCAGCACACATCTGGACTGAGGAGTTAAGGGACCGTTGGGTCTGTCTTGGTCTGATAACCAGGCAGTGGTGAGCGTCCTGGCAAAACGGTTCTCATGCTCCGACAGAGTCTCCACCCCTTTTATGTGCTTTCCAGCTGCACTGCTTAAGGTTTAATATTGTGTTTCTGCTCTCTTTATTACGGGATCATCTAATGTTTTCGCTGACGCTCTATCCCATTTTTTCAGTTGGAGAGCTTCAGATCCCGGGCGCTGGACACCCAGCTATTGCCGGATTTTTCTGGAGCTCCTGTGGCACATTGGCAACAATTAATAATTACGGGGAGTAGTAGCTTACATTTCCCCTTCCGCTTTTAGGTCTTATGAGAAGGCCTGGACTGATTTCTTAGTGTTAGCTGGCAGTCCTTGGCCATTCAGAGGAACTTGCCCCCATCCTCTGAGCATGTCCTGCAGTACTTGGCCCAGCTGCTGCAGATCGGATGAACTGCTAAGGCTATCAGAATTCAGTCCACTACAATGTCTGTGTTATGTACTGAGTTGAATAGGATCCAAAATGCATTAGTCTGATTGGTACTAGAACAATAGGATCCAAAATGCAGCAGTCTGATTGGTCCTAGAACAATAGGATTCAGAATTCAGCAGTCGGATTGGTCCTAGAACAATGCAGCAATATGATTGGTCTGCAGGAGCCACCCAATCTGGCTCCAGATGGAAGTGAATCCACAACCGGAGAATTCCGGAATTAGCCAGTCACATGCAGCCCATTGTGTAAATAATGTATATAAAGCAGATACTTTGAGGGGACATTCATTCCTCCTCACCACTATGAGCTGAATAAAGAGCATGAAATCCACTCTCGACTCTGAGTATATTTCAGTCTGCTATAGTAAAGCTTTAATTTTTCAGAGACCCTTGTAAAAAAGGGTCATGTGCGGGGCCTTGGAAGGTTGGAATAGGCTCCAACCTTCACAGGACAGCAGGCGGAAGCCAGTCAATTTTTGACCTATGCAGTATCCACAACAAGTTAAGACTTGTCTGCTGGTTCAAGATCAAGGCGAGACTTCTTTCAGTATTCCATTGTAATTTTGGTGTACTGAGGGTTGGGAAAATTTGTGTTGGACCCAACACGAGGCTGAGAATCTGGAGGCTTATTTCCTCAGGACTTTTCCTTATCTGCTTTGGAGCTTGTTATAAGTGTCTGGAGCTCTAAGTCAGACCTAGTGAGCAGGGTTGCCACCATCAGGCTTCCAGTCACAGGTGAGGTGGGCCCTTGCCCTGTTATTTGGATACCGGAAATATTTGGCTTTTCGTTCCCCTGGGGGCTGGCTTGATCCTAGTGCACGAAAATGGGTTCCCGTTAGACAGGCTCACGTTATGCGCCAGTTATTGCAGCCTGTGGCTTGCCTACCGCTGAACACGCCTCATTCCTTCCAAATAGGTGCTGCTGCAAAGGCTGCGCGCTGGGGCCTGTCAGTAGACAGGATTGTGCATATGGGTCATCGGAAGTCTGATGCTGACAAATGTTACATCAGGAAGCATCATCAATGATGCCTGTGCTGATGCCTGTCTGTTATTTCCTTTTTTCATAGGAGCAGCTGTGCTCATTTGGATTGTCGGCCACAGCATCATGCACTGAGCTGGCAAGCACCCTGAGGAGTCTGGACTGGGGGCGCCATCTCGGCCTTCCTGCCCATGTGAATGTATCCCGGATGTTCAGATGGGGAATGCTTTGGGAGGAGTTCCTTCCTTTGGTGTGGTTGAGTGTGACCTATGTAGGTCCCCCCTGCAGCACATGTGGTGCAGCAGGGCGAAAATGATTTTCTGTCTTCCCCCGGCATTTAAGTTTGAGCCCCACATGCATGAGGACTTGGATGAGTTGATGGCAGCTCTCCCTGGATTTAAAATATTTTGGTCGCAATTGCTTCAGTGACATGCGTGGTGCGGTAGCCACGGCCCACCTGCCACCGAGAGGGCCAGAAAGCGTGTGGATAGCGCAGTGGCCATGAAGGTCCTTGCTTTGGGAGGTGTGGTTGTCTGCCATGCAGTGCAGGAAGCACACTAATAGTGCTGTGGCTAAGAGGGTTTATTCCTGGGGTGGGTGTGTGTGCTTAATTTTGCACCCTGACATTAGCATCAAGCTTCTTCTTTTTACAGGGATGATGGAGTGCACCTCTCTCCAGCTGGTTATGACATTTGGTTTACTGCCGTGTCGTTGGGGTTGAGGAATTGGGTGCAGTTGTGAATGGTTTGGCGGTGAGCGTGAGGGCTCGATTGGCGGTTAGGCATTGGTTAAAAAATTGGTTGGTGGAGGGGTAGGTGCCTGCCCTCCAATGCTGCTGCGGAAAGGGAATTCCGTTAAAGGAATCCAGGGGCTTGCCATTCTTTTGTCCGTACCCCTGAATGGGGCTTAGGGCTGCGCAAGCCTCCGGGAGCATGCGGGGGGGGGGGGGATGAGGGTCTGGTGCCCGGCTCCATTCTCTCCCCATTATTGTTTTCCCTCACTGGCTTTCGCTGGAATCCGGAAGTCAGTTCTGTCCCTGGGCGTGGGGACAGATAGTCATAACCAATGCCTAAGCAACCACTCACATTTATGTATTTTAATAAAGTTGTGGCCAAAATTATGCCAAAAACCTTAAACAAAAAATATGTGTGAATTGTGAATTATTTAGGGCTGGCTTGGGGGACCTCGACACGCAACTTCTTGTTTAGCGATCCATGTTGCGTTCCCTCCCAAAAGTGGCAGAAGTATTTGCTCGCCCCTCTACAAAAAGCTCAAAAACTTTGGGTGTCCCCCCCCCCCAATGGGTAGATCACTGCTAGTTTTTTTTCCTGGGAGTAGATTGCAGTCTCTTGGAAGTTGGGTGTTCCTGCCCTAGGACAACCAAACTAGGTGTCACCAGGAGAACATCTGCCACGACCTGAAGCAGCTTGGGCAGGGAATCCTTGGTGCAGCAGGGAAGTCAGTACCTGAAAAGGAATCCTGTACTGCCCCTATTGCCCAGCGTCCAGAACATGCACTCAGAAAACTGGGTCTTTCCAATAGGATGCCTGGTGCAAGCTACCGACTTCCTAAAAATAACTGCAACACCCCCCTCCCCTCCCATATGATCTCGGTTGCTGTGTGTAAGAGAAACCTGGCAAGAATAGGCACATCTGCTTCATCCAGCCAAGTTGCTGTTACACATGCCAGGTCAAGTCCTATATCCATGATCAAGTCGTGGATGACAGCGGTCTTGTGAATCATTGACCTGGCATTGCACAGCAGCACTCTAAGGTCATGTGGGTCTCCCTTGTTGGTTCCAGTATCTTTCTGGTCAAGACCAGACCCAGAGGCAAGGATAGTCTTCAAACAATGACTAAACCTGCCTCCTTGGTAATGTCATGATGTGGTCTTAGCGTAACTCCTCCTCCTACCTGTGATCACTGAGATCGGGTGTCTCGGTGCATCCCCCCCGTGGAACCTGGCCCAGCCATTCATTATACCATTTCCATTCCTTTATAATAAGCTTGTTATCCTGATTTCTTATTCTTCTGGTAAGTTTCACCATTTTTGCATAGTCCATGCGTTTTTGTAACCAATCTTTCATTCATTCCTTCATCTTTCCATTTTTGGGCAAATAACATTCTTGCACCTGTGGTTTCATACATAAATAAATTTCTATACTATCTATACCGTACCTATAATTCCCAAAAGAAAAGCTTCTGTTTTTTTAAAACAAATGTTAACTTAAACATCTTTTTTCCATTCATTATATATCATTTCCCAGTACATTTTTACCTTATTGCAAGATGACCACATATGATAAAAGGTGCCTTCTTTACGTTTCCAACACTTGTTTGATTTTGATTTATACATTTCTGCCAATCTAGTAGGTGTTAGATTCCATCTATATAACATTTTCATAGAGTTTCCCCTCACACTATAATGTGCAGTAAATTTTATATCCATATTCCACAGTCGATTCTATGCATCCATTTCAGTGTTATGACCTATATCTTGTCCAATGTATTGTTGAAGATTATACCATATTGGCCCAAATATAAGCTGCACCCAAATATAAGCCGCACCTTTAAAATGAGGGGGGCAGAGAAAAAAATACTCACTGCTCCTGGCTGCATACTCGCTCTCTCCCTTCCCGGCCTTGGGGGAGAGGACGGGGGACTACGCCGGGGGGGGGGGATGTGCTTTGCTCCTGGAGCTGCTTGCCCCATGCTCCTGGCTGCATACCATAAGGTCGCTAATATAAGCTGCACAATTGGAAAGAGACCTGTTGGAAGGTAAAGTTAAAATGTTGATCAAAACGTATAATATATTATTGGAATGGGAAACAAAGGATGAACAAGTACTGTATTGGCCTGAATATAAGCCTCACTTTTTCTCCACGTTCCAACCGTGAAAAGTTAAAGTGAGGCTTATATTTGCGACCTTATGGTATGCAAGCCCAGGAGCTGCAAATGTATTTTTGCCATGTGTTGAAGCAATCCATATTGCTAATCACCGGTATTGATTGAAAGAGAAATAACATTTTTGGTAATATATTTGTTATTATAGTTGATGCTCTTCCCACCAATGAAGGTTTCATCCTGCCCCATACTTGCAAATTTCTTTTAATAATTGTCAGGGACGCAGCGGGAGCGCAGGGAGGGGAGGAGATGGAGAGCGAGGGGGAGCAATCCGAGGGCAGCGTAGGAGAAGATGACAGTAGCCCGAGAGATTCCATGAGCCTCTCCAGCGAATCGGAAGATTCACAGAAGGGGGCACCGGTGGCCAGCGCAAGGGGGGCCCCAAGGGGACACCCCAGAAGCAAGGGGCCAGCGGGGACTCCCAGAGCAGCAGTTGGAAATCAGGACCAGCTTCCCCACCAGAGCGTAGTGGGGGGGAGGAGTCCCAGGTATCGGGGCCAGCGTATTCACCACCAGCGAGAGAAGATGAGTCAGGATTGACCACGCCTCCATCGGAGAGCGGGGGAACGGTCAAGAGGAAGGTTGCCGGTTGGGCGCGCGCGCCAAGTTCAAATGTACAGGCGAGCGGCACAGCAGGTAGCCCGGATAGGGAGCCAGGTCCTAAAGCCCGCCTGAAGGAGGGGCAAGAATCAGGGGGGTCAGCGTCAGAAGAGTCGAGAAAGGATGAAACCCCAGCGGGCAGGAGGGCCCAGAGGAGGAAGGAGCTAAGGAAGAGGTGGAGCAAGGCTAGAGTCTTAAACTGGTGTGGAAGGGGAGGAGATTCAGACGGAGCTTCGCCGGTCTAGGGTTTAAGACGTAGAGCTGCACGCTGCGGCTTTGAAATGGAAACTGAACGTCAATAAAGACTTTTGTACATAACTACAGCCGGGCGTTGGTCCTCTGTGAGCTGGGACCTAGGGGCGGCTTTGACAAAAATCTTCACAAGTTTTTAAATAATTATCTTTGAACAAGTTTGTATTACTTTCTGTTAACCATACACCTAAATATTAAATATTTCTTTCAGTCTTTAAGCCTGATACATCTTGTTATTTATTTTTACTCCCACCATTCATATTTTTGATCAAGAGTTTGGTTTGGTCTTTATTTATTTTAAGTCCTGCTACTTCACCAAATGGCTGAATATCAGTTCAAATTTTGCAGATCCACAAAGGATGCATCTACACACTATACTAAAACAATCAGCCTGCCATGGAGATCTGAAGGCAGCCCTGGATCAGGTGGTTTTTAATGTCTGAGGTTTTACTATGTTTATATATATACTGTAAGCCGCCCAGATTGGCTGGGGAAACACAGCCAAATGGGTCTGGTATAAATAATAAAAGTAGTAGTAGTAGTATATTATCTTTATTCCTGAAAGGATTCCTCCAGTGAGAAAATTACACAGGCAAACTTGATAGAAAGCACAGAGCAGGACTCTGACAAAGGATTATTTTATTGCTGAGAGATAATAACAATAACAATAATAATAATTTTTATTTATACCCCGCCCTCCCCAGCCAAGGCCGGGCTCAGGGCGGCTAACAAGCAATAATAAAAACAAGTTGAATGATTACAACTTAAAAACAAAATTAAAATACAATATTAAAATATTGAAACATTAAAATATTAAAATGTAGCCTCATCGCAGGAGGAGAAAGGAAAAAAGAAAGAGAGGGAGGGAATCAAATTGGCTCCAAGCCAAAGGCCAGGCGGAACAACTCTGTGATGTACTTCAAGGACCAATTAATCCGGCTGTGTGCAGTCTTTGATACTGGTGTCCCAGAAAAGGTACATGTAACAGGGAAAGACTTATTTGATTCTACAGGGAACCGGGGCTGGTCTACCTGTGAGGCAACTGCCTCAGGTGGCAAGAACCAAAGGGCAGCAGGTCTAGCCTCCAATAAATGCATTTTTCAGTGCTGCTGCAAACACAGTGGCCCTCAGCTCCCAGGCTGCCCTTGCATACTGTTATGTACTTAGCTGTATCCTAGACCAATAGGATCCAGAATGCAGCAGTCTAAGTGGTCTGCAGGAGCCACCCAATCCAGCTCCAGGTGGAAGTGAATCAGCAACCTGGTTGGCCTGCAAGAGCAGCCAATCAGGCTCCTGAATGAAGTGAATCAGCATCCTGATTGGCCTACAGGAGCAGCCCGGAATTAGCCAATCACACGGGGCCCATTGTGTAAATAATGTATATATAGTTAGACGTTTTGGGGAAAGATTCATTCATTGCTACTATGAGCTGAATAAAGAGCATTAAATTCACACTTGGCTCTGAGTATATTTCACATACAGTAAGCACAAGAAAGGCCAGTGCAGAGTTTGCCTTCCCAGCCTCCCACTTGTCTGTCCATTCCGAATAAGCAAGGGCTGGCAGACTGGCTGGCTGGGCTCCCTTGCCTGCTTGCTTACTTACTCTGAGGCTGCCTCAGCTCCTGGGAAACAGCACCCCCTGGCCAGACCCAGAGGCACCATTTGCCTGCAGAGCTGGTAGCCAGGGCTGCTGTAACAAACAGCTGTGCGAGCCTTTGGGAGACAGAGATACGAGAGCGCATCAGAGGGAAGGTAAGAGGGACAGAGACCAATGTCTCCCGCAGGACCCCTGGCCATCATGTAAGGCACCCCATGGTGTCACAGCACACTGATTGAAAACCATGGCTGTTGAACCTCAACTCCCATCAACCCCAGCCAACATGGCCAGTGATGATGGGAGTTGAAGTCCAACAGCATCAGGCGGGTCAAAGGTCCCCCTTTCCTGTGTTGGTGCATGCATGTGCATGTATGGAGGGAGTGAGTGTCCTGACCAGTCCTGACAGGGTCATCTTGATAACATGCCATGTTAGGACAGAATGGGTGCACACTTTGCTGACCCTCTTCAGTGGTCATGGAACAAACTTTCCTCAGCAGTGCATAAAGAAGTCCTATTCTGCCCCATTTTTCAGGAGTGCTGTAGGAGTTCCTTGTCTGGGTCAGCTTTTACTTTGCTGGTTAGATAAGCATAGGAGAATTTTAATCTAGTGCCTTTGAAAAAATAATTGGGCAGCAGTAGGGATGACACAACAGGCAGAATGTGTGGGAACGACTTCATGGGAACGTAAGCTAAGCTTTGATCTAGAAGGGAGGATGGGGTGACTGGGAAGGCAAGTGCAATACAGATGTACAACAAGCCACACGGTTTTGCCAAACCCAACTTTTAATTGAAACTCAAGGAAGTAAACAAAATGACGGGAGAAGTAAGATAAACAAGGGGAAGGGAGCCCCCTTCCCCCCAGTACTGATCTGGTTCAGACATAGGAAGGGTGTAGAAGCCATTTTCTATGCTGTCTTCAACATGCCAATTTGTTAGACATTTTTCAGAACAAAAGAACAGAGCATTCTATTAACAAGATGGATTAGGCTTCCATCACACTGATCTGCTGTTGAGAAACACCTAAATTGTGAGCTCCATTGCCTTAATTTTTCTTGCCTCGGGTATTCTTGCATCTGGCTTTGCTGCCTCTGGGACGTTAGATGCCGTTAGGAGGCTCCATGCCTTCAGGCACTATTACTTGGGGGTTCTCTTTCTTGAGATCTCCTGCGTCTGCGCTTCACGTCTCTAGGGGGCTCCATATCTTCCTCTTCCCTCTCTCTGGGCTCCACGCCTTGATTCTTCTCTTTTGGCTTCTTGCGCTTGGGTTCCCTCCTTCTCTGGGGTTCGATGCCCTGAGGAGGTGCCATGCCTCCAGGTGCTATCTCTGGAGCTTCCATGCCTCGACGTCCCATGCCTTGACGTCCCATGCCTCGACGTTCCATGCCTCGACGTCCCATGCCTCTGCGCTGTGGACCTCTAGGGGGCTCCCTTCCTCCTCTACCTGCATTAAAGACCATCACACTTACAAAAGCAGCACATTCGATAGATGGAGAAGTAAAAATGGGAGCTACTTGCCCATGACCATGCAAGGAACCCATGCCAGTGCCTAATACATGCATAGAGAAGCTTTGAATGAAGCTTTATGTGTTTCAGACAGAAGGGGGCTCAAGGCAATATGTGTCAGAGTGCAGAGACGCATTGCCTCGCACACCCCTGGAAGCACAATATGTGGTGCTGATTGTGAGGGCAGCCTCAACTGCCAAAGAAAGGTGACGGGGACTGAGCCAAGGGCACAGAGGGAATGGTTTGGATCCCTTTGTCCTCCTATAAGGTCCACACACCCCCATTGCATCATGTTTAAGGAACATAATAATCATTGCCTAAGATCTCACAAGGCCTCATCTCCAAGAGGCAACTCAATCAGAATTGTCATTTTAAATTATTTGTCAGATGTTATAATTTGGCACTTCTGAACAGGTATCTATTTCTTTTAGATCCAATTATTAACAAGAATGCTTCCATCCTGTCCCATGTTATAGCTTTTGAGGTGACTATATCATTTGACTTCCAGAGAATTTGCTGCTCTGCTAAGACATTTCAACAGATAACAATAGGAATAAGAGTTATCCTTTTTCTTGTGGATATCTTTACATTTTAATTTATTGTGCTGTGGTTTATACCATTTAAATCAATGTCCTTTCTCATTTAAACCTGAAACCTCTCACCCTGGAAATTGATCAAGGGCGCTTGTGGCTCTCCCATCACTCCACCTTGCATTACGCGGGGCTGTCCCATCAAAGGCATCTGCTGTCTTATCATTCCGCCTCTCATTCGTGGTCTACGTATTTGACGATCAGGCACCCGGGGCACTTGGGGGCCCAAAAAACGAATCTCCTGGATCATTTCCCAAAGATTATACCTGCAGGTAAGGGGGGTGGGGGAAGAAGACATCAGAATACAGATTCAGTTCTTTCAGACAACAAACAAGGTGGCCAATGACTGCATGGCTTCTACTGCTTTCAGGCAGCAAGGACAGAAATAACTGCCATGAACTGGGAACCCACAGCTCTGTGCCCGTGGCCATGTGTTGAGTCTCCAGAACTCTCATTTGCCCCGAAGGATACTGAACTGTGACAAAGTACAACAGAGGCTCTGGAATGGCACTGCACACCCTAGCTGGCCATTGGCTCTTCCCAGACAGGATGGGCTAGAAAACGGCTCCCTCTTTGGGCTAGGGGCTTTGCCTAAGCAACAACAATTGCTCTTGGCTCTGGTGTGCTTCAATGTGTCCTTTGGTTCTGACCCTCCGGCACCACACCTGGCTCCCCTCTAACACCTGCTTAAGCCTAAACCCTGGCATCCGGAGAGCATATGAAGCCCTCCCTGCTTTGCAAGTCTGATGGCGCATTAAACACACAGAACCAGGCCTCATAAAGGCTTGCACATATAATTAAAACAAAGCTGTTACTTCACCCCCTGCAGCTACAGCAATGAAAGGGTGTGGGAGGTGAGGAGGAAGAGCTACTGCTACTTCCTACCAGAATTTTTAGAAATTCTGCAAGCATTCCAAGCCTACTGAGAACATACAATTATTCCTTCTTAACACCAGTTCTACCAGTTCCAGCTCATTCTGCCTACCTTCCATAGGCTGACCGTTGCATAGACGCCCCAAATGGAAGATTCGGGTAATATACGGGAAGGCCTGGAGCGGATACTGTGCTAGCTTCCTCTGGGTGGAATTGGTCGGATTCCTGTGTATCTGGCATGGTCACTGTCAGGAAAGCAAAAGGCAGAGAAAGTGAAAATCTAGGGAGAGACCGCCTCCAGACTGATGGCACGGCACTATTCCAGCATAGCTGTCAAGTGTCCCTTATTTGAAGGGAAAGTCCCTTATTCCAGCTCCATGTCGCGCTGTTGTCCCTTATTGATAGATGTCCCTTAAATGTCCCTTAAATGATGTCCCTTAAATTTCAAAGGAAGAAGCTCCTCTCCCTCTCTCCCTGCCAGCCAGGGAGGAGGGAGGCTCCAACTGTGTTGCTTGGCTGTGTTGCTCACCCAATAAGAAGTCTAAGAACGACTGGGGGGTGGAGCTTGCATGCCTTGTGTGTGGCTAGTTAATGCAAGCTGAGGGGTTTTTTGAATGCTGGACGCCATTTTGTTGCACGTGCTGCTGCAAACTTTGCTGTGCAAAGCCAGGCCGGGGAGCCATCTTAAGGTGAGGCCGCATAGGCCTTGTGGTGCATGTGATTCAGATTCTATTCAGTTGAACCTCTGGTTACAAAGTTGGTTGGACAGTGTTCTCGAAGCTACCAGCATGAGTTTGACCAGACTGCAGGAGGACAGGAAGACTGGAGTGCCTGGAACAGGTGAGGCTGCAGGTCCCTTATTTTGGCTGCTGGTCCCTTATTTTCAAATCTGTAAGTTGACAGCTATGTATTCCAGTTAAAGTGCATCGCCTCTGGAAAAACCAGGACACCCCCCCCCACGAGAGTTGTTGAGATTTTTTAAGGAAGACACCCAAAATGTTGAGTCTTTCTTAAGAAAACCACCGTTTACAAAAATCCCCCCCCAAAACACAATATTTTTTGATGGACTTACTTGCCTAAGATCCAGGACAAAGTGCCGCCTTTTGGAAATTCCCCCTGGATGTCAATTCGGCCTTTGTTATATATTTTTTGAAACTTTTTTTATTTTACAAATATAAAATTATAACATTCCAAATGCATATCCATATGTAGGAATTACTCTGAATCTCGTGACTTCCACCCACCCCCTCCATGGGTCCTATTACCAACATTTACAATTGCCTGTTACTCCATAGTCTTTATTTTATGTCAATCCAAATTATCCATAACAAAAAAAATTCCTTCCAGTAGCACCTTAAAGACCAACTAAGTTAATTCTTGGTATGAGCTTTTGTGTGCATGCACACTTCTTCAGATACACGGTGTATACAGGTGTATATGAAGAAGTGTGCATGCACACGAAAGCTCATACCAAGAACTAACTTAGTTGGTCTTTAAGGTGCTACTGGAAGGAATTTTTTTTGTTTTGACTATGGCAGACCAACACGGCTACCTATCTGTAACTCAAATTATCCATGGTATCTGTTACTTTACAAGTGAGATTAAAATCCTGCTAATGTTTCCATCTGCTTGCAGTGGTCTCCTAGATATGTTATAATTTTTCCTCATTCTTTTAAAAAAAGTTTTTTTCCTCTTGGTTCCTTGTTCTATACATTTTTGCTAACTTACTAGGAGTTAGACACCACCAGAACATCATTTTTATATAATTTTCTTTCAGTGTGCAACATGCCGTGAATTTCAAGTCTGTGTTGCATAATGTTTCCCAATCAGCCATCTGAATATTATGTCCGAAATCCTTTCCCATCCGCCTTTTAAATCCCAGTCATATCCAGGAAAATCCGGGCGAATGGCAGCCCAAGCCTGAGAAGCAACACACACTGTGCTAAGTCAGGCTGCAAAGGGGTGGTGTGTGTTTCACGTGACTGTTATTTCGTATCCTCAAACCCACAAATACAGTAATCATAAAACCCCAGCATTCACGTCCCCCATCAGCAAACAATTCAATATGGCTAACCTGACCCAACAAGCTACACCCCCCCACCCCCGCCACCCACACATACAAACAAGCCACACTGCAATCACCTGAATGCAACCAACCAAGCTCAACCCCTTAATCTCTTGCATTATCAATATAAATAAATAAATAAATACATAAACAAAGGAACTACCCACATGATGCTGACACAAACCCCTACACTAATAAAAGGCAACAGAACAATTCCCCCATCTCTTCCCCAACTGAAAGATGTCTATGACAAAGGTCTCACAAACCAACTGTAAACAAACAGTGAAAAAGACTATGAAATGAAAGTGGAGACAACAGATGTACCATTCACTGTTGAGCTATTTGTTTTGTAACACAAAAAACTTCCATTAAAAGTTTTTTGAGAAAAAACACACAACAACCCAATTCAGAAATTGGTAATACCAAGAGAAAGGGTTACACAGCCTAGCAATGTCTTCCCAATATGCCAGTGATCAACCTGCAGGAAACCTTTTTGAAGAGTGGAGCATGCAAACATGGGAAACCAGCCCCCAGGTGGATCACTTCCGACAACTCAATCAGCAACAAACAGGAGAACTGCTCAATGCTATTCTGCAAACACGCATCACCCCAATAAGCCCAACAACCTCCCTCCCTCTCCCATAAAGCTACAGTCCCCCCCTCATTATTTATTGTAAGTAATAAATATTAGTTGAACATTTAACATTCAATCAATCAACCTAGGACTTCCCCTCCATGGCTCCCCCAAAGTTCCAATTCTTACTGCATATTATAATTGTTCTACACTTTAGTTTCTTCACAAAATGAATGCCACTGAGCTTTTATTATTAGACTTTATATACCACCCTGTACTCTGAGGTCTTAGGGCAGTTCACAGAACAAAATCTAAATCCAAAAGCACCATATATATATAGTCAAAATAAAAACAACAACCCAATAACATCTCCCCACCCCCCACCCCACAAAAAAGAACCACATTTAAAAAGGGCACAGGATGTCAAACAATCAGCCAAAAGCCTGGCTAAAATGGAATGTTTAAAAAGTTTGAGGACCCCTGCCTTTGAGATTTTAACTGCATCTCTCTACCTTGGTTGTGGCCAGCCTAGTTCCCCGTTCCAAGTCTCGAATCTTGCCAACGCTCACCGGTGCTCCAGTATCCTGCCTTCTCCACCGAAAACTCTTGAGAAATGTTAGGTTCCCTTACTGGAGGTTAATAATACTGAGGTAATGAATCAACTGCAATTATCCTGCAATGTGAGCAGCCTCAACGAAAAAGACGCAACGAAGCATGATTGGCTGCATTTCCAGCTCCTGTTATCTTCAAATGTTCCGTTATCTGTAACATAGCTTCTTCACTCCCTTTCAAGGATTTCCTTGGCTTTGTTTTTATTCCACCTAACTTTTTTTCTTCAATACATCATTACTAAACAATTAAGCTACTCTGGTGCCTTCCAGATGCTCTGGGTGACAAAATTGGGGGGAAGGAGGAATGTAAAGAGCATCACCTGACATAGCTGGCTATGGATGTTCCAAGATACAGGCATGTCCAGAAGAAACACTGCCCAGGAAACTGTTGCTTATTTTATTTGCATTCAGGTTGATATCCTGTCCTACCTCCAAAATGTTCGTGGTTTTCTCCCACCCACCCAGCCCCATTTTACTTGCACAACACCACTTGTGAGGCAACTTAGGACAAGAGACAGCAAGTGGCCCAAGTTCACCCAGGGAGCTTCATGGCTGAATTTGAACCTGGGTCTCCTTAGTCCCAGCCACCACAGTACACTGCCTTTCAATTAGTCCTGTCATAAATTTCAATGGGTCTACTCTGAGTAGGACTACTATGAGATGCAATCTTGGCTTTCCTTCTTTCTTTTTAATTGATTTTTATTGAGGGTTTTTCCCCCAATAAACAATTACACATTTCGCTTGCATCCAATATCTAGTCTGTTACATCTTTATTAACTTTACTACACCCATGGCTTCCCACCACCTCACTACAGCATCATCTACTTACATTTCATTTTCTATTGTGTTGTAAACCATGTTTTCACTCTTACATGAAATAAATAGCTTTCCTATCTGAATTTTAGCTTTGTGAAACTTAATCAATACATATGAGAGGTTTTACTTTGGAACAATGTTTTATCATATATTCTACACTTTCCCATTTCTAAGTTTCTGGTTTGATTGTTGTCTAATAGCTGCTCTCATTTTAACCAATTCTATGAACCCACATACCACATACTTTTGCCATTCTACCTTTGATGGAACTATTTCCCCTTTCCAGTTCTTAGCAATTAATATTCTGGCGGCAGCAGTGGCATAAAGGAACACCTTTTTCTTGTCATTGGGGATGTTAATTGTTAAAATCACTAATAAAAATGCTTCCGATTTTTTCTCAAACGTTATTTTGAACATCTTTTTAAGTTCATCATACACCATATTCCAAAAACCTTTTGATCTTCTCACATCCCCACCACACCGTACCTTCCCCTATCTTGCATCTCCAGCAAGTATTGGTTTTTAATTTGTAGATTTTAGCTAATTTACCTGGGGTCATGTACACCTGTACATCATCTTCATGAGATTTTCTCTTATTGTGCAACAGGCTGTGAATCTTATATCTTTTTTCCACAGTTTTTCCCATTCATCTGGATGGGGTGTCCAACATCTTGGGTCCACTTTACCATCACCTCTTTTACTTACCGTATTTTTCGTCCCATAGGACGCTCCGTCCCATAGGATGCACCTAGTTTTTTGGGGGGGAAATTTCCTTTATTCCCCCCCCCAAAAAACCAGGTTGGGGAACAGCGGGATGGTGGCGCTGTGCCTCCCCGCTGTCCCCCGAGCTAGTGGGGCTGGCCGATATCTGCCCGAAACGCGGGGCGCTCTGCTTCAGCACGCCCCGCGCTCCGTGCAGCAGGCTGCTATCCGCAGCCTAGGGAGCCCTGCGGGAACTCCCGCAAGGCTCCCCATGCTGCAGATGTCTGCCCGGCGCGAGGGGCGCTCTGCTTCAGGGCGCCCCTTCGGGAACTCCCGCGGGCTCCCCAGGCTTGCTGATAGCTTCCTGAAGCCTGGAGAGCGAGAGGGGTCGGTGCGCACCGACCCCTCTCGCTCTCCAAGCTTCAGCTTAAGCCTGTATTCCCCCCATAGGACGCACACAGATTTCCCCTTCATTTTTGGAGGGGGGAAAGTGCATCCTATAGGGCGAAAAATACGGTATCCTTTAATTCCCAATCCAACAACAAATCATATGTTTTTGATAATGATTTCCTTGTATTTTGTAATAACTCTTTTTGTAATTTAGATTCTTCTTTTTCAAAACCCACCTTTTTATCTAATTTAAATACATCATTTGATTGGTGATATTATAGCCAATCGATGCAGTGTTGTCTAATTTCTTCAAAAATTTTCAATTTTAATTGGTTATGTTCTTCTTTTATAGTTTGCTTATATGTATAGTTCTTTTCCATATTTTTCTTTTCTTTACAGAGATGGCATCCAAGGGAGACAGCCACCACGGTGTCCTGGGGTCTAACAAATCCTTGTATTTTAGGTAAAGATAAAGGGACCCCTGGCCATTAGGTCCAGTCATGACTGACTCTGGGGTTGCAGCGCTCATCTCGCTTTATTGGCCGAGGGAGCCGGCGTACAGCTTCCGGGTCATGTGGCCAGTATGACTAAGCCGCTTCTGGCGAACAAGAGCAGCGCACGGAAACGCTGTTTACCTTTCCGCAGGAGTGGTACCTATTTATATACTTGCACTTGACGTGCTTTCAAACTGCTAGGTGGGCAGGAGCAGGGACCGAGCAACGGGAGCTCACCCCGTCGCGGGGATTCGAATCGCCGACCTTCTGATCGACAAGTCCTAGGCTCTGTGGTTTAACCCACAGCGCCACCTGCATCCCTTAAGTATATTAATAGTGAAATACAATTAAGAATTGCATTTTACCCAAGCTTTATACAGAGAAATCCAAATTACGTGATTTTAAAACCCTTTATTAACTTAAACTTTATTGTATCCTAGATACATATGCCAGCCATATTTTTCTTAACAGGGCAACACATTTTCCTCTCTGTTTTGATTCTAAGCACAAAGATAACAGAAAGGCATGGATTGTTGTGTCTGCAAGTAGGGTGCCCTGCAGAGCTCTTGGAAAGAAGAATGTGGCCCAAGACCTCAGAATCCATTGCACTGGACAATTTTCCTGGCTGACTAGTACTGTACAAACTGGTCTGGGCAAGCTTTGAGATGCTTTTCAGAATAGTACACAAAACATATTGTTGTGAGCTTGGGGAGGTTAGTCTACAAGCATTAAAATCTAATGAAGAATTCGATTTGTTTTTTAAAAAACTGTTTTTATTAAAGGTTTTTCCTGGGTTACAAAAATACATACATAATCTTTGTTTTCAGATAATAAAGTCCTTTCTACAGGTCAGTTATATTTTATGTGAAACATTAATATTGCAGACAGCTTGGAGAAGAGAAATGGGGAGAGAAAACGGGGCAGAGAGAGGAGTAGTAAACTTTCATTTTTTTACATCCTGTATGTGCTAGGTTTTTGTGTCTTCAACACATGGGTAGGTTCTCTTTCTATATATTTATCATTGGTGATGAGAGAGATTTGTTGAATTAGCCAGGCAAGGGTCCCAAGTACCACCTAAGCATGGTTGCTAGTCTGACAAAGGAAGCTGCTCTGTGCTGGAGGCTGAATGAGTGGGCATCCCTTCCTCACCTGGCTAGTATGTAACCCGAGGTACCACTGTATGCTATGACGGCCGCCTGAACACTGTTAGCCCCAAAATGGAAAGAATAAGCAGTCCCAACCGAAGAAGATTGGCAAACCAAGTTAATGGACTATGCTGAAATGGCAAAATTAACTGGAAAGTTCAGAAATCAAGATAACAAGAAATTTAAAAAAGAATGGGAAGTGTTTATTATGTACAGTGATACCTCGGGTTACATACGCTTCAGGTTACAGACTCCGCTAACCCAGAAAAAAATGCTTCAGGTTAAGAACTTTGCTTCAGGATGAGAACAGAAATCATGCTCTGGTGGCGCAGCAGCAGCAGGAGGCCCCATTACTTAAAGTGGTGCTTCAGGTTAAGAACAGTTTCAGGTTAAGTACGGATCTCCGGAACGAATTAAGTACTTAATCCGAGGTACCACTGTATTTGCAAAGGTATTGTAAACAGATAAATACATTGGCAGGATTTTAAGAGCGCTTATTATTTTAGAAATAGTATAGGAAATCTGAGGTTAGTAAAATTTGGAGTAGAAATGATATGCAGCTGATAAGAAATTTAGGGAACCAGAAAGGGGGGGTGGGGAGGGAAGTAATGGGATTCAGAGAATCCCACTTTATGGAAATGATATGGTTTTATGTATAATTTTCTTCGTTTATGGATGTTATTGCATTTGTTGCTGTTTGTTTTTTACTTTTTTGTTTTTGTTACTTTTGTTGAAAACTTAATAAAAATACTACAAAAAGAAAAGAAAAATGAACCCCTTCATCCTCTCTCGCACCTGAAACCTCTCCAAACCTGAAACTGCTTCAAACCAATTATATCCCTCCCCCAGAACTCTGGCCAATCAGATGCCGTTGCCAGTCAACCGTTTGCAGTCAACCTTTTCTGTCACAAGGGTACACATGGAGAATTGAATGAGCTCAAGGAACTAAGGATAATCCACACCAAATAATTAATTTTGTTAGCCCTACTGTTGTTGTTTTCCAAAAGGCACAACAGGGTAAGATGTTGGGATTTTGTGCTACAGGGAAGAATGCAGAACTTGTGGAAAGGCTGAAAATGTGTCACAATGGCTGAGTTGAAAACAGAAAGTAGAAAAGTAGAAGCATGCAAGACTGAAAAGAGCCTCCACAACCCTGGGGCCCCTCTGACAGGTCACACTCATCTGGGCCAAGCCAAGGATATGAAAACTAAGCCCTCTGAAGACAAAGCGATTTTGTCCAGGGTTGCTGTGTCGTTCCTGACTTGTCCTATTGCTCCATCAAGAGTTCATATGTGTCCAAGATGGTAAGGACATTGTCCTCTTTCACCTCTCCCTGCTCAAGATCCCTGTCCCTGATGGCTTTTCCAACAACTATGTCTGAGAGGATGGCTTGGGAACAGAGAGAAGTCAAAGAAATATTGTATTTTTCCGTGTCAAAAAGTAGGGGGCGTCTTATACACGGATAGTGCTGAGGGTGGACTGGCCATTGGTTGTTGCTGCAAAAATAGGGGCTGTCTTATACATGGGGGCGTCTTATAGATGGAAAAATACGGTATATCATGTTCCATCAAACACAAAGAAAAGGTAAGCAGGCTTCCTTGTCCCAGAACAACTTAAAGGTTGTAGGAGAAAGATTTGGGTTCCACCCCCAATACCCTGTGGGTTCAGCCTTCAATTGTCAGTCAAACAGGATGTTTATTTAGGTGTTGAAAGGCTAGTGTGACACAACCTCAAACAGCAAGTACCGCATTTTTCGCACCATAGGACGCACTTTTCCCCTCCTAAAAAGCAAGGGAAAATGTGTGTGCGTCCTGTGGAGCGAATGCAGGGGGGAGGCAGGCGGGAAAAGCCCCCAAGAGCTGCACACAAGCTCCGTGCGCTCTTGCGGGCTTTTCCACAGGAGGGAGAAGGGACTGACTGGCCGCATCAGCCCCTTCTCCCACCTCCCAGAAAAGCCCGGAGAAGCCGCGATCTCTTTAAAGGAGTTGCGCGGCTTCTGCCGGTTTTGCGGGAGGTGGGTGAATCCCCCCACCTCCCAGGAAAGCCAGGAAAGCCCTGTGCAGCGTCTCCCGTCAAGGAGAGGCTGCACGGGGCTATGGAGTCTTTAGCCCCACGCAGCCTCTCCCGGGAGAACCCAAAACAGCTAAAGGGGAACCCAAAACAGCGAGCGGGATTCATCCGGCTTGCTGCTTTGGCTTGCTCCATAGCTGCGCACAACCCCTCCGGCAAGGAGAGGCTGCACGGGGCTATGGAGTCTTTAGCCCTACGCAGCCTCTCCCGGGAGGGAGAGGCTGCACGGGGCTAAAGGGGAAGCCAAAACAGCGAGTGGGATCCAACCTGCTCGCTGCCTTGGCTTGTGCCATAGCCGTGCGCAACCCCTCCGGGAGGGAGAGGTTGTGCGCAGCCTGTATGCTGCTCTTTGGGGCTGGGGGAAAATATTTTTTTTCTTGATTTCCCCCCCTAAAAACTGGGTGCGCCCTATGGTCCGGTGCGCCCTATGGTGCGAAAAATACGGTAGCTGAAGGGTGGCACCCAAAATATGAAACATTTATATACTTTGTTTTTGTTTCATTATGTATTTTGTGTTCTCATTTTGTGTTTTTATGATGTGAACCACTCTAAGATCCTCAGATGAAGGGTAGCATACACGTTTTATAAATAATAATACACTTTGAAGCGAAGGAGCGGTTGTGCCCATTTAGGGCAGTACTTCCATAGACCAGCTTCTACTGGTTTAATCACAAGACATAGCAACTTTCTTATCTTTCCCTTCATCCTTTGTACGCAAAAGTTATAGCAACATCTCCTGTTGCTGTCCTTCTGTTGTGGTTCTCTTGCAAACACAACATTCACTTGTTTAGCCCTTCTGTACTTTTTCTCTGACAGCACCCCACTTAGTTCCAAGAAAGACTTTCCCTGCCTTTCCTTGGAACTCATATTCCTAAATCACATACTGCAATATCCGCCATATATTGTAATTTTAATTTTTAAACAATTTCTTTTACTTTTTTTTTTTGCTACCTGCTTCATTTTCCCGTAGGGTTGCCATATTTCAAACAGTGAAAATCCGGGAAAAGCTTTTTTTTTAGTTTGCCCAAAGTTGTTGAATTTTTTGGGGAAAATAAAAAAGCCCATTTTGGAAAAATTGCAAAAACAGCATGGCTGACATGGGCTACCATGCATCCGGATTTTCTCAGATATTTCCCGATTTCGGATTAGGCACTGCTGCCACCTGCATTATCCCACATGTCAGGAAATTCTGGATGTGTGGCAGCCCTATTTCCTGTCAATTTATGTGTGCACAGTACTTTTGACACATTCTTAATACAGTATGAGTGCTGTTGGTTTTTATTTTAAACCACCTTCTCTGCAATCCTATACTCATAAACATTACCATCTCACTTGCATCTCGCTGGTACCTTCTATAGCTGTAGAAATCACACACAGAACAAGCAATCCCCCTAGAGGGAAAAGGGTAAAAGGCGGATCCAGCTGATTTTAAACGGATACTCATGAATTCATATGATTTTTTCATTCAAATTAAATAAAACCACCTTGATACTGTAGACCATGTCTTACTCTATAGGCTATAGGCAGCATCAAAAAAATCACGCATCCACTGTTTCGTGGGGCCGCAGTGGAACAAAAATATGGTTAAAAACACAGATCCTCATGGATCCTCATCATTTTTCCACCAAAGTCACCATCAGATCAAACATCATGGCCATGGACACAGTCTGCACCAAAAAAATCACAGATCCAAGGCTTTCTGGTGACACCGTGGCCCGAAAAGTGGTTTTGAACACGGATCCTCATGGATCCTCACGCTTTTTGCATTGCGCCACCCCAAACTCACCGTCAATTCGCACATTGTGTCCAGGGGCACAGCCTGTACCACCTAAAACTCGGATCCATGGCTTCCTGGTCATACCATGGCCCAAAAACGTGGTTTTGAAGCACAGATCCTCATGGATCCTCATGCTTTTTGCATTGCGCCACCCCAAACTCACCATCAATTCGCACATTGTGTCCAGGGGCACAGCCTGTACCACCTAAAACTCGGATCCATGGCTTCCTGGTCATACCATGGCCCAAAAACGTGATTTTGAAGCACAGATCCTCATGGATCCTCATGCTTTTTGCATTGCGCCACCCCTAAATCACGTCAAATCACACATCATAGCCAGGGGCACAGTGTGCACCACAAAAAATTTGGATCCATGGCTTCCTGGCCATACCATGGTCCCAAAACATGGTTCTGAAGCACGGATCCTCATGGATCATCACGCTTTTTGCATTGAGCCACCCCAAACTCACTGACAAATAACACATCATGTCCAGCTGCACAGCCTGCACCACAAAAAACTCGGATCCACGGCTTCCTGGCAACTCCATGGCCCAAAAACATGGTTTTGAAGCACGGATTCTCATGGATTGTCACTATTTTTGCATTGGGGAACCCCAAATTTACCCTTTATTCAAATATATTGTACATAACCACAGATCTGACCACAAGCATCATGGATCTACTGTTTCGTGGCCCTGGCCAGATGCTACCCTGGATATATTGGTCAGTTTTTAGGTGGGTGTGCTGGGATGGAGGAAACGGAGTCGGCTGAATCTCAATCCATTAAAGATGGGGGTCCAATGGCTGAGCCGAAATAATTTCGGTTCTGTTTGCCAGCTCCCAGCCCTTCATTGGGCACAATAGTCACCTGTAGCCATCATCAGGAGTCCCGGTGTGATCCTGGGCACTTCTGTGTCTATGGAGGCATTGGTCACAAATGTAGCCAAACTGGCATTTTTTAATCCATATCAGGTAAGGCGATTGGTACCGTACCTGTCCCTTTCCAACCTAGCCATGGTGATCCATGCAGCGGTCACCTTCAGACTAGACTATTTTAACTTGCTCTAACCCTGAACCGGGGAGGGGAGGGTATAAATGTGATAGATGATAGATAGATGATACATACATACATACATACATACATACATACATACGCAGGGCTACCCTTGAGACTGCTCCAAAACTCCACACGGTCTAAAATGCAGATGCATGAGTTCTTACTTGGACTTTGTGGAGAGCCCACATTCAGTTGGTTGTTCATCAGCTGGATTGGCTGCAGGTGGAGTCTCGAATCAGGTTAAAGGTTTTGGTGCTAACCTTTAAAGCCCTAAACAGTCTGTGACCTTTCTTATCTGTGGGAATTATCTTCCAATACACCCCCCAAAGGGTCTGACGCTCATCTAACAGCAACCTACTGGTGGTCCCTGGCCCAAAACATATCCAGCTGTCGTCAACCAGAGCCAGAGCCTTTTTACTGGAACGCTTTGTCTAATGAGACCAGGGCTGAGTGCAAGCTATCTCAGTTCTCTCACTTGTCGTGGTGAGTGGGCTTGCACATTCCTAAGACCCTTGTGAGCGAAGCCTTTGGGAATCTTGTACTCCCAGCAGGGTCACCCACGGTGGTAAGGTCAAAGAAAATGAAATCTACTCAGAGTTCTGTAGTGATTTCATGCTCTTTATTGCAGCTTGTAAAACGTTGATTGAATTTTCCCCAAAACCTCAGGCTTTTATATACATTATTTACACAATAATATTTACACATCTGATTGGCTGATTCTGCTTCCCTCCTGGAGCCTGATTGTTCCTTTCCTGCAAGCCAATCAGTTCTTGCATTCTAGGATCCTACTTGCCTATTGTTCTAGGATCCAAGCTTAGTACATAACAGGGAAGGAGCTAGGCAAAGAATGATCCAAGAAGTCCTCAAAGGCAGAACAGGTGGATGATAACAAGCGGTGTGTTACAATGGCTGTGAAGGCGGATGAAGGCTGTAGCAGATAGGATCCACCAGTTCGTCGTGACTACTCATGCCATCAGAACAGAGCCCTACTGCGAAGACTGTGCGTTGGTCAGCGTGCACTGATCTACACACATAAAATAAATTCACAAACAGGTGTCTTCCAAAAACCCAACCCAATCCCCCAAAGTGCCATGGCGATCAGCAAATGGTTACTGGGGCAGGAATGTGAAACCTGGAAGCCCCTAGTCATGAACCAGCACATGGGCGGTGGATACAGATTCAGTCATTCTGACTCAAGGAACGAGGCAGTTGAGCAGCTCGGCAGCTGTATCCGTGACTGAGCAGCCCTTTTTAGGATCCACTCTGCTCGCCCCGAAAAGGGGGAGGGGCTTGAAACGGTGCCCTAAACATAGTCTGCCTCCCTTTTTCCCTGACTGGATTACCGTGCCCAGTGGGGTCACCACCCAGGGGTCATAAAATACAGCTGAACTTTGGAACATGGAATATATGGACTTTGTCAGATAACACACAGCATACGTCCTAAACGCAGAACTGCCATCATGGCAAGAGAGCTGCAATGTTTTAACATTGATAGTGCAGTGCTTTAAGACTCTTGAAGAGCAGGCGAGGGACAACTGAAGGAAGAAAAAGGAGGCTTCACATTATTCTGGAAAGGTCTATCAGAACAAGAACACTGAATACATGGGGTAGGCTTCGCTATGAAAAACGACCTTGTGAAGCTCCTGTCAGAAGTTCCTACTGGAATTGAGTGACTCTCAACCCTTCGGATAAAGCTCACAAAAAACCAACAGGCTACTATTATAAGCACTTATGCACCAACACTGGATGGCGATGAAGTCATTTTTTGTTTTTTGTGGTGCAGGCTGTGCCCCTGGCTATGATGTATGATTTGACGGTGAGTTGGTGGGGGGCAATGCAAAAAGCATGAGGATCCATACAGATCTGTGCTTCAGAACCACGTTTTTGGGCCATGGAGTTGCCATGTGATTTGATGGTGAGATAGGGGTGGCCCAATGCAAAAAGCTTGAGGATCCATGTGCACCCGTGCTTCAAAACCACGTTTTTGGGCCATGGAGTTGCCCAGAAGCCATGGATCCGAGTTTTTTGTGGTGCTGGCTGTGCCCCTGGCTATGATGTGTGATGTGATGGTGCATTTGGGTTGGCCCAATGCAAAAAGCGTGAGGATCCATGAGGATCCATGCTTCAGAACCACGTTTTTGGGCCATGGAATGGCCAGGAAGCCGTGGATCCGTGATTTTTGTGGTGCATGCTGTGCGGGGATGGGGAATGGAGTTCATGAATAAGTTCAGACCCAAAGGTTTTCTGAAGGCATGCACTCCAGAAACAAACAAACAAAACAGTAGAGATACCCCATTTCACTAACAAAAGGGCTACGTAAGGAGAGGAGACGCATGGGTGGGTTATTTCTCCAGTATGTATCGCTACGTACAGTGTTAAAAGAATTTCGGACATTTTGCCATACTGCAGCTTTAGCAACTGGCCAACGAATCAAGAGGGATAGACGGGCTCCTGTCTGCGGCTGCCATAGCAACCGGCCAACGAGTCTGCAGGGATAGACGGGCTCCTATCTGCGGTGGTCATGGCAACCGGCCAAAGAGTCTGCAGGGATAGACAGGCTCACGTCTGCGGTGGCCATAGCAACCAGCCAACGAGTACGCAAGGATAGAAGGACTCACGTCTGTGGTGGCCATAGTAACCAACCAGCGAGTATGGAGGGATAGAAGGAAGTGCACAGTTCGCTCCTGCGCGTGTTTCCTTAGAAATCCGAGTCCGGTCCGAATCTTTCCCAAGTCCGAATACATAGATAGGATCGTAGTTCCTGAGGGTTGCCCAGCGCTTGCTGCTGGGAATCTGAAGCCTTCTATCCCCTTCTGCAGAAACAAAGGAAGCAAAAATTGAATAATTAGGTATCTCCCTGGGCTAACTGCCTGTGTTGCGCTTGTTGTGTTGTTGTGTGCAGTCCGTGCAAAGAGGAGTTGCATTTAAGCCGCCCCTCAGGAGTCTTCTGATGAGTTATGTGGTCAAACTTTATTCTGCGGCGAATGCTGGCTAGATCCATCGGGGGTGATGGTATATGAATATTCAGTGTTAGTCATTTGTTTTGTAGTGTGCAGCATTGTTTTGTTTTAATTGTTTTATTGTACACCACCATGATGCTCGCTGTTTCTCAATACTCTGTTTTAGGCAGAACCCCTCCCCATTCCCGATAAGATGAACACGGAAGATTCATGTTCTTGTGGTACTGCAGCTGTTGTTATTGAGCCACAGTTTGCTCAGCTATTCAGGTATGGCGACAGGTGTTAGGAGGTGGCGTGGAGAAAATGAAATAAATGCTCAAGAAAGGTACATTCATCATGCATGTCATCAGTAAACTGGAGGTGCTATGATGATGGAAGTGAGGCTTTTGTAGAAATGAACAGACCTATTTCTCAGTGGTTTAGGATTACCAGTGGCAAAGAGTCAGACTTATTTAGCTCACAACGCCTTGATTTCTCTGAGGGTACCACTTTGCTTTCTTAGTGAGAGTTACCTTTTACTCTTATGTCTGAAAAAGGCAATGCCAAAAGTGAAGGTATCAATCCAGTGCTGGAGATCCTAGCCATTCCTAAGGGGGATCGGCAGAGAAAGGAAGAAAGACTTGCCCACAAATAAATACAGAGAACTATGCATTTGCCTAGTTATATGTTCATTTCACCGGTGCATTTGACCTCTTCCCAAATCCCAGTCAAGAGAGACAATTTTAGCATGAGAATGAGGAACCTCAGGCCCAGGGACTAAACACAGCCCTTCTTATTCAGCCCTTGAGATTCACCCTGGTCATACCCTTCCTAGCTTTCATTTGGCAGGGACACATGTTTGAAATTTAACAATGCCTCTTGATGAGAGATATGTGTGTGTGTAACATCTGAGTGTTGTGTGGCCTACAGTACAAGGCTCATTTGTTGCTTCTGGCTCCATGCACCATTGTCATATGGCTCCTGGAAGGTGGCTCATAAGGGAATGTGATCCTCAGTTTGGAAAATGTCCCCCATCCCTGCAGTCTAGCATTTTTTCTCTCCATCCTCTCCAGCACATACCTGTTTCCCCAATTCACAGTTGTGAAGCACACAGGCCTTGTAGAGGCTGTTTGGATACTCAGGCCAGCCATTTCTAGTGCATCTCAGAGGCCAGAAGGTTTTTCATCTTCTGGGCCATGAAGCCTAGCTGCCCCCTCCTTGGTAATCAAGGCACAATACTATTTCTGACAGAGCTGACAAAGAGCTTTCCCTGCCCTCCCTCTTGGATCTTCTTCCCTGCAGCAATAGCAAGGAGTTTCTGTAGGTTTAGTTGATAGTCTTCTCTAGGAGCTCATCAGGTTGTTGATTTTGCAGGAAACTTTTGGAAAGAGAGGGTTTCCTGGACAGCAGCTACCGTGTGCAGAAGCTTCCTAATGGTGCCATGGCCTTGCCTGTGTTGGGCCAAAAGCTCACAGCAGAGCACCTGCATCAGCTGAAGGAAAGTATCCTGCCTGGGAAGACCTGTGCTTTAACATGGATTCTGGTGAGCCAAGTTCTTGTTGGCAGGTTGCTTTTATTTCATGACCTACGGGTTTGTCACTACACTGGGCAATGACTGTTATCAAGCCTGCCTGCCTGCCTCCCTCTTTTCTTGCCTTTGTCTTGTCCTCTTCTCTGCTTCCTACCTGCTTGATTTATTTGATGCCATCAGTTGATCTCTGATGCCACAGTATGGCTGTGTGGTAGTGGTGGGGCCACATGCTGTTATTATACTTTGGGAATCATTTAGGCTATAACGTGAATATTTTCCAGGTGTTGATCTGCAAAACAATTTTTTAGACTTTTTACCATAAAGATGGTGCTTGCTGCCAACGGATTTGTATAGGCTTTGAAAGTGGTGCGTGGTACATGTATGAAATAGGAAACTGACTAATCATTTGCACCCCATTTGCAGAATCCCATTCCTTCAAAAGCGGCCCAATTCCGGCCTCCCATCCAGAAACTGTATGATGAGTTGCAGTGCCTGATGTTGAGCCATGGAGTTGCCTGGTCAAAAGAATTGGAGAGAGATCTACCACGCTCCTGGCAACGGCACGGGGATCTGGTTCTGTTCAGTGAGGAGAGCTTCAGAGAACCCCTATGGGGAGAGCTGGGTAAATTACAAACACAACATTGTGCCAGACCATTCTGAGCTGCTTCCTTTCTCAGCAAAACCATTACAACTGTTCTCTTTCAGGACAAGAGCTCTGGGAGGTGGTTGCTGGTGCACTCGGGGCCCAACGTGTGGCAAAACGCGGACGTGTGCAGTCAGATTTGTTTCGATCCCCAACAGTGACCCTGTTGCTGGGGGAGGATGGCTGGGTTGAACACGTAGAGAATGGAATTCGGTAAGAGAGAGGTGCAGTGTAATATTTTCTCCACCACACTGTCTTCTTTCTTTGAGTTCACTGAAAAATGGAGTCTAATTAAGACTTTTTCATTTCTAGAGCTTAAGCCTAGAAAATTTAAGGTGTTTAAGGAGTGTTTATTCACCCCAGTCTTTAGCCAGATCAGCTTACAAGGGTCAGCAGTGAGACCCAGCCCTCAGGCTTGACACCTCAGAGATCCAACACAAAAAGAAAAGGGAGTGGGAGGGAAGAGGAAAAAGCAAGCTTATTTTTAGTTACAGAATTATTATACGGTAATGGCCAGATGGATTGGAAAGAATTCAAGGAGAGGAGCCAGAAGTTGCTGATCTTTCAGCTGAGAGGCCCAGAAGTCTCATGCCTCCCTCTGTTTTGGCCTGATCTTATGCTGAAGTAAATGTGCCCGTCAAAAATATGATAGCTATTTCTTCCAATGAATTCTAAAAAAAGCAAAGGGTAAATATGAAGTCTGCAGTCATTTTCATGTAGTAAGATTTTTGAGTTGGCTCTGGAAAACTCAGCTGGTCTGGGTATTGGGTGAAGATTGGAGTGGGGTAAGGTGAATGTTTCACTTCTCAGGGCAAAAGGTAGATAAGGCTGCAGTCCTATATATAGTTATCTGTGAATGCGTCCCTTGCATTCAGTGCTGTAAGCTTGTTTGTATATGTGCACAGTATTTAGAAAAGAATCCTTGTATGCTCTGAATTTCCTCCCACCCCAAATAGGGGTTGGTTAAGAACTACAAGTACTTAACAAGTACAAGTTTGATTCCTCGGGGTCATCTTCTGATTCGGTTGCCTCCGCAGGTACATGTTTGACGTGACACAGTGCATGCTGTCTCCAGGAAACATCACCGAGAAGCTGCGAATAGCATCTCTGAAGTGTGCTGGGGAAGTGGTGGTAGACCTCTACGCTGGTAAATACTGAGATACGAGGGAGCAGCAAAGCGGCTGCTGTCTCTTTCTGCAGCCCCATTTGGGGCACAGCCTATTTCTAAATAGTTTAGCCTTCCAGAGATGGGTCTTGAAGCCAGGTGGGCGCCTTGAGCCATGTATAGAAGTAGCATGAACTCAGCTCGCTTGATTTCTCTTTTTTAGTTCCCTCTTCCAGGGGTCTAGCCCTCCTAAAGTTGAACTACATTTGCCATGCATCCTGTGCTGTGACTGGCAGCATGATTCTCCAGCCCTAGCAAGAAGCATTTGACCCATTGCTTTGCCAACTAAGGCTTCTAAAGAGAGCCCTGCTGGATCACATCCAGAGTTCATTAGTCCAGCATCCTGTTTTCTACATTGCAGCCATGCAGGTTCCTCTGGGAAGCCCACCAATAGGAGAAGAGTGCAGTAGCACTTACCTGTGCACCGCAGAGGCTTGTATTCAGATGCACACTGCCTCTGCTTGGGGAGCTAGTAGCCGTATCACCCTATCATTTGTCTAACCCACTTTTAAAGGTATTCTGTAAGATAACGAGTGGCTGTTCTCCCCCTTGTCTTCAGGGATTGGCTATTTCACCCTGCCGTACCTCATTCATGCTGGTGCTGCCTTTGTCCATGCCTGCGAGTGGAACCCGCATGCCGTGGAAGCACTGCAGAAGAATTTGCAACTGAACCGTGTGCAGGATCGGTGCCGCGTTCACCAGGGAGATAATCAGAAGGTGAGCAAAGAGGGGTAGAAATGACCTAGATAGAATGAATAAATTATCCTCTCTCGTCACCTCTGACATTTGCCTGTGCTGATGGGAGCTGGAATCCAACAATATGGAAGGATCACCAAAACCGAATGTTGGAAGATTAACGACAGACAAAAGAAAGTCTTTCTTCACACAGTGCATAGTTAAAACCAGAGATCTTGCTCCCACAGGAGGCAGGAATGACTCCTAATTTGGATACCTTTAAAACAAGTTTGTGGAAGATCATGCTATCAATGGCTACTTAAGATGGTTGGATGGTGTTTTGTAAGCCTCCTTCCAGCAACTCCTGCAGCCAAACATATTGCTCTGCTTTCTTTTGGACTGCATCACTGAGGCTGAGAAGGGGGGTCTTATTGGAGCAGCCCAGGACCTTCCTACACACTGCCCAGGCTTGTGCCATGGGGAGGTTATTTTGGCGCTGCTAATGCAGTGGTTTGACTTCACCTCGAGAGGCACACTCCATTGTCTCTCGAGACAAACAGATGCCAACAAATGGCAGCATTGATAAATCCTGCAAATACAGTGATAAGACACACTCTCCTTCCTCCTATACCACCTCTCCTGAAAACTCTTATTTAGGCACACTTTTTCAGAACTTTGCTTTTACTCTGGTTCCAGCTGCTGCTTATATGGTTGAGTGCCATCTACTTTTTCTTTTTAAAATGGTTCTACTTTTTTAAAAAAGGTTTTATTTAATTACAAGGTTTTGCTTTTGTATTTTGTTATGTAAGCTTTTTTGTGTACTTCAGTAATGAGTAAATAAGCAGGATATAAAATAATATATATAAAATAGTCGCTCAGATTCTGAAGGAGGTAGACTCCACCGTGGGAGCAGGGCCGGGACGGGAGAGTGCTGGAGTCCTGTCTAGTCATGTTACATGGGATCAATTACAACCTGTTACCTCCGAGGATGCGGACAGGCTGCTTGGATGCTTGAAACCAACCACCTGTCTCCTTGATCCTTGCCCATCCTGGCTAATAAAAGCAAGCTGGGAAGGGCTGGGTGATGGGCTCTGTGGGGTAGTGAATGCTTCTCTCTGCGAGGGAGCCTTCCCAGACCTGCTGAAAGAGGCGGTCCTTAAACCTCTTCTTAAAAAAACATCTTTAGACCCGGCCAATATGGCCAACTATCGCCCCATCACAAATCTACCATTGTTGGGCAAGGTGATTGAGCGGGTGGTTGCTGAACAACTCCAAGGACGCCTGGAGGATGCGGACCATTTGGATCCCTTCCAATCGGGATTCAGGCCTCACCATGGGACTGAAACTGCCTTGGTCGCGCTGGTCAATGATCTTTGGTGGGCTAGGGACAAAGGTGAGAGCTGTTTTCTAGTTCTGCAGGATCTCTCAGCAGCCTTTGACACCATCGACCATAACATCCTTCTGGAATGTCTGGAGGGGCTGGGAGCTGGGGGCACTGTTATACAGTGGTTCCATTCCTTTCTCCTGGGCCGTGTCCAGAAAGTGGTGGTGGGGGGATGAGTGTTCAGACCCCTGGGCTCTCACTTGTGGGGTGCCTCAGGGTTCCGTCCTCTCCCCCATGCTTTTTAATATCTGTATGAAGCCACTGGGAGAGATCATCAGGGGGTTTGGGCTGGGTGTTCATCAGTATGCAGATGACACCCAGCTCTACCTCTCTTAAATCAGAACCAGTGATCAGAAGGTCCTGTGTGAGTGCCTGGAGACGGTTGGAGGATGGATGGCAGCTAACAGATTGAGGTTGAATCCTGACAAGACAGAAGTACTGTTTTGGGGGGACAGGGGACGGGCAGGTTTGGGGGACTCCCTGGTCCTGAACGGGGTAACTGTGCCCCTGAAGGATCAGGTGCTCAGCCTCAGAGTCATTTTGGACTCACAGCTGTCCATGGAGGCGCAGGGTAATTCTGTGTCCAGGGCGGTTGTCTACCAGCTCCACCTGGTACGCAGGCTGAGACCCTACCTGCCCACAGACTGTCTCGCCAGAGTGGTGCATGCTCTAGTTGTCTCCTGCTTGGACTACTGTAATGTGCTCTATGTGGGGCTACCTTTGAAGGTGACCCAGAAGCTGCAATTAATCCAGAATGCAGCAGCAAGACTGGTGACTGGGAGTGGCTGCCGGGACCACATAACATGGGTCCTGAGAGATCTGCATTGGCTCCCAGTACGTTTCCGAGCACAATTCAAAGTGTTGGTGCTGACCTTTAAAGCCCTAAACGGCCTCAGTCCTATATACCTGAAGGAGCATCTCCACCCCCATCATTCAGCCCGGACACTGAGATCCAGTGCCGAGGGCCTTCTGGCGGTTCCCTCAATGCGAGAAGTGAGGTTACAGGGAACCAGACAGAGGGCCTTCTCGGTAGTGGCGCCCACCCTGTGGAACACCCTCCCTTCAGATGTGAAGGAAATAAGCAACTATCTTATCTTTAAAAGACATCTGAAGGCAGCCCTGTTTAGGAAAGTTTTTAATATTTAATGCTGTATTGTTTTTAACACTTGATTGGGAGCCGCCCAGAGTGGCTGGCGAAACTCAGTCAGATGGGCGAGGTATAAAAAATAAAGTTTTATGATGGTTGTTATCAGGGCAAAGCAGGCAGGAAGGAGGTCTGGCAGCTGTGTCCAAGGAACAGGGCCTTTTCAGCTGTGTCCCTGCAGCTATGGAACTCTCTCCCCTTGAAATACGCTGTCCTTGGTAGTTTTTAGGGAACCTTAAAAAGCCTTGTTTGTTTGTTCCGCATTGCTCCAGATGTGGGTGTCTAATAGGCAGTAGCCTCTATTTTTAGTCTAACACTGGTGTAGCTGGCTGTGATGTATTGATTTATAATTTGTTAATTGCTGCTGCTAGGGTGGTGATTATGTTGTGTAAAACCACTTAATGTGGTTTTAAACGTTACAAGCCACCATGGGAAAGTATTGTAATTTGAATGGTGCCTACTTTATTAAGTGCATAAAGGATTCAGGGTCTTCTGACTGCATTGGCCCTGACACGGGGGTTGATCTCTGCCACCTATTTGTATTCATGAAGTAGAGTTTTATTTGTCTCTGATTGTCCAGCAGTTCAGTTTTTCACCTGTTGCCCTCTGAAGCAACAGACTGAGAATTGCTATATATTATCTGTTAGAGCAGCCCAGACATCTCTTTGCTGCCTTCTCTGCATTCCTCTCTGCATCTCAAATACATTTTTTTTTTTTTGAAAGAAACAAAGTCTCCCCTCACATTTTCCTTCTGTTATGCCTGCTCTCATTCTTCCTCTTCCATTCAGTGATAGATTATGCGGTTTGTACGCCAAAGGTCCTCAGTTCAATCCCTGGCATTTCCAGTTAAAACAATCTCAGGAAAAGTGCACGAAAGGCCAGTCTCCTGCCTGAGCTGCGTGACACCTGCTGCCAGTCAGGGTAGGTGATGTGGACAAATCTCAAACTTGCAAAACACAACTGTCTATATTCTTTCCTTGTTTGCAGCTGGAACTGTGGGATGTGGCTGACAGGGTGAATCTGGGACTGATCCCCACGTCGGAGGCAGGATGGCCAATCGCCTGCCGGGTTTTGCGGAAAGATGTGGGTGGGATCCTACATATCCACCAGAATGTGGAATCCTTTCCAGTGAATGCCCTTAGGCTGCACCACAAGCCACATCAGGATCAACCTCGCGAGCAGCTTCCAGTGCAAGCGGTATCCAACGTACAAGAGGACAAGGTGGCCCTTGCAGACCACAGTATTCTGCAGGATGCAGGAAGGAAGGGCCTGGCTCTCTCAGCCAGGGGCGAGTGGCAAAGGTGGGCAGAGGCCACAGCAACCCAGATCAAGACTTTGCTTCAGGATTTGGACGGGAAGCAGTGGAGGACAAAAATCCTGCACATTGAGCAAGTGAAATCTTACGCCCCTCACGTTCACCACCTGGTCTTGGATTTGGACTGCCGGCCCCTTATGTAGCACACAGGTAGTTAGTTGGCTTTCCTACAGGAGCAGCACTAGGAAAAACATCCCCCATCTTTATAGGTCTGAGGGCACATTTGGGAATCTGAGGAGCTGTCATAAGCAGCCATTTTGCAGAAGTGAAGACTGGTGAGGCTCAGAACGTCTGCCCTAGACAGGTGAAACAACTGCAACCTTCCCTGCTCAAGCCCCAAGTAAAACACAGACAAAAAAGGAGGAGAAAACCACTTCCCAAACAGCAAAAGCAAACAACAAAACGAAAATAACTTGCCTAAAAATAAAAGATAAGGAGGAACTGGGGGTCTGGTGAGGGCCTCCAATGTGTTGTGGTTCCCACAGTCACTGCGTTGTGGAATCTAGCTCTAGAACATGGTCTTTTCTTCATGGCACTAGAGGAAACAGCTTTGGGTTTGGGCAGCAGAAATGCATGTTGTTCTTTTGGATCTGCATGCAATTCTTCACTGCCATCCTCTTTTATCCCTAGTGATATGATTGCTGTTGTTCATCTTGGGAGCGTTCTGGCAGGAAAGGGGGCCAACTTATCTCCTAAAACCTTGCTGTGAGCATTGCGTTTTCTCCAACTAAATTATACTCTGTTTTCAATGGACCAGCCCAGTACAGTTTTTCTAGAAAAAGAGGTGCCAGAACTCACCATGAACGCCTCCATTGTTCTCTTAGAATTGCAATGGTGCCCACCTGAGAGGTGCTGGAACTGAGCCCTGGACCTACCCATGAATTTCAGTAGGTCTACTTAGAATAGGACTAGCATTGGCTACAATCCAATCTTTAGGATGCTGTTGCATTTTCACTCATCTTAACATGAGGTCACTGACAATCTGTACATGAGAGGTTGCCAGCTTTTTTGACCCCTGGGCATGCTTGCAAACCAGAGAAACTGTTGTGGGCACCACATGCTCATCTCCACACCCCTTGTAATGAAACACACACCACAGCCTGTTCAGTTTGCTATAGCAGATTCCTTATTTCAAGCCTAATTTTAGCAAAGGGAGAGGACGTCCCAAGCACCAGGGAAGTCCTTTCCAGGCATATGTGTGCCCCTGGGAGCCAGGTTGGCAACCCCTGCCATACCCTGTATTTACAGGAGTTGGCAACTGAAAGTCTGTGAGCAAGGTGAGGTCTACGGATGACCATTTGCTGGCCCATTAATCTTTGGTGGCATCTCCTACCTGCTTCCTCTTTTCTTCCCATTTTGCCCCTTCTTACCTTTGGAATATCCTGGAAGAAACCTAAAGGACCCCTGTGTCCTGCAAATGGCAGAGGGAAAGTGCTTTCACAGAGGAAGCAAAGGCATGGGAAGTGCAGTGGGGGTGGAATATTTGATTCCATCTAGTGCCCACCTTGCTTGTGCTAAGAATACCAAACTTTTACTGTTTTCATTGCCTTGGCAGGGCAGCATATTTTTTTATTTGGGTGCCAGCCAGTAGTACAAGGATGCCTCTGAGTAGATCAGGGTGAGGTATTAGCCCTTGGTGCTTTACCCAGGCAACACCTCTTCTTTATATTTTATCGGGGTTTCATTACTTTTCAACAAGCATCTTTTAACTTTTTGTAGTTTATCTGTATAGTTTCAATTTGTGTAAGTCCTGGTCTGGGAAAATGGTGGGGCACAAATAAATAATAAAAACATTTTTTTTTAAATTGGCTCTGCTCCATGTCCTCCTTGAGTGGTTTTGCCTGGCTGGAATGTGCCCTTGAACGACAATAATGTGTCTTGCTTGCCTGGGTGGAGAGAGGTGTGTGAAGAAGCCTTGGGCTGCTTGAACGTAACCTACTGCTGCCTCTAGCAAGCTTGGGCCCCCAGATGTTGTTAGGCTGCAGGTTGCAGCATCCTTGACCATTGGGCCAACAACATCTGGGGACCCAAGGCTACATTACTGTACAGAAGGTAAGGGTTGCATCCATTGCTTTGCCCCCTTTTGCCTCTATTCAGTCCACCCCTGGAAGGTTTCCCAAGAGGCAAAGTGGCCCTCGGGCTGTAAAAACTTCCTACCCCTGGACATGGGCGTAGCCAGGATTTTTGTGGGGGGGGGCAGTCCTTTTGTTGGGAGGAGCAGAACCTCAATTACCTATGTATTTTTATTTATTTTTATTGATGGGGGGCAGCTGCCCCTCCTTGCCATCCCCTGGGCTACGCCCATGTCCCTGGAATAGAGCAATCACATGCAAATGTCTTGGCGCAGCTATGGAAGTGTGTTTCATTTGTATGGGTTTAAACTAGAGTAACATTTCTGGGAAGTTACTGTGCCTGGAAATTGGGGAGCAGAAGGTAAGTGCAGGTAAGCCCTGAATGTTCAGAGTAAATATAGGCCAGGATTCCTGTTTGTGCTCCGTGAGGCATCGTCTCAATCTGGGATGTGCAACCTCTGCTTTTTTGCCTCAATCTAATCTCCTGCCTGCCCGCAGGGTAGCAATGGGAGCTGTGAACTCACTGTTTGGGTGGGGTGCCTACCTGCCAACACTAAGGCCTGTCATTTTTGTTATCATAGCTCAGAACCCAGAGAGCAAACGGAGCATGAGTCATCATTGGCCAGCTTTCCATTTGTTCTGGAAGCCACCTCCTGCGTAAGGGAGCCTCTAAATCAGTGCCGAGAAGCAGCAGCAGCAAAGGTGGTTGCCAAGAGGAAGATCAGACGACCTAGAGGATAGGCTAAAGGGAAGCATTTAATCACTGGATACAGGAAGAGACTTGGAAATCCTTGCAGGCCAGAAGTAAAAGCCACTCTCGGATCTGGGGCCTGTACAAACCAGTCTGGTCTGACCCCACCCACGTTATCGCCTGTTAGGGTTTTTGTGTGTATTCTTGGGGAGGAGTTCAAATCCAGCAGCTGGTGATGACATGTAGCCAGATAGGTCATCTGCGTACTTTGGACCAGGACCAGCCCACCTCTCCTCTGCACCAGCTTTCTGCAGCAGTGCTAAATTTGACAATAGCACCTGTGTCACTCTTTGTGCCAAGCAGCAAGCTGGGAGAGATAGGAGTTTTGGTCTGATTCAGCAGGTCTCCTCCTGTCTTCAGTAAGGTGCAGATAGGAGCCTAGGAAGCTAGCTGCCTCTTACTGTGCAGTCAGACCCATAGGTCCATCTAGCTCAGTACTGACTAATGAAAGACCATGTCCTACCCTCCACACTCTGGTGTTAAGATCAGTAGAGGGGGCTCTCTTAGTAACTCCATCAGAAGTTCAGGTGTGTTTGTGGCTGTGTGGCCCAGGAGAGGGCATTATCTGTGGCAGCCTGTGGATTGTTTTCTTCTGTGCCATTCCCTCTCCACAGACATGTATCTGGTACCTTCATAGTAATAGTTTATGCCATATGCTGGAGAGTCACCTCTTTACCCTGGCTTTGACACTTGAGACGTGTTTTCAGGACCTGCCCTATTCAAGTAACTCTCATTTCTCTTAGCTGTTTTAAATATTGCATTTTAAATTATTGTAACCTGCTCTGATTGTGAAGGGCAGTGTCTGGCAGCAGCTGTCCAGGGTTTTGGGCAGGGGACATTCCTGGTCCTACCCAGTTTCCAGGGATTGAACCTGGGCCCTTCTGCATGCACAGCAGATACTGTACCACTGAACTACAACCCTATTTATGTGCTGGAACATTTTAGCTTCTCACCTTGTCCGCTGCTGTTTTGTTACTCAAAGTAACATATATATTATTTTAGTGATAGTATATATGATACAGATATTCCTTTGCCTGAGAAGCCAGGAATCCCCCTTTTTCTAATAATTCAATTGTTGCCATCAGTTTTTATAATAGGCTCAAGGCACTCTTAGTAGGACTGAATGCTCTCAAAGCGGTTTTTGTCTCCAGTAAAAGCAGGGCCTTTATTGTGGCGGCACCGGTCATTTGGAATGTGCTTTCAACGAACAGCAGTAAACGCAAAGGTTGCGGATGTTACTCATCATCTAGATAGCCTGATAGGTAGTGCTGGAGAGGTATCAGTGGTCGTGGTGCATGTAAGCACCAATGACAAGGAAATGTAGTCTCGAGGTCCTGGAAGCCAAATTTAGGATGCTAGGTAGGATGCTATAAGCTGAGACTGGCTTACAGCTGATCTGTTCACACAGGCTTTGCCTGAGGGGTGATCCTGCTATGCTGATTTATCAACCTATTACTGTGATTTGTGATGTATTCTGTATTTGTTTTATGAAGGTTGCAGGCTTGCCATCTCTGCCTTATTAAGCACTTGTATTTATAAGTAATGTTTGACAATGTTAAAAAAAAAAGCTGCACAATTAATCAGGGGCAAATGACTTCTCAATAGTGGCACTACAACTGTAAAAATTGCTGCAAGGAACCTAAAGAAAAGCTCTGCTAGATCAGACCAAAGTCCTCTTGGACTCATTATTTTGTGAGAAGAATTCAAGCACATACCCAAAACCTATGCCCTGTTATAGTAGACCCTAATCCCCACTCAAAGAGCTATCCTTTTCATAATGGTTTAACAACCAATCCTTCTTAGGGAAATGTAGCTCTGTGTGGAGAATAGGGGCAGTACTAGGAATTCTCAGTCCCCATGATTCTTTGGCCATGACTGTTAAAAGTGGCATAAGTAAAGGTAAAGAGACCCCTGACCATTAGGTCCAGTTGTGGCCGACTCTGGGGTCGCGGCGCTCATCTCGCTTTATTGGCCGAGGGAGCCGGCGTACAGCTTCCAGGTCATGTAGCCAGCATGACTAAGCCGCTTCTGGCGAACCAGAGCAGTGCACAGAAACGCCGTTTACCTTCCCACCGGAGTGGTACCTATTTATCTACTTGCACTTTGACGTGCTTTCGAACTGCTAGGTGGGCAGGAGCAGGGACTGAGCAATGGGAGCTCACCTCATCGTGGAAATAGGTCAGCTTTATATAGTGCATATGGGACTTAAGTTTTAGCGCTTAAAGTGGATTGAAGTGGTCTATTGCCTTTTTTTGCTGTTAGTAAAGTGATGGAAATGCTCTGAAAAGTGTGGTATGAATGAATGATTAACAGCGTGATGTGTAAGGCACCCTGCAAATCGGAACAAATGCTCATTGTTCTGCAACTGTCCTGCAGACAAAACTGGAATGAATGCTTAAACAAAAGCCGGACATAGTCTAATCTCTGTGTCACCTTTGTGCAAGCAAATCAAGACGAGTGCTCAATAAACAGGTCGTCCGGAGGAGCCTAAAGTCCAGCATCCTGTTTCTCAAAGTAGCCAACCAGATGCCTATGGGAAGCCTGCAACACGACATAAGGACAATTACCCTTCTGTGGGAGAATTGCCAGGCTCCCGCACTTCCTGCCTCTTGAGAGAGGGTTGCGGGGAGTGATTAGGAAGCATTGTTCGCCTCTAGGGCTGCAGTTCCCAAAGTGGTTTAACAACGAACTCTTGAGAATGCTAGATCTGGGAGGGAAATATTAGCCTCCAAACAGCTCTCAGCACCCATAACAAACTGCGGTTCCCAGGATTCTATAGGAGAAGCTATGACCGTTTAATGTGGCATGCTTTGTATGCATACATAGCTGTCAACTTTTCCCTTTCTTGCGAGGAATCCTATTCGGAATAAGGGAATTTCCCTTAAAAAAAAGGAAAAGTTGACAGCTATGTATTCATAGCGCAGATGAGACATAATGTCCAGCTTTATGTCAATGGGCTTCAGAACTTGCTGCTTTTAGGATGCTCTTGAAAATGTTTTTAGTACAGCATTGCTGACTTATTTAAACACGCCCCCCCCCCCCCGCGCGCAAACACCCCTTTTAGTCCATTCGAAAGTTTGCAGTAGATAAATAGCAACCGATTAAGCCATACTGTGTTGGGAATAAATCCTGATCTCGGCTTTAAAAGGTTGGCAAAAGGGCGTGGTGCCTTTAAGGAAACGGCTCCTCCCAGGTCAGGGAAAAATTCAAGCTGTTCCTGAAGCAGCTGTGGTTGGAGGTAAACCGCGACGAGAGCAGAGGAATCTGCGGGGCGCGCTGCGTACAGGTACCCCTCTTTTTCCATGCCCTCATCTGCCCCCACCCCCTCGCCCCGCCATCGTGGGAGGACTCAGCACTCCACCTTCCCGCCCTGGGCCCCTTTCCAAAGTAAAGCTTTTGCACCACCACCAGTTTCTGTCCTCGATTTCATCCCCGCCCTAGTTCGCAAGCCTGTTTTGCCTGCTTTTAAAAGGCTAGCGTGGCATTAGTTAACCACCTAGGGGACAGGTGCTGTTCCTCATCCCAAAGTCCTGTTTGGATGGTCTGGCCTGCAGGTCCTCCCTTGGTGTGCAAAGGCTGGCTGGGTTTAGAAAGGCACTCTGCATGTGCTTTGGGGCAAGGGTTCCAAGTCAAGACTGCTTGGACTTACCTGGAAGTAAGGCACGGGAGTCCTCGGTGAGGGGTCTGCCCAAAGTTCTCTCGTGAGGTGTGTATCCATTGTTCTTTCGCCCTAATGTTTTCCTGGGCTCGCTCTGGTTTATGAACTGTGTGTTTCCTTTATCAGGTGCATTGTTTAGAAACAGCAGTCTTTGCTGTTAAATCCCGGTGTGTTTCTATGTTGGCTTCAGGGATTTAACTTCCCCTCAAACCTGTTGGAATTGTATATGTGAAGGTGTTCATATGGAGAGACTTCTTGAGCATGTGCAAAGTGTTCTCCCCATTTATCAATTCATTTAGTTGTTAGTTGCATTTATATCCTCCTTTTCCTCCAGGGAGCTTAAGGTGGCACACATGGCTCTCCCCTTCTCCTTATCATCACAACAACCTTGTGGGGTAGACTAAGCTGAGGATTGGTGACCCAGCGAGCTTGGATTTGAACCCTGGTCTTGGCATAGCAGAGTAGTTGCAGCTAGCAGGAGGAAACCTTAAGTCAGATGACATAGCCTCAAGGCAGACTCATGTTCTTGGGCGTAAGGGAGAGAATTTTATGCACTTTCAAAGGTGTTGCCTCTTACATTGCAAGATCCAGGGCTGATCAGCTGACATTACAAGTGAAGGGCCTCTCCAGCCTGGGTTTCATTTTGCTTTTTTGACAGGTACATTCCGTAGCATAGCAACAAGGCAATCGTATTTATTCATTTTTATTTACTTAACAACATTTGTATAGCACTTGGCTGTAAGAAAACCTCTAAGTGGTTTTCTTTTTTCTTTCTTTCTTTCTTTTTAAAAACAGTAAGTAAGTTAAAGCATGCAATTTAAATATTTAAAAGAGAATTAAAATTAGCTGTAAGCAAAATGAGATTTTAAAATGTGAACACCTACACACATCTAGATGTGTGTTCTAAGCAGGTGCCGAAAAAACAACAACAAAAGGTGCGTGCCTGGTGTCAATGGGCAGGGAGTTCCAAAGTGTAGGGCTAAAAAATTTTTCTTTTTCTTTTTAGAATTATGGCATACTGGACTGTTTATACACCATTCTGCTTTATTAGTTTTCCCGCAGTACTTCCCCAAGGTTGTTACATGATTATTGGCATCTGGAAGGGCTCTCTTGAGCTATTGTGCAAGAAAAGCAAGCACTCCCCCCCCCCAAAAAAAAACCTTACAGGCTCTCCACAGGAAGTTGCACTGAGTAGAAATGAAGCAGTGTGCCATCTCTGAAAACAGAACCGCATATGACAGCCCTGATACCATCGTGAGCATAAATCATTATGAATGCACAGCAGAAGGGTGGCTCATTCATAGGCTGGTTAAGATGAGTATGTTTTTGTCAGCTATGTAGGGCAAGAACTGTCTCATTTATCTCAAGGGAAACGTTACAGGTAGTTGTTTGAGACTGGCTTCCTCCTTCAGAAGTGGAAGGGTGTGAGACCTAACCAGGCATATCAGCTAAGTGGAGCACTTTGCATTGTGTGCTGTTTTTCTATGGTTAGTGCTAAAGAGTCCATGACCATGTGTTGATAAAAGTTTTCGAAAATGTCATGTGTTCTTCCACAGGATCCTGTGGAATGGTGTGTTGCTGCTGTTTCATAGGAAACAAATCCTAGGAGCCAAGGTCCCTTCGACCCCCCCTAAAATATTTGAGGGGTCCTGGCGCCCCCAAAGTTGATGAGCATTGCCATTCAAATAGTGTGAATGTGCCGTATCATGAGATTGACTATGTGGAGTGGGACTTACCTGGGCCCGCCAATATTTTATTCAAGCTGGCACCCCTGGCTGTTTTGTGTTTTAATGATTCTGTGCCAATTCAAATATCCCAAACAGCTTTGGAGGCCAGCTAGGGGTCCTTCAGCCCATGGCGTAGGAAGGGGGGTGCGGTGGGTGCGGGTCACCTTGGGTGTCATCACTGAGGGGGGTGACAAAATGGCAAAAATATGTGATTTTTTTAAAAAAATGGGCTCATGACACTTTTTTTTAATTTAAGAAACAACAACAACTTCCTCACCCACTGCACACCCCTCCTATGCCACTGGTAGCTAGGTGAGGCGGGGGGCACTGGGCGTCACACTGTGGGACCTGCAGCGTGCCTGAGCAACGCATCTCTCCTGAGGTGGAGGCGGCGGGCGGACTGCCTGCAAGCTCTGCGCTGCATTTTCGAGGAGCATGGGGCTTGCGTCTGCCTGCCGCCTCAGCTGCCCTACAGCTGAGGGGAAGGTTGCAGAGAGGCTCCACGCCGCACGCGCTGCTCCGGGCACGCTACTGCCTTCAGTTAAGGCACACTCCTGATCTTGAAACATGAAGCAATATGTTTGGTGTGGGTGCACTTGTACGCAGGACGGGGGACACCAGGTGGAGTGGAAAATAGGATATTGAGTCTCCTATCCTGGCGTCCCAAGAGGTATTTGTTTTTCAAATACCAGGGCTGAGTGTTTTTATCAAACATGCTTCCTCTTTGCTGTGGGAAAATGTGGGGCAGCTGAGCAGGAAATTAAGTGTGTTTGTGTTTAAATGCAGGGGAGGGAAGACTTCAAGCTTTGAGGTCTTCCAGCAGCAGCCAAGTGCATAATAGTAGTTAATTCAATTTCCTTAATTCTACATGTATCTTGGCCAAGGGATTTGTTTTCAGTAGCAGAAATGCGATTCCACCTCTTTCACACAGGAACGCAATGCTGTTTCCACCCATGCTTCCTTCATTTTAACAGCCTGGAATATGCAGGGAAAGCTCTACCTGGAGATGCAAGGGATTGAACCCGGGGCATTCTGCATGCACGACAGATGTTTTTATTGCAGAAAAGTGGCAAATTTCTGGGTGACGGTGCAGTTGCGTCAGCAATGTTTTCTGGCTCCCACTCAAACAACAACAACGAAAAGGCTTTGCTTCATCAACTCTTTTAAGGGTCATCCACACTTTGCTTGTCCCAGGCTTTGAGCAGTTTTCTGTTTGCCTTTACCTGGGAAAACCTGCTCTTTATCACCGAATCGGAGCAAGCATCAATTTGCGGAAACCCTGATTTACTGCAGTTCAATGGTAAAGAGTGGGTTTTCCTGTAGGGAAGCGGCTGGACAAGAAGAAGTGTGGAAGTCCTTTGTCTAAGCCTATCCTGTCTCACAGGCTTGTTGTGAGGATATGATAGGGAGTGGGAAAACTTATGTACACCACCCTGAAACCTTTGCATGAAAGATGGGATATAAATGTAATAAATGAATAAGTTTAGAAACAAGCCTGTTTCTGTTTGTAGGTGTGAATTTATTTCTTTTTGCATGGCTTATTATGGGGTGCGCTAGGTAATCCGTACTACTCACTGCCTGCCCAAACCATCATTGTGTACCTTCTTCAAGTTTGTGGATCTCAAGAGTCTTTTAGGCTATGTAAAGGTAAAGGGACCCCTGACCATTAGTTCCAGTTGTGACCAACTCTGAGGTTGCTGTGCTCATTTTGCTTTATTGGCCAAGGGAGCTGGCATACAGCTTCCGGGTCATGTGGCCAATATGACTAAGCCAGAGCAGCATGGCGAACCAGAGCAGCACCCAGAAACGCCCTTTACCTTCCCACCGGAGTGGTACCTATTTATCTACTTGTACTTTGACGTGCTTTCGAACTGCTAGGTTGGCAGGAGCAGGGACCGAGCAACGGGAGCTCACCCCGTCGCGGGGATTTGAACCGCTGACCTTCTGATCGGCAAGTTCTATGCTCTGTGGTTTAACCAACAGTGCCACCCGCATCCCTTTTAGGCCATCTACACACCATGTATTTAAAAGCTTGTTGTTTTCCCCAAAGAATGCTGGGAACTGTACTCAGGTAAGGGCCTTAAGTTCCCAAGATTGTTTGTGGGAGATACTGTTGTTGGCGTCCTTCTGCCTCAAGAGACAATGGAGTGTGCTTCCGGGGGCGGAGTCAATCTGCTGCATTAGCAGCACTGAATTGGTCTCTCAGGGCGTGAGCCTGGGCAGTGTGTATGGAGATCCTGGGCTGTCTCGCTGATGTGATCCAAAGGAAAGCAGAGCAATATGTTTGGCATAAGCCTGGCTGCAGGATGTGACAGAAGGAGGCATACAAGGCACCCTCCAACCGTCTTGGGGATCTGAGTAGGGTTTGCTCCTTAGCTTTTTCTTCTCCTGAAGATATCCTTCAAGGCAGCAAAGGATTAGGACCAGAGTTTTACTTCTCCTAGATGGGCTCCCTTCCCAGGTTGATGAGCTCCACCTGCTCCTCACTTCCGTCTACAGCATGTGTAAAAACTGCCTTCTTGACAATGGACCCACTATTGGCCTCATCTGCCCACTCCGCTAGAGCCTGTCTTCACATGCAGAGGAAGCTCCTAACTCGCTGAGGGTTTGAGACCCAATGGCTACCCTCACCTGGTTTAGCCAGTCGAAGCCATTTTCTGGGAGTGTGGCCACTGTTGCAGGCTGGCACCTTATAGGAGCCACAGGTGAGAGCTAGTGCAGGGTGGGGACCAAAGGCGGACAAATCACTCCAGAAGGAACACAACGTGTCCCCCACCAGAATAACTACCCCTCCCCTAAGACACCATGTGGAAGATAATGTGCTTCAAATGTATGGTGTGTATGCAGCCATCATGGGGGAAAAACCCAATAGATCCACAAGCCTGAAGTCTCTGCCCCCACCCCATGCCATGTCTCCAATATGAAAGGGCTCAGTGGCAAAGCATCTGTTTTGCACGCAGAAGGTCCCAGGGTTAATCCCCAGTGTCTCAGAGTAGGGTTGAGAACATCTCCTGCCTGAAACCCTGAAGAGCGTCTGCCAGTCAGTGTAGACAATACTGAGCTAGGGGGAATCAATGCTCTGACTCAGTGTAAGGCAGCTTGCTATGTTTTGTTATCACATGGTTTTTCACCATTTTCACATTCACCATTATCACATGGCTTTTCACCATTTTCACTATTTCCCACTATTAATATTTCACTGTTAATTTTGTTATTTGATTATTGTTTTTTTGTAGCCTTGTTTTTACTACCTCAACCCTTTCTTCACTGCTTTTGGTTTTTGATGGTGCCCCACTTTCCACACCACATCACCTCAGAGTACTGCTATCAAAACAGAGCTATAAATGAAAGTTTGAGATTGACCAGAATTGTCCAGTTTTGCTGTTCCAGTTTTGAATTTGAAACCCTGAACTCTCAGTGTCAAAGTCTGCATTTTGAACAGGAAATTTTACTCCAGCATTCCAGTGCTTTATTCTGTCAGGGTAGGCTTCTCAGAGTCAGGTGGGCCAACTGTCTGACTTTGGTATAGGACAGTTTCTTGTGTTCCTACAGCGCTTCACCAGCTTCCCCTTCACCAAAGGCCGAATTCATGGTGGAGGCTTAAAAACTGTAGGGAAGGTAACTGACCCTGCCAGCCCCCTCAGCTGGTTCAGCCTCATTCTTCAGCTTCTTGGTGACATAGGACTATGGAGGAGGATGGGGCCCTGATCCATTCTTTTCATATCTCTCCCAGACTGCTCAGACTGCTTTGCTGCCTTGTCTCTTTTCACTCTCTCACAATAGTGCAGTTCCGTGGCCACAAACCTCTCCTCAGACCTTTGGGGTCTCTCTTCTGAGGCCCCCTCTGTTAATGATAGGTGATTTGCATGGGTGTAGCCAGGATTTTTGTTGGGTGTGGGCAGGGCTTTTGTTGGGAGGGCAGGGTCAGAGCCTGCTAGCTTAGTCTTTTTATTGATTCGGGGCGGCGGCAGCCGCCCCTCCCTACCCCCCCCCAAACCCATGGTGACTTGGCGTTGATCAAGTTGGCACCAGGATACCTTAAAACTCAGTACTGTAGATGGGTTTTTGTTTTTGCATGAATGTTAGTGCATTAACTCCTAGATTTTTTTTTTAAATAAAAAGTAGCATGTTTTTGAGACTTTTGTGAGGATTTCTTTGTTTTGGAGGGCAAAAATAATCAAAATCATAAGGGAATCCCCATCCCTCTGAAGCCCAGATATTTTTGTGGCATCTATTGATTTCACTGTCTTTTTTCAGAGTGATTCCCCCTGGCCCCTATCTTGAATTTTCATTCAAAGCCCAGGTATCAAAATGGTAGAGATCTTAGGCTCTTCTCTTCTCTCTTTCTCCTCCTCCCTCCGCTGTGCCAACATTCAGATATTGTCTGCCTGGAATACGTTCCTATGTGTTTCGCCGTAACCTTTATGCCAATTGGATCCCCACTCTAATCTTTTTAGCAAATATTGCAGCTGGACCCACTATACTTGAATCGTCTTTGAGAAGCATTGTTCTGTCTTGTCTTTTTCTGTCAGTCTTTCATTATAAGTACTACTAATAAAGAACTGAGTTATGGCAGATATGTAGCTAAAGCAGAGCTACTGAGAGACAAAGAAGAAAGTCAAACATCTGCAGAAATAGAAAAAAGTGTATTGGAGGGAACTTAAGGGAGCAGCTTCCCTAGAAACAGCCAAATGAAGACTGAGCATGCTCATAATATGGAATGTCTATTCTCTGGGGATAGGATGGAGTACCCTAGGAAAAGGCACAATTGGCTAGAACACCAGTGCTGCAGACTTTGGGTGCATGTTCCACTTGTTTCTGCCAGTTTTCAGCTTTTTCAGTAGTTCCATTGATGAAGTATACATGCATATGCTTATGCACTTCCATCAGCTCCAGCCAACATGGCCAATGATCAAGAACAATGGGAGTTGTAGTCCTATAACCTCTAGCCCATATGATGTAGTTCACAATTGTTATTTACAGAGCCTCTGCAGTATAGCGGATACAAGTCAGAGCTGTAAGTCGGGGACTTCCCAATTTTAAATCTCATCTCTCAGGAAGACTTAGGCAAGCCTCAGTCTCTCTTGACCCTGGTTTCCTCAATGCCCCAACCTGCAGTAGAATGCTTGGACCTTTTGTAGGTAACTAAATTTGCAGCAAAACAATGCAAAAAAGCATCTTTTGAAACCAAGCTTACTTTAGCTAATATAGTAGGTCAGTTGCCTTCAGAGTTTTTGGTTTGCATTCGCTCGTGTCAACAGGTTACATCAGAAATTCAGAGCCTGTGGCTCTCCAAATGTTGGGACTCTGAATCCCATCATCCATTAACTTTGGCTGTGCTGGCTGGGGCTGATGGTAGTTGGAGTCCCGCAACATTTTCTGGAGGACCACAGCTTCCTTATCCCTGAGTTAAATGAACGTGTAGTATTCTTGCTCAGCTATGCTAAACTCTTAATACCTTCCTTCTAGCTCTGAGAACTCTGCAGCCAGGGACCGGGAGCTGCCTTCCAACCTGGGGATAACGATGGAAGCTGTTGACTTGTCCTTCCTTTCGGAGGCTGAGAGGGATCTGATCCTCCAGGTCCTGCAACGAGATGAAGCACTGCGGAAAGCAGAAGAGAGGAGAATCAGGTGAGATCCCAAATGGCTCAGGGGTCAAGAGGGAGGCAAGAACACCGCTGCTCTTGCTTTGGAGAACTGAGCTGGTGTAGGAATATAGCCGAAACCTTTGCTGTGCTTGCTTAAGATGACAAAAACAAGGGTATTTGCAGGTTCCTATTGGTCTGCTTCAGCTTCATGGGTTGTGCATTGTACAGGCCTGCCCTGAAGAAGTCTGGGTGATTCAGAGTAGTTTTCCCATCATAGGGATCTGCCTCATACGGCGTCAGACCATTTGTCTGTCTAGACGATTTGTTGTCTCGGAAGCTTTCTTCTGTTTGCAACCTTTGGGGTCCAAAGCACTGTTTGGGGTTTTTGTCAGGAGGTCAGTGAGGTTACTGCCCATGTGCCTGAGATTGCCCATCTCATCATCTCCCTGCTCATTGCTAAACTCTGTGAAATTGCCCAGTTTTTATCTTTTCTCCCTCAGTGGTTGCTCTTATATTCTGTTTTGAGGCTCTGCCGCCTCTGTCTCTGCACTTACATGGGCTAAGCTAGAGCACCAGTGAGAAATATTTTGCTTCATTCATCTCTGTGTAAGGTTTGTTACCTGCCCTTCACCAGAATGGAAAGTAAGATTATAAAAAAACAAATTGCAATTATGAAAGATATAAAACAATTCCAAATGGAACAGAACAGTTTATTAGCATAACTCTTTCTCTCTCTGATATAGCAGTTAATTACATTAGACTTGGAGCTCGTGGTGTTTATTACACATGGGACGTTATCCCTTATTTTATGTCTTTTATTCATTGCTTATTACAAGAGTCTCAAAGCAGCTTAAAACAAATTAAAAATGCAGCAAGTAACCTAAGCGAAATAGCTAAATTTTTTATTATTGTATTTATATCTTTTTCTCTAAGGAGCACAGTGCTTGCCCCGTACGCCATTTTATTATCACAGCAGCCCTGTGAGGTTGGTAGATCTGGGTTTGGGCAGAGGTTTTCCCAGGCCTCCTGCTACTTAACTGAAGGGGCCAGGCTATGTCCTTCTGCATGCAGGTCAGCTTCTGTGCTGTTGAGCTGTGTCCCTTTCCAGTCTGCAGAGGTACAGGCCATGTTCCTTAGCTTCTCTCTCTCATCTCCATGTAGTACTCCTGATATATATACCTAGCCTTTTTCCCTAAGAGGCATTCAAGGTGGTTTACAGATAAAAATAAGAACAGCTTAAAACATTATGGGGGGAAAACAGTAATTAAAAAACAATGAAACATTAATAGAATTAAAACTGTGCAAATAATTACAGGTGATCCCCCCTTACATGGGGGTTATGTTCCAGGCCCCCATGCGCATAAGGGAAAATTGTGTAGGTGGGGCGCACCCTCTAAAAAGCCTCTGAATGCCTGGGTTTTCCTGCTCTCCATATCTCTTTCCTTACACAACTCTCCCTTCAACTAGAGTTGAAGCTCTGGGACCGGCTGGAGGCTGTGCAGAAAAGCAGCTCCTCCTCCTGAACCAATGCACACATCAGCTGTTAGGCAGGGAGGCTGAGCAGAGTAAACAAAGCCTCACTGCGCCTCCAGTCTCTTTGGCGCTTCCTTTGCCCTCACTGACGTCCTCTTTGGGGAGAGTCTCCTCGCGAGGCACGAGGACTCTGCAGCTCTCTCCTGCCATTGCCTGGTATGATTCTATTTCTGCATTTACCTCCCAGCGCTGCACATGTGTGCGGTTGCGCACAAGTCGATCATGTGTATATGGGATGATGCCTATACAATAAAACAGCAGGGCATCATAAGAAGCAACCAGTTCATCAAAGCCTGTTGGGATAAGGAGGTCTTCACCTCCTGGTGGAAGGACAGCAAGGAGGGAGCCAGTCTGGCTTCTCCAGGGAGGGAGTTGCACAGTCTGGGAGCAGCCACTGAGAAGGCCCTCTGCTGTGTCCACGCCAAGTGAGGGTGGCAGGACTGAGAGAAGGGTGTCTCGGAACCTGATCTGGTTGAACCGAGGGCATACTCTCTTTCAGATAGCTTAGACCTAAGAGTACCATCTTCACGGATGCAAGCCTTAGCTGGACCAACCAGCACCTGGATTTCTGGAGCGGATGCTGTGAGATGTATGGGAACTTAGGCTCCCTTCCTTTGTATGTGGTAGTCTTTAGTCATTCCCGCTTTATGCTCCTTGCAACAGGCGCCTGAAGAACGAGCTGCTGGAGATCCGCAGAAAGGGAGCCAAGAGGGGAAGCCAGCGCTACAGCGAGAGGACGTGCGCCCGCTGTCAGCAGAGCCTGGGGCGGATCAGCCCCAAAGCCAATACTTGCCGCGGCTGCAACCATCTGGTGTGCCGGGACTGCCGCTCCTATAGCGCCAACAGTTCCTGGCGCTGCAAAGTCTGCACCAAGGAGGCGTAAGTTCAGCAGCTTGAGTTTGCCAGTGCTACTTCCTGTCCTTGTGCTTCCTGTTCCTTGTCTCTTCCAGCTGCGGCTGTTTATTGCAAGATTCTAGCCCTCAACATTTACGCACAGCTTGTTTTGTCTGAAGGCTTTAGGATCCAGGAGTTTTAACTGTCCTGCTCAATAATTTAGACCTCTGTGCATTCTTTTTATTCTCCTTTGTAGAAAAGCACGGTGAATACAGTTAGCGAGGCTGGGTTCTTGCCGCCAAGGCCATGAGACTGGTACAAGATTTATTGAGCCAAGAATGTTGCTGTAGAATTGTTTGGGCAGTTGGAGGGCCCCATGCTAACACACCCTTGATAACTACCTACAGGGGAGCTTTGCTGTTCCTGCTTCAAAGCTGTGTCTGCAAAATCCCAAAGTCAGCAACAAAACATCTATAGGTTTCCAGAAAGTGTTCCCCCCATACATTAATGAGGGCTAGAAACTTGGGGTGTTTATTTTAATGAAACAACAACTCAGGAAGCCAAATTCTATTATACATAGTTGTGTAATCATTCATGCTTCAGAAAAACCAAGTGATGGTAAAAACTGAGCTGAACATAAGTGATTTAATTGTTAGAAATGCTCTTTTGCAGCTCTCTTCTCTCTCTCTCTCTCTCTCTCTCTCTCTCTCTCTCTCTCTCTCTCTGCAGGGAGCTGAAGAAATCTACTGGTGACTGGTTCTATGACCAAAGAGTAAATCGATTTGCTAGTAGGCTGGGCAGCGACATCATTCGAATGTCTCTTCGGCGCAAACCACAGGGTAGGATTTCTTGACAGTTCTGGTTCTGAAGAGGAGCTAAAAGTCCGTAGCTGCTGGTTCTTATGCAGGATTTTTGTTTGTATTTTCCAGTTAAACATAATCAAAAGTTGCCCCAAATAACTTATTAGCTGGCAATTCATGTCCTGGTCAGCAAACTCTTTACATTCTCCCCACCCTTTTAGAAATCTAGCTTGGCTTGCTTACTTGAGCTATCTGTATCTTCTCAATATCCTGTGTATTTTCATTCTTCAGCCATGGTGATGGCATGGGCTGCTGAGAAGGAAGGGAGGCAAGCAAGCAAGCAAGCAAGCAAGCAAGCAAGCAAGCAAGCAAGCAAGCAAAGCAGCCTTACTAACCTCTCTTCCTTCCTCCTTGCTGCCACCAAATGGATGTCTATTTTTTTCCTGACTTCCTCCATTGAATATTTTGGACATGAATTGGCCCAACCTACTCCTCATACAGTGGCAGTGGCGTAGCGTGGGGGGTGCAGGGGGGGCCGGCCGCACCGGGCGCAACATCTGGGGGTTAGGGTTAGGGGGCACAAATCCACGGGTTAGGGGGCGCAAATTACTTGCCTTGCCCCGGGTGCTGACAACCCATGCTACGCCACTGTACAAGTGGTACCCCAGGTTACAAACTTAATTTATTTTGGAGGTCCATTCTTAACCTGAAACCATTCTTAACCTGAAACCATTCTTAACCTGAGGCGCACTTTCGCTAATGGGGCCTCCCGCTTCCGCTGTGCCGCTGGCGCGTGATTTCCATTCTCATCCTGGGCCAAAGTTCGTAACCCGAGGTACTACTTAGGGTTAGCAGAGTTTGTAACCCGAAGCATTTGTAACCTGAGGTACCACTGTACTGGGTAAAGTGGCACAGCCCTTAGGTGTGGGGTAAATGACAAGGCCTTGGACCAAGTTTTTCTGAAACAAACTATTCTTTTGCTTACAGTTTTAGGAAGACACCAAGTTAAACATCATTTGAGGAAATCATTTGAGAAAATGATTTTTTTGGGGGGGGGGCGGAGTTTGAAAAGCCAGCAAATAAGCAGAGAGGAACTCTGCCAGCTACTTTGTATTGTATTCTTTTGTTCAGCTACTGTGTTTTTTGGGGGGGACGGACCTAGGTCATTTATTATTTTTTTTAAATGATATTTTATTAAATTTCACAAAAATTAACAACAGTAAAAACAACCCAAATCACAAAAAAACAACAAACGCATACAACAAAAAATACCAACAAAAGACAAAAAAGACAATAAAAAACATAACAAAGAAAATTCAAGATTAAAAACAAACTCTGTTTCGAATTAATAACCTTCCAGATCTTATTTTCCTTGCTTCCACCCGCTTTCCTTTCATGTATTCCAATTTAAAATTAGTTCAGCAATTATCATATTATTCAATTCATTTTTTATCTTTACCTTTATACTCTTATTTATCTTAATCACTGGAACGCCTTCATTTCATTTACAATGCCCGTAACATTCATAAATTTTGCAATGTTTTTGTAGATAAACTTTAAACTTCTTCCAGTCCTCTTCCACCTGCTCTTCTCCTTGTTCTCGGATTCTGCCGGTCATTTCTGCCAGTTCCATATAGTCTATAACTTGCATCTGCCACAGCTACTGTGTTTTATTCTGTATTTATCCATTTACATTGCTCAGTCCAGCTTCTGGTTCCCTCAGAATTCCCTCCTCCTCCTCCTGGCTCCTTTCTGTTCTAATGGTCTCTTAACACTATTCAACTTTCTATAACACTGGTTCCACAATAACTGCATTAACCAATTTTCTAGATTATAGACAGTAGCTTTGTTTGCACATAACATTATGGCAAATGATGCTTTAGCCTGAACAAGCAAGTGTGCTGGTGATAAGTCAGAACTCTGTGGTCGTTTTGCTCCTTCCCTGTTTGTATTGCTGCTGCACCACTGGAAGCTAAGCCATGGTTTGGCACACCTGAACCTGTGCTTATGGTTTGTCTCCCCCAAACAAATTGTGACCACAAGCTCACAAAAAATAATAATACTGGGCACAGTTTGTGGTCTGTCTGGAACGAGACAAATCATAAGCCTGAGTACATATGTAATGCTAAGCCAAACCATGGCTTAATTCCTGCTAGTGTGGCAGCAGCAGGAACAGGGAGGAACAAAGCAGCTGCAATTCCCCCCGCCCCAATGCATCAACTTGTTTGCTTGTTCATTCGCTCCTAAGTCATGGTTTGCTTTGGTGTTAACAGTTAATGAGGCCAAAATATATATTTGAAAAAAATCACTCCCCCACTCAAAGATTCCAGCTTTTCAGAAGTTTCCATTTCCTCCTAATTGCCAAGTTCCTAGGATGATGGGAGTGGTGTTTTTGACAATATATGGAGGGCTACAGATTGGCTAGCTCTGCATTATATATAGCCACTGAGTGAACTGGGTTTGACGCGGGTGGCTCTGTGGTCTAAACCACTGAGCCTAGGGCTTGCTGATCGGAAGATCTGCGGTTCGAATCCCCGCGATGGGGTGAGCTCCCATTGCTCGGTCCCAGCTCCTGCCAACCTAGCAGTTCGAAAACACACCAAAAAGTGCAAGTAGATAAATAGGTACTGATTCAGCGGGAAGGTAAATGGTGTTTCTGTGCGCTGCTCTGGTTTCACCAGAAGCAGCTTAGTCATGCTGGCTACATGACCCGGAAAAACTGTCTGCTGTCAAACGCCAGCTCCCTCGGCCTGTAAAGCGAGATGAGCACCGCATCCCCAGAGTCGTTCACAACTGGACTTAACTGTCAGGGGTCCTTTACCTTTACCGTTACCTTTATATAAATGTTAACTATTGAATGAACCTACCTCTCAAGGTTGTTAGCTGGTTGGAGGATGCATCCTGTGTACAACCTTGAGCTCCTTGTGAGGGAAAGGTGAGGTGGAAGTGTCGTGAATAAATGGGGACTGCTCCCAGTATGTGTGCATTGACCCTAAAAGGTTTGTTATTTTTATCCCTTCTCTTTTAGCTAACAAAAGGGAGACAGCAGGTCAAGCTCTTCTGCAGAAGGCCCAGCTCACCGATACCAAAGGTTCCTCCAAGGCAGCACCAAAGAGTCCTCAGCAGCAACGCAAGGATCCCAGGTGACTCACTCTCTCGCCCACCCAACCCTTCTTGCTCCACCATGCTGGGCTGTTGCAGCAACGGAAGTCTGTTTCATCCCTCTCACTAGCGGCAGTGAATATCAAAGCACATGAAGGGAAAATATCAGCATACTTACAGTCCTGCAAGAAGTGTATGCCAGAGGTTTTCAACCTTTTTGGGTCCACAGCTCCCCTTGGCCAACTACATTCTTTCTGCAGCACCCCTGCGGGGCTCAGGAGCCCAGTTATATTACCCCTTGCCAAAAGAGCCAGCAACTCCTCACGACTTTTTGAACACCCTCCCTTGTTGAGTGTTCGCTCAGCCTCCTCTCTTCTCCCCTCTCCTTGGGAGTCCTCTGAGCAGCCACTGCTGCCACCCATGGTCTCTGAGCTGCCCACCCCACCCCCAAAGAGAGGTTCTTCCTCACACTGCCCCACAGGGGCCTGGGAAGCAGCCCCTGGCAAGCCCCAGAGGCAGAATTTGCCTGGGGAGCTTGTAGCCAGGGCTGCTGCAACAAACAGCCAGTCAAGCCTTTGGGAGGCAGATATGCGGGAGGGCATCAGAGGAAGGGAAGGAAGGAAAGAGGGACAGAGGCCAGTGTTGCCACAGAGCATTGGTTGAAAAGCACTGGCCTAAGCATTTTGCATTTGCATGCAGGTAGTTTTCAGGATGCAATTGCATTTTAAGTCCGGAGTCTTCGAATAGCTGTAAGAAGGCAAGGTCTGCCGTTCAGCTGTGCATTGATGAAATATGCCACACATTTCACGGAAAATAGCCTTGTGTATGATGAGTGTGTTGTATGTCTCCTCCTCCCCCACCTATTACTGGAACAGAGACCCCCAACAGCTTTTCTACTGAGATAATAGAGCTCTTCTTGCACAATGTTCTCCACATCTGGTGTAGACAGTGATGAGCTGGGTAGATCAATGATGTGACTTTGTATGAGGCAGCTTCCTGTGTCTTTATGTTCTCTGCTGCTTGATCCTTTGAACTAGAGATGCAAGGGATTGAACTTGGGCCCTTCCACCAAGCCCCTTATTGCCGTTCACCTGTCTAGACTGTTTCTTCCAGCTTGACCCCTGATCACTTGGAGCTCCGAGATGCAAGGAGTGACACAGAATCCACTGAGAACATGAGTCTGGATGGCTTCCGCACTGTCTCTTCTCCTACAGCTCCTGGCCCCAGGTTTGAAAAGACCAGTTCTGATTCCTATAAGGTGTATATCCCAATCTGTAAGGGAATCTGTGGCTCTCCAGAAGTTGCTGAACCACAACCCTAATAATTTCTGACCATTGACAATGCTGGCTGGAGCTGATGGGAGCTGGAAGTCCAACAACAATGCTCTCTAAAACTAGTTATTTTCTCCAGCCAGTTGATTCCAAAAACACCACTTTTCAGAATGAGCAATCATTTTTGTGCCAGCGGTTTGTGACATGATGCAATTCGCTTGTTTTCTGTAGTGCCTTTTGAATGTTTGAAAAGAATCATACGGTGATGGAATCCGGAGGTACCATAGGACAATTCCTGCGCTGTTTGAGCAGTGCTTTCCACCACAGTTAATTTCTTTATTTGCTGAGATAGAGGGTGCACACAGCCTGCCTTTTATATGCCCTTCAGCTTTTTCTCACCTGGTTTGCTTGTAGCGAGATCCATTTCAACTTCATGTAAATCTCCTCTGCGATACGACTTGCTATGTTAACCTATGAATGTCACTTCTATTTAGTGAACTAGTGGATGGCCTAGATAATGGAGGTTGCATTGTGCTTTTTCCCTATCTGGTTGGATAGCCACCTGCCATGTTCTATTTGAGATTCCCTCGGGGTCCCTTCCAACTCTATGATGCTATGAACTTCTGGTGGGAGAGAGCCATCCTTGTTTTAGAATGTGCTGCTTTAGAATCACAGGGGCATTCTAGGCTGTTATATCTGTTGAGCTCAACTGGGGGAAGAGAGAAGAGGAATGGATGAGGTTTGATTAGAGGGAGAGAAAAGGGAGGTAAGTTGGGGGAGATAAAAGCCCTTTTCAGACTTTCCTCCCTAACCCTTTCATATACTGAATACCTGGGGTAGGGGTGGCTTGCTGGGGGGTCAGAATATTGCCTGCAGAACCTGTGACTCTGCTTTTGGGTGGTTCTCAGTGGACTCATGCTGGGAAATAACTTTATGCATGGTGCAGAGAAAGAAAACAGAGTTTTATTTTCTGCCTCCGGTAATACTACAAATAAAGCATTGACCAACCTCCTTTCCCATCCTGACCAGCCTTCCAGATATTGTTGGACTACAACTCCCATCAATTCCTGATCTTAGGTGGGGCTGATGAAAGCAGGCGTCCAGAAACATCAGGGGGGCACAGGTGGGAGAAGGCTGAAACAGACAAAAGGAATGATCTATTGACCCAATGCACTTCTCAATTTATGGAATTCGTTGCTGCACAACATGTGGCAGTTGGCTAAGGCTTTAAAAGGGGATCGCCTAAATTCATGCAGGTTTACAGTTGTTGCTAAATGGAAGGGTTAGTGGTTTTTCTTCTGCTGTGCCTCAGCTGATCCCATTCTCAGGGTGACTGCAGAAATTTCCAGGCAGACATACTGTTCCATTTCCAATCCTCGCATATAAGCTTCCTGCTTTTCGTCCCACAAATGTTCCAGGAATTTCTTATTGGTTCTGCTTTGGCTGTGCTATAGAGCAAGAGCACCCTTCAGATAGCAGTCGTGTGATAACATCGAGGAAGCAGAGCAGAGCTACTAATAAAGCAGAACAATCTGCAGATCACTAATTCACTATTATTGCATTGATGATGCATTGCAAAAAACAAGTCTGGAGGGTACCCTGTTCAGAGAGATGAATGTCCTTGGTCTGCTCCAGGAAAGATGTTCTTATGATCTCCCTGCTTTTTGTTTCTTTGCAGCCCTCAACAAGAGAGGACAAAAGCTATCAGCCCTTCAGGGTCCAATGCATCCAGCCTGACGCTCCCCAGCCGCTTCAGAGAGACTCTCCCCTCCGATTCAGATGGTGTAGGTTTGCACTGCTGCTTTCCATGTGGCTTGCTGAAACAACAGGTTTCTTTGCATGTGCTTGGGCACTGTCGTATGGCGGCAGGTGTCTTGGGAAATGCAGGACTTTCCCTTCCCAGGGCACCCCAACCTTTTTCATGGGTGTATGCACATTGGTCCTTGTTGGTTGTATTGATTGGCAGAGTGTAGTATTGGGTGGGCTATCGTAACTCATCTGCACATCTAAAGCTGCTGGACTCAAAAGTACCAAAACAGCCTTTGGCGCTCGTCCTAAAGCTTGTGCTGGCCAAATGCTTTTGGGAATCAGATTTCCTTACTCTTTCTACCTGCAGTCCAGTGTGTGGGATGGTGGTTGTGTGAGGGTCTTGTTTATGTTTTTGTGATGTTGGCGTATTCTTTCCTAGGATGCTCGTTTGGGGATCCAAGGTGCAGCTTCAGCTGATGAGAATGAAACCTTGTTCAAGAAGAATCCCAGGAGAGTTCAGAGGCCTTCAGGTAAAAGACCCTTAGATGCAATGTAATGCCGGCCAGGGTGGTAGAGTGGTTGAGCTGCTGTATTTAAACTGGTGAGATCCACATTCAGATCCTAACTCAACCATGAACCTTATCAAAAGAAGTTTGGACAAGCACCTGTTTGGGACAATCCTCTTGGATTGGGGTGGTGGTGGTGGATAAAGGGTTAGGTTTGGGTAGTGGTTCTGTGACCTCTTGGCTCTGGGATGCTGAAAACGGTAGCTCTCTCCTCTCCTGACCTATTTCTGTCACAGAATACACAAAGTCAGTGATTGACCTGCGACCAGAGGAGCCTGTTATTGAAAGTGGGCCTCTAGGAGACAGAAGCAAATCAGTCCCAGGCCTCAATGTTGAAATGGTGAGTCTCCTAAGGGAGCTTTTTTTAGCCTGAGGCCCACATTCCCTTCAGGGGAGCCAGGTGTCAGTGGCAGAAGCAAAAGTGGGCAGAGCAAAAAAAATGTTAATTTTACCTTAATACAGTAGGCTAATTCACCAGAGACCCCCAGAGGACACTGAACATTTTTAAGATGGCACGCCTATGGCAGAGCCATGCAGATTTGCCTCCTCTTGTAGGAGAAGCCCCCCCGCCCCCCCAGACTGGCTGTACCTGTAGTGCTCACAGGTGATGCTGGTTTAGTACTCTTAAAGCCAGAACCTGAGATTTTGTTTTGTTTTTTTCTTGGGCATCAGCTCCCATTCCTTCATTCACACTGCTGACACTGTTTAGGTAGGAAGGGGGAGGTTTTCCTCCACCTTAAAGGGTGGGGTTTCTTTCCTTCCCCTTACTGGTGATGCACCTTGTCTCCTGCCTTTTTTTAGGCCTTTCAGAGATTCAGGTTACTGAGGATTCTGCTGGAGTGCAGGAAGACCTTCAAACAATGGAGGTGGTGTGGCTTGGGGAGAGGGGGTGTGGCTTGAGATTTCCCACACCAATGTTACGGAGGGTTGTTCCAGAGTCAAATACTGAGAAGCGTCCTGGGGATATTTGATGTAGGGGTAGTATTAATGGACTTCCTTGAGTCCAAAAAAATATATAACATTATGGGACATAAAGGGGGTGGCGGTTCCTTAAGCAGGACCAGCCCAATCATAGAGGCAACCCTCACAATCACCTGGGGTGCTGAACCTCCAAGAGCTCCTGCTGTGGCTATGTCAGTATTTTGGTGAAAGAACCTCTGCCTTTAGTTTTGGAGGTGGTGCATAGATGCAGCTTAGCAGCTCATTTGGCTGGGTGGTGTGTCATTTCATATGACACAGTCAAGAGAGCCTTTTGATCTCCAATGGCCACCTGGAGGCATAGGCACAGCTGTAAAAAGAAGTGATGGTATGCAAAATAAAGATGCACTCAATAGCTCATAATAAGACACTGGAGGAGGGTGGTGATGAGCTGGGGGACTTTTGAACTTGCCTGGGGCTGCAGACTGAGCCAGCAGTCTTTCGTTTGGGAGGTTGTGCTGATGCTGTTTAGGATGAAGCTCAGCTGTGTGTGTTTTCTTCTCTAGGAAGAGGAAGAGGAGGACATAGACAGCCTGGTAGAGATTCACCGGAGAAGGACAGCCAGATGCAGCATGCGTAGCGGTACATCTTCGGTGGGTCCCGGTACCAGTGCCTGTTGCCTAGGACTCTTTTGAAGAAGGGTGGGGAACCTGTGGGACTCCAGCTCCCATCAGCCCCCAATGGTCAAAGCTGATGGGAATTGTAGTCCCAAGAGGGTGACATAGTTTCTCCATACTTGGCTTACAGAGCATAATGTTCCTTCTTCTGCATTCCTATCAAGCCCAAGATATTTATTTATTACATTCTATTTGCAAAAAAAAGTCTAAACCATCAGCATTACAAGGTGGGGGGGGGGGGAAATAGATCGTGGTGGTGAACAGCACAAAACCAACAGTAGAATTTCATTCATGAAGCAAATGCATCGTAACTCAGTGGGTCAGCTTAATATGTCACAGGAAAACTGCCCGATGCTGAGTCTGACCACTGGTCTATCTTGCTCAGTGTTGTCTACTACGCTGACTGGCAGAAGCTCTCCAGGGTTTCAGACAGATGTTCCCAATCCTACCTGGAGGTGCATGCAAAGCAGATGCCCTACCACTGAGCTACAGCTCTTCCCCCGTTAGCGTAGCTGGATTAAGATAGGTGATCTCCAGGGGTAGGGGGGCTTCTTTGCCTCTGTTGCTGTCAGATGGGACAGTCACTCTTCCTATCCATGCAGAAAGTGGTGGAATTCAGTGATGGGATTGAAACTAAAAACGAAAGCTGTGTTGGGACCTTAAGGATGAACAGATTTGTAAAACAGCATAAAATTTCAGGGATCAGAGAGGCCTTCTCACCTCCTGAAAAAATTATGCTGTGCCAAATTATTATTATTGTTCTTATTATTTATATACCGCCCTTTATCACAAGATCTAAGGGTGGATCACAGGATAAAAATGCAAGGTAAAAACATAAGCAAATAATTAAAACAATAACCCCCCCTCCCAATCTTTTAACTGACCTGTTGTTTTGCTACAACAAACTCAACGCTGTCCCCACTTTACGGGTGGAAATGTAGGTTGAACATTTTGGTTAAAAACCTTTCGGAGTTACTTACAGAGCTGGTCTGCACATGCAGCAGAATCTGATGGTGACTGGCTGAATCTGGGCCAGGAAGGCAGAATTCAGTGGATGGTAAACGATGCTTCTTCTTTTCTTTTCTCAGAGCACTTTGGGAAGCATGGTCAGTATCTACAGCGAGGCGGGCGACTTTGGCAATGTCTGTGTTACGGGAGAAATTGCCTTTTCCCTGAGCTATGAGCAGAAGGTGCAGACCCTCTTCATCCACGTGAAGGAGTGTCGCCAGCTGGCCTATGCTGACGAGGCCAAGAAGCGCTCCAGCCCGTGAGTGTGCATCGTCTTGTGCTGGATGTGTGGGGAGGAGGGACATTGGACTCTCCTGCTTGGGTGGGTGAGCTTACACCTAGCATTAGGACAGGAATAAGTGGTTTGGTTTCCAACCCGTAGCAACAAATTACGGTAAGTGGGTCGGTTTAGACATGGTACAGATTAGTAGCTGAGGAAGCTTGACTATAGTTTAGCAAAGTGTAATTGCAGCATCAGTTGCTCTCCATCCTAGAGACAGGAGGTAGAAAGCAAAAGCAGATGACCAGTTGTAAACCGTGTGTTTCCTAGATTTATTTGAAAGCTCAGCTATGGGTTAGGTTTGGTTCTAAACTAGGGTGAATGCAAACCATGTGTGTGGTTGTTTTTTTTTAATGTGATGCCTGAAATTGAGCTCTGTTGTGTTCACGTGTACTTTTTCATTTGTTGTATAATTTTTAATTTAAGAGGGATCAAAAGCAGGTGTAAAACACTTTGAACAAACAAACATATATTTTAATCAAACACTCTTTTAGCATGGTTAAAGGTGGGCTGCTTTGGGGACAAAATTGCAACGCTGTGCTTCCAAGACAGAATAGTTATGCGAGAGGAAGTGTGTACAGCATTTTTGGATAAAGGCACTGTATTATATTTTAAAGTATGCCAATTTGCATTTATGAATTTATCACATTTTTTTATCCTGCCATTCCTCCAAGGACAGCTAACAGTGTTCTCTCCTTCTTCTCCAGCCCTTGCCCCATTTTTAGCAAAATAGTTTACGCTGAGATGGTGAGTGATTCAAGGCCACCTGGTGGTTTTCATGACTGAGGCTGCAGAGGTTTTATCTCTGGTTTCCCCAGTTTTAGCCCAGTGCACTACATTAAGAGTAATCACGAGGAGGGCTGCAATCTGTAGTTGAAGTGTTTCACAAACCAGTGTGAACCATCTAAAAATATGGGGTATTTTGGGGTGGAGGTGGTCCTCAGCAAATAGTTGTTTTTTGTAAGGACTCACTGTGTGGATACATCCCGCCTCTCAGCACGCCAATGCAATTGCATGGCCACTTTATCCAAAGCTGCCTGCTTCGCCAGTCTCATCACCATTAAACAGAGGTGTGTGGGACCATGGAAGGAAAGGGAGATAACTGGGCAAGGTGTAAACCTACATGTTTTGTCTCTCGCAGGTATGTGAAGACATACCTCCTCCCGGACAAATCCCGCTCAGGGAAGCGGAAAACCACTATCAAACGGAACACCGTCAACCCACTGTACAACGAGCTGCTCAAGGTGTCTGAGAGTTGTGGGCATGGGGCTAGCCAGGCTTGTGTAGGTTGTGGTCCTCTGTGGAAGCTATCTTTGCTAAATACGCAACCTCTCTTTTTCGTTTTCTTGCAGTATGAGATCAGCAAGGCCCTCCTGCTGACGAGGACCTTGCAGTTCTCTGTCTGGCACCACGACCGTTTTGGCCGGAACACTTTCTTGGGAGAGGTGGAGGTCCCGATGGACACCTGGAACTTTGAGAGCCCGTTGGAGGAGTGCCTCCCCCTGCATGGCAAGGTTTGCCCCACCCCACTGCTTGCTTCCCTGGTCCCCCTGTCATGTAGCTTCAGCTGAAACAGGTTTCTTGGGAGTTCCAGGAAGTCTTGCTAAACTCGGTTCTCAAGCTTCTAATTGCCTCTGTGTTCAGCTGCTGTTTTGGTTTAAATAACAAACAGGGAATCTTCCTTGCCTCCCGTTTTGTTGTAATTCCAGTTGCAGGTGAAGATCTCTCCCATTTTCGCACATTTTCAATCATTTTAATTGCTTCTTTTCTCAATATTTTAATTCTTTGAAGCTGCAGAAGAATTTTTTTGGCTCAGGGATAATGTTCTTGGTTCGATTACTTTTTAAAATATGTTTTGTTTGTTCTCTTTGCAAGCTGTCCTGGGAATGCCAATTTTGACACTGAAAGGGTGGAGGCATTATGTATTCTTTGAGCCACTCCTCCCTGCCTATATATATATATATGTACATGTATCCTCTAATTCATTTTCCTTGACAGCCACTTTAGAAAACCCTCCACTCCATCTGTAGAACCTGCCACAGAATAGCCCCCTCCTCCATATCTTACACAGAGCCATCTCAGTGTCATCTCCTTGCATCAGTAAATCCTGCAGGAATCTGATTGGTTGTACAACCCTTTTATTATTGATGTGCTAATATTTATCATTGCCCATTCCTGTCCTAGAATGCTGCAGACTCATCTGCTTCTCCTCAATACAAAGGCGAATTGGTGGTTTCTTTGAAGTTCATTCCACCTGCTAAGCATGCCAATGCAGGAAACGGAAGAAAAGGTGAAGATTCAGTGTAACGCAACCAGTTTTCCCTCTGAATGCAACAGAAACCATACACGTGGCAGCTGTCTCGTTTTCCTCTATATTCGTATCCAAACCTTTCCCCAACTCCATAAGGTCTAGAAACTTGACTTAAATTCTGCTAACAATTGGCTTTTCCGGTTCTGTGTGGTTGGTAGGGTGGCTTTCATACCACCCTGGTTAGAGGAAGCTTTGGGACTGGGGAACTCCTGCCATTCATGCTCATCACCGGGGTCTCTTTGTTAGGCAAAAAGGAAGACGGCGGTGAACTTCAGGTCTGGATCAAAGAGGCCAAGAACTTGACAGCAGCCAAATCTGGAGGGACATCTGACAGCTTTGTCAAGGGGTGAGCAAATGGGAGCTTGCTAAAACTGTGTGATGGGTGGAAAGGAGGCTGGAGACTGAGGGTTTACAGTTAATTGTTGCCCTGCCCAGGTACCACAGGGGTTGTGTGTGCATCTGATTATAGAAATAATTATTTTGCATTTCATGTAGTATCTTGCACAGCAATATGAAACAAGTGTGCTTGGCTCTGGGTATCAATTGATTTGGGGCTGTGCAAATCCTTCTGAGTTTTAAAAGGGGCTGGATCTGATTCTTATAGAAGAGAAGCACTTTGACTTTGAACTATGCATACGGCGCATAGTTTGGCTTTTACAGGTCACAGGAAAAGCGCTCACAGGGTGCCCTCTTGTGGCTGCTGAGAATTCTCTCCGCAGCTTCTTAAGCACAAGAAATTTGCAGAGAGATCTTCAAAAGATGCTGAGTTTTCTACCCTCCCCCTCCCTTCCAAGCTACCAATTTCTGCAAGTCCTGGTTGCAGGAGCCTCTTTAATAAGAGAGAGGCATTTTCCCCTCCCTGGTCCACAGGTATTTGCTCCCTCTGAGGAACAAGGCCACTAAAAGGAAGACACCAGTTGTGAAGAAGAGCCTGAACCCCCACTACAACCACACCTTGGTCTACAACAACATCAGTCCTGAAGAGCTGCCGCACATCTGCCTGGAGCTTACTGTGTGGGACCGGGAGCCCCTTTCCAGCAACGATTTCTTGGGAGGAGTCCGACTCGGAGTTGGGAATGGTGAGGAATCTTCTTAGGGCATGCATATGTGTTTGTGTGGGTGCTCATGAGTGCACCTGTCCCATCAATGGAGATTATCTTTTCTAGATGGATTATTCCTCCCACTTGCTCAAAAAATGGTACTGTGTAAATCACTGCAGACAGTTAAGCTTCCACTTAAGCTAGAGGCACTCCTGAACCCTAGCTCCCAGCTCCAGTCTAGCCTCCTTCGCAGCAGTAGGGTTCTTCTAGGGCAGAGTTCCCCAAATTTGGGACTCCAGCTGTTGTTGTTTTTAACCACAACTCCCATCATCCCTAGCTAGCAGGGTCAGTGGTCAGGGATGATGGGAACTGTAGTCCAAAAACAGCTGGAGACCCAAGTTTGGGAAACCCTGTTCTAGGGGAAAGGCCATAGTTCAGTGGTCGGCACACTGCTTTGCATGCAGAAGGTCCCAGGTACCATCCCTGACATCTGCTTTATTAAAGGGCTGGGAAGGGTTCCCTGCCTGAATGCCTGGAGAGCGTTCTTTATTTCAAATGGTATTGCCTTCTGTGTACAGGGGAAAGGGTCACTGAAATAAAGTTGTGGAGCTGGAGGCAGTGGAATTTAAATATCCACCACTGTGCAGTTTTGATTCCTGGATGAAATACCACCACCTGCCTTGCATATAGAAGATCCCAGTTTCAGTCCCTGGACTCTCCTGATAGGGCTAGGAATGTCTCCTGCCTGAAACCCTGGAGAAATGCTGGCAGGCAATGTAGACATGTGTGAGCTAGATGGACCCGATGGGCTGACTCCGCATAAGGCAGCTTCCTGCATTCCTAAGTTCTTGCTCCTTCATTCTCCTTTATAAGGCGCAGTCTTTTCACCCATTGCTTTCCATCCATGGCTCCAGTCAGTTTTACGTTAGCTGATGGGCTGCTTTTCCACAGTAAACTCAACACCTGAATCTGATCTCAATAAAACATTTAACTTAATTATCAAAAATGCATAACGTATGCTTGTTACAGAACACTTCAACCCAAGTCAGACAAAATAAACACTTCAGTAAATGTAGCATCCACTAAACATTACAATAAAATAACCTAAATCTCGATACATAACAAGCAGAGAGCTAAATTCGAAGTTGATGGGCCAAAAAGTAGATATGAGAAAATAAATACGCACAACTAGTACTTGTCTTGCTGCCCTCCCAAGGGGCCACAGCAGGGTACGGGCGGGTCTTCATAGCGGGCTCCCTAATTTCGGGCCATTTCTCTTTCTCTCTACAGACACCCACAGCCTCCATTTAAAGCACTCTTACACAATTTTGAACAGTCATAGCTCCCCAACCCCCAATGAATCCTGGCAACTGTAGTTTGTTAATGGTGCTGGCTTTGCAGAGCTACAGTTCCCAGCACCCTTAACAAGGTACAGATCCCAGGACCCTCCATGACTGTTAGAAATGTTATAAGATGGCTTTAAGTGGTGTGGATATGACGCAATCTCTCTTGTTTTACTGTGAAAATTTGTGTTGAAAAACACGCAACGAAAGGGAAGAATGCCACATGGAATTAAATCAAGAGGGCCCACAGTTTATCTGAGGACAGCTCTATTAATCAAAATCCAGTTCTTTGTGAGGGAGTGTTACTTGAGTAGACGACATTTGGGGATGGAGGTGCGACACATGATTTTAGCCTTTTCAGTGCTGAAGACAGAACACAGCTGGGCACTCAAATAAAACATCAGGTTTAGCAACGCCTTCACAGATTTTGTAGCTCATGCTGGCCTAGTGAACTCCTGGTGCATGGCTTATACACATGTTAGATATTACACATCTTCATTCTTGTGGGTTAAAAAAAAATGTAAACATTACACAGATATGATATACCTGTCCTGTGACTTTTTTGGCGGGGAGGGGGGGAATAACTAATGGGAATAGCACCTGCTTTGCATTCAGAAAGCCCTGAGTTCAGTCCCTGGCATCTCCAGCTAAAATTAATTTGGTAGCAGGTGAAAGGTGAGGAAAGACCATTGCCTGAGTGCCTGGAGAGCTGCTGCATGCCAGAGTAGGCAATACAAGTCTAGATGGGCAGGGCCTGATCTGCAACGAGAAACATGGTCTTGGGACTCCCATTATTCCCAGCCAGCATAGCCAGTGGGGGCAGGGTTGATGGGAGCTGTAGCGCAGACAGCACCAGGAGGGCCACAGGTTTGCCCCCACTCCAGCTCTGTGACTTTGCTAGGGATACTTGGATAACCAAATCAGTTCCCTCAGTTGGCCAGGATGGTGAAAATGGACCTTGGCTATTTTGTGCACTCGGCTGACCTCGCCTTTTTTTCTTTCAACTACTTGTCTCTTCAGGGATGAGCAATGGCCAACTGGTGGACTGGATGGATTCTACCGGAGAGGAGATTAGTCTGTGGCAGAAGATGCGCAAGTACCCCGGATCGTGGGCAGAGGGAACCCTTCCCCTTCGCCCCACCATGGCCAGGGCAAGACCATAACTTTGTTCCAGCTGGCTTTTGAGAAGGGGCACAGGAGGCAAATGATGGCCAGGTTCACTGCACTAGAGAGTTTATGGGGTGCAGCAGCAAGACTTCCTGGCTTCGTACCACGTGCAGCAATAGAACTAACTTTTTGAAATGGCCCATGAAGCTGGCTTGTTCTGGAGGAAAGTTCTTGGCAGTCTGTTCCAAGGATCTTTTGTCTTACGACCAACTTTATTGGGATTGTTTTCTGTGCAGACCCTTTACGGGGGTGTGTCCTGCCAAAGTGCCTTTTTAAAATGCCTTATTTTTCCTTATTTTCTTTATCCCTCAAACTCCCTTTCCTATTTTTCTTTTTTCCCTGAAGCCTTCTGCAACATACTGCATCTCTGCATCCTGTTCTTGATTTTAAATGTTAACACCTTCTGTTCTGTTCTGTGCACAGCAGAAAGGGTCACTGAAATAAAGTTTGGGTGTATGAAGCTGGAAGCTGTAAAATTTAAATATCTACTTTTTATTCCTGTATTAGAAGGAGATGAAGACATGGTGCTCAATAATATGGACAGAAAGGATGGGGGAGGAGGAGATGCAGTTCAAGTAACGACCAGCCTGCTGTTCCATTGTTTGGTGACTCTGGCTTTCCCCCATTCAGTGATGAGGGTATGGCAGCATGGTGAAATGCATATTTGGGGAAGAGGCGTAACTTAATGGCAGAGCATCTGCCTTGCAAATAGAAGGTCCCTGTTCAGTCCCAGCATCTCCAGGTAAAGTTGTGAGCTACGTACTCAGTATCTAAAAACCTAGAGAGCTGCTGCCAGACAAGTGTAGACCAGGCATGGCCAAACTTGGCCCTCCAGCTGTTTTGGGACTACAACTCCCATCATCCCTAGCTAACAGGACCAGTGGTCAGGGATGATGGGAATTGTAGCCCCAAAACAGCAGGAGGGCCAAGTTTGGCCATGCCTGGTGTAGACAAATGCTGGGCTAGACGGACTGTGACTAAGTATAAGGCAGCTTCCTACATTCCTGTAACACTTAGCCAAAGTCTGTTTTCTTTGTAGTGTCTACCCATTAGCTCTAGGCTTTCATTCTGGAGCAAAAGAGAATAAATTTGTTCCATCTTCTGTCTAACAGCCCTTCAGATTCTTGAAGGCGGTATGTTAAGAAGAAATTAGATAAGAACCCTTTCGCTTGTTATATAGAGAGTTTGGGGGCAGGTTTTTGTGTGTGTGTGTGTATGGAAGAATATTCAGCTATATGAGCCTTTTACCCCTAGCTTGGAAAGGTTGGAATCGGCATATTTATCACCACAGTGGGAACTAGGGCTAGAAGATCTACACTGCTTTGTGAGAGGTCCTGAGAACAGGAGAAGAGATAATGCAGTTTAAATTTTGTGCAGGGGATTTGGGTATTTCTTTAATGCTCCCCATAATAACCACCCTCTCTGCTGGGAAACCAGCATAGCAAGGAGATAGCCTAGCACCTTTGCCTTAATGTTCTCTGAGCAGACCAAGTCAAAGGGACTCCAATACTAAGCTGATCACTGGTTGAATGTGCCTAGCAATTATTGGTATATAAATGTGGTAGAGCACTATGGAGGTACAGGGGGAGTGGAGACCCACTGGTGATACAGGACCATGCCCCCCCCCCCATTGATTTGAGCATCACGCAGCCCATTATTTTAAGGCTGATGGGGCTCAGGTATTCCAGGGCAGCCTTTGCCAACCTGGTCCTCCCCAGAGATGTTTTTGGACTGCTTCTCCCACCAGCACCAGCCCAGCTGTGGGAGTCCATAAGTAGCAAAATACCTCTTTAGAAAGTACTGTCTTACTTTGAAGCAGCCCTCTGCAGTTTCAAAGTTTTGGCACATGTTCTGTTCCTCAGCTGTAAGACATGGGGGGGGGGAGGTTCCGCTAAATAAAAAAAGGTTTACAGTGGTACCTCGGGTTACATACGCTTCAGGTTACATACGCCGCAGTTACAGACTCCACTAACCCAGAAATAGTGCTTCAGGTTAAGAACTTTGCTTAAGGATGAGAACAAAAATTGTGTGGCAGCAGCGGGAGGCCCCGTTAGCTAAAGTGGTGCTTCAGGTTAAGAACAGTTTCAGGTTAAGTACGGACCTCCGGAACGAATTAAGTACTTAACCTGAGGTACCACTGTATATTCATTCCACCTGCTCTAGAGGTGCCAAATTCCTAGGCGTTCCAACCAAGATGCTTTTAATTCTCAGTATATTAACTACTGCACTGATTAAAAGGAGATAAGGAGGGAGCAGAAACATGTACAGTGGTACCGACTCGGCCCCGAACACACTGACCAGATGCTTGGAAGCTGTGGCTGGATGGGTTTTCGTGGGAGCCGATTGAAACTAAATCCTTCGAAGACAGAGGTCCTATGGCTAGGTCGGGATGGCATGGGGATGAGGGACCAACTCCCTTCTCTTGCGGGGGCCCAATTAGTGCCATTGCCTTCCGTTAAGAGTTTGGGTGTAATCCTTGATGCCTCCCTTTCCATGGAGGCACAGGTTACAGCAACAGCCAAGGCGACATTTTTCCACCTTCGCCGCATCAAGCAGTTGGTCCCTTACCTTTCCCGCCCCGACTTGGCCACAGTGATCCATGCGATGGTCATCTCCAGGCTTGACTACTGTAATTCGCTCTATGTGGGGCTGCCCTTGAAGCTGTCCCAGAAACTCCAGCGGGTACAGAATGCTGCAGCGAGGCTCCTCATGGGGTCTCTGCCATGGGAGCATATTCACCCAGTGCTTTTCAAGCTGCACTGGCTCCCGGTGGAGTACAGGGTCAGATTTAAGGTGCTGCTTTTGACCTTTAAAGCCCTTCACGGCCTAGGACCCTCGTACCTCCGGGACCGCCTCTCCTGGTATGCCCCACGGAGAGCCTCAAGGTCCATAAATAACAACACCCTAGTGGTCCCGGGCCCTAAGGAAGTTAGATTGGCTTCGACCAGAGCCAGGGCCTTTTTAACTCTGGCTCCGGCCTGGTGGAACGCTCTGCCTCATGAGACCAGGGCCCTGCAGGATCTGATTTCTTTCCGCAGGGCCTGTAAGACAGAGTTGTTCCGCCTGGCCTTTGGCTTGGAGCCAGTTTGATTCCCTCCCTCCCCCCCCTCTCTTTTCCCCCCTTCTTTTCCTTCTCCTCCTGCGATGAGGCTACATTTTAATATTTTAATGTTCCATTATTTTAATTGTTGTGTTTTATTTTTGTTTTTAAGTTTGTAATCATTCATCTTGTTTTTATTATTGCTTGTAAGCCGCTCTGAGCCCGGCCTTGGCTGGGGAGGGCGGGGTATAAATAAAAAATTATTATTATTATTACCTTGGGTTAAGTACTTAATTTGTTCTGGAGGTCCGCTCTTAACCTGAAACTGTTCTTAACCTGAAGCACCACTTTAGCTAATGGGGCCTCCCGCTGCCGCCGCACGATTTCTGTTCTCATCCTGAAACAAAGTTCTTAACCTGAAGCACTATTCCTGGGTTAGTGGAGTCTGTAACCTGAAGCATATGTAACCTGAGGTACCACTGTATACTCTTTAAAGAAGAGAAGGTGCCTTCCACTTAATGTATCCAGAGCGGGACCTTCTCCACATAGGTTGCTGGTTTGCTCTTGAAAAAGAGAGAAGAGCTGTGATTCTGGGCTTTCCTCTGGTTGTGATACCTTTACACACACACACACACACACACACACAGAGAGAGAGAGAGAGAGAGAGAGAGAGAGACACACACACACACACACACACACACACATATATCGTGGAATGTACTTCTTGTCTAGAAAAGGGTAGGCACAAAATAAAAGACATCCTCCTGGTTAATCCCTACAGGAATAGTTATGATTATTTCCCCTTTCTTAATGTGGCTGTGGCTGTGGCCCGGGGCGCTGCAGGTTCTGCTGTCCTTGTTGGTTCAACTTCAGCAATTTCCTCCCTTCTGTTTCACCTCCAGTTCAATGCTGAAAGGGAAGACCTGGCTCTCCCTTAGCAGGCAGGGCATGTTAGAGGTCAAAAGGTGTCCACTGTGACTCCTGTGGATGGAGCAGCCCATTATCACTCGCATGTGTCCCTGTTCTGTTCCCTCTGGAGCACTTCGTGGTCGCTCAGCAGGTAGGTATCCACAAAGGAAAAGAGCTCATCTGGTGTCAGAGGTTGGATGTAGCGCTCACGGTCCACGCCTTCTTTGTCGACCAACACAACGTTGAAACGGGAGCGGGTGATATGCAGGAACTGCCTATAGAAACAGAACGTTGGCTGATTGCCAGTTTGCTGGAGACCCTAAGAGCTCATGGAGGGTAGTGGTTTTAGAGCAGGGGTGGGAACTGCTTTTGCCCAGAGGGTCAGATCCACAATTAGCTAACCCTCCGTCGGCCACATTGACAGGCAGTTGCAGCTGCTCACCTGTCAGGTCACCTGACCCTTTATTCAGCCAAGCCTTTCCCATGAGATGTAGGAAACATCAAGCCTCAGCTCTTTTAAGTGTGCTCCAAACCTTCCTTTGCAGTAGCTTGAATTTTCCTGCTCCTGACACCATGTGATGACAAATAAGGGCAAGGCCATACCCAGCTTCCCCATATCTAGAGGCCCTGGGGAGCCAGCATGTAACTTGAGTGCTTGCACTGATTGACTGCTTATGTGTTACCAGGCCAGGTTCAATGTTTTTGCATTATTTTATAAGGCCATTGGGAGCAGGATAACTCTAGGACTGTCTGAGCCCTTCAATCCCTGCCTGATCGCTGCAATCTTTGGGGGAGTCTCTGTTGCTGGGTTCCCCATGGCTCACAACTACTAGAAGCCACCAGTTGCCAGTTTGCTATTGGCTTGCTGTATCACTGCAACTAAAGCCAAGGTATCTATCCGCATCATGGAGTAAGTCAGTGGATACGACAGGGTCAGAACTGGAGCAATATAGGCAAAGGGAAATATGTGTCGGGGTCCACCACATTTTATTCCAGACCCCAGTTCACTGAGATGAATGAAGGATCTGGTGCCATCTTCACAGCATCAGATCAAAGCTCCACTTAGTCCACCATCTTGTTTCCAATAGCAGACACCCAAATGCTTCTTGCAATTTTACAAGCAGGACATGAAGACAATAACAGCCCTTTAATTGCTCCACAGCTACTGTTGCTGAACCTGGAAGATGCATGTAGCCAATTGGCTTGTACGATAAGATACGATACCTTTATTGTCATTGTCCCATACAGACAATGAAATTGAAAATCTACATATAACATTCAAAACCCAACAAGCCTGCTATCCCAGCTATCCCAACCTGGTTAGCCCCCTAAAAACTCTGATACCCCATTTTTAAATACAATATACCCCCATACAGACTCCTTACAATGCGTTTAAAACAAAAATCGCTTTTGGGTAGAAACTGTTTCTCAGGCAGCTAGTCCTAGTCTTTATAACCCTGTACCTTCTTCCAGAAGGCAGAAGCTGAAAGAAACCATTTCCAGGGTGCACAGTATCCTGTGCTTTATCTCTGCAGCTTTCTTATGGCACCTGGAAGCATAGATTTGATCCAAGGTGGGAAGAGTGCACCCAATTATTCTCTCTGCAGTCTTTACAACCCTGGACAGCATTGTTTTTTCCCCTGACCGTGCAGCTCGCAAACCACACATACAGATCATAAGTTAATACACTCACTGATAGTTGGCTTTAAAGATTGTCAAATTCTAAGTGGTCACCACCACATTTTGTGGTAGCTGAGCCGCTCAAATTAAAATTACAAATGTTGAAAAAATAGATCCCCTCTTCATTTTGTTTTGCCTTATCATGCACACTCTTCTCTCTCTAACATCCCAGCAAGTGGTCACCCAAGGCCAGTAACGTCTGTCACTGAGCAGGGATTTGAACCTGAACCTCTGCCAGCCACTCTGCACCACTAACCTGAGCCCTTCAATGATGTTCTCTGAGAGTCGGTGCTCACGGATCCTCCCTACCTCATGAGGAGGCAGCCCCACCAGCTCAATGACAGTGATGTGGCGCAAGTCCAGCCCACATGTGGCTTGCTGCAGTGAAGAGAGAAGTAAATGGTTGGAGGAACCCAGTAGCTGGAGAAGGGAAGGAAGGGTGTGAGTTCTAGGATGGAAACTCAAGAGGAAGGGCTTACCTGCAGCATGCTGTTCTGCATCTTATAGTAGCGGTCAGAAGGATCAGGAGCAGAGATGATGAGCAGCCGGCGCTTTTCATAGAACTGGTCCAGAAGGCCAGCAGCAGAGTTCACATCCACATTGATCTGCATGGCTGTCAGCAGAGAATGAGAAGACAAAGGGTTTTAGCATGCTAGATGGGTACATGCTAGACGGGTAGCAATATGAAGAATGGAGAGCAGTGATAGTGGCAACAGGGCCACCTGCCACACTGTAGAAATGGATACTGACGAACATCTCTGAGTGTGCCCCCAAATGCCCCCTTTCTGCCATCACCACTATTACTTTTCTGGGGAGTGGAGCCAGATTACTAACCTTGCTCATAAAATAGGTCAAGGGAACCTGTTGGACTCCAACTCACCTGAGTCCCAATCAGTATAGCTAGTAGTCAGGGCTGATGGGAGTTGTAGTTCAATAGCATCTGGAGGGTCATGGGTTCCTTGCCCCCACTCCTTTGCTAGGGATATCATCCCAGATACCCAAATTGGTTCACATGGTTGATCACAATGGTGCAAATGGATCTTGTCTACACTTTGTCCTCTCAGCTGAGCACCCACAAACTTTCACTTCTAGTCCCCTCTCTTCAGGAACACTAAGGGGCGTTGCCCTACAGCTAGTGAAAAGATTTGGTTCCCTGTAATCAGTGGGTGGCGCTGTGGGTTAAAACCACAGAGCCTAGGACTTGCCGATCAGAAGGTCGGCGGTTCGAATCCCCACAACATGGTGAGCTCCCGTTGCTCGGTCCCTGCTCCTGCCCGCCTAGCAGTCTGAAAGCACGTCAAAGTGCAAGTAGATAAATAGGTACTGCTCTGGTGGGAAGGTAAATGGCGTTTCCGTGCGCTGCTCTGGTTTGCCAGAAGCAGCTTAGTCATGCTGGCCACATGATCTGGAAGCTGTACGCTGGCTCTCTCGGCCAATAAAGCGAGATGAGCACTGCAACCCCAGAGACGGTCACAACCGGACCTAATGGTCAGGGATCCCTTTACCTTAATCACTGCTCTTAAGTTGGCAATGCAACAATATGCTCAGAAGGACCATGGTAGGAGAAGATGTCATTCATCACTGCCCCAACAGCCATTTCTTCCAGGTTCTAAGTTGAGGATGAGGAAACACTGGTCCTCCAGCTATTGGACTCCAGTTCACATCAGCCCTAGCTGTAATAGTCAATGGTCAGGGATGATTGGAGTTGGAGTCCTAGAACATTTGAAAGAGCACAGGTTCCTCTCCCATGTTCTAACAATGCTGAAATGGGGTTTCAAGTTCACAGAATTAGAGACTTGCGGCATTGGAAGGGACCCCAAGGATCATCTAGTCCAAACCCCTGCAACCCAGGAATTTGCAGCCATCCCATATGGGGATCAAACCTGCAACCTTGGCGTTATCAGCACCACACTCTAACCAAGTGAGCTATCTGAACCAAAGTTCAGAACAAGCCCAATGAAATTTGAGAGCCCACCACTGCTGTTTCCTTCAACATCTATAATAATTTTCTGCCATCAGAACAGTAACATTTTCATAACACATGTAAAGAACACCAGATCATATATCTATAGGGCCAGGAAAGTGTAGAAAAGCATTCAATAGATTCTCACCCCTTGTTTCTCTTTTGGTATAGGGCACTGTCAAATACGATGCCCCCGTGCCAATAACAGCAAAAATATGTAGAAAAGAATAAGAAACTGGAGTTATAGTATCAAAATAACCACTTTTGAGATTTTCTACAACCAAGCAGTAAATTTTCCATATATGATTTGGATAATCACCAATCATACACCAATATATCCAGCAGTGTGAGATGACATTGAATTGCATCTGGCTCAAAGGTTTCCTTGGGTACAAGGCCCTGTCTAGATAAGTCATGACTCCTGATTGCGCAGAGGTTTCAAGTGTATTCAGTTGCATGTGCTTAGAAGCCCCATTCAGATGTTTAGCAGTGGAACCACAAAGGAGCATTAAGGTCTGGAATAGCCTGTGTGCCCTGAATCATCTCCTTGTTTCCATTTCTCTATTCAAAACGAGAACTGAATGGATACCGCACTGTAAATGTTGTAGCAATGATTTCAGGTCTGATTTATGTCATAATAGTGCAGTGGAGGAGAAACTTCACTCTGTGTAACCTTAGGCAGGATTTTTGAGAATGTTTGGACCACAAAGAAGCTGATACTTAAGCATCTTCAATCCCCATGTAGGGCTAGGAAGTGAGATATACCTTTAAAACTAAGAAATGCCTCTGAGATCAGAGCTCGCTGTATTTTATTTCCCATTTTCTCATTTAACAGCATTCAACAGTGGATATAAATCTACACGAATTGAATAATATTTTCTGTGACTTCCTCCCCTTCTGCGGTATCTTATTTTTCTGTCATTTTCTTACTGCCTATCTTAATTTATCCTTTTTAAAAAACAAATTTATCCTTTATAATGCATTTAAATTTCTTTCTGCTCATGTTTGGATTAATCCTGCTAACGTTTTTAACTGTTTACAATTTGTTTTCACATATTTAATAACACCCCCCCATTCTATCACAAAAAGTATATCCTCTTGACCTGTTAATCTTCTGGTTAGTTTTGCCATCTCTGCATATTCCATCCTCTTTCCAATTTTGGGCATATATCATTCAGGCAGTCATGGTTGCATACATACGGTAAATATGTGAGATCACAGTGATGCTTCTAGCATGACATGCTCTGAGCTCCAACTGACATAATCTCAGTTGCTGTTTCTAATTTCTATCAGCAGTTGGATCAGCTGGGAAATAACTGAATTGCAGAGAGCATTCTTAGGTTCATTGTTAGTTTAGCCAGGCATTGTATTTACCAACAGGGTTAATGGTTGTTTCATCCATCCATCCATCCATCCATCCATCCATCTATCTATCTATCTATCTATCTATCTATCTATCTATCTATCTATCATCTATCTATCTATCTATCTATCTATCTATCTATCTATCTCCACAGCATTTTTGGTTGTCCAACTATTAGCAACTTAAAAAGGTAAAAGGTAAAGGACCCCTGACAGTTAAGTCCAGTCGCAAACAACTCTGGGGTTGTGGTGCTCATCTCACTTTACAGGCCGAGAACGCTGGCGTTTGTCCGCAGACAGTTTTTCCAGGTCATGTAGCCAGCATGACTAAGCCACTTCTGGTGAAACCAGAGCAACGCATGGAAACACCATTTACCTTTCCACCGGAGCAGTACCTATTTATCTACTTGCACTTTTTGGCGTGCTTTTGAACTGCTGGGTTGGCAGGAGCAGGGACCAAGCAATGGGAGCTCACCCCCTTGCAGGGATTCAAACTGCTGACCTTCTGATCGGCAAGCCCAAGAGGCTTAGTGGTTTAGACCACAGCGCCACCCGCGTCCCCTATTAGCAACTTAGAGAGCTATTTATTGTAGGTTTTCTGCATAGATGGTAAGTAAATGCATTTAGGGAAATCTGGATTCTCAGGCCATCTTACATACACAAAACCTGTCCGCTAAGCCTTTTGTATCTTCCCTGACATTTCTTCATTTCTAGGGATGCCCCTGGGATGCTTGCTGATGTTCGTGTCCTGTTTGCTGGTCAGGAAACACCCCCAAGACACACAAATAATGTCCAACCTCCAACAACTCTTGCTTGGACATCTAGAGCCAGCAAGCCAGGCAATAGTCCTGCCTACTAGTTGTAGTGTGTGTGTGTGTGTGTGTGTGTGTGTGTGTGTGTGTGTGTGTCTTCCACGCACTTGTAGCAGGATTGAGGCAAATACATTTAAAACAAATACTTGCGTTAACTGCATAAGATCACAGTGATGCTTGCAAAATAATGCTCTGAGCTGAAGCTGATGTCACCAAGAAGTGGCTGATCTGATGTGTTTGTTTCTAACTGAACTGTAGGTGGAGTTGGAGAGAGTTTTTGGAGCTGGCCAATTTTGAAACAATTGCCTGCTTTGTCTGTAAATACAATGCCTAGCTAATCTAACAATGGACCGAAAAATGCTCTCTGCAATCTGGCTTCTCCCCAACTGACGCAGCTGCTGTTAGAAATGGAAAACAATAACCGAGATGATGTCAGTTGGAGCTCAGGGAAGTGATGTCATGGTGGAAGCATCACTGCGATCTCAGAGGCATTAATTTTAAAGGTATATCCTACTTTCCACTCAGCAGCAACCTGTGAGGCTGCTTATAAGCTTGCATCCAGTTAAGTTCTACTCAAGAGCAGACCCCTTTTAAATCAACAGACCTACGTTAAATCATGCCTATTCATTTCAAAGGGTGTACTCTGAGTAGAACTGATTTTGGGTACAACTGTTGCCCTTTACCCTAGTTCTTCTGCCCTGAACCCCAACACACACTTACGAATGCACGTGGGCTGAGAGCCAGACCACTGGCGGCTGGACTGACAGACCCTCAAGGGGGCACCCTGGCGTTCATAGCCTCCATCACAGTGGTACTCGCAGGTTGCTCCGTAGTTGTTCCCTGCTGAGGTGCATCTGACATAACCGTGCTCTGGTGGTTTTAGAACAGGACAGCGACTCACTGTGGAAGGGAAGGTTAGGAATCAGAACCCAAAGTCTTCCTCGCCTCCAACACAACACAGGCCACATGCACACTTGTGCATTTAAACTACTGTGGCGCCACTTTGACAGGCATGGCAACCCGCTAGGGTACCCTAGGGACTAATCTGTTAAAAGTGCTGAGTGTTGTTATGAAACTCCTAATCCTCTCAGAACTACAATTATCAGAGTGGTTTAACCACCTGTTCCCAAGGAACTGGGAACAATCTAAAGTTATCCCACAAGGGAGTGGATTCTAGAAGAGGTAGTCTGGTGACAGAAGCTTAGAACTCCTCAGGCTGCTCCCAAGCTTGCTTATTCAGAACTATCCAAGGTCCTGCAACTCTGCCTTGCCCCATTCCCCATCAGACCTGGCTTCGGATCAGAACATGGCATTTGTAGCAAGTAACAAAATGTCCTGGTCTGGCCTTGGTGCCAAACCACATGCTATTTTAAATGAATGGTTTGAACTTGTATCTTCCAACCCCCTGGCAGGAGTCATGGAGGAATGGGGCTGGATGGGGAGTTGATGCGGATCGGGACTGCTCTTGCCAAAAATACTCCACCTCCACCTGCCAAGCTGCTATTCTCTCCAACTGGAATGTTGTTATTGGCAAACAAAGCTCTCAGAGGAGAGAATTTCCAATGGGACCATGGCCTGGAGACAGGGGTAAAACCTACCCACGGTTGAAATCTAAACCATGCCTCTCTCACTGCTCCTATTTAAGAGAAGAGGCAAAGGTGTAAGCAGAAACCTCACATTTAGTGTAATGCCTTGGAGAGATGAGGGAAGGTCCTATCCTTTACCTTGGATGCGCACAAAAAACTTGCAGCTTGCTCGGTTGTATGCCTGGTCATAGACAGTGTAGCGGATAATGTGTTCTCCTTCAGAAAACTCGGATCCTGGTTCTGGGCCCCGGAGTGTCATCCTGGACTCAAAAGACAGAGAGATATGTCAGGATGTAAATATGAGGGCTGGGTTTGAACTTATTCTTCCAAAAAGAATCCTTAAAACGGTGCTGAGACCCCAGTGCAGCCTCCCCCAAGCTTACTGTTTGATGACACCATCAGCAGAGTCCTTTGCCCGAGGTGGATCCCAATACACAGTGGCTGTCAGCTTGTTGGGTTCTGCCATTCGCTCTCTAGACTCAGGACATTGGATTTTCGGAGGCTCTATGTCTGCTTGAGTAGAATCAGAAAGGAACTCCATAGAAACAGGCAGAAACTAGGAGGAAAGTTTCCGCCTTGGGCTTGAATGACAAACGACTGGCCACATCCAAATTGTCAATATTTTGCAGGAGGGATTCAAGAGCATTCTGGAAATGTTGGTTTGTGCCATTAAAATGGATTAAAGTGCTCTTTCCCAACAAATCCACTTTTTTAAAAATGGACTTTTTGCAAATGGGAAGGTGACATGAAAATGCACTAAGAACTCTGGGATAAAACTGTTGAGGTTAGACCACTAAGGCAAATGGGAGCCCCTCAGGGCTATAAAGCATGATATAAGTATTCTTAAATAAATACTTTAGGTTGTGGTTTGAATGACTGTGGAGTAGCTAGCTGTCCAAAATACATATCCCCAGCTGGTTTAATGGCCATTCCCCTTAGCAGTCTTTGGAAACTGTAGTTCCATTGTTTTGGTCAGTGAGATTTCTGCACAGAAGATTCTTAGGGAGTTCTCAGGGAGCCGTGATAGTCCAACAGATGGAAAGCCAGTTTAAATATGTCAAGTACATGTACATTGGCAATTTCCCCTCCTGTTTCTGTTTCCATCAGAATTCTCTGACGTTCCTGGTAGTGGCAATGGCAACTTATTCCATGCAATATGTGTGGTTGGCTCTGGGAAGAATTTACCTACACAAATTGGCTCGCTGCCACTCCAATGTCCGTCTTCTAAGCACACACGACTGCGATCACCTTCCCGGTGGTATCCAGGCCGGCAGGTGTAGTCACAGTGAGAATCGACCTTGGCTCCATCTGAACACTGGTACGATCCATGGTAGATTGCTGGCAGCGTAGGGCACCGAATCTCTGTGCACAGAAAGAGAACTTGAAAGTTCCCTAGCCTCTTCATGGAGTTACAACCCCCTGGATTCCAGCTTCAAAGTGTTTCAAGCTTTGTAGCAAAAAATACTAAGGTCATGCCTGCAACCTGCATTTTAAGCAGATTTATTTTAAAAAACAACATCCTGGGAACTGTAGCTTGTTAAAGGTGCTGGGAATTGTAGCACTGTGAGGGTGCTTTGGGGAAGCTGATCCACGCAACTGTGTGCAGCAGGTTAACATGAGAGATAGTGGCATGTCACAGAGTCACGCTTTTGCTCTCGCAAGATTGAATGTATTGCCCTCGGCTGTACTCGAGGGACAATTCCAACAAATTCCACACGGAAACACTTATGTCCCTGTGGAGATGGCAGTACTGAATCGGTGGTGCATGCCCTTCTGGCTTGCACTCTTTATAAAGACTTGAGGAATGAGATTATCACCCATCTTTTATTGTCCATTCCCGGTTGCCCAACCACTGCCACAGTGTCCTTTTTCTTGGCAGATCAAGATGAACAGGTGACAGCAAAGTTTGCAAGGTTTTTAGCTGGGGCAATCATAATAAGATCCACTATTTGACTATTGATTCAAAACCCTAAAATGTATTTTATATAATTGACTTCTTATTTCTATTCTTTGTATATCGTATTGTTGTTTTATTGCTATGGCCAATGGCTGATGCAAATAAAGATTCATTCATTCATTCATTCATTCATTCATTCATTCATTCATGTCACAGAGTAGCTAATTGAGCAGGAATCTGAATTCAGCTCCCCGCTTCCCCTGTGCAAGTCCAATTCTTTAACAATCTGTGCCAGGAACCAGCATGATCCAAAGAGGGAGAGCTTTGCTACATTGACAGGTTACTCAGACTAAGGAAACAAGCCTGGAACAACAGCCCCTATTGGCTTCTTAGGTTGCCTGGTCTGCCTGGGCTAACAGTACTAATTCTGGTGTTGCAGCATAGCAGGGATCAGGCCGGATGCTTCCTCTGCCTGAGAGCTGTTCTAATGGTGCAGGATTAATATGCCTGGACCCTTCTATGAAACCCTGGTCCTTCATACTCAGTCCTCCCACAAACCTCCTTTTGCCCTTGATATAAAGCACTCTTGAAATCAGCAGTGAAAATCAATACAGTCCTGAAAGGTTCAGCCTGCCTTCTTGATTAAAAATGATGCCCAACTGTATTGAAGCATAGATTAAAAATCTCATTGGTTTCTGGAACAACGAGCAGGCAAATTTTTATGACAATATCTTAAGAGGTGTCGAAATCTACAAGTGAACAGATAAATTTCCAAAATACATAGTAGATGTTTATGTCTATTCTCCACCAGCAATTACTTCTGACACATAGAATCGTAAGGACTACAAGCATGGGCATAGCCAAGGGTTGGGGGCAGGGGGCCAACTGCCCCCCCAAAATCAACAAAAACATTAAAAATACTGTACATAGCTAACAGAGGTTCTGCCCCAACTAACAAAAATCCTGGCTATGCCCATGACCACAAGGGTCATCTTGTCCAACTCTCTGCAATGCAGGAATCTTTTCCCCCAACATGGGGCTTGAACTCAGAACCCTGAGATTAAGGGTATCTTGCTCTACCAACTGAGTTATCCTGCAGGCTCATCTTGGGTTATGTTGATGGCACCCTATGTTGAGTACTTTAATGGAGCTTCCTGAGGATGGCTGTAATGTGGAGCTGCCTCTGGACACTGGTGTGACACTTACGTCTGCAGTAGGCATGTCCTGACCAGCGACGGTTTAGCAGGCACTGTACGGACCTCTGGCCAATCAAGCGGTATCCACGGTCGCAGGAAAGCTCACAGCGTGTCCCCAGGCTGCTGCGGTAATTACCTCCACGGGGAGAATAGCACGTAGCCTCCCCATGATAAATGCTCAACAGGTGACACCACTGGGGAACTGAGAGAGAGAGAGAGAGAGAGAGAGAGAGAGAGAGAGAGAGAACTTCAGCTAGGTATTCTAGCTATCAAGAGCAAAAGCTTTCGTAACTCAAGGGACCACCTGCTCCCAAATATACCTGCTCATGCGTTTAGATCTACCATGGAGAATTTGATCCGGGTGTCCCCCATATGGTGCTGGAGGAGATTCTTGAGAGTCCCATGGACTGCAAGAATATTGAACCTATCCATTCTTAAGGAAATCAGCCCTGAGTGCTCACTGGAAGGACAGATCCTGAAGCTGAGGCTCCAATACTTTGGCCACCTCATGAGAAGAGAAGACTCCCTGGAAAAGACCCTGATTTTGGGAAAGATTGAGGGCATAAGGAGAAGGAGACGACAGAGGACGAGATAGTTGGACAGTGTTCTCGAAGCTACCAGCATGAGTTTGACCAAACTGCGGGAGACAGTGGAAGACAGGATTGCCTGGTGTGCTCTGGTCCATGGGGTCACAAAGAGTTGGACACGACTAAATGACTAAACAACAACAACAACAGAGTGGTTGTGAAAGGATGAGGCTTTTTCATGTGAAACGCAGAAAATGTAATACCATCATGGTATTTATCATGGCATATTTATCAGGTATTTATTTACCCCAAATAAGTTTGTCCCAAAGTTCAACTGAAATTTAATGTTCCTGTGGCATAATCCCATTACCAGTACTTCTGCCCACTCTGGGACAGCAGATAGTAAGTTTTTGTCCTTTTCTATCCAACATCTCTTCAGCAATAAGAAAATTTCTGTCATGTCCACCTCTGACTTCTCTTTCCAAGGCTAAACACCTCCAGTTTCTTTAAACTTTCCTCATAAGATTTGCTTTCTGTACCATAGACAATCTTCATCCACCCTGCCACTAAATTCCTTTCAGTTTGTATCCTCCTTAAAAGTGTGGCCCACAGAACCAGGCTGAGTTCTCTGGATAAGGTCTGACTAGTATGGTTAGTTATTTGGCCATGGAAGAAAGCACTCTGTGTGTGCTCTGTGGAATTTTCTTTGTTATTGTTCCTTAACAAGGCTCCAGGCTTTAAATCCAGACCCAGGGGCCCAGCTCCGGTGAACAATAGCACAGCTTTGGAGCTTCCCCAACTAGCTGCCCCTAATTTTATATTTCAGGCAAACGTCTGAATTCAGGAACTGTGGTAAATTAATTTTGTGCCAGCTGTTTCCCTGCCTTTACATCAATTATTTAATCAGGGCCAACCCAGCCACAGAAGAAAACAGCAGCTGTTGGCTGTCCCCATAGGACCCCATGGCTAGCATTATCCAGGCAGGTCAAGGGCCGGTTGTGTGAAAGGGAAAAGAGAATATCTGTCCACAATGGTTGCCTAGCACTGTTTACAAACTACAGTTCGCAGGATTCATTGGGGGAAGCCATGGCTTGTTAAAGTGTTATGATAGTGCTTTATAGTGCAGATAGGGAACCAACATTGTGGTGGGCTCTTCTGTTTCTAAGTTTTCCAATTTGAGCAGGTAAATTACGTAGATGGCCTACAAGGCTCCCCTCAGTCTCTCTGACCACAACTATATATTTAGCATTCTTATACCACCTGGGAACTGTTGTTTGCTAAGGGTGCTTACTGTTGTTAAAGGTAAAGGGACCCCTGACCATTAGGTCCAGTCGTGACCGACTCTGGGGTTGCGCGCTCATCTCGCTTTATTGGCCGAAGGAGCTGGCATACAGCTTCCAGGTCATGTGGCCAGCATGACTAAGCCGCTTCTGGCGAACCAGAGCAGCACACGGAAACGCCATTTATCTTCCCACTGGAGTGGTACCTATTTATCTACTTGCACTTTGACGTGCTTTCGAACTGCTAGGTTGGCAGGAGCAGGGACTGAGTAACAGGAGTTCATCCCGTCGCAGGGATTCGAACCGCCGACCTTCTGATTGGCAAGCCCTAGGCTCTGTGGTTTAACCCACAGCGCCACCCGCATCCCATGCTTAGAGATGTTAAGAGACCCCTATTCCCCTATTCACAGAGTGGAAAATTCCCAGAGTGGTTTAAAACACAATTCATTTTCCCAGGGAACTCTGGGAATTGTAGCTCTGTGAGGGGAATAGGGGGTCTCCTGAGTGGGTCTCCTAACACCTCTCAGCACCCTTAACAAATGACAGTTCCCAATGCTCTTTGGGGAAAGTCATGACTGTTACAGCAATATTATAGTGCTTGAAAGGCAAGTGGCGCCTAGGAGTGCGCAGACACCATACACCAAACATGTGAAGCACGCCATTAATGAGATTATGCTCACCCAATGTTTCAGCATACAGGGCTCTTCCTCACAACTGGGAACCCAGATGCAGTTCCATGTAAGATCCCTATTTGCCTGCAGTCCTTGCTCACTAATGCTCTATGTTCAGCCCCTGAGAAGTATGGCTAGTGGGTGTTGTTGTGTGTTGAGTCAAAGGATTTTATATCTGTATTATTATTGTATGTATTGCATTAGGGTAAAGTAACTGCCTTTTGGTTCCAGAGGGTACAGCTACTATTGGTTCATTTAAGCTGCTGTATTTGGATCCTCTGTCTTATTGGTTTCCTCCAAAAGGCAGGACTGTGATTGCCTGATATTGTTCCCTCCAAAATGTATCCTTTCTAGCTTGTTCCCTGTCCCTATAAATGTAGCAATCCCCTCCTCAAGTCTCAGTCTTGTTTGCTTTAATAAAGAAGTGTTACTAGAGAACTGTCTCCAGCATATTATGTCAAGAGAGCTGAAATCACAAACCCCACGTCACAACAACTGGCGACGAAGGTGGGATCCGGAATGCTGAGGAGCGGTTAACGCAGCCCTGCCTCAGAGTCCGGATTGAAGCTAAAACAAGACTCACTGGCCATCTGAGAAGACGACCCTGCCCACAGGACAATGGAGAGTCCAAGGGTATTGGAGCCCTTCCAGCCATCAGAGCCCCACACGTGGGAAGACTACGTCGAACGCTTCGAGTTCTTCGCGGTGGCTCAAGGGATCACCGATTCCAGCAAAAGAAGGGCCACATTCCTGAGCTACTGTGGACCTGAGATCTTCACGCTGGCCAAGGCATTGCTTGCTCCAGCGAAGCTAAGTGAGACATCTCTCAAAGATATTCTTGCCTGCCTAACAAGCCATTTGGCGCCTACTGAGACCAAGATGGCCCGGTGGATGGAGTTTCATAAGAGGCAGCAGCGTGCTGGGGAGTCTGTATCTGCATTTCTAGCTGAACTGCGGAAGCTCGCTCAGCACTGCGACTTCCAAGATCTGGAAGAGACTCTCCTGGATCGTTTTATCGGTGGTCTAAGCAGCAAGAAAGCCAGAAGACGCATCGTGGCAAAAGAAGAGGTTACCCTTGCTTCAGCCTTGAAGGAGGCCACCGCCACGGAGAATTATGAAAGAGAGGAGCTTGATGCCAGTCGCAGGGCCCCTAAGCCACAGATAGAAGTTGCGCATGCTATGGACGAGCTAGAGGCTACTTCGAGCCAGAGCCCAGTCTGTGGGGTCAAGTCAGTGCGTCAGGCCTGCACAGTGCACAAAGATCACCGAGGCAGGTGCCCTGGTTGTGGCGGAAACCATGAGCGGAAGAGTTGTCGTTTCCGGGATGCTATGTGCCGGACGTGCGGGAAGATAGGTCACATCGCCAGGGTCTGTAGATCGGTGGCGTTGGGAGCGACAGGAGCACCTAGACTGGAGCGTCGCAGACCGCCCACAGCAACCCACGTTCTACAGGACTGCCACTACGTAACGGAGATCAACGGGAGGGTTGTGCAGTTTCCAGCGCAAGGCAAGGCACACGTCAAGGTGAAGATTGAGGGTCAGCTGTGCGACATGGAGGTGGACTCCGGATCTGGATTCACTATCGTGTCGGACCAGACCGCGAGGACATTCTTCCCCAGGGGTAAGTTGCCCCCTCTGGAGCCCTTCCCGGCAACTTTGCAGTCATACTCAGCGGGCCGCATCCATGTCATGGGAATGTGTACCGTGAGAGTACAGTTCCGGGACAAACAGGCGGTACTCAAACTGGTGATTGCGAAGGGCAGTCCCCCCTGTCTCCTGGGCACTGACTGGTTCCCTGCCCTGGGACTGAGTATATCAGGGCTTAATTCAATCCAAACCTGCCCTGAGATGAGTGAGGCATTATGCAAAGAATTTGCTGGTCTCTTTAATGGAAAACTGGGTTGTTATAAAGGGCCCCCAGCTGACTTCGAATTGGACCCTGGGGTGGCCCCAATCCGACTCAAACCAAGGCGAGTGCCATTTGCACTGCAACCCAAGATCGAAGCAGAGTTGGATAAATTGGTCAAGCAGGGAGTTCTCTCACCCGTGGACTCCGCTAAGTGGGAGACTCCAATCGTCACGCCCCTTAAAGCAAATGGGGAAGTCAGGATCTGTGCTGATTACAAATGTACTATCAATAAGGCACTCAGGGGAAACTCATACCCCATTCCAGTCGTATCACATCTGTTGGCTAAACTGGCTGGGGGCAAGGTGTTCGCCAAAATTGACCTGGCACAAGCTTACCAACAGCTGCCAGTAACCCCACAATCAGCGGAAGCACAGACTATTGTCACACATAAAGGAGCGTTCAGAGTTAACAGATTACAATTTGGAGTTTGTGTGGCCCCAGGGATTTTTCAAGGGCTCATGGAACGCCTGTTAAGAGGTCTGCCGGGGGTCTTGCCATTTTTTGATGACGTTTTGATTGCTGGAAAAGACCCACAGGAACTGGTTGTGCGTGTCCGTGCAGTGTTGCTCAAGTTCAAGGAGGTGGGATTGCAACTAAAAAAGGAAAAATGCAGTTTTGGGGTGCCAACTGTGGATTTCTTGGGGTTTAAAATTGATGCATCAGGCATCCACCCCACAGATGCTAAGGTTAAGGACATCACCGAGGCACCACGACCACAGAACAAGACGGAGTTGCAGTCATTCCTGGGACTTATTAACTTTTATCATTCGTTCTTACCCCAGAAAGCTTCGGTAGCTGAACCATTACATAGACTGTTGCAGAAAAAGAATGTGTGGCAATGGGGGCAGGAGCAGCAGAAGGCTTTTGACTCCTTGCGAGGAATGCTGAGTAGCAGGAGCGTCCTTGCTCATTATGATGAGTCGAAGCCGCTGGTCCTGGCATGTGATGCCTCTCAATACGGTCTGGGGGCGGTGCTGAGTCATAGGGAACCGGATGGGTCGGAAAAGCCCATCTCTTTCTATTCCCGTACGTTGTCGGCCACGGAGCGCAACTATGCTCAAATTGACAAAGAGGCACTTGCAATTGTGGCAGGAATCAAAAAGTTCCATGATTATGTGTACGGTCGCCATTTCTCCATTGAAACGGACCACAAACCACTGTTAGGGTTGTTCAACCCGAACAAACAAACGCCACAAATTCTCTCCCCCAGAATGTTGCGTTGGTCTATATTCCTGAACGGGTTCCAGTACACCTTGACCCATGTGCCGGGGAAGCGGTTGTGCCACGCTGATGCGCTGAGTCGATTGCCCCTTCCTGGTGGGAGCAATGAGGATCCTGCTCCAGCGGAGCACATAATGATGCTGGAAACACTTCCGGGGGCTCCTGTAACGGCTCCTGATATAGCTGAGAAAACGAGGAAAGATGCTGTTCTCTCCCATGTGCTCACTTGGGTGGGGAGGGGGTGGCCAGGTGGTCCGCATGAAGACAAATTCAGGCCTTATGCGACAAGGCAGCACGAGTTGTCCATGCATAAGGGTTGTCTCCTGTGGGGAGATAGGGTGATCATCCCAGCACCACTGAGAAACAGGGTTCTTAAGACGCTTCACATGGGACACCCGGGAATGGTCAGGATGAAGTCGCTAGCCCAATGTTATGTGTGGTGGCCTGGAATGGACCAGAACATAGAACAATGGGTACGAACATGCAAGGCATGCCAAGAGGTGCGGCCAGAAGTGGCCAGAGCACCAGTTCACTGGTGGGAGCAGTCCAGATCTCCCTGGAGCCAGCTGCACTTAGATTTTGCTGGGCCATTCCAGGGGAAGGTCTTTTTGGTTATCGTCGATGCATATTCCAAATGGTTAGAAGTGGCGATGGTCCCTAGCATGGCATCAGCTGCCGTAATCAAGGTGTTGAGGCAGCTGTTTGCAACCCACGGGTTACCTGAGACCATTGTATCAGATAATGGGGCAGCTTTTGTATCCCAAGAATTCAGGGCATTCTTGGCTGATAACTTCATTAGAGGGGTCACATCCGCGCCCTTTCACCCATCCTCCAATGGGCAGGCAGAGCGCATGGTAAGAACAGCCAAAGAATCCATTGCACGCTTAATGGAGGGTAACTGGTCAGCTCGCATCGCGCGAATGTTATTTTTGCAACATGCGACGCTGTGTACTGCAACGGGCAAGTCGCCAGCTGAGCTGCTCTTGGGTAGAAGACTGGTAACGGTGCTGGATTATGTCCACCCGGATAAAATGCCAAACCGTAATGCAAGAGCAACCCCCCAGGCTGAGACTGACACAACAAGGTATCTCGCCCCTGAAGATCTGGTCTGGATGAGGAACTATTCACGAGGTTCGCGGTGGGTGGCTGGTGTGGTCACCTGGGCTAGTGGACCTGTGTCCTATTATGTGACCTTGGAAAATGGGCAAGTTTGGAAGAGACATATAGATCAGCTGAGGCGCCGGGCGCTCAGCAGAGAGGAGTCTGATAATTCATCCCTGGCTAACGACGCAGAGCTACAAGGCCAGGCTGAAAATGGCCCAGAGGTGCAGTCACCAGGGGCCTCAGCAAATGAACCAGGGTCTGCTGGTCCTCAGGATGACGAGGTACAGGTAGGGGACCCTGAGATGTCTGGGACTCCATCTGTTCCTGACGAAACCCCTATAGCAGCCCCCCTACCACAGGTGACACCCAATCCAGAACCGGCAACACCTGTTGTCAGGAGATCAAGTAGAAGTTGTAGGACCCCACAGTACCTGAGAGATTACGTCTGCTGTGCTCACTAGGGGGGGAGGGGTGTTGTGTATTGAGTCAAAGGATTTTGTATCTGTATTATTATTGTCTGTATTGCATTAGGGTAAAGTAACTGCCTTTTGGTTCCAGAGGGTACAGCTACTATTGGTTCATTTAAGCTGCTGTATTTGGATCCTCTGTCTTATTGGTTTCCTCCAAAAGGCAGGACTGTGATTGCCTGATATTGTTCCCTCCAAAATGTATCCTTTCTAGCTTATTCCCTGTCCCTATAAATGTAGCTCTCCCCTCCTCAGTCTTCAGTCTTGTTGCTTTAATAAAGAAGTGTTACTAGAGAACTGTCTCCAGCATATTATGTCAAGAGAGCTGAAATCACAAACCCCACGTCACAACAGGTGTATGGTGTTTGCACTAGGGCTAGTAATTTTCTCCTCACACCTCCAATCAATGTGTGTATGTGTGTTCCTGACACCTGTATTGTTTGCCTCTTGCATCCCTCAGGCTGCCAGAAAGATGGCGCCTTTCCAAAGATGTCCCAAACTGCCCCCTCCCCCAGAGAATGATGTATGTGTGGCCTAGGCTCAGCTGGACCTTCCAAAAGCTCACTTGAAAATTACTGAGAATGGCTGGCCTCCATATGTCATTGGACCCCCAACTCCCATCAGCCCTACTCAGCCTGGCCAATGGTCAGTGCTGATGGAAGTTGTAGTCCAACATCGTTTGGATGGCAGTGCACTTTTTAAGATTATTTAGCTCTACCAATCTGAAAATGCTTACCTCGATATTCTGGAGCAAGAACATGGGAGGTTTCTTCAGCATACACCTCGTTGGTTTGCCTTTCTGCAGCAGAATAGCCAGATCCTGGCACAAAGGAGGGAGAAACAGAAAGTGACAATGCTCATCTCTAGATTGTCTACAACAGGGGTCAGCAAACTTTTTCAGCAGGGGGCCAGTCCACTATCCCTCAGACCTTGTGGGGGGCCGGACTATATTTTGGAGGCAAAAAAATGAACGAATTCCTATGCCCCACAAATAACCCAGATTTTAAATAAAAGCACACATTCTACTCATGTAAAAACACCAGGCAGGCCCCACAAATAACCCAGAGATGTGTTTTAAATAAAAGGACACATTCTACTTATGTAAAAACACACTGATTCCTGGACCTTCTGCTAGCTGGATTTAGAAGGTGATTGGGCTGGATCCGGCCCCCAGGCCTTAGTTTCCTACCCATGGTCTACATACCTGACATTTAGAAGACATCTGAAGGCAGTCCTGTTCAGGAAAGATTTTAATGTGTGACATTTTAATGTATTTTTAATCTTTGTTGGAAGCCGCCCAGAGTGGCTTGGGAAACCCAGCCAGATGGCCAGGGTACAAAAAATAAATTATTATAATATTATTATTATTATCCTTGTTCCCAGTGCTTTTAAAAACAAAAAAACAAAACAGGTGCCGGAATTCACCATGAATGCCTCCCTTGTTCTCTTATAATGGCAATGGCGCCATTGGTGAGTTCCAATGAGTTCTGGATGGGGGGAAAAAGCCCTGCATGTTTCTGTCCCAAATCAGAATAACATCACCCCTACAAAACAAAACAAAATCCTTCCAGTAGCACCTTAAAGACCAACTAAGTCAGTTCTTGGTATGAGCTTTCGTGTGCATGCACACTTCTTGTATCTGAAGAAGTGTGCATGCACACGAAAGCTCATACCAAGAACTGACTTAGTTGGTCTTTAAGGTGCTACTGGAAGGAATTTTTTGTTTTGACTATGGCAGACCAACACGGCTACCTATCTGTAACATCACCCCTACAATGATGCAGACTCTGCCAAATTGGTTCCAAATTTGTGCCAATGATGCCACTGCCCAGGGGAAGTCTTGAGTTTGGTTCTTCATCCCTCGAAATCATCTCGATCCCTGATCTGTCCGTTGGGGATTTCTTTTGAAATTTTGCTACTGATTACACAAATGCACAAGACGCAAACTGCAGCGGGTAGCCGTGTTTGTCCTGGGTAGGTGGGTGGGAGGGGAGACAGGTCAGGGGCAAAAATCCAGAAATGCAGGAAAATGTATTTAATAGGACTGACTGAAATGTCAAAAGCGTTTGACCTCCAAAGGTCTTCTTCAAGCCGGATGGTAAGAAAAAGAAACAAAGAGTGTCTGTGGAGGATCTTGGGGTATCAAATTTCAGTGGTGCCCTGTGTGAGACATCAGAATTAAGCACCCCCCCTCCCCGCTCCATTCTAAATCCTAGTTGCACCACTCCTAAGGCTCCACGCTCAATGTGACTGAACTGGATGTACTGCTCTAAATCCGCCTCTGGTGGGGTTGGTGGAGGGAGAGAAAGAATTATGGTGCGAATGATTTTTTTTAAAGCCCCAATCGGAAAATTAAGCTTTGGGACTTTTCTTCTGCCTCCTTGAGTTCTGCCTGTTCTACCTGTGCATTTGCAAATCAAAATCATACTAAGACAGCCACAAATTTCCAGCACTTTTTCATCACAAGCAAAGTGATTTTATAAATGTCTCCAAAGTTGTCTAGTACTTGAGGAGAGGCATTAAGAAGCTGTTTTCTGTTACGATCCATCATGCAAGTCTTGCAAGTCTTGGTTGCAACTTGTCATCTTCTGAAACATCCTCAAAAGGGCATCAAAGTTGGTGAATAAGGCACCTAGAAAGGTGAGGCTCTACCTGCTAAAATCCCTTTATGAATAGCATCTGGTGTTGAATTCAGTAGGTCAAGGGAGGGGAGAGGATGTACATTTGTGAATTGGGTTCCCAACCTCAAAACCAATCATTAGAGCATATACTCTCCGAAAAAAGTTCTTGCACAAATATTTCTTCCCAGGAGCAGCCTGGTTAGGGCTGCTGGCATGAACCACCAGACTAAACAGTTTTTTATGCCAGGTCTGTTAAATGCAGGAAGCAACATGGAGATGGCATGGAAGCAGAGATTGCAAGAGTGCAACTTAAATCTATTAAGCCTTTTTACCAGCTTCAGTTGGTAAGGCAGCTGCAACTATTTCCGGGTTGGGCTCGCCTGACCACTGTCAGCCATGCACTGGTAAACCTCCTCCAGGCTGGATTACTACAATATGCTCTGTGTAGTACTGCCCTTGAAGCTGACCCAGAAGCTGCAGCTAGTGCAAAATGTGGCAGCTCAGCTGCTCATTGGGGTAGAATATCACCATCTTACTACCTCGCTGCTGAAATAATTACACCTAGCTACAAGGCGAGGTTCAAGGTGCTGTTATCAGTGCACAAAGCACTTATACAGCTAGGAACCAGGATAGGCTTGGGATCTGCTAGGACCACCTCAGCTGCTACATACCCAACCAATCACTGCATTCTGTAGGAGAGAGAGCGTATTTTCCTTCATGGAGAGCCTGGGTTGCGGAGGGGTTAACCAGACACCCCCTGTTGCTGAGCAAGTTGGTTTGGTTGGCCCAAAGTATGATTGAACTCCTAGGGTTGCTGGGGAGAGTTTGATGTTGCCAATTTTGAGTGACAGCCTGAGTTGAATATATTCCTTGAGCGCAGCGCTGAGCTTCCTCTTTTTGTTGCGCGCATCAGATCACCCGCCCTAATTTTAGGGTGTTTGTTGCGTTTGACCTTGATATGCCTGTCATGGGGTCGTCTGCTTTTGGAGCAGGGGCCCAGTAGGAATTTTGTCCATTTGGCTGATTGGCTGGTGCCATTTGGTTTTTGCCTACTGCGTAGCAAAACGTCACAACTTGTAAGGTTTTTGGTTAGGCATTGGTTTTAGAAAATTGGTTGGTGGAGGGGTATGGATTGGCTGTGCCTGCCCCTCCAATGCTGCTGCTGCAAGGGTATTCTGTTAAAGGAATCCAGGGGCTCACCATGCTTTTGTCCGCACCCCTGTAAAGGGGGATAGGGCCACGCAAGAGCCCCTGGGAGCATTTGGGGAGAGGTGAGGGTCTTGTAACCAGCTCCATCTATTCCCCATAAAATGTTTTCCCTTACTAACTTCGCTGGCTTGCGGATGTCAGTTCTGTCCCTGGGCACATATAGTCACAACCAATGCCTAAGCAAACACTCTCATTGTTTGTATTTTAATAAAGTTGTGGCGAAAATTATGACAAAAACCTTAAACAAAAATGATGGTGTGAAGTGTGAATTTATTTAGGGGTGGCTTGGGGACCTCGACACACAACGCCCTGCACTTACCATCCTGTTAGGAGGTCTATTCTGCACAATACAGTGGTGCCTCACAAGACAAAATTAATTCGTTCCGCAAGTTTTTTCGTCTTGCGAGTTTTTTGTCTTGCGAAGCACGGTTTCCCATAGGAATGCATTGAAAATCAATCAATGCGTTCCTATGGAAACCGCCTTCAGACCAGGTCCAGGGACAGTCTGTCCCCCGACCTCTTCTGAAGGCTGGGGGGGGACAAGGGCTTTTCTTCCCACCCCCAGCATTTTAAAAAACCCCGGGACTGCAGAGGACTTCTCCGCTGTCCCAGGGTTTTTTAAAATGCTGGCGGGCGGCAGCGAAGGCTTTTTAAAATCGCCCCGGGACAGCAGACTTCTCAGAACAAAGCGGGCCAAAGTTTTTGCTCCCCCCCCCCGTCTGCCTTCAAAAGCCGTCCGGGATAGCGGGAAGTGCTTCCCTGCTATCCCGGACCGCTTTTAAAATGCTGGCGGTGGGGAGCAAAGCCTTTCGGCCCCCGCCGGCCTTCCTAGACCTCTTCTGAAGGCCGGAGGGGGGGGGAGGCTTTGCTCCCCACCGCCAGCATTTAAAAGAGGTCCCCGGAGATTTCCTTATGGGCTTTGTTCTTGCGAAGCAAGCCCATAGGGAAATTCGTCTTGCGAAGCAACTCGCAAACGGAAAACCCTTTCGTCTTGCGGGTTTTTCGTCTTGCGAGGTATTCGTCTTGTGGGGCACCACTGTAATGGAATCGAACCTTTTGCATGGCAGAAGTCCCTCCCAATGCATATCAGAGAGGCACCGCTTGTATTACCTGCGAAAAATGTTCACCTTCCAACAAGCCTTCTGAAACCTTTATTCCACTTGGTATCTGTCTTGAATCTGAACAGATTTTATCTATATGCTGCTGTCTTAAACTGGTTCTTTTATAGTTACAATCGTTTTTGATAATCGTTTTTATGTTTGCAATTGTTTTAACTGCTTTTATATGTGTACCTGTTCTATATAGCTTATTATTTTGTGAATCGCTTTGGGGTGCCTCATGGAAAGTGATTCACAAATGCGAGGAAATAAAATGATAGCGAGGGTGATGATGATGAAATATTCACTGGCTACTGCAGCAGAAGACTGCCCCTAGACCATTCCCTCTACGAACTCATCCACACTTAGGCTTGTCCCATGATTTCTAGGTACAGGTTTGAGGGGTTCTTAATTTGTCCTGCCACTTTCCACAGGAAAAACCCACCGTTTGCAGAGAACATCAGTTGGGGTTTCTGCATATTGACCTTTGTTCTGATTCAGTGGTAAAAAAAACCTGGGTTTTTCCAGGGAAAGCTGTGGGGCAAAAGGAAAACATCTCAGACCCATGCCTAGAAATTATGGGACAAACAGAATTTATCATGGGACTAACAGAAGTGTGGGTGAGCCTTATTTCTGATGCTTAGGCTGTAAAGCTTTTACGCAGTGAAACCAGCAGGCTTAGGGATGCCCAAGGTTTGCAGGTGCACATTTTTAGTAATAATAATTAAAAAATCACCCTAAGAGAGAACCCCTCTTCCTGAAACAGCTCATAAGGATTGAGTATACTGTGTCCCTGGAATCCTGCCAGCCTGTTGCTTTTAGTTGGGAGGAACAGAATGAAGTGATTGGAATCAGCAGCACTTGACGCTACAACATTTTGTTACACGTCTAATTTGTTTCATTAAAAAACAGATTCAAATTGCTTTCTTTGTTGGGGGAGTTCAGCTGCTATAATCAACTATTCTAAGAAACGGCATTATGCAACCTTTCTATGAAGACGCAGACCAACCTACAGTTCCAATCCACACATGAGTCTGAGGGGGGTAACATGCCTTCACCCAAAACGTGTAGGGCACCTGAACCCTCCCTAACCTATTCCTAACACAGATTCCAGGGGGGGGGGCTACTTTTTACATCTATCCATTATTCCTACTTTCTGCTCGCTGCTCTATAACCTGTTACTGATCCATAAGAGGACCCCCTGTCCCCTTATCCCATAACTGCTAAGCTTCTCAAGAGCCTTTGCTGATTGAATCTCCAACCGTCTAATATCTGCTGGATCGCCCTATTCATATGCCTGACTGAGGATAAGGAAGTTTCAAGTGTTCGCTATGATGTAATGCTGGGCAGGCTCAGGATGCCTTTTCCAAACGGTCCTTTGGGTACCCAACATGTGGAAAGCTTGCCTTGCAATGAGGTGTCTGCGTAAGTTTTCAGCAGCAGCAGCCTCTAAGAAAAATCTGGGATCCTACTTGTAGGATTATTGTCCTTGGAAGAACGGTGATGCTAACATGGGCGTGGTGAGGATTCTTTGTGGGGGGGGGGGACAGAACCAATGTGATTGGTCAGTTAAGTATTTCTATTGTTTTTCTTGATAGTGTGTAGGGGGGAGCAGCTGCCCCCCTGCCCCCCTGGTTACGCCTATGTATGCTAACCAAACCCTCCCTAACAGTTGGATCATTTTGAAGGCTGTCTTTTCCTGTGTGTGTATGCCAGAAGGATAGATTGCAAGCATCTCTTTACTTTCTTTGCTTTAGACAAAACAAATGCAGGGTTGTGTGTGTGTGTGTTTCTTTCCAGTGTTTCCACAAAGATCAGTGAAAGACATATGTGGAGACAAAAATATCTTTTATAGTGAATTGCAGCAGAATAAATTTGGATCCCAGATGAATGAATAAGAGCTGTCGGCTGGCATTCCAACCCAATTAGGTCACATTTCCACTGGGTTCCCTCTAATTCCAGAGGCCACAGTTCATTCCCCCCATCACCCAGGCACTCTCATGAATCATTCCTGTTCCTGTTTGTGAATGGACCCACCTCTTAATTTTAGCATCCATGCTTGAAACGAGGCACAACGTCTTCTGCGTTAGCTCTGAAACCACATATCTGCTAAGCAAAAGACCAGATGTTTCCGTTGCCCTGCTTGAGAGCATCGCTTCATGTCTATAAGAAGCCTGAGGCTGGCTAAGTGCAAAATACCTAGGATGGAAAAGCTGCTCCCCGCCCACTGCCGCTGGCAATGATGACTGGGATGCATGCTGCACATGCCCAGAGACACTGTTGCCTTGTATGTTTCAAGAGAAATGACCCAGCACTAAAGGCCAGTGTCAGGAGTCAGTGCCATTGAGCTTCTGCCAAGGCCCACAGCCTAGCCCAGCAGGGTCCTTGAAGCCAGTTCCTGGAACTCCTAGTCTTTTTATTTGTGCTCCTTCCTGTTGCTGCCTGTGCGGTCTGACCTCTCCCAGTGTGTGAGCACTGGTGGAAGTGAGGAGGAAGGAGGAGGAGCAGCTCTTGCTCACCTTCTCCAGGTTTGGCTGAGGCTCAGAGGCAAGGGCCAGTTGCAGCACCTGGTATCCTGGGGCAGCTGCCAGGACTCCACTTACTGATGCTTTCTCTGGTCCCTGTTACATTTATTTCCTTGGTCCAGTATTTTGATTCAAGTTGGGAATCTTAATGGTGTGTAGACCAAGCTGCTTGGAGCACTGCCTCTTTCTGGCTAGCAAGCTTCCCATTGTTTTGCAATGGGAAGTAGTCAGGAGAAAGGAGCAGGGAGAGGATGAATACTAGTCTAGACAGCATCCCCATGGAGAACATGTACACACCACACACAATGACGTCCTGTGGGGTACTACCTTCCCACTCATAAATTGTCCTTCTCCAATGTCATGTTCCTGCACCACCAGCCTCTAAGGAAAGTCTGATGTATGTCTAACCATCTCCTTACAAGGAAAGGGCTGAGTCAGCCTTCATAGCCCGTAGTGGTTGTACCTCCAGCAATCACAAACGTGGCCACACTTTTCCAAGATGGAAATGAAGAAATCTAAACCAACTTTTCACCACAGCTCATAGCTGGGGGTTGAGAGATAGACCAGCCTTGTCTGAACCAAACCTAGCATTGGTGCTGCAATGTGGGCAGAGTTATCTTAGATTCACATGGCACAAGAACTGGAGATATGCTGCCACTGAAACAAATTTGCCTACCATACCCAGTGGCTACTGGCAATCATGTGCTATCTCTGCTGTCAGAGACAGGTTGTTTTAGCTGCTGGGAATCATAGAATCATAGAATGGTAGAGTTGAGAGGGACCCTGAGGGTCATCTCGTTCAATCCCCCCCCCCCCCGCCGCAAGACAGGAATATGCAGCTGCCCCATACAGGGATCGAACCTGCAACCTTGGTGTTACCAGCACCAAGCTCTAAACCATCTGAGTTAATTGACTGCTGTTGCACTCAGATCCTGTTTTGGTGCTTCCCATGGGCATCTGGTTGGCCACTATGAAAACAGGACGCTGGACTTACCCAGGAGGACTCTTCCTATGTTCATAATTGTTTTGGGGTTGTTGCTTTTTAGAGAGGGTGGGGAAAACATTTCCTGCTGAAATCCTTTTCTGTCTTGTTGCCATTAAAGCCACAGCAGCCTGGCCCAGGAAAAGGACCCAAGCTCGTACAGGCAGGGCCTTTTAAGCTCATGCGCATGTGGCAAAGCACATCTGTTGCAAGGTTTCCCAGAAACATTTAGACAACTGCAATAAGAACTGTGTCTCCTGAAGATATTTGCTTGCCTAACAGTGACCAGGCAATGGATGGACTTTTAGCGGAACACATGAGAGCCAAGAGGCATAAGAAACTCAGAAGCTTACTAGAGGAAGGAAAGAGGATTACTCACTGCCAGCCCCCCAGTCCCTGTCAACACCCCAACCCCACTGCTTACTGCCTGAAACCGCTCCAGACAAACCATTGCTTGCCAAGTGGTCTCCTCATCAGCCAGAGACAGGACATATGGAAAAATTTAGCTCCTGCTATTGCAGGAGGAGGGGGGCAGAATTATATTTACTTCAATCTAGGTATGGTCCTAACCCCAGATGCGTATCTGTCTGCCCTCCCTTGCCCCCATCAAAGCAGGAACCACAGTTGTTCCACGATGGGTTATTATTTGCAATGCTTTTGTGGCGAAGGAGATGCAGGATGCTCCCTCCCCCTTTCCTATTGCCTATCCCATGGGGGCTTCTTTGACAAAGATACCCAACTATTGTACAGACTGACTGTGGTCTTGCTCGGGTGGCAGCTGTGGCCAGAAGGAGACCACAGCTAATTACAATGTGTATAAAAATAGATGTGCCTGTCTCAGACCAAGTCTGGCTATAGGTCCATTTGCCACTCTACTGTCCTCCTCAAGTGGCAACCAGATCTCTGAGGCCAGGGGTCTTTCCTAGGCCTGTTACCGGTAGTACTGCATGGCTGCGAGGGCAGCAGTGGTGGTGCCTTCACTATGGTGCTGGTGCTGCGCTCTCTGGATTGGAGCTGAATGTGTGTACACACCTGTAGGTAGCCTGCTGTTACCTGCTGTTGAATTGCACTTGCCTAAGGGTCTGCTACCCAAGGAAGGCTACCATTGAGAAAATGCAAAAAGTCTTACCACCTTTGTTCTTAAGGTTATCCCCCCTCCCCCTGCCTGACTTTGGTACTGACTTGTCAGTGCTTACCTTCATACCATGTGGAGGAGACCATTTTGGCCCAGAGAAGCAGCAAGAGGGGGGATGCTCCTCGGGGCATCTTAGCATGCGAATGGAGATTCCAGATGGCAGGGTAAAGATGAAGGCAGAGCTGCCTGAGAATTCAAGCTGAAAGCCAGAATAAGAGGCAGGACGTCAACAACCGAAAGCAGCAAGGCCAACCCCAACCCTTGCTAATGCTTAGGCATACACACGTAGACTCTATATATTTATTTTTCTTTTCAAAAACTAAGCTAGCACCCTAAATGTTTGAGGGGCAAAGATGCAAAAGAAAGAAAACTATTTTTCTTCTTGAAACTGATGCACATTTTATTTTGTTTCATATTTGTATTTCACTTTGCCAACTGCCAGGCTGAGCTTAAAGCAACACATTCGTTACAGTAACAGAGCACTGATGAATAAAAATATTTTCCAGTAAGGAAGAAACATACAACAAAGCTGCAGTAAATACAACAGAAGAATCAAATCAATAAGGAGCAGCAAAACCACAAGATACAAATAAATCACATTGGATATTGTCAGCATCGCCCTTGAGCCAGTGCCACCAACTGGACTCATACATTTCAGCCCCGAATGGGCTAGACGAGCTGGGTAGCACTTCCAGAGACCACCTTCTGCACAGGAACAGGTCAAAGTGCTGTGGACTCACAGCTTAGAGTTGTGAGCACCGGATTCACTCCAACAAGAAGACACTCGTCGCACAGCATAGTATAGCAGAGTATAGCAGAGTATAAACGACTCGGAGAGCAGCTCTGTAGAATATCTTCTTTTATTCTATCTACAGCTATAATACACAACTATGTACAGAGCTAAATGAGGTCTAAACGAAAATGCTGAACTGCATTGAGTGTCTGCAGCTGCTCTTAGCAGCAACCTTATCTATACACACGATCTCTCTCTAACACTCAGTCTTTCTCTCTCTTTGATGTGAGGCTGGAGTGGAATAAGTAGAGAGCAGAAACCGCCCATCCTCTCTGGAGAATCAGCAGAGAACATCAGCAGATTCTTGGATATGGGAGGGGTGAAATCTCAGATATATGTTAAGAATGCCAGCTCACCCTGCTGAAACCACCAATGGAGGCACCCAACGTGCAGATCTCTCGCTCATAATTTTTTGTAAATTTTGACATTTTTGAGTTTTGATTTAAAAAGTAGTGAATGTGTCTCAATACAGAATTCCTAGGGCACCTGAAGCAGGTTGCATGTGAAAATCTACCTGGCAAATAGCTGGTAGACACAGTGCTGATCACCTGCTTGGAAGGCAGGCAAATACCAGTTCCCCCGCCATCACCTTCCCAGAAACAACTGGTGCTGCATAGGCTGCAGATGTGGAGTGGTTCCCCGTGAAAGGACCATCTTGATTTGACACCCCTCCAGGCTCGTGTATTCGGCAGCATGTCCTTTACACCATAACAGTGCATTTGTGGTGGATTCATTCTGCCTTATATTAGGCTCCATTCAGACGGCACTTTATTTGCTGCTACCTGGCTGTGTACACACTCCTGTTTACTCTGCACCCTTGTTAGTTTGGGAAGCCAGTGTACACACAGTGTACACAATCTGTATCTATATATGGTATCTATCCTGTTTTTTTCTTAGGCAATACTGTATTTTGGTGTGTTTTCTCTCATATCAGATTCAATCTGAATTGAGGAAAAGAGCAGCCGGGCTGCATTTTAAGCCAGTAATTCGTACATAGACCCTTCCAACTGGTTGTTTGCATATATTACGCATGAGCCAAAAGTGTCCGTCTGTTAACAGGGGAGGAACAGGCTGGAGGCTCAAGAGGGGGGGAAAGTCCTTGGCAGAGAGGCCCACAACAGGCACTGCAAATTACCGGTAATAACAGGCAGACCAAAAGAAGTCAATCTTAAGGTGAAGAAGCTTCCCACTGCAGAAGGACAGAGAGATGTATTTGTGTTACTTGAATTGCTTCTTCAGGCTCTGTATCATCATCTTATGAGATTCATTCAGTTTGCTTCCTCCTTCCTAATAAACAGCACCAGTGATATTAAGTTACAGACAATTGGCACTTTCAGATGACCTGTGCATTGACCAGTCATCCTGCTCTGTTTCCAGGGAGATTTGATGATATTGGTTATTTAATGAGCATTTGTCTCAATTTGTTTGCAGGGAGGTTAGATGGTGTTGCATCAAAGCAAGAGTTATTCCATACTTTCCCCATCACTTTCCTTCCTGCAAAAAGTCCAATCTTTTGAGAAAGCAGGTTTGTCACACAAGACCTCACAATCTACTATTACAAGACCTGAATTTGCCGTTATGTGATTGAATTCCCCTGAAAATAGTGACAGGTCTGGAAGTGTCTTGTATCTCGTAACAAAACAGATGCTAACCTTAAGGTTTACTATAGATTGGGATAAGTGACCTCCAGGTGCCAAGAGAATATAATTTGTACATCAGAGGGGCGTGTGTGTGTGTACTGATGATAACATTGGGGGACATGTAAAACAGGGACAGAGAAAGAAAGAAAGAAAGAAAGAAAGAAAGAAAGAAAGAAAGAAAGAAAGAAAGAAAGGGTGTGTGCATGGTTGGCCGGGAAGCAGGAATTATTAGCAAATAAACATTGAGTAAGAAATGCCTTGACAAATACACAGAAGGAGGCTCACTGACGAATATCCTGATAAAATCAAAACAAATTAGAGAGTCCAGTGGGTAAAATAAAACTATCCAGTGAGTTCAGCTGGCACATCCTTCTTGATGCCTGTTTTGCATTAAAGGATAAAAAACAATAAATTCATATTTACTAACTGGTCTTGCAGAGGGCTTTTTTTTCCCCCCCAAAGGGCCAATATTCCCCAATATTACAGAGCACAGGGCAGCCTGCTGAGCTGGAGGTAACCTTTCTGTACTTGGCGCTCTGACTGTGGTCAGGCGGGTTTGGCAGGATTGGGATAAGGAATTTGTGGCCCTCCAGATGATGGTAGGCTCTCAGTCCCATCAACTTCCAACACTTTGCTAAACCACTATATGAAGCACCTCTCACCCCCAGTTAAACAGCTCCCCTGAAGCAGTCTGCTGTTCCTCATGCTGTAATTAGCAAGGTCACATGAACTTCAGATGTTATGGTGTTTTACCTTTTTATGTATATAGGAACACATAAGCTAAGCAAGCCATCAAAGTTTGACGCTGCCATTACAACTACGTGCTGGGCAAAAAAAGTACTTCCTTTTTCGTGACCTGAATTTCCTATTCCTCCGTTTCATTGGATGATATGGGATTCCAGTATTATGATAGAGGTTTTTTCCCCTTCCCTAGCCACTTGCTTGCTCTCCCATTTTAAAGCTAGAAAATTGAGGCTGAGAGGTAGTATCTTGCCAGAGATTAATCCCATTAAAATGTAAGCTTTGAACTCAGCACTTTACCAAAAGGAGCAGCATGCTAAATTTTTTTGCAGCATATATTCTTTCCCCCATTCTATCTCAAGGTGGTAGGACTATTCTACTATCCAATGCATTAAATAAGGAAGGAGGTCAACTTGTAGAAAGAGTTTAGCAGGGAATTTTGTGTCTTGTGTCTATCAAAATCCCCCCCCCCCCGCCTTCTACTAGAATGATGTATGCGGGAAGCACGTTCACAACCTGCAGCATCTGCAACCCCTTCAGCACAGTGTCTGCGCACATGCGGGTTGTGATTCAGCGCTTCTGCACATGTGCAAAGTGCGATTTAGCGTTTCTGTGCATGCATAAGCACTGAAACCCGGAAGTAACCCGTTCCGGTACTTCTGGGTTCGGCACAGTACGCAACCCGAAATTGCACAACCCAAAGTGTCTGTAACCCAAGGTATGACTGTACTGAGCAAGAGACAGTGGTAGTCAACATGGTCTGTGTACTTCTGGGTTCGGCACAGTACACAACCCGAAATTGCACAACCCGAAGTGTCTGTAACCCGAGGTATGACTGTACTGAGCAAGAGACAGTGGTAGCCAACATGGTCTGTGGACTGCAATTCCCATCAGCCCTGCCAATCTGGCCATTGGTCAGGGATGATGGGAGTTGTACTCCCACAACACCTTGAGGACACCATGCTGGCTACCCCTGCTATAAGACTGGCAGGAACACCTGTCTTCATCTCTGGCTGTTTCTTCAACTTTGTGTCGTTTTATCACCTTCTCCCCCTCACTCTTGCCTGATAGGATTACTGTGTCTTGATCATAGTACCTTCTACCAAACGGAAATGCAACATGTGCAGCTTTCCCTGCTGAGTTTCTGCCCGTCACATAGGTCTTAAAAGACACAGGACCCTGGCCAGGAGGGACAAGGGAAGATACAGTAACTAAAGGAAGATGCCAGGTTTTTGTCTTCGGGGTAGAAGTCCAGGGTGCCACTCAGAATGAACAAGAGGAACCCCCAAACACATCCGGGCTGGCTTGCCACATTTTGAAGTAAGCATAAAGTCCTGATTTGTGAGATCCCAATGAAGTAAGAGGGCTTGCAGCTTACATATTTATACAGGCAAAGCAATGCTTTAGAGATGATACCAATTTGATAATGTTAGAATACCAGTAAAAGTAGACAACTCTGGGATAAAAATAGCTGGTTTCAGACAGAAATTGAAAATTTCATTCCCTCCCCATGTGTTTCCTGATGTTTTTCGACTGTTCCTAGCATTTAAAAATAAAATAAAAGCCACTATGTGTTATTATTGTCATATGCTGGTGCTTACTGTTCTCTACTGTTGTCATATTATGTTTCATTCATAAGCCACTTTGGAAGGCTAGTCCGGGGAAAAACAGGGTACAAATTCTTAAATAAATTAAATACTGTAAAAAGATGGGCCAATCATTTGATGCAACTTCTTAAAGCAGAAAGGCAACACTACATACTCAGCATCTCTCTCTCACACCCCAATGACACACGTTGCAAGTTTCCATCTGTGCAAAACGGATGTAGATTTATAAATATTTATGCCACAGTCCTAGGTATGGCTACTCAGAAGCAAGTTCCAACTCCCCAGAAAAGTGTGTATGGGATTGCAGCCTTAGGGTTGTAACCAACCAAGTTCAGTATATCCACTGAAATTAATGTTAGTCCTGTTCATTAATTTAAAGGGGTCTACTCTGGGCATGGCTATCTTAGCATACAGCCCATATCCCCCCCCCCCAATTATGTAAGTCGCTTAGAGAATCTCAGCGCAAGAGCGGCTAATAAATTCATTGAATAAAGTAAAATAAATAAGCTGTCCATCTCCCCCGTATCTTTTCTGTCTGTTGCAAACAGAGAAGCAAAGGACTGACAGAAGCAGGTTCTCTCTTACCTGCCTTGCCCGTGAATTGGTGTGCAATTGTGCCTTCTGGTTCTCTCTCTCTCAGTCCATACAGGAGTCCTCTTCTTTAACTTTCTCAAAACAAGTGGCTTGTTCTTACCGGCTTCCAGACTCAGCTAACGCTGCCCAGATGTGGGGTAGCCTGCAGTTGCCAGATGTTTATTTAAAGCTGTACTCTCTCTCTAGAGAGAGAGAGAGAGAGTCAATGAGGAAAGGAAGGGGGGGTGAAGAGAGCCAGGCTGCTAAAAAGAAATCTTACTCAATGATTCACTGAGTGCAGAACATGCAAACCGCCCCCCCAGCAGGGTTAAAGCAACATAAGCAGCCCCCTGTACAATACTTCAGATTTCATGAATCATAAATTCATGGTTTAAAAGGAAGGCATTCAGTAAACCAAGACACTAGCATGTTTTCTCACCAGACTTTTGTAGGGCAAGGACAATGTGCTAAGACTTTAAGATTTTGGTTCTTGTGTGGCTGTGCATATGCCATACATTTGAAGCACCCTCTCCCCAAAGAGTTCTGGGAGTGGTAGTTTGTGAAGAGTGCTGGGAGTTGTAGTTCTGTGAGGGGTGAACTACAGTTCCCAGGATTCTTGGGCAAGAAAGTGCTTTAAATATCGATGTGCCACTCTTAAAATAAACTATTCCTATGGCTTTACCCACACTTACCTTTCCTCCAGTCTTTCCAGGCACAGTCTGTGTCTGAACGTCTCCCCCCCCCCCGGAGCTTTCTCTGAGAAAACCCGCTCTTTAGCGCTCAATTGAAGCATCAGCCCGCAAAAAAACCGGACCACATAATGGGAACAACTTTGTCTGGGGAAAAAGAGAGCTCTGCAATTATGAGGCAGTATGCAAAAGCCAGTATGGTTAGTTACAGTGTTGGACAAATACTGTACAGTGGTACCTCTGGTTAAGTACTTAATTCATTCCGGAGGTCTGTTCTTAACCTAAAACTGTTCTTAACCTGAAACACCATTTTAGCTAATGGGGCCTCCCGCTACCGCTGTGCCACTGCTGCACGATTTCTGTTCTCATCCTGAAGCAAAGTTCTTAACCTGAGGTAATATTTCTGGGTTAGTGGAGTCTGTAACCTGAAGCATATGTAACCTGAAGCATATGTAACCCAAAGTACCATTGTAAAGTAAGACTGAGATGAGCCAGATTCATATCATGACTCAGTTGTGAAACCATTGTGTGGACTCCCTCACAGCCTAGCCTTCCTCACAGGGTTTTTGAGAGGATAAAGGAAGGTGGGATCTTGTAAGCCGCTTTGAGCTCTTTGGAGAAAGGGTAACACACACACACACACACACACACACACACACAGAGGAATTTGATTTTTGGTTTGTAGAAACAGGCAGGTCTGAGACAAAGCACGTTGCCACTTGAGACTGAACATCAAATGGTTTGAATGCTGGGATAGAAGCTGTTTGAACTCCTCCACCCCCGCCCTGCTCAGCCATGAAGCTCACTGGGTGACTTTGGGTCAGTCACCATCTCTCATCCTGAAAGGGATGGTGGGATATCAATGTAAAAATTAAATTAAATACTTTTAAAAATTCAGTCGAGGGCTTAGTGCTCAGGGATGGCAAGCAGTGGCGTAGCGTGGGTTGTCAGCACCCGGGGGCAAGGCAAGTAATTTGTGCCCCCTAACCCGTGGATTTGCGCCCCGTAACCCTAACCCCCAGATGTTGCGCCCGGTGCGGCCGCCCCTCCTGCACCCCCCACGCTACGCCACTGATGGCAAGCGCTTTTCCAAAGGCCAACCCTCCTACACTGTACTGACTCACACCAGTGTGAAAAAGCTACGAATAGGATTCTTGCCTAATAGGCAGAAATTCAAGAGGTAAATTTGTGTTGTGTGAAAGTTGGCACTCTCCTTGATAAAGGATGGAAGAGGTCCGACCTAATGGCCTATAAACACAGATATGATTAAGGCATTGCCTCTTAGTTCATGGCATCAAATCAAGGGTTGTTTTTATTTTTTTACATGTATAAATGTGGCGTTTTTTTGTATGCCTTTGTATTTTTGTTTTTCTATGTTGTAACAAAATTCTTACCATGCTATTGTTTTTCTATGTTATTATGAGACTTTTATTTGAAATGCATCCCTGTTGTTGTTTTGTTATAAGTCGCTTGGAGCACCTTTTTGGTGGAAAAGAGGCATACAACCAAAATGAATGAATGAAGCCCCACCATCACTGTCTCTGGCTGCGTACCCACTGTTCATGTAAAGCACCTCCCCGAAACGAGGACTTCTGGGAGCTGTAGTTTACACCTCTCAGCTCTACAATTCCCAACACCCTTAAACTACAGTTCCTAGGATTCTTGCGGGGGGGTTGGAATGTGCTTTAAATGCATGGTGTGTATGCAGCGCGGCACCGTGCGAGGTAGGGAGAAGCTGCACCTGTTTGATTCCTGCCTGACATTGCAGCTGCCACGCCACGAAATACTGAAATCATTCGCTGCTAGCTAGCTGGCGCCACCTGCCGGCACGAATTAGGCACTCCCGGTCCTCCTCCGAAAAAGACTACAGTACTGTAAAGCGAACGAAGCTTCTTCTCCCAGGTTTCGGCAACCTTCGGCTTTTCTCGGACATGCTTAGGAGAACTCAGGAAAAGAAGGCGGGGCTGAAGACTCTCGTGTTTTCTTAATAACCCCACCCACAATCCACGACGAGGATTCGGGAGCTTCCGGAAATGCTCGCCTATTTCCATCTGCGCAAGCGCCAGAGAGAGTCGCAGTACAGCTGCTCCGCTGTGCGTGGCGGGTTTGAGCGAGCGAAGAAGCGGCGCCATCGCAGGTCTGCGGGTCTATCTAGGTCGGTCATGGCGTCCCCGTCGCGGAGGCTGCAGACCAAGCCGGTCATCACTTGCCTCAAGAGCATCTTGCTCATCTACAGCTTCGTGTTCTGGGTGAGCCCCTCGCGGGAGGAAAACCCCACCCCGAAGCCCACCCCGCTACTGGCCGCCCCACTGAACAATGGGTCCTTGCAGCTCACCCTTCTCTAACCCCATAGACAGCAATGGGGCACGCTGCTCGTCCTATCCTGGGGGGCAGCACTGCATCTTACACGCTCCCCCCTTCCTATTCCCATAGGTGGGTAAATGCTCTCCCTTCTGAGACACCCCCACATCACAACCTCAAACTCACCCGCCCACCCCTTCGCTGCTGACCCCACAGATGTCGCGCTTGCTGTTCTTGTGTATAGCATGATGTATCGTCTCCTGCTGGCCCTACAAAGAACAATGACCCCCCCCCCCCGGCACTCCAATCTCTCCCGTCCCATTCCCGGGCGGCGTAATTGCAAGTTTTGAAAACTTTGTAACGTTGCGTTTAAGGTTGTTCTAACCTGCCCTGGGATCTTAGGGTGAAGGGAGGGCAATAAATTTAAAGAATAGCGGTACTAATAAGGATGATGTAATCCTGTCCTGTGCATTGAGTATAATGGGAGCATAGAGTTTTCTCTATGCAAAGTCCATACATAGCAGTCTATCCATACATAGCTGCCTCCAGCCACATTTCCTCCACATTTTCCTCTTCCTAGAACAGTGTAGGACAGAAAATGCTTGGCTTGCACCTCTTTATCCCAAAGAGGACAGAGCCCTTATAGACGTATAAAGCATTTCGCTATAATTCTTTTTTAATATATCACCTCACTCTCTCTTACACCTTCCCCAGTTTCCCTTTGGAAATAACTACTGCTCTCTCCTCCTTCCCCTATGGTTCCCCTAACCTCATATGAGCAGCAACATACACCACTCCTTGATTTCTCCTAGAGACCCCCAAATGAAGGGTGGCTCTCCAGATACTGCTGTTCTCCAACTTCCACCATCTTTGACCATTGGCTTTGCTGGCTGGTGCTGATGGGATTTGGAGTCCAAGCATCACCTGCAGGACCACTGGTTAGTCACCTCTGTTGTAGAGATGATTGGGGCACAGTTCCAACCCTATAAAGGTTTTAAGGTATATTCGTGTAATTCTGCCCTTACCTCTGAACAATGACCTTCCCTATGGTTGATAACTGTACACCTGGCCCCCTCCCTTTCCTTTACGGTGCCTCTGAACCTGTAGGAAGAGAAATGAGACACACACCCCACTCTGCATCTCATAACTCCATAGAGAATGATGGGGCAGGGCCACTGTCCCCTATAGCTCCAGTCTCAGCTCATCCCACAGACTCTTTTCACCTGTAGGAAGAGACATACTCTTTGCAGCCTCCACTCTTGTTTCTAGTGATCCAATAAAGAACAATACGGAAAACCCATCTTAGAAAGGTTTGTCGCCCTAGGAATGTTCTCTCCTTCCAGGCCCACTGAGAAGAACTATGCAGAAGTCAACTCTGCATGGACTTAGTTGGGGTGGGTGGGGAGAATGGCACCCCCCCCCAGCTTGTTTCAGCAGTCTGAACCTCACATTGTAGGAAAGAGCCTCTATCTCTCATAACTCTTCAGTGATATAATAACAAATCCCAATTTTCCAGCTCCACTCCTGGCGGTGGTGGCAGCTTAGCAGTGTGAGCATTGCACCTGTGTCTGTGGCACAGATGGCATAATGTGTGCTGGTGCGCTGATGTGCCTTTCTGTGCTAGAAAACCCTGTGGCAATTGGTTCTCTCTTTCCCTTTGCTCATTTTTTTTTTTAAATTTGCCCTTTTTGCTTTGTTGGCTTTTTTTGGTTAGTAGCAAATAACATGTGGAATGCACTCTGTAATCCTGTCCTTTCCTTTCATCACTGCTGCTTCAGGCTTCTGAATCAGGTGAGTGTGGTTTTCTCAAGGAGCAGAGCCACTTTTCTGCTTGAGGCATGCAGGTTCTGTACCCTCTCTCTCTCTCTCTCCTCTCTCAAAAATAATTGCAGGTTTTTATTTTTGTGCAAAGGAATAAAAAGACACATTTAAGTAAATAATGCAGAAAAGATAAAACAAGGCCAATTCTCCATGGTTCTGGTACAATACTAGATAAGCTTCTGTTTTAACGAAAGTGAATTTTGCAAGCCCACATAGAGTTATAGAATTGTAGAGTTGGAAGGGACCCCAAGGGTCATCTAGTCCAACCCCCTGCAATGCAGGAATTGCATGGAAGGGGGAAAAACACCCACCCACTGTCTATAATGCAGTGGTCTGAGGACTTATAGCCCAGGCTATATTTGAACATCCTGCTTATAAAAGTCCATTTCGTGTATCTGGCTTATAACAATTTATATGCTTGAATTAAGATGTATTCTGAATGTGATCTGATGAGGGTTTTGGCTTTCATTTCCCCCCTTCTTTATTTCCTTTGTAAAACTTCTTATAAAAATAAGTTTCTAATTTTAACAGTTTGGGCTGCAAAGTTAATTACTGTTTTTCTTTTACTCCCGCACATCCTGTGGAGAAAACGATATAGAGGGCAAGGTTCACGTTGACGTAACAGGGATGGATCAAAATAAAAACCATGTTCAAACATCAATTCTGAGTGCAAATGAAATGGTCTTGCTGCGGAGGCCTGAGAAACAGTCCTCTGTTTGCCTCGCTGCTTCAAAAAACAGGCAGTGGGAGAAAACCTTATGACAGGGAAAACAAATTCCCTCAGGTTACATACCTTTGGAATCCAGTCTGTGTTTATACATTGCTATGGGAGCTTGAAAGACTTGAGCGGAACCAGCTTACACAGGTGTTTCTAGACTTGTAGCTTTGTTTTATTCTGAGACCACAGAGAGCTCAGTGGTAGCTCACCATATCCTTTTCACACAGAAAGTCTCAGGTTCAGTTGCCACCATCTCCAGTTTATTCAAATTATGTTTAAAATGTTTATTAGCTGCTCTTTATCCAAAGATTCCAAGGCTGCGTACAAAGATGTGAATAAAACTATCTGTAACAGCGTATAAATACTATATAAGAGCTAGCAAATAGACTTAAAAAATAAAGAGAAGGCAAAACCCCAACTAAAACATCACCTCAAATAAAGCGACAATCAATAAGCTCTTACAACTGGTGCTACGATAAAGGATTTGGTTCCAGGTGACTTGAAAGGCCTCTGCTGGAAAACCTATGCCAGTCATAGTATAGTTTTCCAAATAGGTGAAAAAACTCTGGCTCCCTTGGCCTGAAAGCGAGATGAGCGCTGCAACCCCATAGTCGCCTTTGACTGGACTTAACCATCCAGGGGTCCTTTACCCTTTTTTACCTAGTTTAGGGACGCAGGTGGCGCTGTGGTCCAAACCACTGAGCCTCTTGGGCTTGGCAATCGGAAGGTTGGAGGTTCGAATCCCTACAATGGAGTGAGCTCCTATTGCTCTTTCCCAGCTTCTGCCAACTTAGCAGTTCGAAAGCACACACGGCCAAGTAGATAAATAGGTACCACTGCAGTGGGAAGGTAAATGGCATTTCCATGCGCTCTGGTTTCTATCATGGTGTTTCCATTGCACCAGAAGCATCTTAGTCAAGCTAGCCACATGACCCGGAAAGCTGTCTGTGGACAAACACCGGCTCCCTTGGCCTGAAAGCAAGATGAGCGCTGCAACCCCATAGTCACCTTTGACTGGACTTAATGGTCCAGGGGTCCTTTACCTTTTTTTTTTTACCTAGTTTTCCAGATAGTCTGGCTTGGTAAAAGGTAAGAATGAGAAACCTGTGACCCTTCAGATGATGTTGGACTCAGCCATCAGCCCAAGCCAACATAACCAAGAGTCAGGGATTATGGGAGTTGTAGTCGAGAACATTCTGGACACATAAGGTTTTCTTTCTGGGTCTCTTCCTAGTGATGTTGCTTATTGCATGCCATCATCAAGTGTGGGGGGGGGCGGGGGACACCTGTGCCAGTCTTGTTCTGTGGAAAGTGGGATGGACGTTGACATGGAGATTGGCAAGGGCTGGGATTTGCCTAGTTAAGCTAATGTGAATTTAGTTGCTCATTTTTATGCTTAGATCACAGGAAGGGGCTGAGGGTGAGGTAAGGGTAGATTTCTTCCTAACTCTTCTGTGTCTGCTTATGGGGCAGAATGGGGATTCATTGAGGCCCCACCTGAACTCTGCATTTAAAGCAGTTTCATACCGCTGTAAACAAGTCATGGCTTCCCCCAAAGAATTCTTGGAAGTGTAATTTGTTAAGGACACAGAGGAAAGACCGTTATTCCCCTCACAGAGCTACAGATCCCAAAGTTTGCTGGGAACTGCTCAACCACTCTGGAAATTGTAGTTCTTTGAGGGGAATGGGAGATGCCCTAATTTTCAACACCCTTAACAAACAACAATTTGGGCGGAACCCATGCCGTTTAAAGTGGTACGGTATAGCACAGAAGGGATCTTTGCATGAATCCTGGTATTGCTGATCATTAGGATGAATTAGCACATTGCAAAGGTGTGGACCTTTGTTTCATGCAGTGCCAGTTCTTCGTTAACTGGCTGTTAAAAAGTAAAATGCGTCTACAGAAACCTTTTACAAGTGGCTCATTGTGGCTAATGGAGTTGTCCTTCCCTCCCCCCACCCTCTCCTCCTAGTTCTCTGGCATCGTCCTTCTGGCAGTCGGCATCTGGGGGAAGGTAGGCCTGGAGGTGTATTTCTCCCTGTTAAATGAGAAGGCTACGAACGTCCCCTATGTCCTCATTGGCACCGGCACAGTTGTCATCCTCCTAGGCACCTTTGGTTGTTTCGCGACATGTCGGGGAAGCACATGGATGCTGAAATTGGTAAGTATTAGGGGGCACAAGGTTGCAGCACCTGCCTTGAAACTCACAGGATTCCTCCAACTGTGGCATGTGGTGATAACTGCTATACCTCCCCATTCATCCATTTGAATTTTTTTAATGGTGTTTGCATGCTGTGGCTGTTTTCTGTCCACTATTGGAGGCCCCATGCCTCTGAATACCAGTTTCTGGTAGGGAAGAGCGCTGTTATGCTCAGGACCCAGCAGATATATCTGTTGACATTCTACAGATAGTAGTCAGCAGAATGAAAACAATCCTCTTATTTTATTTTGGTCACATATACAAACATAAATTCCTCAGTCCTCCAGTGCAGATGCTATTTGAAAACTTAATATGCAATTACATTGCTTTCAAAAGGGCATGCGAGATCTTGGCTGGTAATGGTCCTTCTTATTGAGATGCTGTTGCTGTCAAGAACAGGTGTTCCAAAATATTTCCATGTCTTACTGGGAATTTTTGTCCAAATGCCTATCGCCTTTCTGTTTTCTACCCAAGTCACCATCTCTGGACCTGAATGGGCCTTCCCTAGTGGTAGTTCCCCATTTGTGAAATGCTCTCTTCAGGGACGCATCACTGTCTGTTTTAACATTCCTATTTACCAGGGCATATTTTTTAAACTGGGAAGGTAGTTATGTTAACAGCCTCATTGTTTTGATCCTTTAAATGGGGTGGGTAGGACTTGTACTTTTAAAACATACTCTCTGATGAGTGTTTTCATTGACTGCTGTTTTTAATCTGATTTTAATGTCTTTGCCATTTTATTTTTTACTGGGTAAGTCGCTCTGAGGCACTTGAGTGCAGAAACACAATGAATAAATTAAATAAATCTCGATGGCAGAGCACATTTTGAAAACATCATCTAGTGTTGCTTTGCCCAGCCACTAGAGACTGGCAGTTCCAAATTGCCTTTCTTGGGTTTATCAGTATTCCAGCAGCTTCAGCTACCATAACGTATACCACCTCATGCAATTTTTGTTTTTACTGAGGGTAATCCAGCTGCTGTCTTTATCTAGATAACTAAACAGAGGAGAAGTTTAACACAAACTCTTGACTTGTGCTGCAGCCTTCCACCCAAATACGGAGTTACAGAACTCTCCTTGCTCAATTTTTGCCATGTACCGGTGGTGCATTCTGTGTAGATTCTCTGTGTAAATCATATGGCAGTAGCAGGGTTGTAACTTTGCTGGTCTTGATCCTTCCTTTCTGTCCACAGTATGCCATGTTCTTAACTCTCATCTTCCTTGTTGTGCTTGTTGCTGCCATTGTGGGCTTCGTCTTCCGGCATGAGGTGAGTTGGTGTTGCTTTGTTTTGTTTTTTCCTTATCAGTAGGATTGGTCAATACGGAATTGCTCTTTCCCCCTTCTTGCTTCATGCCGGTGACCATAACTTGCTTTAACTGAAAACAGGGTCTGTGCCATTGAGGTCAGTGTAACCCCCTAGACCAGCCTTCCTCAGCCTTGTGCCCTCTAGACAGTGGAGGCTGGTTCATTGGGTTAACCGGGGCACTGCGCTACTGATGCTCCCTCTGGCCTCAGCTTCCCCCACCTTCCTGCCTTCTTACTTACAGCCAGTCCAGGGGATGGGGGATGACACAGCCTGGGGCAGCTTCCTTGTCTTTAGTCTTAGTGTGGTCCTTGTAGAACTCGGGAGAGGAATGGGGTCAAGAATAGAATTGGTTGACTCGGCTGTTGTAGGCTCTGGCTCCAAGTCCTGTTGGGCTTCCTGCAAGATGAAGGAATCTCATGGCAGAATCTGAGACCAGGGAAGAGAGACAGCGGAAGAAGATTTAAGGACTATCTTAGGAAATATTGCAAAATTAATGAATGCTAGAATGATGTTGGTTTAGAAATTAAGTGGTTTTCAGCTGTAATGATTAAGTAAAAAGAAAAAGAAAGGATAAAAAAGAATTAAATGGAAATTAAGGGAGAGAATTTGTTGAATTAATAATGAAATTGGAATACAGAAAGGGGAGGCATGAGGAGGTCGGGGAAGTAAGTTATAAGAAAATAAGGGAACGAAACCCTATTTGTTTTTAAATTGTTTTTAGTTTGTATTTTGTCTTTTTTATATATGTTATTTTTCTGTGTTTGTGTTTTGTTTTTGCTATTGTTCTTTTTTCTTTGTTTTTGTATAATTTTTTTTAAAAAAAACTTCAATAAATATCTTTTAAAAAAACCCAACAAGATGAAGGAGTCTCAGATTGCCTGGGAAGGAACCTGGGGAAGAGGAGACTTAGGGAGCTATGGGAAGGCAGGGACTTCAGTCCTTTCAGCTGTGTCCTTGGGGCAAGATGTACTAGGAAGAGACTGTGCGCTCACTAGCCCTGGCCTCTTGAGGTGTTTTGCTTCTTTGAATAAAGATAGTTAACTTTCTGACATCGTGTGAGTTATTGCTGGCTTGCTCCTGCAAAATGCTTTTCATCCCTATCCACTGGCCATATTGCCTGGGGCCATATTGCCATCCAAAACACCTGGAGGGCACTAGGTTGGGGAAAGATGCTCTGCGTACCTAAGGAATGACATTTGTAGAAATGTTCCAAGTACGAACAACATTCAGCCATGGAGCAAGGAGTCTATTTTAACTGAATTACATAGCAGAAGGTGCTTCTTTTTTAAAACAACAACAACAACAGAAACAAAACCTGACTAACAAGGACTACTTTGGAGTTCTTTGAGTAAGGCTTTTCGTATGAAAATGGATATGTAGGTGCTGAACCCGAAATGTCACAACACAGGTGAACCTCTGGCTCTTCAGCAAGAGGTTGCTGAACCAATGGCCATGGCTGAGGGGTGTTGTAGCTCAGCAACATCTGGAGGGCCAAAGATTTGTCACATCTGCCATAGTGCAAGTTTTGGAGGAGTGCCATCTCAGAACAGACACCTCTCCTCTCTAGTGAAGTGTGGAATGGTGGGTAAGAGTATTGGACTGCAACCTGGGAGACTAGGGTTAAAATTGCCACTCAGCCAGGGTTGTCATGAGGGTAAAATGGGGAAAGGATGAAACTATATGTGCCACCTTGAGCTCCTTGGAGGAAAAGTGGGATATAGATATATAATTATAAGTGTAAGAGGAACTGCCTCTTCTTAGGGGTCTCCAACCACTGCACATGAATGGAGTGTGCTTTTTTCACTTAAAACTTGATTTATTCCTGTGCAAAATGAACACCAGATTGACTAATATTTCCTTAATTAGGTCATGGCCTCTCTCTCTCTGCAAGCAATGATCATTTATCATTTTCTCCTCAGATTAAAGACAGCTTTAAGAATAACTTTGAAGCTGCCATGAAGTCCTACGATGGGACCAAAGATGAACGCAGCAAAGCGGTTGATACCATTCAGAGCACAGTGAGCATTCACCTCCCTTTTTTCAACTGGCCTAAATCTGGCATATTATGCATGCTCTTCTCTTTGTGGAGGTGCCAGCAGTTAAAAAGGAGCCTGTACTACAAAGTGGGGTGCAGAGGAAGAAAGAGAACAAAAATGCCTGTCGCAGAGACCCCTGTGGTATCTTCCTTTGCCTGATGGCCCCCCTCATGCTTGCAAGAGGTATCCCATGTCCTAAACACAGTTGGAGGTGGAGCTGTTGCTGTTTCTGCCTCAGCAGGCGTTCTGTGCGAAAGGCAAATCTTCAGCTTACAAAGCCCAAACCCTAGGCAGCAGTAGTGACATCATGTCTCGGGTACAGTCTGCCCCCCTTTGGTTCTCCTCTTTGCTGCCGTGCTTGAAGAAGTCATCCCTACTCTCCGCCAGGGCTGAGGAACCTTCTTTTTTCTTTTTTTACATTGAGGACCACACTCCCTAGGACAAAGAATGGGAACTTGCATCCCTCCACATGTTGTAGGGCTCTAGATTCCCATCAACCCCAGGGCTAACAGCATGGCTAGGAGTCAGGGATGATGGGAGCTGGAGTCCAGCAACATCTGGAAGGGTCACAGTTTCTGCTTCCCTGTCCTGGCAGGTGCAATTTCTTGAGGGATGGAGTCAGAAGTGAAGGGGACCAGAGCCAAAGAGAATGGAGCTACATTTTCTTTCTTTCTTGGCTTCCATGCTGCATAGGAAGGAAAATATATCTTCCTCCCTTTCATGCACAGGATTGCAGTAGGCTGTGGGTCTGGAGCTGCACAGTGGGATCAGGACCAAAGACAGATAGTTTATCCATTTCTACCAGGGATGGAAACCTCCAGATATTGCTTGTTTCCAGCTCTCATCATCCCTGATGGTTGGTTGTGGTGGCAGGGGCTGATGGGAGATGGAGTCCACAACATCTGGAGAGTTACAGGTCCCTCTGTCCTGAAGCTATACATTTTATTTCTTCCCGCGAAGAAATTCAGGTCAGCATGGGGTGTTAGTGAAAGACAGCAGAGCAGAAAAGAGTTAGACTGCTGAAAGATGCAGAATTCCAACCAGACTGGATTTTTGTAAAAAATTGTTATTATTTTATTTGTAGAAGTTCAATACAGTTTAGCATAATGCAAATCTAAGCCATTTATGCTAAAACAATAAAAATGCAACTATATTCAGTAATCTTTTCTAAAAACAAGGTTTAAAAAAGCCCACAAGTGTCAGACTATATAAAATTTGAAGAGTCCAAAAGGGCTCAAGGACAAAACAAATTTTTAAGAGGCATTAAAATTTGAGGGAATGCATTTCAAAGTGGAACCACCAGCTGGGAGGGTCTCCTGGGAAGATTTTAAAGATCAGCTTGGCCTGTCTAGGGGAGGTGGTCTGCTAAAGTTGCCCTCTGGCAAATCATTTGTTTGGTGGGTGAACATGTGGAGATCATCAGAAGCAATCACGTGTGTGTGTAGCTGTGCAGATTGGGGTGAAAGGGTATTTTGGTTTTATTTCAGAGGAATGCGGGACTGGAGTATGCTAGCCAAATGGTGTCATTCATTATATGTGGCCTCCTGTGGGTGGGATGTCTTGGACCTGGTTTTTAAAAAAATAATAAATATGGGTGTTTTTTTTTTAGCTTTTAAATTTATGTTGGCTTTAATGTATGTTTGTAATAGGCTTTGAGTTACTTTTTGTTATACTCCCCCCCATAAATAATAATAATTATCTGCCATCCCTCTTGTCCTATACAGTTGCACTGCTGCGGTGTCTCGGACTACACCGACTGGAATCGAACTGCCTATTATAAACAGAAAGGGATTCCTATGAGCTGCTGCAAGTCTCTGGGGAATTGCACGATAGACGATTTGAAGAATCCAGCAATAGCAAAGGGGAAGGTGTATGAGCATGTAAGCCAACACAAAGCTGTCCCCTTCCGTGTGGCTTGGAAGAAGGGGCTTACATGGAGGCGCAGGTTACAGCAACAGCCAAGGCGACATTTTTCCACCTTCGCAGTTGGTCCCTTACCTTTCCCGCCCCGACCTGGCCACAGTGATCCATGCGACGGTCACTTCCAGGCTTGACTACTGTAATTCGCTCTACGTGGGGCTGCCCTTGAAGCTGTCCCAGAAACTCCAGCGGGTGCAGAATGCTGCAGCGAGGCTCCTCACGGGGTCTCTGCCATGGGAGCATATTCACCCAGTGCTTTTCCAGCTGCACTGGCTCCCGGTGGAGTACAGGGTCAGATTTAAGGTGCTGGTTTTGACCTTTAAAGCCCTTCACGGCCTAGGACCCTCGTACCTCCGGGACCGCCTCTCCTGGTATGCCCCACAGAGGACCTTAAGGTCCATAAATAGCAACACCCTTGAGGTCCCCGGCCCTAAGGAAGTTAGATTAGCCTCAGCCAGAGCCAGGGCCTTCTCAACACTAGCTCTGGCTTGGTGGAATGCTCTGTCTCATGAGACCAGGGCCCTGCGGGATCTGATTTCTTTCCGCAGGGCCTGCAAGACAGAGTTGTTCCCCCTGGCCTTTGGCTTAGAATCAGTTTGATTCCCTCCGCCCCTTTCTTTTTCCTTTTTCCTCCTGTGAAGAGGCTGCATCCTAATGTTTTAATGTAGTATTTTAATTTTTAAAAAATTGTATTTTAATCAACTTGTTTTTATTATTGGTTGTTAGCTGCCCTGAGCCTGGTCTTGGCTGGGGAGGGCGGGGTATAAATAAATTATCATTATTATTATTATTAACAGGCCAGGAGGAGCTGCTGTAATAACGAAGCTTTAGCCTCTGGCAAGAAAGAAGAACCCAGACTTCTCTAGAGATAGTGTAGGACTGCAGACAAGAAATAGGGAAATAATTGCCTGCGGACACGCATTTCTCTTTGTGGGGAAGAAATGAAACACACATGCTAATTATTGTGTTTAATTCCACATCCCTTAAGTAGAAACTGCGGACTTAACGTCTGTGACCTATGGGATGTGACAGCGAGAAGCAGGCCAGTGTGGTGCAGCAGCTGAGGTTATTTCAAGGCCATCAGAGCTGTTTTGAATCCCTTCCCCTACGATGTTCCACTGTTTGGTATGGCTGATAAAGGGATATAGTCTTCCTGCCGTAAACAGGGAGCAATAGTTTGTTTTAAATTACACCGCAATAAAGGACCTGTATTGAGGTCAAAAACATTAATATTGACACAGCCTCTGTCAGTTCAGTGGACATCCTGCTGTGAAGTCCTTTGCTAACTTAAGATGCTTGGATCCTTTGAGGGCTGTAAGTGCTTCCTGTTTTTCATGAGTAGGAGTTGCCTGGTAGCTTGAATAACCATGTTACCCCCCCCCCCTTCCCGTTTGTAGGGTTGTTTCAGGCTGGTGATACAGACAATGGACTCCAAAATGGGCATTGTAGCAGGGATCTCCTTTGGCGTTGCTTGCTTCCAGGTAAAGTTTTTGATAGTGGTTCAACTGACCCTCTTCTGCCCTAATAGACTTGAATTCGTTCTCGCCCCACCCTGCCGGGCCTTTTGATCCTTCTTATCATTATATAAAGCACACATACAGCACCCTTCAGAAGTGTGGAGTCAGATGGCAAATCTGGAGGCTGATAGTACCTTCCATTCCCCCCCCCCTCCCCCTTTCACATAACTCATACTGTTCGCTCCATGCCAGGAAACATACAAACATACTGCGTGTGGCCAGGTTGCCACTCATAGCATGGACATGTGGGTGGCATGCACCAGCCTGATCTTTCCAACATGCTGACAACATGAAAATAGCAGTGTTAAGTGGTGCCAAATCCTGCTGGGAGCTTGGATACTTAGGACTCAAAAACACCTGTCTAGAGCAGCTATAAGCAAGAGTTTAAGCAACCCAGGCATAGCACAGTCCAGCTTAAAACACTTCGCATGGCAGGAAATGAGCCACAGCTCTTCACTTATGTGAAGCAGTGGATCACAGAGATAAAATGCCTCTCGGAATTGTAGCCCAGTGAGGGGAATGGGCATCTCCTAACAAGTCTCAGCACCCTTAACAAACTACAGTCCCCAATAAGCCTCGTGAGCAGCTGATGTCAAACGCTGAGTGGTCTGCCATTCATGTGTTGATGTGGTCCAGCCCTGCTTAGCATCAGTGGTGCTGGATACTCTTCCTGTCTTCCTTTGCTAGGTACTAAGCTGGCACATCAGCAAAGAGTATTAGAAGACAAGTGCCCACGAAAAACTATGGGCACCATCTCTTACTGTGCTATCATGTTAGCCCAGCTATGTGACTCATTGCAACGTTTGTTCTCTCTGCTTTAGATGGGCTGAAAGTAATTTATGGGGAGCTTTTGCTCTTTGGGTGCAAAATGACTGCAAAATTATATCTGCAGGGCTGCCAGTCATGCCTACCCAGATGTCCACATGTTTTTAATGGATTTGGGTTTTGCCCATCAGGTTTCTTCTGCTGAAAGATTAAACTGCGGCAAACCTTGGGTTGATGCATCGCTTCTGCATAGTCAGAATGGCTCTGTTCCACTTCCCCTGTCAGAGGCATTATGTCCCTGAATATCAGTTGCTTGGAATCCCAGGTGGGCAGAGTGTTGTGCTCAGGTCCTGGTTGCAGGCTTTCCACACGCATCTGGTCAGCCTTTGTGAGAACAGGAAGATGGACTAGATGATGCAGCAGGTAGCAGTGTTTGCTCTTAGTCAGTGGTGTCCAAACTTTTTTCAAGGAGGGCCAGATTTGATGAAGTGAAGGGCCATGAGGGCCAACCAAAGATGTTAACCTTTTTTTAGGATTGAAGTTGAGGTTTTTTTTAGGATTTTACCCCAGGAAATAAACTGCCACAGGGGCCAGATTAAACCGACCAACAGGCCGGATTAGGCCCCCGAAACGGACTTTGGACATGCCTGCTCTTGGTGTTCAAATACTATAGTTTTTCCAAGGATCTTTCTCAATCCAAGACTCAATTGGACACTTCCTGTTTTCCTGTTCCTTTTCCATCGCCTTTGGCAACATTGCTAACAAGTCACAATACCATAAATGTGTGGCCTTTCCCCCTCTATAATGTTTCAGAAAAGGTTCTGCCTCGGGCACAGATATAGAAAATACAGTGTCTGTCTCTTCTGGTCTGACCGCTTTTGCACTGTCAGGAAATGAAGAGGTCACCTTGAGAGAAAGCTTCTCGGGTGCTCTGTTTCCATGCAAGTGGGTATACTTGGATCATCAGCGAAATACAATTTTAAGTTTTTTTAATAAAGTATTTGAGGAACTCTTCGATGAAATTAGCTCTTGTGCATCCTGCAATGTTAAGGGTATTTCGATTCAGATTGCAGCAGGCAGAGCCAGTCCGTATGAGGCGGTAGAATTTTCTACTTCAGCTAGGATGCTGTTTTTCAAAATGCTCCCCTAAGTTTTTAAAAAAAGTCTTTGTCCCCAATGTGACAGAGTACAACCTTCATCATGTGCCTCACCCAAGGGAGATATGGAGGAGGCCTGCGTGAGAAGTATTTTTTTCCCCAGTGGTAGCTCCTGTCTGTTGAATGCTGCCCCAGGAACACATGCCTGGCATCATCATAATCATCATCAGTTTTTACATGCTAGGCTAAGACATCTTTATTTATCCAGCATTTTGGTGCTTGTTTAGCCTCATGTGCCTTTCATAGTTTGGTTGAAGTGGGGGTAGGACTTGCTTTTCTTAGTGCATTATTGGACAAGCATTTTAGGAATTTTGTATTGTACATTTTTAATTTATTTTATCTGCCTGTACTTTCTGTTGTTGTTAAGCCACTTCAGGCTGGAGTCATCTAAATGGTTGCACTAGCGGGAGCCAGCACGGGTCCTGCTAGCATGCTGGGGCTTTCCTCCTTCTCCTCTCTCTTCAACCTCCCAAAATCAGCTCTGGGAGGTCGGGAGAACCCCAGAACCATGTGCGGGCGGAGAGGAGAGACCATTCCACCAAGCAAGCAGACAGGCTTGTCCTGATGGAGCAATCTCCTTAGCTTCGAATCCAACCTTTGGTATAAAAGCAACCAACAGATGCAATAAATCATAGCAGTAATAACGATGGTGTGCTGGTTTTTTAGAGCTAGGCAATATTTTTTTACACAGGAGAGTTTTCAAGAACATGACATGCCCCCTCTCAATCTTTTTTATGTGCCACTGTCATCAACTTCCAGGGGACTGGCTGATAGATGAAAATGGCATTTTTATCATTGGTAAACATCGCCTGTTCCCTCTTGTTTCATTTAATACCTTGTACTGTATCGCTATGCTGTACACTAGTAGCTTTAAACTGCTTAAGATTAGCAGTGTTGGCTGAAAAGCTGGATGTGAATCAGGGTGCAGGAAACTGCAGCCCTCTAGGTGTTGCAGGACTTCAGTTTTCATCGTCCCTGACATGCTATCTGGTGCTGATAAGAGATGCAATCCAATGAAATATACAGACCGCAAGTTCCTCACCTCCTATAAAGGAATAAATACCGGGATTTTACCCCCTTACCATGGCGCCAGGTGCAGAAGGGCTCTTAGCGTCTGGCTTCCACGCTCCTTGCAGCCATGAAAGTTCAATTACATAAACAGGCAAAGATAACCATATAATCTCCGTGAAATGCATGAAATGGTAGATTATGCATGGTGTCTGGGCTGACAAGTGAGGACACCAAGAATTCCTATTCATATTAAGATATTTTCCCTTATCTACACCAAAGGTTGAACGAAATAGGTTGTTGGGGACTTCTTTCATTTTTGAAAGCTCACCCCACTTTTAGCTTATACAAGCAGCTGCTGGTTCCATTCGATTTGGGCTTTCTCCACAGCAGCTGGCAGAGGGCTGGAGCTCTCGGCTGTGGAATGTCAAGCATTTAACTTGTCACTGTCCGGCTAACTCTGCCTCTTCCTTCTCTTTTCAGCTGGGGGGGATTGTCCTTGCCTGTTGCCTGTCCCGGTCCATCACAAATAATCAGTACGAGATGGTTTAACCAGCAAGCCTGCAGGCTTGCAACTCACTACAAGGTATGAGCCTCTTTGCTGTGATGCCGTCCTCGCTGCATCTTGCCTTATTTGCTGCCTGGCACTTTACTTGCAGTGCTGTGTGCATCTTGCGAGTTCATGTAGCTGTAGATTTTGACACAGTATTGCTTGCTCCCAAAAACCTTAGCTTCCATTTAATTTTTTTAAAGCAAGTTTCTAGTCCTTATGGGGGTGAAGCTAGGCTAGAAACTGCTTTTGTGATGCTTGGTGAAAACTAGGACCGAGAACTGGGAAGGTTTCAAAAGGTTTAAGGGCTCCAGGTTTCATAGGGTCTTTAGTGCTCTCCTAAATCAGCAGAAGAGAATATGTAGGTTAAGCAGTTCAGTAGCTGAACTTCCCACTGGATAGCCTAGGTAGTCCTTCTGCATATGAGCAGCCTTATGCAAAGTGAAACTACTGGTCCTGTGATCCCGGTGCAATGGGCTTCCTGTGCCACAGAGGGCCTTCTTTAGTGAAACGCATTTTTCAGACTCAGTACTGCACAGCTTCACTTCGCAACATAAATGCATCTTGCGCTTGTGATTTCTGCATTTGCCAAAGCCCCACAAATGCAATGCCCCTGTGTAAACCTGTGTGCAGCATCTCAAAAAGCATATTGTAGAGCTGGCAGAAGTGTTAAAAAAAGAGCAACCAAAATAAACAGGGGCTACAGCAACATTCCTATGAGGAAAGGTTACAAATTTTGGAACTTTTTAAACTTCAGAAAAAAGGGAGATGATACAGGTGCATAGAATTATGCATTGTGTATAGAGAAAGTGTGGGATGCGGGTAGCGCTGTGGGTTAAACCACAGAGCCTAGGACTTGCCGATCAGAAGGTCGGCGGTTCGAATCCCCGCAACAGGGTGAGCTCCCGTTGCTCAGTCCCAGCTCCTGCCAGCCTAGCAGTTTGAAAACATGTAAAGTGCAAGTAGATAAATAGGTACCGCTCCAGTGGGAAGATAAATGGCGTTTCCGTGCACTGCTCTTGTTCGCCAGAAGCGGCTTAGTCATGCTGGCCACATGACCCAGAAGCTGTACGCCGGCTCCCTCAGCCAATAAAGCGAGATGAGCACCGCAACCCCAGAGTCATCCGCGACTGGACCTAATGGTCAGGGGTCCCTTTACCTTTACTTTATAGAGAAAGTGGCTAGAGGATCTTTTCTCTCTCGCTCTCTTACAATACTAGAACATGGAGGGTATCCATTGATATCCACTGAATTATTCAGTGGAAGTGCTTATTTACACATTGCATGGTTATGGGATTCACCCCCATGAGAAGTGGTGCATTTTCAGGCAAATGCATGGAAGATAGGTCAGCTACTAGCCGCAGCAAGTCCCTGCGTGCCAGCCATTAGGGAACAACATCCAGAGAGGACCATTACTTCCCTGCCCTGGTCCTGTGACTCTTGGAAAGCATTTGGCTGACTCCTGTGGGAAACTGGAAGGTCTAAACAAACCTCTGGCCTGATGGGCCATATGCTCATGACTATGATGGATGCAGCTTAGAAACATAGGGTTGTATCCAATGTTGTACTCAGAGTGGACCCATTAAGATGCATGAACATGGCACATTTAGGTCCATTAATTTCAGTTGGCTCTACTCTGAGTAGAACGTAGCTGGATGCAACCCATGACAATATAGGAAGGTGCCTTATCACACAGTTGGCCTATCTAGCTCAGTAGTCTGCACTGGTTGGCAGCTGCTCTTCAGGATTTAGGACAGGAGTCTCTCCCAGCCCTACCTAGAGATGTTGGGGATTTGAACCTGAGACCTTCTGCATGAAGATACTCTACTAATGAGCTATGACCCACCCCCCAGTTGGAACAAGACTGTACCATGTTGCTGTTGTTTTTACTGCAAAAGACTAACTCTGGAATCTCAACCCTGCAAGTTCTAATCTGTCCCCCCCCCCTTTTTTCCATTCTTTGCTTTCAGAATTTTGGGACACTTTATAGTAAGTTATACATAGTTTTGGGAACCCACTCCTTGGCAGGCTCAAGCTACTGAAATCCTGTTTGATCAGACTGCTCTCGACCTGTTCATTGGAGAGGACCGGATGTCACAAGAGGTGTTACTCTGCTTTATGATGATGTTGTTTGTGCTATTCTGAAGGAGTGCTGTAAGGGACAATTTGTGTAGGGTAGATGGTTAACACAGCTCCTCTAGGCAGGGGTGCTGGCTGGCTGGCAGGCTGACTGCATGGCCCCAGCTGGGCTGTGCATTGTGGAATTTGTCTTCCTCTGTAGCTTGCAAATTCTTGAGCACACTAGCTTTAAGAAAGGGTGGGTTGGGGGAGAGGGTTTCTGGTAGAGCTGTCCATGGAGTTAAGAAAGCTTAGTTGCCTAGTCATCCACATTTAAAATTCTGTTCCTTCAAATATGCATTATTTTAAAACTCCTAGTGATGTAAGCGCGATAACTTAGAATTTCAGAAAGAAGCCCTTTCCTTCAGCTTGTTTCATTTCCCTACGGCAGAAACAACCAGAACCAAAGTAGCCTGAGAAAAAAACAATACTAACTTCCATTACTTCACAGCCCCTCCAGTTATGTCTTCCTAAATTTAAGGCTGGACTGCTGTCATGTGTTTAGGTAGGCTGCTCTTGCTGACAACTTAGAGGCTTCAGCCAGTGCAAAATGCTGAGACCCTGCTTTCTGAAGGAGGTTTTTCATGTGGAGCACACAATAACCAGTGCTTCAGTGCCTTTGCCAGCTCTTTGTTGGCTTCTGAGACCAGTAGAAGACGCTGGTTAAGAACACTAATTCCCTAATAACCTGAGCCCTGCTTACATCAGAGACTACCTCCCCTCCTCTCTTTAAGACTACCCCCACCTTACCTTTTAAGATCAACCAGCAATGTTCTCTTAAGTACACTGCATACTGTATCAGGTTGGCCGTGCCGGGCCCAGAGCTGCTCTTAGTGTTTGAATTCTATTCCTTTGATATTTGCCAAAGCCCCAGTCTGTGTGTCTTCTGGAAAGGCTGTGAAACGGTTGGTTGACCCTAATAAATATTTTATTGGAAGCGGTCTGAGTGCCCTCTCCAAGATCCTAGCTTTTGATGGTCAAGGTAGGGTATAAGGAGTGCATGGTTAGATACTCTTAAGATGGAAATAGGATGGGCTAGAAGTCCACTGGGTTCTTTGCCTCGCAGTCAGCCCATGGCTCTGCCATTTGGTTTTGGATGTCGTAGTGAAGCAAAGCAGCTGATGTAACACTAAGACCACATTTGCACAGCTCAGATGAATTGACTCTTAAGGCTGCACGCCTAAACTCCTTTACCATGGAGCAGTTCCCAGCGGGGCTAAACCTCTGAGGAGCCATAGCATAGGATTGCAGTGTAAAGATGCTTGAAGTCCTGCATTTTTCCTGGGAATCAAAAGTGAGGAGGTAGCCGAAGCATCTGTTGGAAAAAGGAGCACCTGGTCTTTCTTCAGTGGTTTTTCTTGGTTGCCAGGGAAGGAGCTCCTCTTCCCCTCTTCCAAGACTGCTTCTTGCCAACCATTCCTCCCCGAATATCTCCAAATGGTGTACCTCGTTTGCTCATGTGAACACGGCCAAAATAACTTATTCTGCTGAGTGCTAGTTCTCGGTAGGGTTTTTCACAACTGCTTTCTTTCTTTGGAAAGCAACCTCCTAGCTTTATAGGCACATAAAATGCCTTGGCAAAGGTAGCAGCCCTTGCTCGTTCGCTGCAGCTTCTTCTCTGCCTCATTCTCCCTTTCCCTGAAATTGGAGCCAGGAGCAGCAAAAAAGGGAATTGCGTGTGGGTGTGTGCCTGTTGAAATAAGCACAGTCTTTTCAGCCTACCTCCTCCTCCTACCCTGAATTATTCTTTCCCTGACTTGAGATTTTGATACAGCATTTTTTTAAATGTATTTTGTTAAAGCTTTGTAAAATTGGGCTAGAGTGATCTTTTATTTTGGTGTGTGTGTGTGCGTGGATGGACTGCGAGGCTCTGCAGGAGGATACCTTTAGCCTTCGCAGTCCCCACCCTGCTGGGTTCGGTATGATTTCCATCATCAGTATTACACGACACTTTGGACACATGTTGTTGTTTTTGTATTAAATGGGAAATCCTTCTTGTCTTGAAAGCAGAATAAACAATTGCATACTTCCATTCTGGTCTTCGTAGTTTTGTCTGGTGATTCTTGAGAAACAGTTTCCGCTTGGTAAATGCTTTGTTTCTCTGGTACTGACCAGCTGTGTGTGTGTGTGTGTGTGTGTGTGTGTGTGTGTGTGTGTGTTGTGTGTGTTGGTTGGGAAGTGGCATTTCTGAGCAGCTGGTTGTGTGTGGTAGGAGTGGGTTGATCAGAACCGAATTAGGTGGCTTCTGAACCACAACAATTGGGCTCGCTTTGCAGTCATTTCATCGAAGGACATTGCTGGTGGGAAATGTGGAAAAGCTGAATGGTGCTGTGTGTGTGTGTGTGTGTGTGTGAGAGAGAGAGAGAGAGAGAGAGAGAGAGAGAGAGAAGATGCTTGGGGAATCTTTGGGTCTTTTACCACCATTTGGGTATGTAGGTGCATGTAGACACCTGAAAATCTATAAGAGAGCTTCCTTCCATTGACCTTGGAAGACATTATCCAATAATGAAAGTAGAAACAAAGCCAGAGCAGATATTTTAATATTTGCCTCCTCTCACCGGTCATGTTCTTTACATGTTAACTAAAAGTAAACAATAGATGAAGCTAAACACAGAATAACATATCAAAATAAGGCTTAACTTGGTAGCAATTAAGCTAATAGGGAGTTAGTAATAATAATAAAAAATGGCTAAACCTGAGCAGCTAGGTAGCGCCAGTAATCTGAGGTCTGTATAGAACCAAGAGTAAAACAGCACCTTAAAACAACTTTTGTTGTGCAAGAAGCTTCCTTGCTTAGCCTTCAAGGGGAGTCACAGGAAATAAAATAATAATACAGTCATACCTCGGGATGAATACACTTCAAGTTAAGCATTTTTGGGTTGCGCTCTGCGGCGACCTGGAAGTAACGGAGCACGTTACTTCCGGGTTTCACCGCTCACGCATGCGCAGACGCTCAAAATGACGTCACGCGGTGAAACACGGTGAAACATGACCCGCGCAGTCGTGTGTTACGTTCGCATCCAGAGGTACCACTGTAATAATAAATCTCTCTTTTCTCATATCTCTGCTGTAAATTCAGATAAACTTTGTGTAGCACCCCCACACACCTTGACAGTGACTGGATTAAACTAAAATGCATCTGAGCTTCCAAAAAGATAAAAAGAAGCTTCTCAATTGCACTATTACCCACCCACCCCTTTAAAAAAGCAATAGTAAAATGGGCAGCCCTGTAGGTTAAGAAATAAGAGATGCAGAGACACCTCCCCCATGATGGAGGGCTGCATATCTGATGCCCCATCTCTAAAGGGATGCATGGCCTTGATGCTATCCTGCAGAAAGACATCCGTTTTCATTTATGTTCCAATGACTGAAAACATTATGAAAGAGATAGTTTGGCATGTCCCCAAAGGAGCTAATTCCTGTTCACAGTTCAAGCTCATCCAAATGATCCTCAGCAACATTTCTTCAACATTCGGAATATTAGAAGCTGCTATGCTGAAGTGTAAGATATACTCAAGAAGACTGAGAAAACATCAAAGCACACACATGAATGTGAATGGCTTAATTGCCCCCGCCACTGACAATTATAGTCTTTAAGCTCAAAGGCCCAAAGATTCTAAAGTGTAAGAGGAGATGAACTGGAAACTGACGTTTCATTGGGAAACAAATTTAGTTTACCTGGCAGTTATGAGAACTACATTCAGGTGCACTTGAGAAATCTTGGACTAATTCAGTGAACTTTGTTAAACTGAACTAGTTCATTCCAAGCTCTGGACTGTACTGCAACGAGGAACTTGTGGGAGGATTGAGCCAAAGCTATAATGTGGTTGGGCTTGCTTTGCTTCTTAAATTATATCTGAAGAGCTGTCACGCGGCACAAGCTGGTTTTCTGCTGCCCCCCAAAGGGCAGGACTCGAACCAGTGGATTCAAATGACAAGAAAGCGGAAGAACTTTTTGGCAACAAGAGTTGTTTGGCAGGGGTGGACTTTCCTTCCCTGGAGCTTTTTAAGCAGAGTTTGGATGGCCATCTGTCAGGGACTATTTAGCTGTCATACCTGCATTCCAGGAATTGGACTAGATAACTCCTTGGGTGCTTCCCAACTCTCTAATTGTATGATTCTATAATTTAGATATAGTCAAGAAATTTCTTTCAAAGGACTGCCCTCGTGTGGCTGTTTAGCAGGCTGCTAGAGTGGAAAATGATTGTGTTTTCTACTTCATGAAGCCACAGCATGGGACTCTAGCAAAGTGAGAGGCTGGGAAAACTGGAATGGGTCTAAGTTGGTTTTTTACTTATTGGTTGGTTGGTTGGTTGGTTGGTTGGTTTTTTACTTATTGGTTGGTTTTTTACTTATTTTTACTTATTTATTTAAAAAAATACATTATCTTTTCCTGTAAAATTTTGCAGCCAGTCAGAAAAGAGTTCTGCTCTAGGGTTTGGGGCATCTACCTGTGGCACTTTAGGGTGGCTTTGGTTGTGCTGCCCGGTCACTTTGGCAATCAGCTGGGAGAAAAGAGTTGGAACATGAATGTGTGCAGGGAAGTTACATAGGCTGTGCATCTAAAAAGCTGCCTTCAGACGAGACAACTTTGCAGCCTAAGCAAAAGTAGTCGTCACTGGATTGGTTCAACCTTTTGCCAGTAAACACAGTACAGGATGCTGATTGGTATGTGCACAAGAGGTCTCTGGTGGGCGGGGTTTCTGGTGTGGGAAAAGAAGAATGTTGGCCTCCGCACAGCAAAATAAAATAAGGGAAACAGCAATTCCAAAACTGAACCACTCCAAAGGCTCTGAAAAAACCTTCTTTGCTGAAGCACTCAGGGAAATGTGTAAATATCATCACTCCTCATCCAAAGCAACAGTCATTTACTATCTCCTACAGGAAATAGGAAATGATCATTTTCTCTGAATACAGAAATCTGCCTTACAGCAGGCTCAGATTATCTGCCCAATCCAAGGATGGGGAGCCTGCAGCTCTCCAGATGTTGTTGGGACTCCATCTCCCATTATGCTCACCCATGGAGGCCAGGCTGCCTGGGACTGATGGGAGCTGGAGTGCAGTAACATCTGGAAGGCAACAGAATCAGTGGCCTGTCTCCAACTCAATCCTACTCAGAGTAAACCCACTGAAATTAGTGGCACTACGTTAGCCTAAGTTAACATGAGTAGAACTGACATCAGATACAACCCAGAATCCTGCTATGTAATTATATATTTCTTAGAAAGCTGGATGTGGCAAGAACAGTTACACAGCTCCAAGGATGGTGATTATATGGTAGACCCACAATTTACGCACATTTAATTTGTGCGCATTCAGCTTTATGCAATTAAAAAAAAAAAAAACAATGCAAAGGGGGCGGGCATCTGGGTGGGTGGGTGTAAACCTTAGCAATCCCACCCACCGTTGCACCCGATGGGTCTTGACCAGAGGTCAGCAAACTTTTTTAGCAGTGGGCCGGTCCACTGTCCCTCAGACCTTGGGGGGGGGGGCGGACTATATTTTGAAAAATATAGTCCATTTAATTTAATGAATGAATGAATTCCTATGCCCCACAAATAATCCAGATTTTAAATAAAAGCACACATTCTACTCATGTAAAAACACTAGGCAGGCCCCACAAATAACCCAGAGGTGCATTTTAAATAAAAGGGCACATTCTACTCATGTAAAAGCATGCCTTAGTTTGCCTACCCATGGTCTTGACTATTTTAGATTTTGGCTTTATGCACTAACCCCCATGAAAGTTGCAGGTCTGCTTCACTGGGAACAAACTGGCGACAATACATTTTCAGAAGTACTTCAATAAATGGGTTTCTTAACACATTTTGAAGACCCCCCCCCCACACCACACACTAGCAGCCCAAGCTGCTCCTTTATGTCCAACCAGCAAAGTTGGGACATTTTGTAGTGGCCTTTTGATGATGGGCATTACCAATCCCCACTGGTCTCAGGGTGACTGTCTCAGAGGTACCTACTGAACTGCAGTAATAGCAACTACAGCAGTGTTTCCCAAACTCCCCCCACCCCCATGAACTACTTTGAAAATTATTGTGGATGCCCTAATCATTATTCTGCGTGTTGCAGCCATTGTGTTGCATGATGCAAATGCTGTATGATTTTTAATTGTATTTTTACAGTCATGCCATGGACTACCTGGATGAAGCTCTTGGACAATAGTTTGGGGACCCCTGAACAAGATGCAGTGTTGGTAGCACACAAGTGCACCCCATAGGGAATTCCCTGGGTGGCGCTTGGACACTGCAGTATATCAGGAGTTATCTTTTGGGGGGCTGGGTGTGCTTACACTCGCCCCAGCATCCGCGCTACCCACCAGTTGCACGGCATGATTACACGGCAGATGACCCTCCCTCCTTGGTAACAGTAAGGGTAGGGGTAATACCCTAGGAGAGGCTCACACACCCTCTGGCAGTATCGATGGGCACGGCGGCACTGGGCACAGCAATACCCTCTCTCGTCCCATAGGGGATGGAACTCCAGTCCGTTCTGTGACTGAAAGGGGAAAACAAGGAGGGCAAAAAGGCAGGAAATCAATCTCATTTGTACAGAAGGAAGAAAGGGCAGACATATCTGGGAAGGGGCCATCGTTAGTGACGGGCAAGTCTCTTAAATTCTATGCCTCATTTCTCCAATCTTAAATTCAGTTTTTTCACATTTCCACATCTGTTTGCAATTTTTTTTTTAAAGGCCAAATGAAAACCCATCCCCAATACATACCGCATTTATACTGTTATTTTTGCTAACATATGCATTTTCATGCACACTTTACCCTAGTGTATACATTTTTGTACACATTGTGTGGCTGGAGAAATGAATTGCAACATATGGAGGAGTGCAAATTTCAGAGGAGGGCTGTGCTTTGTTTCAAAAAGTGCCACTATGCAGGTCTGCCTTTAAATGCAAATTAAGTTTAATTTCTCTTCCATCCCTAACCCATAGCATTTAATGCCTTGTTTCTGGTAAAGCAGAGTGCACAGAGACCTATGCTGTGTGGCTGTATATAAATTTAATAAGTGAATAGAATAGCAACACCTGGAATAACACAGGTTCCCCATCCTTGAGTTGCTTCCTTAATGTTTCCTCCTCAAGAAGCTCAGTCCCAGAGCTCAGTGATGAAAATGGCTTGATCCCAAAGACTTATGTCAGGGATCACCAACATGACACCAACAAGGCCCATTGTGCTCACTAGTACGTCTTATGGCACCCTTGAATGTCTCAGTAAACACCCCCTCAAAAATCCACAACGCACAAGGGACGGTTGGCCCTTCCTGCTCAGTTCCTGTTTGCACTGGCTCAGCCTCTCCTGTACTGAACGTGTCATCATCATTGGATACAGGGATTAGACATCCACCCTTCTTTCCATTCTGGACAGAAGAGAGCTGCAAAGAGCTTCCTTCTGTGACCAAGCTTTTGTGGTGGCTAATATTGGTGCCTTTAAGAAAAAAATAATTGATGGTGATGAGACTATTGTGGTCCTGTCCCTTCCCCCTCTTTTAGATGTGGTAGCCATTAGTGTTACTTCATGGCACGTGTTCCCCAGGCAGCCATTTTGTGACTGCTGCCCACAGCACTATCTTAAAATTCTAAATATGCCCATGGGCCTCAAAAGGTTGGCTGCTCCTGACTTACGTAATCATTTACAGGGAAATCCTCTTCTGTGAGCTGCCGGGCCTGACGTTTGGTACTTGGTCTTACATCCTTAGCCAAGTGTTGCTCTTCCTTTTCCTCCTGATGTCTAGCCCAGTCTTGCTTGTCTCTCAGAATCTGGTCATCTTCCTCCTCCTCCTGACCTTCATTTTCAAAGTCAAGAAGTTCTGGCTCTAAGAGGCAGAGACAAACAAGTCACCATGAATTACTTTTCTGGTGGAAATTAAAGTGGTTTATGGCTTACCGCTGGAACCAGTTGTATGCTAATTCATGCATAAGAGCACCTTGACTAACTGTCATTGACAGATCATACAGAACTGTGCTTTAATGGCAGCTTTTGTGTCTGGATTTTTACTTTTAAAAAAATATATATGGCAAACCTATTTTAATGCCTGTTCCAGATCAGAGAAAACCAGTGTCTCAACACCACCATTACAGGACTCTAGTATGTAAGCAACCATAAGCTAGCTCTGTATTTTGGTGAGGCCTCCTTTTCAAGTTGCAAAAGATTCTTCTTTCCCCCCTGGAACACACGAAATATAATAATAATAATAATTTATTTATACCCCACCCATCTGGCTGGGTTTCCCCAGCCACTCTGGGCGGCTTCCAACGAAAAACTAAAATACAATAACCTATTAAACACACTTATACCCAAAACAAGTTCAAGAAGTGAGCTATACATTATTTTTGAAAGACCCCAAAGAATAAGCCACTGTTGTGTGCCTCTTTTCATGTCCCTGAACCCTTGGTAATATTATGCAGAGATAAGAACCAATTTGTCATATCCAAAAAAACAGCTGAAATATGCAAAAGTAAGTGTAAATGCTAGAAAGCACCAGAAATAAGGGTGGGGTGGGGGAGGAGAGAGAGATTATTCCTGGGTGTCAAGGTTGACGGCTCTATATCTTCAAGTTTAGTTTCAAGCTGATTAGGAAACAGAGGTGAGCTTTGCACAGGGCAAAAACATGACCAACCATACTGCAGTTGACGTCAGTATGTCTGAATTCAGTTTTACTGTGGGCCAAAGAAGGATGCCTTTATCTGCACTAGTAGGTAGGCTGCAGGTTCGTCAACATGCTACAAAAAGGAGAAGAATAAGTGGCCTTACCTCTTAATAAGGTCGGGTGGATCCAGTACACAGTCACATTTTTGCAGAGCTCAAAGATCTTGGAACCTTTCAGGAAGTCTTTATTTTCAATAGGCTTCTCCCCTGGAATCCAGACTACAGACTGCTCGAAATAGGTATCTGTAATTTCTTCATCCTGTGAGAAATTTTTTTAAAATGTCTTTTTCTTCATTTGTTAACCTAGAGAAACAATTTCATAGAGCTGTATTTCCCATACATTTCATATCCGGGGCACTATTATTTTGGACTAAAACTGGAGGCACCACCTCACTCTTTACTAAAACATTCTCCTTGCAACTTTGCAGGTTGCTGAGATAAAGTTGCCACTCAGTGTTCCGCCTTCCACTTTGCCCAGACATAAAGGGCATGAGAAGAAGCTGCCTGACTGAAATGCAAATCTATATCCCACAGTGGGCGACTAGATCCCTCCACGAAACCTTATAAATCCAATGTTTCCTACTTGGAGGCCCCATTGTTCCCATCACGGCTAAAAATGTAGCCTCTCTCCTAAAAGGAGGGCTTCTTTAATACACCATTCAGAATCAAACTGGTCCCATGAAGAAGGTCCCAGATTCAGTCTTTGGAATCTCCTGAGAATGCTAAGAAAGAACGCTGCCTGAAACCCTGGAGAGATGCTGCCAATCAGGGACAACAGGAATAAGCTAGAATCAGGGGTCAGCAAGGCTTACCTCACCTGGGCTGGTTCACTCCAATGGAGAGCCCTCCATGGACCGGATTGCACGTGTGTGTGAGTGCACACATCAGCAATTTCCGGCGTCTGTGCAGACGTGATTTCTGGTGATATGGCGCAGAGTCCCCACGCTGCGCTGTGCTGGTTTAGTGCAGCACGTGGGGACTCACCGAGTGGGTGGCTCGGTTCAGGGGCGGCTTGGAAGCCGGTTAAACGACCCCTGTGGGCCGCTTGTGGCTCATGGGCCTTAGGTTGCTGACCCATGAGTGAGATGGACCAATGCTCTGACTCAATATAAAGCAGATTCCTCTGTTTCTATGCATCTTAACTATTTTGACAAGCTGTGGAATTTGGGTTAAAATATTTCATTTAGGCCTTCAGTTCTGCCACTGGTTTAGCTGGACCAGTTTCATCTCTGGAACTAATTCCATCTGGACTGCTTTAGTTAGACCCCTGTTTGGCATTTAGCATATGCTGTGAGTATATCTGCCTGGTCTGTGAGAAATTTAAAAGCTAATGGGATTACTCTTGGTCTGTACTTTCCATGCTGTTATAAATCTCTGGCTGTCCTGGGTCTTATTTAATTCAAGGAGTTATTCATCTTTTGCATACTTCCAGCTCCTCCATCTCCACGTTGGATGTTTCAGGAATCCCTTTAATCTGGTTTCGGATGAAGCACTTTGGGTCTCCCACAAAAAAGATGCCTGTTATTCCCTAGTGGAGCAGGAAAAAAAAAGTCTGGTCAAGAGAACTAAGTGCATAAAGTCCTGCAGTCATTGTATGGGTATAGTTTAATTCAGGGTAAGATACACAATTTGATATTTCAATAAGGTGGGCGCTGGATTTTATTGATGGGGCCAAAAGTCTAGGCAGCATTTAAATACTGGCCATAGTATGTGGTTCTTTCCCTGCAAAGAATATATAAAAAATAAAAGCAATACGAAACAAAGAATATTTTTTATTGTGTGGTTTCTATGCTATGTTTTCACAGGGCAATAGCACATCCTGATGAGCACCTCCTTCCCCTGCTCCTGTCCCCCCTTTGCTAACTTTCATTGCATAATGGCTAAGATTCCTGAGCTAGAAGTCAGGAAGCCCTGGGTTCAAATCCCACTTATGCAGTAATCTCACTGATTGGTTTGTCTGACAATCAATCAGATCTAGTCTGCCTCCCTATTGCAATACTCAACTACTTTACAGGCTTATAGTTCATGTGCAAAAGTTCAAGTTTCCCCAGTCTTGCAATGGTAAAGATGTGTCTCTAGAAAATATGTGAAATGCTTTGGAAACCCCTAACAAGTACTCTATATAAATGCTTCGTTATTACTGAAAGTGGGATGTACAACAATGTGGTATTTTAGTCTCAGCCTGGGGAGGCTGCATCCTTGTATACTGAAGGAAGGGGAATTTAACAAAAACCTCATGGCACACATCTTTACAAGCTCTTCTGGGCTTGATCAGGTCAATTCTCTCCCCCCCTCCCCAAGTTTCTCCCTCCCCCAATACCTCAACATTCTCTAGGTCCTAAAAGCTCATATGTGGTTGTCAGGCTTTTATTTTTATAAATCACACACTCTTGTATATGTACTTAATACAGAGTGATTCTCCACTACCTTATTTTTGGTTGGCACTCAATTCATGTGAGTTCACTATCAGTATACCATAGTCGTTAAATCATGGGATGTTCATTGAACTGTTTATAACAATTGGCTTTCAGTGTGCAGACCCAGTGAGTTTTTTTAGAGGTGCATGTACACTTCAGGAATAACTCCACAATCTGTCCCTAAAGGGTTCGACAGAAAGTGAAAATGCCTCACTCGGTACTCTGTTATGCTTGGTCTACCACAATCGGGGGCAGAAATGACAGTACATACATTTTTGAAGTCATGTACTTCCAGAACCTCCTTGTTGCCCTTTCCAGTTTGAAAGATCTCTGTCCTGGTTAGAGGGTCTATCTTCATCAGTATCTTCTGCTTCTCTCCTTCGCTGAAAAATGTGTGCTCCATGTCATAGATCTGTAATGTCAAAGTGGGAAGAGGGAGGAAAAATGCAGAGGGAGTAATGGCTGTGTTTCCCAAAGACCTAGGATGTCCTTTGCAAACAAGCGAACATTTCCTGCTAGCCAACTTACTAGTCTGGTTCTTAAAATATCTCTGCCAATGTAACCTGTTACAAGCCCTCACTTAGTCCTCAGTGTTCAGATATTCCAGGGCAGGCAGAGATACCCAGTTTATTTTTCCTTTGGATGAGAGAAAACTGGAGCCTTAAAGTAAAGGTAAAGGTACCCCTGACCATTAGGTCCAGTTGCAGACAACTCTGGGGTTGCGGCGCTCATCTCGCTTTACAGGCCGAGGGAGCCGGCGTTTGTCTGCAGAGAGCTTCCGGGTCATGTGGCCAACATGACCAAGCCACTTCTGGTGAACCAGAGCAGCACACGGAAACACCATTTACCTTCCTGCTGGAGCGGTACCTATTTATCTACTTGCACTTTGAACTGCTAGTTTGGGCAGGAGCTGGGACCGAACAATGGGAGCTCACCCCGTCGTGGGGATTCGAACTGCTGACCTTCCGATCGGCAAGGATACCCCATTACGAAAGAGGACAGTGTTTCTGCACCTTTAATAGTTGTGTAGAAAAGGGAGTTTCAGCAGATGTGACTTCCTATGCAAGCTGTACCTGCTGGTATTTTCTGCCCAACTATTAAAGATGCTGGAACATTAGAAGGAACATAGGCCTTATACAAAGTCATTGGTCTATCTGCCTTGATGTTGTGTACAATGATTGGCAGTGGCTCTACAAAAATTTAGGCAAGGGACATTCCAGCATTGCCAGGTAAGGCAAGGAGATTCAATTTGGTTCTGATGCTCTGCCCTGCTTTCTTTTGCACGTGGGCATCTAGTTATATCTTTGGAACAACAGCAAAAGCAGCAACAATTCTGTTTACAAATATATGAGTAGGACACCAATGGGAGAATGGTGGATGCTTCTCCAAGGTCATAGTTCTATTGCACTGCACCTTGGGGAAAAGACATTAAGCCCCATGGGAGCAGGAGAAGATAGCAACTTTGGAAGATGGAAGATTTAAATGAGGGAAACTGCATGCGGTGAAAGAGCGAAGACCACTTCTAAAAGGTAAAGGGACCCCTGACCATTAGGTCCAGTCATGGCCGACTCTGGGGTTGCGGCGCTCATCTCGCTTTATTGGCCGAGGGAGCCGGCATACAGCTTCCAGGTCATGTGGCCAGCATGACTAAGCCGCTTCTGGCGAACCAGAGCAGCGCACAGAAACGCAGTTTACCTTCCCGCTGGAGCAGTACCTATTTATCTACTTGCACTTTGACGTGCTTTCGAACTGCAAGGTTGGAAGGAGCAGGGACCGAGCAACGGGAGCTCACCCTGTCATGGGGATTCGAAACGCCAACCTTCTAAAGCCATGCTAAAGCCTAGGTAACTATGAATAGGCGAAATTCTCAATTTCAGGGTCAGTTTCTCATTTTTCCAGTCTTAAATTCTGTTATCCACATTTGTGCGTCAGTTTGTAGATTGGGGAAAAAATCCTCAAGAAAAATTACCAATGTTTTCTTACTTGTTTCTTCCAATATGGCACTTTTTTGGTATGAAGATTTGACCAATGTACACATCTTTGCAAGCCATTTCCCTCAATATAATGCACAGTTGTATTTTGATTTTAAAAAGTATGCATTTTTGTACATATTGTTTGGTTGGAGAACTACAACACCAAATTCAGCATGTTGCTGATGTTGAAGGATAATTGTGATTCGGTTTGCCTGTTGATTTGAAAAGTGCATTCAGGTGTGAACAAAGTTGAGTTTCTACCGCATCCGTACTGGCAACTACTGTTTCTCTCACAAAAAGTGCCAAGCACTCATCTCAGACACCAACCATGCAGGTGACTTGCCCGTTCATGTGGCATGACCATTACCACTGTAAGCGTGAAGGTTCTCTCATGGGAAACCAGAAGTTATTTTGGACAAAACCATAGCAATAGTAACCTGAGCACATTAGGAAAATGGATTTTGCAGTATGGAAAGTTTAAGGTGAGGTCTTGGAAAGGAAGAACGTGCCAGGCATCCTCCAGGAACAAGCTGTGCTTCAGATTACTTGCAGTGGCATCTGAAGAAAATTTGGGAAAGGATCTTGAAATTCCAGTCTTTACACATGGAATGTGTGTGTTTTTAATGACTTTGGCAGCGTCCACATCTGAAGCTATTTCTTAAAGAGAGAGAGAGACCTCATGCAAAGTTCTAAATCAGAGGGTAGGATTAATGATGAGAAATGTCAAAGAGATTACAAATCTCCTAAAATTGCTATTCCTCTGTAGTTAGCAAAAATATCATTTATTATTTGTTTGTTGGTTTGTTAAATTTGCATTTTACCTTTTCAATAAATGTCCTCTTATAATAAGGTTCAGATATTCTGGAAAAAAAGCCCTTGTGGTACCGTTTCATCTTTTTCCTACTCTATGCCATAAGAAATTCATTTATGGTGTCAGTTTCCTCTAGAGGAGGGGAGGGAGAGAGAGAGAGGCTCTTGCGATGTGTTTCTGTTCACAGATGTTCAGGTTGAGCAGGTTTTACTGGAGTTGGGGGGGAGGGTCACCACATCCATAATGGCACCTGACCTGCCTTTACCCATCTCCCAAATTTTCTTGGGTCCCACATTTCCTCAAACTGTTGCCTTCTGGCTCCCCTTGTGCTGAGCCTCCATGAAAAATCTGGTTTATTTTATCTATTTCACAAAAATTATACATCGCTTGATTGTAAAACACAAACAAAACCTCGACGCAGTTTACAAAAAGAATAAAAAGGTAAAATGCCCAGTAAAAAAAGTTCATAACGAATATTTAAGGCACTCAAAAATAATTAAAATCAATGATAAGCTAAAAAAACACAACACAGCGTAAAACCCGCATCAACATTATACATGTCTAGGTAGGCTTGCCTCAACAAAAATGTTTTTAGCAGGTGCTGAGAAGAGCATGGTGAAGTCTCTAATTCTCATTCTGGCAGGTGGGTGTTGTGACTCTTATTCCAGATACTTGGAATAGCTCATTGTTCGTTCTCATCAATTGATCAGGCGCCACCAAGTCTGCAAGCGAGAGCCACTTTGCATTTCAGAATGCTCTGATTCATAGCAGCTCTTTCCGTTTGCGAACTGTTGTTGTGCACCTTCCGCACAAATATTGGAGGGAGAACTAAGCTACAGGGTATTAGGTAGGACTCTGGGCTCAGTTGTCCTACTATACCTGCAGCCCTTTCAAGACAGTACCATCAAGTCACTTATTCCAGAATTTGCCAAGCACGCCCCTGCTGTTGTTTGGGAGCCCTCCTGCTCGTTTTGCCCTCAAGCCCTACCTTTATGGTGCCACTGGCATCTTAAGTAAACTTGGAGTTAAAGATCAAAGGTCTGTGCTCTGTCAGCAGGCTAAGACGATGCTATGACAAACAGGGCAATGACAAACATGGAAGCTTTTGGCCCCCAAAAGAGAGTCCAGGGTCTTTTCCATAGCTGTCAACTTACAGATTTGAAAATAAGGGACCAGCAGCCTCGAAAATAAGGGATCAGCAGCCAAAATAAGGGATCAACAATTACTTTGATAAAATACATATTTTGTTGCATGCAAATGGCTTTAGATACCTATTAGGTCCATAAATTACCATATAGAATATTCAACACAAAAAAACAACAACAATTTGTTGTTGACAAAGGACAGCTGGACACAGAAAGGGCCCTATTACCTTCAGTAGCTTATTTAAGGTACATCATCAATAAGGGACAGCAGTGGGACATGGCGCCCCGCCAAATAAGGGACGCTTGACAACTATGGTCTTTTCATGTACGCTTGCTTGTTGAAACAAGGATGGAAGTTGTTTTCTTTTCAAGATGTTTTGCTTCTTGTCTTTATTTGGGTTTGCAAAAATTGGCATTGCATTAGAAATCCAGCCCTGGTGCAAGTTTGTTTATCCTGGAAGTTGCTTCGGATGGCTGGATGGATAGTTGTTTCCTGATATCACAGGGACAGAGGGGAGTGAGAGGAGAGAGGTGCGTCGTAGTTATTTAAAACACCTCATCCCTATGTATCTGTATGCATTTTAAAAATGCTGTAGGGTGTATAATTATTGGTGACATTATGCACATGTGGGATTGCTGATTAGTGCTGCTTAATGAGAGCTGCGGGGCTAGAATGCTATTGTGCCCGCCCACAACAATTAATTACAGAGCTTGAGGAGGGGGAGGGTGGCGAAGTCTTAAAATGCTGCTCTTTTGTTAAGTTCTGCCTCTGTGGAAAGAATTCGGTTGAGTTAGGTGGCATTTGTTCAGCTTGTGTTTGTTTAATATCCTTTCCCAATAAATCCCAGTCCCGTCCTTTAAAAAAGGGTTTTCTTGTCTGTGTCTTAGTATTCTCTCCCACTCCCCACATTTTGGCTCTAAGGTTTATTTAGCACTGTGTCTGCTAGGCCTTCTGTGTGTCTTGTGAATACATTGTACAGTCAGCTACATTATTATGATTACAGTGGTACCTTGGGTTACATACGCTTCAGGTTACAGACTCCGCTAACCCAGAAATAGTACCTCGGGTTAAGAACTTTGCTTCAGGATGTGGACAGAAATCGTGTGGTAGCGGTGCGGCGGCAGCAGGAGGCCCCATTAGCTAAAGTGGTCTTCAGGTTAAGAACAGTTTCAGGTTAAGAACGGACCTCTGGAACGAATTAAGTTCTTAACCTGAGGTACCACTGTATAGCGCTTTTCTCACTGTTACTATTTCCGCTTGCTAAGCAGCCACCAACTAGCAAGCATGACTACAGCCTAGTTTCATAGCACATACTTTCATCATCTCATCATTTCTAATGATTGTTGTTCGTGGCATCATAGAACTGTAGAGCTGGAAGGGACACGGGGGTCATCTAGTCCAACCCCCTGCAATGCAGGAATCATTTGCCCAATGTGGGACTCAAACTCAGGACCCTGTGGAAACCAATACAGGCGTTTGCCACTGACTTCAAGTGGGACATGTGCGTTGTGTGAAATCCTTGCGCGCTGAGACAGCCCCGCGGCCGGGAAAAGGTGACAAAGGGACAGAGGGGGAGACAGAATGATGGGGTTGGGGAATGAGCTTGAGGCAGAGCCTGAGGCTGAGGTAAACCGGGCATGGCATTTCAGCCTCAGATTTGAGGACCTCGCCACCTGTTCAGTCAGTCCCTGCGTGCTGAGGTAAACCCAGTGTGGCGTTTCAGCCTCGGACTTCATATTGGGTTCTGAAATGGCCGTGCAGGCCAGATTTAGGACCCTGGTGGGCTGGATCTGCCCGCAGACTGTAGTTTGAGGACCCCTGCCTTAAAGTATTACCTTTCTTTCTTTTGGAAAAATACAACACATGGGGCTACCCATCTAAAATTTGGCAGGGTTAGCGCCCTCTACAGGGGTATACCCTCCAACATTTCTCCAATGAAAATAGGGACATCCTAAGGAAAAGCAGGACCATCTGGGTTCAAATCAGAAACTGGAATGGCTTCTCTAAATCAGGGACATTGGAGGGTCTGGTGGGGGAGCCATGCCCCAGATTTCATCCCCTGATGTCAAAAGGCAAGGAAGTTATGGCAGTTCTGGTTTTGTGATGGAAACCAATGGGATTTCTGGAGATCTGTATTTTCTGGATTACCATTTGGATTCAGGGCACATTGAATTGGGTCCAGATCAGTCTGGAATGAATCAAGACCAATCTTGAATTTAAAATTGGGGCCACGATTTGAATTGTGGTGGGGCGTGCACAGCCCTGCTTTTTGCTATGTAAGAGGTTAATTTGATGGGGCCCTGCTGTCCTTGCCTCCCCTCTCCGTGTGGCAGTAAATGCTTGTTTGTGTGTGAGGTTTCATGTGAATGAAAGGGGGGGGGGATCATATAGCCTGGAATGTGTGATTGCAGGAGATACTTTATTCAGGTCTAGAGTTCCAAATGCCCCTAGCCTGGGCTGCAAGCCCATTACCTTGATGGAATAAAAAGATTGCAGGCAAAATTTGAGAATGTTTATGCAGGCTTGTTTATGCAAGCTTATTTCCCTGTTTCTGGATCCTGAAAGATCTTCCAGGATTAATCAGAAGCAGAAGACGACCCCCCCCCCAAAAAAAACCAGCCTCTCTCTGTCAATTTGCAGTAGACCCTAATAACTGGGCTCTCAGCTGAGCTCTAATATGTATCTGCTGCGTGGCAAAAGACTTTGGGGCTTTGATGTGTCTGGAATGAAAATGTCTTCTGCAGACCTAGCTTCTGAATAGCAGCTATTTATTGGAAGCAGATGTCGGACAATGAAGAAAGCAGCGGGCTGGCTGGCAGAAGCCTCCATTAAGAGCATTGTCAGAGTTGGGCTGCTTGCGAGATTGTGGCTAGCAAAGAAACTTCACTTGAAATCTCCTTAAGTATTTAAAAGTGAAGGCAGGGTGTGATTGCAGACAACTCCCAATTAACACAAAGGTTATGTTCCAGTGGCGTAACGTGGGTTGTCAGCACCCGGGGCAAGGCAAGTAATTTGCACCCCCTAACCCGTGGATTTGCGCCCCCTAACCCGTGGATTTGCACCCCCTAACCCGTGGATTTGCGCCCCCTAACCCTAACCCCCAGATGTTGCGCCCGGTGCGGCCGGCCCCCCCTGCACTCCCCACGCTACGCCACTGTTATGTTCCAAGGCACCATTGAAAAAGCTGTGGTGGAACAGGGGCTTGCTCCATCCACTCCATGCATCAACCTGGTACAGTGGATGCTCGGGTTGGGAACGTGATCCATGTGGGAGGCACGTTCGCAACCCACAGCGTTTGCAACCTGCAGCGCTGCATCTGCGCATGTGCGGGGTGTGATTTGCCGCTTCTGCGCATGCGCGACCGCCAAAACCCGGAAGCAACCCATTCTGGTATTTCTGGGTTCTGGCATGTCTGTAACCTGAAAAAACACAACCTGAAGCGTCTGTAACCCGAGGTATAGCTGTACTGAAATACTTCCAGAAAAAGCTTGCAAACACCTTGCCCCACCCCTTTTTGTGACATTTGCGGGTCATTCTGGGATTGGTGCGATGCACGTGTGTGAGGTCAGGCATGTATTGGACATGCCTAAAATGGTTGCTGCTGGTATACTAAAACAAAGGAATGCTACTTAAAGACCATTCTGGGATGCATCTGAGTGTGGGACTTGTAAGTAACCAAACAGTTACACTTGGCATATTGCAGTCAACTCTCTATTTGCAAGCCCAGTGAAGATAGGAAGTTGCCTTATGTCGAATTAGACAGCTGTCCAGCTCAGAACTGTCAACATTGGTCATATCTGCACCCTACATTTAAAGCACACGGCTTCTCACTAAGAATCCTGGGGACTGTCATTTGCTAAGGCTGCTGGGACTTGTAGTTCTGCAAGGTATAAACCACAGTTCCAAGGATTATTTTGGGGAAAGCCGCGGGCTTTCAATATATATGGTGTGGATGTGACTACAGATTGGCAGTTGGTCTCCAGGGTTTCAGGAAGAGGTTTCTCCAAGCCCGGCCTGGAGATGGCAGTGTAGTAGTGTTCCAGTTCATCTTGAACTCTGTACATGCCCTGGGACTATGTGTGATTTGGCCTTGTGCTGAGTAATGAAATCTCTGAGTTTTTAGGATGACATGTCCATCTTAGCTTGGAGAAAGCATCGTCCCTCCAGCTGAAAGGAGAGTGGGCAGTCTGTGGGTGTGTGAAAAATAGCAGCCAGCAGTGTGAAGAAAGAGGGGTTGTATTTTGTAACGTTTGTTTTTATTTGCCAAACTAAAACACAAAATCGTAAGTTTCCAGTGTGCTCTCTTGTCCAAAGTAAACCACAGCCAGGTAGTGCTGTTCTCGTTCTTGTTGCTTAAGGAAGCAGGATAGCGGTGGCTGGGAAGGTATATTTGAAGCCATAAGGGCCATAAACTTTTTAAAAACACAAGACAATGCAGACTTTTAGTATCATGCTGAATTAAGTGCCTATCAGAGAACAGAAATCCATAAAACTCTAGGTGACAGTTGTCTGACCCCTTTGTCAACATACTTAAGGGACGCTCTGAGGCTTGTGTGACTGTGGATTCTGCATCTTAATGTAATTTGGATTGCCAGGGTAAATTGAAACTATCACTGGAGCTGTTAGGTGAATATTCCAGCCTTTGCAAAGCCTCTTTAGCACCACACTTTGACACATAGTGAGCCCCACTAAGTTCCTCAGAGGTCCAAAGAAATGACAGAGAATCACCATGGTTTGCAAAGATGCAGTTCCTGAGGAATAATAATGTGATGGTGGTAGGTGGTGGCCTTTTGACATGCCCAGGAGCTTGAGCGTATGTTGTCCAATTCAAAATACTGGTATTGACCTATAAATCCTTAAACGGCTCAGGACTGCAATACCTCAAGGACCCCCTCTTTCCATATGATCCTACCTGGACCCTGTGGCCCTTCTTCATGTGCCCCCTCCATGAGAGTTCTGGAGGGTGGCAGCATAAGAACAGGCCTTTTCTATGGTGGTTCCCCATTTTTGGAATGCTTTCCCCAGAGAGGCTCGCCAAGCACCTTCATTAGATATCTTTAGACACTTTCTCTTCTCCCAGGCCTTTGGCTGGTTAGCATTCTATGTCGTTTTAAATGTGTTTTGTGGGAGTGGAGGGGGGCTTATTGGTGTGTTTCTGTTTGTATTATGCCTTTTGTGACCTTATCTTGTATTTATATATTATGAACTGCCCTGTGATCTTCGGATGAAGGGCGGTCTACAAATCTTAAAAATAAATAACAGACAAAAAAAGAAATCACTCATAGCAAAATTAAATGTACTAATGGCACCACCCATGTGGAAGAAGCTTGGGGAAACCTCAGCTTAGATTGCAGAAGGGTAATCCCTCCCACAAATGGGCAGAGTGCTAGGGCTCTGCTTGCAGCTTTCCCTCAGGCATTCTGGATGGCCACTGTGAGAACAGGAGGCTGGACAAGAGGGGCCACTAGCCTAATCCAACAAGTTATTTTTCAGTTTATGCTCTTCTGCCTGTTGCTTAAAGGACCCCTGACCATTAGGTCCGGTCGTGGCCGACTCTGGGGTTGCACGCTCATCTCGCTTTATTGGCCGAGGGAGCCGGCATACAGCTTCCGGGTCATGTGGCCAGCATGACTAAGCCGCTTCTGGCGAACCAGAGCAGCGCACGGAAACGCCGTTTACCTTCCCGCCGGAGTGGTACCTATTTATCTACTTGCACTTTGACGTGCTTTTGAACTGCAAGGTTGGCAGGAGCAGGGACCCAACAACGGGAGCTCACCCCGTCGCGAGGATTCGAACCGCCAACCTTCTGATCAGCAAGCCCTAGTCTCTGTGGTTTAACCCACAGTGCCACCCGCGTCCCCTATGCCTGTTGCTTAGGGTTGTCATAATACCAAAAGTGAAAATCCAGACAAAGCATTTCTAAAGCATTATTATTTCTTAATTGCGCTGCTTGCCATATGTCCAGGTTTTCCCGGACATTTTTCTGAGTCTGCAAAAACCCACCCACCATTGCATCTGATGTCCAGGGAGACATGAGATATAGAGATACCATCCAGCTAACACAACTAATAGTTATTGATAATAAATTTATCCTCCATGCATTTGGCTAAACCTTTCACTTTGTCCCTCCACCCACACATTACGATGCAATCCCCTGATTTTCTCTGAATACACAACCCCCTGGTCAGAATGCCAGGTCTAAACCACACCATCTAGGGCAAAAGGGGAAAGGAAGATGGAGTTTGCATCCACAACCCTATGCACAAGGGGGAAAGTCTTATGATAGTATGGCATCAGCTTATGGATGCTGTGTTTTTACATGCATGCATTTTTATATATATAAAAGGGCTGCAACTCACAGGCAAAGCACCCAGGTAAGGATGGAAAAGACCACTGTCCGAAACCTCAGAAAGTTGCTGTCAGCCAACAGTACTGGACCAGATGGAGCAGTGGTCTGATTTGGTGTAGGGGAGCTTCCCATATAAGTATATGAATAAGCTCCAGCCCCACCCCACCCAATGCCCTGCAAAATAGGTTAATAAAAGAAAATGCAATACAGCAGGTTTCCCCCTTCCAGAGTCTTTTTTGGCTGCTTAATGCTGCAGGCACGGAACAGCACAGAGTAATCAGCCACCCTCAAGATTTGGCTCCCTCTCCCTTAAAGTGGTGGCATAGTGGGTTTTCCACCAGTTTCTGGCAAGCTAATGGAAACAACATGAAAGCACTTATTCACAAATTTATTATGTGACTGCTACTATGAAGGAGATGGAATGCCTCTGTGGAAAGGATCCCATTATTAAAAAGCAAAGCAGGGTAAGCACCTAAAACTTTGCGTAAAATCTACTTGAATAGTCTGTGTCCTTAAAAATAATAACAAGAGAGGATATTTAGAAATACTAGGTAGATTTTAAATAAGTAATAAAATAAAATAAAATAAAAATTAAATTCAATGCACAGAATGCAACTTACTTTTTTAGGTGGTGGATTCCAAAAATAATAGACCCCAAGAAATGTCAGGATGACAGAGAGCACTAGGCTGCAAAGCAACACCCCACAGATCTTGTATCTTCTGCAGAGTTCTTTCGTAGCTTTAGGTGTTTGTGCCTAATAGATAGAAAAGGGGAAAGTTAGAGAAAAGTCGGTTGTCGAGGCAAGCTGTAATGTGCTGGGCATGCATGCTTTGAAAGACAGAATGACAGATCTTAGCAAGTAATTGAAGGCATTCACTAACCCACCCTATAAAAAGGATAACAAAGCAATCAACCTACATCTTGGACGTAGAATTCCTCAGAGATCTCCTGGGGATCTTTCGCCATGGTGTTTCCTCCCTCTGCGTGAAATTTCCTTCTGCATGCAGAGAGAGATGGAGAGACCTCTGGGGCTGAGGTGGAGCCACACGATGCTTTGCCTCACATGGGTGTGTCGGGGAGGAATAACTCCCTCTTTCCTGGCTCAGGGTGATCCGTAGTAAATGGTGCTTTTTCCAGTGTGTGGAATCTCATAGGGTGGGAGCGGTGGGAGTACACAAAGGCTACGAGTTCCCATGCTGAGGCCGGCATAGGGTTAAGAGTGTATGTTGGGTGTGTGTGAGTGTGTGTGGCTTGCGCATTGAAACTGAGACCACAAAGGCCATGCGTTGGCTTTCTCTCTGAACTGGAAATGCTTGCAAACGTACCCTTTATGGACCTGCTGAAAATAGGTAACATTTTGCTCCTCCCTTGGTGACCGCTAGTTTCTTTCCTGTGCTGACAGAAGTCACATCTACATACACCATACTCATTTACAGCACATGGTTTCCCCCAAAAGAATCCTGGGAGCTGTAGTTTGTCTGAAAGAAGATGGCGCCTGATGCAATTCTCCTGTGAGCCTCAGCAAAGTGAGTAGGAACTTTTAAAAAATAATATGGGGAAAAGACACACTCCCGGAAAACAAGCTTATATCCCAGCCAGATAAGGACTCTGGGTGTAGCTGGACAGCATTTTAAACATCCTCCCTTCCTTTGAGGCTCTTCTGAAGCCCCTTTGAAATCCCACTGAAGCCATCCAAAACTCCTTGAAGTTATCTAAAACTATTTGAGGCTAATTACAACGCTCCGAGTTTCCTTCAAACAAAGCTCTCAAATACATGGATGAGACAAAGTCACCCAAATCACAGAGCAACAATTCCCTCCCAGAGCTACAATCCCTCCCAGAGGTACAATTTGTAGCGCCCTTAACAAACTCCCAGGATTCTTTGGAGGAATGTCAGAACACAAGTAAGAAAGAAGATAACCTAAGCTGAGAATGAATGAGGCAGGGCCTTCCCTGATGCTATTGGACTCCAACTCCCATCAGCCTCAGCCAGCCAGGCCAATGGTCGAGGATGATGGGAGTTGCAGTCCAACAACATCTGAAGGGCCACACAGGTTCCTTGGTTATTTTCCTCTTTGTTATTTGTGTTCCGCAATTGTCTGAATATTTTTCTTTTTCTGCAAGCCTTTAACTATGTTGATGTTTGAATTAGGAGTTGTTGCTTTGCCATTCCGAGTTCTTCTATCCTGTATGATCTAGCTGAGGTTCCTGCATCGCAGGGGGTTGGATTAGATAATCCTTGGGGGTCCCTTTCAACTCCACAGTTCTATAATTCCATGATTCTATTTTTAATTTGGTATGAGCTGCTTTTTATATGGGGATTGCTGCTTTACTTTTTTCTGTTAGCAGCTTTGAGTCCCTTGGTTTGGAAAGAAAAGCGAGGCAGAATTGTTAGTATATACACTAAATTAAAAGGGTGTTTTTTTCCAATGATTTTAAAAAAATAAAACAGTAAGGTCAATTGTTTATTCAATTTATACATCACTTTACACTGCCAGAAGCAGTTCTGATGTGATTTATAGTGGCAACAGCATGCAAAATATAATATGCAAACTGATGCAGAAATGTGGAGAACTGGAATAAAGGCTGGAAATATTAGAAACTGAGAGGAGCCAAAATTGACAGATTTGCCCATCCCATTCAGCTTTGTGTTTTTGGAAACGGGGATCACTCCTTTGTCCCAGAATACTGAGGTGTAACTTGATACCCACAGAATTTAGCAGAGACTAATCCAATACGCCTTCAGTCTCTATCTTGGAACTGAGACTAAATGCAGCTTACATGGCTACAAAATGCAGTCTATTTCTGCTATTATGTCACCTTTAGGCCAATAACTCAAAACCTTGCTTGCTTTTTTGTGACTTTTTGATTGACCTTAATAAATGTATTGCTCCACTGTGATCCACTGTGGGTTTTGAATTTGTGTTTATTAAGGAATATCAATATCCATTATCTCAAGAAAGCAATAGCATGTTAATGATATCCCTTATAAACAGAGGCTTGGGAGTTACCTAAAGGATGGGACATTTTAAAATTGATCACAGTATTGTTTTTCTGCATCCTGGAATAATAGTGGAATAAGGCAGGAGAACTCTTGACAGGAACAATGATGCTGCCATCTAGTGTTGTCTAGTGGAAGAGTAAGCAAGTGTTTTCTCTTCAGGTGAATGGTAAGGCTGCATTGTTGTTTAGTCGTTTAGTCTTGTCCGACTCTTCGTGACCCCATGGACCAGAGCACTCCAGGCACTCCTGTCTTCCACTGAAACGACACCTGACCACTTGCAGTACGTCCTTGGTTGGTGTTCAATGTTGCCATTTGTTGAATCAATACACATTGCAATAACAGAGGGGGGCGGGAGGAGGACGCTCTTTTGGCTCCAAGGTGGAATTATATGGTGCAGCATTTGCAAGAGCTCTTGGGAACCATCTGTGGCTCAGTGGCAGAGAATCTCCTTTGCATGCAAAAGCTCACAAGTTCAATCCCTGGCATCTCCAGTAAAACAGTTTTGCCCCAAGACTATTTGCTCATCTATCACAGGATTATTGACAATGACTGGTAAGGGATCTTCCTGGGACTCGGGCAGGTTCCCTGCCATTGAACCAGAAGCATAAGTTCAGCGGGGAAATAAGTACAGGACAAAGGAAAAGCAACAAGTCACTTTACTCCTAACAAGTGTTACCAGTACTAATGAAACATGTGACTGGAGTGAGTTATTTATAAGGAATTGCTGCAGGAGGCAATGGGCTGTATCCAGCCTCCTCTATCCATTGGAACATGGGCTCTTTCTTGCGCTACCAGAAAGTGAATTTTAATATTGAACAACAGAGGCATCCCATCCAACAGCTGCACTAGCAGAAACCCATTGTGCAACAGATGACACAATCTATTTCACAGCAAAGGTACCAACAGCCTGCTCATGCCTTCTGTTGCTCAGCAGTGTTCCACTGGTGCAAAAAAATTCACCAACAGAACAGGTTTATCACTAAGTATGTCTCTATGTCTGGGAGGTGGGGGAAATCTCAAGTGGGGGTGGCCAAAGAAAGCAGAAATACATACAAAAAGCAACTGTCATGAGTATAATGTAATAATAACATAATAAAGCAACAACTTAATAGCAAATATAACAACATATATATTGAAAAATCAGTATGATAACTATAATGAGATTGCATTACAAGTATTACACCTCCTGGCAATTGCAAAAATAACAAGGAAGTATGACAGTTTTGCTTTGGTCACAGAAACACCCCTCACAGGTCTCTTGTTGTTTTACTATCTCTCTTACTTAGGCATCCATGAGAGAGAAATTAAGATGTGAAAAACAGAATTAGTACTTCCTGTTATCTGGGATGCCTGGTCTCCCTTTTGAGTAGCTGACAGCAGCTGAATGAAGGGCCACAGGAGGAGAGATCCTTTAATTTAACCATAAAATAACATGACTGCTCTCAGCCTGGTGTGTGTGGCTTCTGTGAAGTGCTGAGCCATAAAGAGAACTCATCTTTCTTCCTTACTGGGGACTCTTGTTTGTCATTTTTATAAATCAGTGTTTATAGGTCTAATTATTGTAAATGTGGCAGACAATAAAGGTGACTGTGAATGCAACATCCGATAATGAATTTTGCAGCAAGCCTGCTGAGCTGAAGAAGGCAGCTGGAAGGATGTTATTTTTCTGTATGATAATTATAGATTTGTTTACATCCTTCTCTCTCTCTCTCTCTCTCTCTCTCTCCCCCCCCCCTCCTTGTGGCACCAAGACTGGAGTTTCCTCCCAGGTAAGATCTGCTAAGCTCCCTCTTTAGTGGGTTAGCAAAGTTTTGTTGTTGTTTTTTTTTAAAAAAAACCAGGTTAGTTTTTAATATATAATCTGCCATTTTAAAAACTTTTAACAACTGTGTTATACAAAATGCAAGTTAATGAAATTAATACTATTGTCGTTGTATGTTTTTAACAACAATAACAATACATTATTAGGGGTATTTCCCCCCTTTTAATGCTATCTGTATGAGCATTTAGTTCTGTAATGCTATCCATTAATATTTTATGTGCTGCTAATATATTGCTGTTAATGACTCGTTTTTATTCTGATGGATTTTCTTATTTTATTGCAAGCCACTTTGATTGTTTTAACAGGAAATCAAATACTAAAAACATAAAACATGTCCACATATATAATATGAAAGTAAGGCTCCAACCCAAGCAGAGTAGACCTGAAAGAGCATCTCCACTCCCATCGTTCTGCCCAGACACTGAGGTTTAGCTCCGAGGGCCTTCTGGCAGTTCCCTCACTACGAGAAGCCAAGTTACAGGGAACCAGGCAGAGGGTCTTCTCGGTAGTGGCACCCGCCCTGTGGAACGCCCTCCCACCAAATGTCAAAGAGAAAATCAACTACCAGACTTTTAGAAGACATCTGAAGGCAGCCCTGTTTATGGAAGCTTTTAATGTTTAATAGACTATTGTATTTTAATATTCTGTTAGAAGCCACCCAGAGTGGCTTGGGAAACCCAGCCAGATGGGCGGGGTAGAAATAATAAATTATTGTTATTGTTATTGTTGTTATGTTGATGATGCCTTCTGAATAAACATGCATAGAATTTCACTGTCAACGTATCCATTTGTCCTCCATTATCAACACTATTTTAGAGAGAAACAAGAAGGCAGGTCCCTGTCCTGCTGGGTTTACAATTAATACTTGAATAGGGTTTTTGAGTAGGGAATTTGACTCAAAATGTAAAATTCTTGAAAGCTTTTTAAGGAAACCACAAACCTAACCCCAAAATAGTGATTTAAAGCTTTCTGAGTTGTTTCCACTGCTTTTTCTATTGTGTTGCTATACATAGCGTGTTCTCCATAATAGAGAGCACGTGTTGCGGTGGGGGCCAAAAAGGCCACTGCACTGTTTTTGGGCAAATTGGCCACATGCTGTGATTGGACAAGGAGTGTTGCTGGGGAGAATGTTATGTTGCTAAAGTGTGGGAGGGGTCAGAGGTCTTAAATACAGGGCTCGCAGCCTGGGCCCCTCTCTTGGGCTGCGTGCACTGCATCACCCGCCCACCCTCCCTAAAAAGGGGGGGGGTTGCTGTCCTCTGACCTTGCTATGCCTGTCATGGGGTCGTCTGCCTTGGGGCAGGGGCCTGGTAGGAATTTTGTCCATTTGGCTGATTGGCTCTTGCCATTTGGTTTTTGCCTACTGCGTAGCAAATCGTCACAACTTGTAAGGTTGGCGGTTAGGCATTGGTGAAAATTGGTTGGTGGAGGGGTAAGTGCCTACCCCTCCAATGGTGGGGCGGAAAGGGAATTCCGTTAAAGGAATCCAGGGGCTTGCCATTTTTTTTGCCCTTGTCCCTGGCATCAGACTTGGGCCGTGCAAGCCACCAGGAGCATGAGGGTGAGAAGTGAGGGACTGAGGCCCAGCTTCATTTTCTCCCCAAAACTGTTTCCCTCACTGGCTTCCGCTGGAATCTGGAAGTCAGTTCTGTCCCTGGGTCAAGGACAGATAGTCGTGACCAATGCCTAAGCAACCACTCACGTGTGTGTATTTAAATAAAGTTGTGGCCAAATTCATGCCAAAAACCTTAAACATAAATGGATGTGTGAAGTGTGAGTTATTGGGGTGGCCTGGGGGACCTCGACGCGCAACCAGGTTTTCCCTGACAAAATCCCCCCCTGACACCATTTGTACATCCCAAAACCAGGACATGTTGGGAATTTTCCTGACGTATGACAAGCCTGTACTTGAGCAAAACACAAATACATGTTCATTTCCCTTCCTGTGTAGGAAAAGCAGAAAGTGGGCAGCAATAATTTGATGAGCCTGTTCTCCACCTATGTTGTTTGTTGTGCCGTGTGTGTGTCTCTCTCTCTGTGTGTGTTCAGATTTGGACCCAGAGTTTTCAGGAGGACATTTTGTGGGTTAAAGTCCAGAATCAAAGGCAGGTGTTAACTCTTCCACTTAAGTAACTGTGAGAAACTTTTCAGCACTGAGATCATTAGCACAGCTCATAATGTTGTCAAAAAGCCTTTTTTCTGCCACATCAGCGTTTGCAGCTAAATGGTCTGCCTTGTCTTCAGCTGCATCAGAAGATTTAAAGGGACATGACTGTTCTCCATCTCTGGCCATCTTACTGCTGAATGCCTGCCATTGCAGCATTTGAGGAGGGGCAATTAGGAGAGCGTTTTGCTTAGCCCATCCCGTGCCTACCACTTCTCTTGCCCTCTCCCTCAGTCCCTAAGAGAAAAGTGGTGGGTAGGGGCTGTCATTAACCATTTCTACCAGCAGCAGCCTTGACTCTGACACAGAGGCAGCAGAGCTAGCTGGATCATGAAGATTAGTGGGGCAAGCTATGAAGGCACTGAGCTGAGATCCATCCACAGTGCCCATCAGCAGAGACTCCCTTGACTCCAGAGACTCCCAAAACAACAATGCTTGCACCAGACTCTGCTGAAGAGCAGAGTGGCTTGGTGTTTCATGCTTCTTGGTGTCTGCTTGCCAGCACAGGAAAAGACGAAGGAGGGGGCTGGGAGAGGTTAGGCCCAAGCCTGGAGAAAAGGCCTTGTCTTGGTTGTTAGAACAGGTAGTCTGCTTGGCACTATCCAAGGTGCTGGAGTCCTCACCAGCTGTCCCTCACAGGCATTTATCATGCCTTATGACACAATCAGGGCAGGGCAAAAGGTCCTCACATGCATACAAACAAAACTCACTACAATCAACTAAATGCAACCAACCATGCTATGGGCTCTCCAACTTCTAGTACCACCAACAAAATCAGACAGACAGACAAATGAAGAGCCTACTCTTACAAGGCCGACACAAAACGTCTGCAAATGTACTAAGCAAAAGAATGAAAGATCATTACCCGCCTTCTTTCTCCGTCTTCTCCCCCCAATCCTCTCCACCCCCCAATCTCACAATGTCTGTGACAGCAGGGTCTCATACCAAATGCAGCTGACCTGTAGAAAGTTGTATGTAACTTTGTTGACTATGAAAAATCTTTAATAAAAACTATTTTTTAAAAGAAGTCGCAGGATAGGGAGGACAGGAACATTGCAGCAACCTTCTCCAACCCACAGTGTGTGGGATTCCCTCCCCACTTTGCTTATTATTGCACTTCCTGACCTTTGTTTGAAGACATGGATCTGCTGCCTTCAAATGTAGTTCTCCCCAAGCTAAGGAGCACATCAGGCAACTGGAGACAGACGGATTTGCAAACCCCAAACAGTATTTGTGGCATTCAAATGGGGTGCAGAAAATCCCAAATGGCCCTCCTCTTTGTGGTGGCAAAAATACAAGCAAATGAAGGCTGCAAATCCTAAATAAACTTAGGGATCACCCACACTTCCATTTGTCTTGTGCCTAGAAAACACAAGTCTGAGCAGTTTTCTGTTTGTCCCGTGCTTCTCAGGCATGGATCCAGGCAGTTTTGTCTATGCACAGCTTCCGCCCGGAAAACCCGCTATTTAGTGCTATATTGGAACAAAGTGCAATCTGGGGGGGAAAAATCCCTATTGCTGTTTGTTCCAATTCAGGGCTGAACCACAGGTTTTCCTGGGAGAAAGCAGTGGGGGAAACAGAAGTCTGGATGAGCCTATTCTGGAGAGGAAGCCCCATTTGGGGCTTACTTCTGAGTAGACTTGCTTAGGATTGAGTTCTATATCACTGGCTATTTTTTTTTGTCTTTCCTTTAATGTACTAGTCTCCAAGAAACTGCTGTGTAAAGGAGCAAAATCACACTGCCTAATGGTAAGGTGAGCCAGAGCTGTTAAAAAGTGCCACCATCATTGCATACAATGTTTTATAGAGCATCGTAAACCAAAAGGCCCCTATCACCAAAGTGAAAGACTGGCAGAATCTAGGCTGGCATCTCTGGAGTTAATATTGCCAATTTCCAAACTCATCTTCAGTCGTTGAGTGTAATAAAAATAAAAACGGTGATCCGAAAGACATACAGCTGATCTGAGCCAGTGTAACTGAATTCAGAGATAACAGACAGGCTTGTTAATATGGGCAGCGATGATCAAACGAGAAGTGATCCAGAGAAATCCTGTGAAGGTTGCTGTGGCCAGAAACTTGTTTGAGCCCCATCATTAAAAACTGAGAACCAGGTCAAACTGAGCAGGAAGCAGAGCAAATGGAAAAAAGTCCATCTTCTTGAAACACAAGCAGAGGAACGTTCTCAAATCCGGCAATAAATATCAGTTTCTCTCTCTCTCTCTTAAGTGTTTGAAATGAAGCAGATAGATGTTGCGAGTGCCAAAGAAAATGTCTTCCTTTTAAAACATTTATTTAATGGGGAAGTTTAGAGAGATATATACTAAAGGGAAAGAGGAGGATAAATTGGCTTAAAGGGTGCCGCTGCGGAAAAGAATATGTGAAGAAAGAAGGGCATCTTTTGATAAGTTGTCAGAAAGAATTGGAGTAAAAGTTGTGAAAGAATTGTTATAGTATGAAATAATTTGTTAGGACAGGCAGGGAGTGGGGGGGGGGAATGCTGGACAACCAAATTAATACCCAGGGTGATGGTTGCCAAATTCCTCACTGCCCCGGACCACTTGGAAATTGTTGAGGACCTTGGAGGAGAACTTAATGCCTGTTGTTTAGCAGCTGTCATGTGCGGTGCTAGATGCCAACTTATTTTCTTTATTTAAAAAATCACATGCAGTTCAAATTTTAATACGATTAAAATACAATTAGAAATAGATAGATAATTTATTAGTCAAAGACCAGTTCACATAACACAATTAAAACAGTGTTCATTAAGATAAAATATACAATTAGAGCAGATTGCAGCAATAGCTCATGAGTTAAAATTGAGATACAGTATATACATACACCTGTACAACTGAGATCTGGGCTACCATAAAAATTGACCCTGAGGCGCCCCAAAGGGCGACTTCAGCTTTTCCCTAGTAAGCTATTTTATTCTAGAGGATGATCTGTGCCTACAAATCTGGGCGCAGAATCTGGCTACCAGCCAGGTCGTCTTATGATCTTTGCCTAAGAGGAGAGAATCAAGTTTAGACTTGTCTGAAAGATCAGCGAGCCTCTTCAGCAAAGGATCAATGGTGTCTCTATGAATCTCAGCATAAGAAGGACATCTAAAAAATATATGTTCGGGGCTTCCTATTTCCCCTAATGGGCAGGCTCAAAGTCTCTGTGGGTAAAGGACTCTTCTATAGGAGCCTTCCAGAACTGGTGAGGGCAAAGCCGAGCTTCTAGCAAGAGTGAAAGCCCTTCTTGTGTTTCTGGATGTGAGGAAATAGAGGTACCGTATTTTTCACTCTATAGGATGCACCCGACCATAGGACGCACCATGTTTTAGAGGGGGGAGAACAAGAAAAAAAAATTCTCCCCCTCTTTGCCCAGCGCCACTTCAGCGAAGCGGCAGGAGGCACTGCGCAGAGAGGGGGAGAATCCCCCCCCGTTTCCCCCTCTAAAACAAGGTGCTGTTCAAGGTGTGTTCAGCCGCCTTCAGGCACCGATCCCTCTCGCTCTCCAGGCTTCAGGTTCCTTTCGACCTGCCCCAAAGAGCAGGTCGGGGAGCAGCGGAAAGGCGCGCAGCTCCGCGAGCTTCTTGGGGCTGCCGGGGAAGCCCAGGGCTATGGCTTCTTTAGCCCCAGCGCGCTCTCCCAGCTGGTGAGGTGGTGCGCAGCTACAGAGGCTGCTGCCATAGCCACGCGCCACTTCTCCAGCCGGGAGGGGCTGTGCGCGGCTATGGCAATACCCCCACCTCCTGCAAAAGCCCACATGAGCCACGCACCCTTTTCTGCGCCCTGCCTTCCTGCTGCCCCTTGAGCTTGTGGGGCTGGCGTTGGGGGGAAGCGCTGCTTTCCCCCACCGCCAGCCGCAAAGGCTGCGCGCCACCTTCCCACTGCCCCCCGAGCTTGTGGGGCTGGCAGTGGGCGGAAGCGCTGCATTCCCCCACTGCCAGCCTCAAAGATCCCAGAAGCCTTTGGAGCGCAGCGTGAGTTCCTGTTGCGCTCCGCGGGCTTCGAGTTCCTTTTGCTGAAGCCGGGAGAGCAAGACTCTCCTGGCTTCAGCGAAAGGAACCTGAAGCCTCTGGAACATGGAGGGAACTCGCGCTGCGCTCCGAAGGCTTCAGGCGGCTATCCCTGAAGCCTGGAGAGTGAGAAGGGTCGGTGTGCAGCGACACCTCTCGCTCTCCAGGCTTCAGCGAAAGCAACGCGAAGCCTCCAGAGCGCGGAACCAGGGCTCGGCTACTAAAATCTGGTTGTGTTTAGAATAATCTTGTGAGTAATATAAAAAATACGAAGCGAGACATTAAGGAGACCCAAAGGAAAAATATGAAGAATAGAGGTTTTGACAAATGGACTACCAAAAACGTGTGAGGCAAACAGTGGAAGTCCTTTAAAAATATTTTAATTAAGATAGATAAGGATATGGTGAAAATACATAATTGAACATAAATATAAATTGGAAATGGCTGTGTATAGTGAATACTTATCTACTTTTAAAATTCTCATTCTTGATCCTATTTCTTCCTTTTCTTTAGCTTCTTCTTCTTCTTCTTTTCTTTTATATTTTACCTTTCATTTCTTTTCTTTATTGTGAATATTGTTTTTTAGAGGTGCAAATAATTGTAAATATCAGAAGAAGTAAAATGTTTTCTAATTTTCTATTGGTTACATGTATTTTCCTTTTTTTGTATATTTGTATTTTTTTCTAATTTGTACTCAATAAAATTAATAATAAATAAATAAAGCTCATCACGTGTCCATCTCCTCATCCCACTTGGCGGCGTCAGGCAACTTCATGTTTTGTCACAAGAAATCAAGAAACATGGAGGCCTGCAGTAACCGGCCCAGCCTCTGGAAGTGCCGTGTATGGTAGGAGAGACTCCACAGCTGCTTTGATCCCTTCGTATTGCAAGAGGCTCTCTGGCGTCTCATGCTTGAGGAGGGTTTCCACCACTGCCTGAGCCTCGAGGTAGTTCCGCCAGTTTGTGTTCCACGTGATGGAAAACTTCAACACAGCCTCTGGAAGAAGGGGTTTGGGGAAGACACGTTAGGAAGGAGTGCAAGTTGCAGGCAGCGTGGCCACCTTGAACCAACACACCTCTCTTGCGAAGCGTGGCCAGGTCTGGGCACACCTCTGACCTGCGCCTTTCTTCAAGGCAGGGAAGCAGATCCAACACCCCTCCACACCTAGTAGAAACAATTAATGATGGGAGGGGTGACTGGGTTTATTCCAGACTACATGGCTTGCAGGAATAGGTTTTATAATATTTATAAAAGTACAACAACAACAATATGCATTATAATCTTTGCTCTAGTATTACAGAGCTGGCGGAGCTAATTTGAGGCTGTGTACACACCATACATTAAAAGCATTATCGCTTCTCCCCCGTAAGAATCCTGGGAACTGTAGATTACCCTTCTACCGCATAGCTACAATTTGTAGCACCCTTTACAAACTGCAATTCCCAGGATTCTTTGGGAGAAATGTGCTTTTAATGCCTGTTTTTCCTGCAGCAGGCATGCTCAGCTACCCCTGTGGAAGCTCAATCCCACAGAAAGCTGTGACGGCCACCAACTTGGATGGTTTTATGCAGGAAAGGCTATCAATGGCCACTAGGCACAATGGCTATGCTTTACCTCCACAGTCAGTGGCAGTAACGTTTGTGAATAGTAGTTGCTGGAAGATGCAGGAAGGGAATACAGAATGCTCTTGTTTCCACAGGACTCTGGTTGGCCACTGTGAGAACAGGATGCTGGACTAGACAGGCCAATGTGGCCTCATGCAGCAGACACTTCTTATGTCCTTACGTGGTTCAAGGGTAGAGATTGTGAGAAGGCATCTACCAAAGCAATCCCACCCCGCAAATAGCTTTGGAGCCTTCTTGTCTCTAGCCTAGCCCTCACCCCTTTTCCTGTTCCCGCTGGAGTCTTCTTTTGCTTGCCACGCCTGCGGGCTCTCTTCCAGCCGACGCTGCCAATGACAGATCTTTAAAACTTGGGGTCGGTGAGATTCGGAAATCGCAGCACCTTGCGCCTGCTGGACCTCCTGAGCAGAGCGGGTTGTGTCTTGCTCCTCGTGAAGTACGGTGAAATGTGAGGAGTGTTGCAAGCCGGTGCAGAGGCAGAAGGTCTGGCCGAGAAGGTAGAGCACGGCTTCTCTGTCAGGGACTTCTTCCTAACCCAGTGGAACACCAGTATCATACGCCTCTTAGATGGGTTGGACATGCTGAAGAAGGTGCTGGAGGCCCAAAGACCAGGGTGACTTCAAAACGGAGGACGCAGCAGGCAGTTCCCTATCAATGGGGCCAAATCCAAGCAAATGTTAGCTCCAGTCCTGTTAAATCGATCCAGCAATTATGAACGTTAAATAAGGGATTAATTCCTCAGGCAGTATGAAAAGGCTTTCTGTGGCTTTTTAATAGATGGGAGCCCCCAACTACTGCCACCGTTGACAGCCTGTTGCCCCTTCACTCTGCTTGAATGGGTTATGTCACAATGGTTCCTTTATAAGGTGTTTGTGAGCATGAAAATGCTTTTTGGAGTTTCAGCAATGAAGGCTCAGGCATAACATACTGTTTGAAAGTCTGAACATTTCCTCTTTTTTTATTTAACTAAATTTATATACCGCTTTTATAATTTATATACAAATTATTAGGAGAGTAAGTTAAAAATATACTGTAGTTTATTCACTTATAGGCTAGTTTACATACTTTATTCCTTCTTATACTTCTATCCCACCTTTCTTCTGCAGAGCATACACACTTCAGCCTCCACCTTCTCCATTTTATCCTGACAGCAATATTGTGAAGAAGGCACCTGGGGCATCAGTAAGTCATCCTCTGCAGGAGAGGCAAGCTCTGGAGGCACCTGCAAAGGCCCTGTCATAGTCTGCAAAAAACTAGACAATGTAAGGAACCAGTGAAACCAATGTTTCGTGCACCACATGGGGACACTATTCAGGCCGGAAACACTGCCAGAGGCCATCGAATTCTACGGCAAAGCCCTAGGATCATCTGCTAGGCCAGACATAAATGTTTCCAGTGAAATAACAGAGTTGAGGTAGCCCACAGCTTGTCCAGGTATCGCTGCTTGCCCTTTTAGAGGGAAGCACCCCCTCAAGAAACACAAAATTCTTTTATCACAAATGGGCCAAACTACCCAGCAGCGGAATAGTCCAAAAGTAGCAGTTTGTTTTGTTTTGTTATAACAATGGCTAAGAGGGGGATATGAACCCTGTCTCCCAGGTCCTAGTCCTGCACTCTAGCCACTAAGCCACAATGGCTTGTCTCTAAAATGGTAGTCGCCACTATCAGGGCAAAACAAACTTGAAGAAAATAAACTTGCTCAGAAACAGCACAGTTCAAGAGCATACACAGAGTGCTCATAGTCATTGGAGGCACAGAGAGCCTCTGGCTCCCTCTGTCTGCCTCAGATATACATTAGCAGGAACTGAGCCTGCAAGCAGATACATTCTTATAGAGACAATGAGTCACGTGTCACAGAGACTTAACAATTTACTGCTACCTGTAGCAGATTTAGGCTTGGATATTCTGTGCAGGCCGAAGGGGCCTCCCTGCTTCTGCTCTTGAGAATCTTTGTCTCATAACAATATTAAAGGAACTCAAAATAGTGCTCCCGCCCAAGGCTAAATTAAAATGTGGCCAACAGCGCCGCACACCCCCAAAATAAATCCAACCTTTGGGGATACTATAAATGAAAGTGATTCTAGCTAAGCTGGGAACTGCCCTGATTAGCCCCACAATTAACAACAGGAGAAATGGGGAAAACTTTTGCGAAAGAAAGCCCCTAACGGGGGCTCTCTCCCTATTGGGAAAGGCAAGCCACAGATACAGGGAGAATCTGCCCAAAGGGCAGGGGTAAGGGGTGGGATGGGAAATCAAACAGGAAAAAAGGGGGAATTAAATTATTTAAGGGACTAGAGAGGATTAAAAAGAAGGGGGAAATAAAGAAATGTAAGCAGACCGTTCCACTGTCCTCCAGACAGTCCAAGTGCTCCATGTGATCCGGTGCAAGCAGCCAAGAGGACGCAATATTTAAAACCTCTGACCCCTCCTTCAAAATTGGCAACAAGCAATTCTCCCCAGCGACCCAATTAACCAATTCACTGCCTGGGTCACTCCGCAAATCTGCCCAGCAACACTTGTATCCCCCACCGCAACACGTGCTCTCTGCTAGGGAGAACACGTTTTGTCACGTATAAGAATATGTTAGTTTTATCCTTTGGGATATCTTTATCAAGAATTCCTGGTAGATATCCCTCTGCCTTTTTATTGTGTGATGCCCTTATCAATTTTTTTATCTCGCCGTGGATCATGTCCCAAAAGGTTTTAATCTTTGAGCAAGTCCACCACATGTGGTATAATGTGCCTTTTGTCCTATTACATTTCCAGCGTTTATTGTTGTTCATTTTATTCATTTTTGACAATTTGTCAGGAGTTAAGCTACGATGAATTTTTCTGTAGTTCTCCCTTAATAGGTCACACGCTGTAATTTTTTTCTTTTTCTCACCCTTACATGGGTTTTGGATATATCGTATTTTTCGCTCTATAGGACGCACTTTCCCCCCTCCAAAATTAAGGGGAAATGTGTGTGCGTCCTATGGAGCGAATGTAGGCTCCTTGGCTTCAGCGATAGCAATGCGAAGCCTCTGAAGCGCAGAGGGAGCGCTCCCAGTCCCACCATGAGATGCTGGGGACTGAACCTGATGCCTTCTGCATGCTAAGCAGTTGTTCTACCACTAAGCTATGGCCCTAGCTCACAATATTGCTGTCAGGATAAAATGGAGAAGGTGGAGGCTGAAGTGTGTATGCTCTGTGGAGGAAACTAGCCTATAAGGCAATCAACTACAGTATATTTTTAACTTACTCTCCTAATAATTTGTATATAAATTATAAAAGCGGTATATAAATTTTGTTAAATAAAAAAGAGGAAATGTTCAGACTTTCAAACAGTTATGCCTGAGCCTTCATTGCTGAAACTCCCAACAGCATTTTCATGCTCACAAACACCTGATTGTGACATACCCCATTCAAGCAGAGTGAAGGGGCAACAGGCTGTCAACAGTGGCAGTAGTTGGGGGCTTGTTCTAAATTTTGGCCTTGAAGTTTCCAATTTCTGAGCTTTGGTTTTCCCCCAAAAGCAAGGCATTCCATCTCACAATAGGCAGCTAATTTTCTTAGTGCTCTTCTAAGCTCTATGGGGGTTCTGGATAGTATTACCATGTCATCTGCGTAAAGCAGAGCCGTGATGTGCCGGTTTGCTAACCTGGGAGGGTGGAAGTCGAGGTTATGGAGAGTGGTTACCAGGTTATTTAAATAAAAATTAAATAATAATGGGGCCCAACACCCTACAAGAATAATAATAATTTATTATTTATACCCCGCCCATCTGGCTGAGTTTCCCCAGCCACCCTGTTTTGATGGGATCTGTTAAGTGCCCTAGCTGGCTGCACCTGACTCTAAGGGCCGTATTTGAATGTACTGTACTACCTGAATTAAATATAGTAGCCTTCTATCAATGGTAGTGGCCCGAAGCTTGTCCCAGAGTCTCGTTCTGCGAACTGAGTCAAAGGCTGCTTTTAGATCAAGAAAGGCTGCATATAGTGAGGCCTGCACTCCTGACTTATATTTTTTCTATAAGGTGTTTTAATGTTAGGCAGTGATCTAGTGTGGACCTGCTGGGTCTAAATCCCACTTGTTCTGCTGCCAGAATGTCTTTATCCACTAGCCACTCTGTGGATTTTTCCAGCAGGCACTTAGAAATAAAAGAAGCAATAAAAATATAACTGAAAGTCAATATGGGTATTTTAATGTGGTGGATGGGCTTCTTGTGTTGAACAAAATTCTTCGATATTCAGTGCAATGTTTGTCAAGTTGAGTCTTTTTAAAAAAACACCAAACCATTTTTTATTCAGTTTTGCAATTTACATTTACATTCATATTCAAATACTAATCATAAACATAAACATATAGGATTCCCTGAATCTTTAACTTTCCTCCACCCCTTCATGGGTTCCATTGTCAATCTTTTTCAACTGCATCATATAGTTTCTCCATTTTTAAAATTAAAAAATCCATTTTTACCTTAGTTCTTGTTACATTACATTGGTACTCAAGCCCCTTAATTCCTAAACACCGAAAACCCAGAAGTAAGTGTTCCAGTTTTCAAACATTTTTCAAAAGCCGAATGTCTGATACAGCTGTCGGCTATTGTTTCTGGGGCGTCTGCACCAATCAAAAGCCGCAGCTTGGTTTTTTAACATTTCGGAAGCCAAACGGACTTCCAGAACAGATTAAGTTTGAGAACCAAGTACTGTATCAAGTGCTTTTGTTTTGCTCTTTGTTTTGCATTTTTGTTTTTGAGGTTTTTTCGGTTAATTTGTTTTTGTGACTATATGGAACCCAGATCAGCTGATTGTGTGACAGCAGAAATGGATAAAAGCCCCCCATCCAAACAATGACTATCATCAGTGCAAGTAACTTTTTTTATTTTTATCATCTACAGTACTGTCTTGTTTATTTTATAGGAGAATGCCTGCCGGAAGGAGAAAACGAGGTGCAAAGAGCCAGAAGACCATTATTGAGACTCACAATTCCTCTAAAACAAAGAATCAGCAGAGAGCCAACGCCATCTGCCCTGGCTCAGAAACAGAGCGGGTTGAGGAAACCAAGAAAACAGAGCAAATAGAACAAACAGTGAGTAACAACGTTGGGGGAACCTCACCCCCCCCCTTAAGAAGGATGTCAATGACCCGACCCCCCTCCTCCCAGAAAAAAGCTAATCTGTCCAAGAGGGCAAGAGCAGGAGCAGGAGGGATTCCTCCCACTCCTAACGCTGACCCACCCATGCCTCTAGAACAAGATATCAGAGGAGCCTGCTTTCAACCCTACCAAGAGATCTGCATGTTGTCTGCAGAAACTATGGTTCTGGTTCTCCAAAGACTGGATGAAATCCTCACCAGAATAGTTAACATTGAGAAACAATTGGATACTAGTTCCTCCCCTTTAAATGCCCAAGGGCTTAAAAGGATGATAAGAAATGACTCTGTTAACAACTCACCAACTCAAACTATGGATGAAGTGAGGTCCTGTCAAGTCTTGCAAACGAACCAGATAATGCTTGAGATTCACCGATACACTCATAGGTGGATGAACCGCAGACAAATTACTATGTCCTTGTCTCAGCTCCTGAATTACCATTACCGAAATGTAGATCTAGAAAATTTCCACTTCCTGCCTACCTTGAGAAACACCATGCGCCTATTTATGACCTTTAGGTCATCAACCCTCCCATCTCAACTCATGGAGATAAAGGATACCCTATGGTGGTTCCATTCTCTCCGCCCAGTGAGGGTATTTAAGGACGAAACTAGGAGGCAATTGGTCCCTTGCATAGAGTCAAAGCTAATGTGGATAAAGGAAACCAAGCTCAACACTAGAAATACTAATTGCCCGAAGGAAGAAAAGAACTCTGTAAGCCTAGAATTACAAGACCTGAAGAAGAGGCTAATGAGTATAAAGACTGAGATTTCTACCCAAAATATAAGGACAGTAGAGCCTAGAGCACAATATTTAAAGACGTCCAACAGCTCTTTATCCCATCGAAAGACATCACTGCAACTCCCTGTTCCCTTTTCAAACGACACCAAATTAGATGAGGAATTTGGCGTCTCCGACATTTCTATGGCAACAACACATAAAGAACTCTATGTTGCTGACAATCTGGAGATATCCAGCACCAAATCTACATCTGGACCTTTGCCTAATGTTCCAAAAACTTACCAGAATGATCAGCCTTCTCTACTGTACTCCTGGCGAGACAGGATGGACAGATCTTCCGAATTCAAATCTGGCTCTTTGTTGGCCAGTGATCCACATTTTATAACACATACCTCATTAATACTTCCACAGCCACAGATAGAACCAACAATCCTCCAATTAACTCAGGAGGGAGAGGGGGATTGACAGTTAATGAAACACCATGGGACTGCCCCCCCCCACTTGGGGTGCGGTTGGTTGGGTTTTATCTTCTAGGGATATTTACCCTATCAGACCTCCACCTCTTTCCCATACCACTTTGACCCATGAGTCCTGGCCCAAGGATGACTTGTTATTGAGGGGATGTTACCCATCTATTGGGGAGGCTAGTATGGGATCTGGGATTTCCACAATTGAAGGGCTAGGGAGGAATGGCGGTGGGGCTAGATATCGCTATCGGCGAAGGGTTTCGAGATGCAGTGATCCTCGAACCCCTTCCAATCTACGCCCCATCCCAAGGGATGAGGGTAGGGAGAGCGAGGATTACACACCTCCGTCATTGGTGCTGTGCAATGCCAGGTCCATAGGCAACAAAACCGCCACCATGCGTGACTTTTTTGTCTCGCAGGGGATTGACCTGGCTTGCGTGACGGAGACCTGGGTACGGGAAGGCGAAGTAGTCTCCCTACATGAGATAACACCCCCAGGTTTCTCTGTCCTCCATCAATCGCGGACTGTGGGTCGGGGGGGAGGAGTAGTGTTGTTATTCTGGGAGGATTGCTCTTTCAGAGCTCTGCCATCACCGGTGATCTCCGGCATTGAATGTGTTGGTCTCGTGTGGGGCACCAAGGAGAGCTTGGCTGTCTGGCTGGTGTACCGACCACCCAGCACACCTGCAGCCACCCTGTCAGACCTGCTGGAGGTGGTGGCGGGCTGGGCCTTGGAGTTCCCAAACCTACTGGTTTTGGGAGACTTCAACGTCCATGCCGATGCCGCTCCCTCCTCACAGGCTCTGGACCTAGTGACTTCCATGGCAACACTAGGGCTCTCCCAGGTTGTTTTGGGCCCCACTCATCAAGCAGGCCACACGTTGGATCTGATCTTTGGGGCTGGCATAGATGTGATCATGCTCCCTGCTGTGGAAGTGCCATGGTCTGATCACTACGCTCTGAAAGCCAAGATAGACTTCCCGCTCCTCCCCAGCTCGGGTGGCGAACCCATTTGGGCTCGTCCGCGAAAACTGATGGATCCTGATAGATTCCGACAAGCCTTGCGGAACCCTGCTCCTCCTGGTGACTCATTAGATGACCTTGTTGAGGAGTGGAATAACCGGCTCTTGGCAGCCATTGATGAGATCGCGCCTAAGCGCCCTCTGCGACCCCGTCGAAACCGGGCCCCTTGGTTTACTGAGGAGCTCCGGAAAATGAAGCGGGATCTCAGACGGCTAGAGCGAGTATGGCGACGGACTCGTGACAGAGCCTCAAGAACATCTTATAGGACGCTTATGAAAGCCTATGAGATGGCTATGAAAGCTGCTAAGAAATCTTACTTTGCAGCTTCCATTGCATCCGCTAGATCTCACCCGGCACAACTTTTTAAAATAATTAGGTCAATAACGTCCTTAGGAGGACAACCAAATTTAAGCACAAATTCGACCCACAGCTGTGAGGCATTCGCGAGTTTTTTTACGGAGAAAGTCCTGTTGCTCCGCCGTGACCTCCATGCCAATTTAGATACAGCGACTGAACTGGAGGCCCCTTGACTGACTTCAGGTCCAGTGTTGGACCATTTCGATCGGATACTCCCTACTGATGTGGATAGATTCCTCCAAGTTGGTAGGCCCACCACCTGCCTCCTTGATCCGTGCCCGTCTTGGCTGATTAGGGAGTGTCCAGATGTTGTGCGGACCCCCCTGGTTGAAATTATCAATTTGTCCCTTGACACGGGGACATTCCCAGGGGAATTGAAGGAAGCAGTGGTGTGTCCACTCTTAAAAAAAACTTCATTAGATCCCTTAGACCTATCCAATTACCGCCCAGTTTCAAATCTTCCATACCTGGGTAAGGTAATTGAGAGAGCGGTTGCTGAACAGCTTGGTAGGTTTCTGGAGGAAACATCGGCATTAGATCCATTTCAGTCCGGTTTCCGTCCTGGTTTTGGGACGGAGACGGCTCTGGCTGCCCTAACAGATGATCTCCGTAGACAACTGGATCGAGGCGGGTCAGGACTGCTGATCCTTTTAGATTTGTCAGCAGCCTTTGACATGGTCGATCATGATCTTCTGGACCACCGCCTTGCAGACGTAGGGATACAGGGCATAGCCCGTAACTGGTTGTGCTCTTTTATCTCTGGTCGGGGACAGAGGGTGGCATTAGGGAGGGAAATGTCGTTGCGCCACTCCTTGGTGTGTGGAGTGCCGCAGGGCGCAATTCTCTCCCCGATGCTTTTTAACATCTTTATGCGCCCCCTTGCCCAGATTATCCGGAGCTATGGGCTGGGCTGTCACCAATATGCTGATGACACTCAGCTCTATCTGCTGATGGATGGCCACACTGACTCGGCCCCGAACACACTGACCAGATGCTTGGAAGCTGTGGCTGGATGGTTTCGTGGGAGCCGATTGAAACTAAATCCTTCGAAGACAGAGGTCCTATGGCTAGGTCGGGATGGCATGGGGATGAGGGACCAACTCCCTTCTCTTGCGGGAGCCCAATTAGTGCCATTGCCTTCCGTTAAGAGTTTGGGTGTAATCCTTGACGCCTCCCTTTCCATGGAGGCGCAAGTTACAGCAACAGCCAAGGCGACATTTTTCCACCTTCGCCGCATCAAGCAGTTGGTCCCTTACCTTTCCCGCCCCGACCTGGCCACAGTGATCCATGTGACGGTCATCTCCAGGCTTGACTACTGTAATTCGCTCTATGCGGGGCTGCCCTTGAAGCTGTCCCAGAAACTCCAGCGGGTACAGAATGCTGCAGCGAGGCTCCTCACGGGGTCTCTGCCATGGGAGCATATTCACCCAGTGCTTTTCAAGCTGCACTGGCTCCCGGTGGAGTACAGGGTCAGATTTAAGGTGCTGCTTTTGACCTTTAAAGCCCTTCATGGCCTAGGACCATCGTACCTACGGGACCGCCTCTCCTGGTATGCCCCACGGAGAGCCTCAAGGTCCATAAATAATAACACCCTAGTGGTCCCAGGCCCTAAAGAAGTTAGATTGGCTTCAACCAGAGCCAGGGCCTTTTCAACTCTGGCTCCGGCCTGGTGGAACGCTCTGCCTCATGAGACCAGGGCCCTTCAGGATCTGATTTCTTTCCGCAGGGCCTGTAAGACAGAGTTGTTCCGCCTGGCCTTTGGCTTGGAGCCAATTTGATTCCCTCCCTCTCTCTCTCTCTCTTTTTTCCCTCCTCTTTCTTTCTTTTCCTTCTCCTGCGATGAGGCTACATTTTAATATTTTAATGTTCCATTATTTTAATGTTGTATTGTATTTTTGTTTTTAAGTTGTAATCATTCATCTTGTTTTTATTATTGCTTGTAAGCCGCTCTGAGCCCGGCCTTGGCTGGGGAGGGCGGGGTATAAATAAAAAAAATATTATTATTATTATTACAATGATTATTGCTTTCATTTTATGGACCAATGGTCTCATTAGATAGTAAAGTTCATGTTAAATTGCTGTTTTAGGGTGTCCCCCCCTCAAAAAAAAGTCTGGAACGGAGTAATCTGTTTTGCATTACTTTCTATGGGAAAGCGCGCCTTGGTGTGGGAATGCTTTGGTTTTGGAACAGACTTCCAGAATGGATTATGTTTGAGAACCAAGGTACCACTGTACATAATAATAGAATTGTAGAGATGGAAGAGGCTTTAAGATCATCTAGCCAAACTCCTGCAATACAGGAATATTTTACTCAATATGAGGCTTGAAAACTATAAGGCACAGGGCATTTTTACTCACTCCAGTGACTTGGACAGGTGAGATAATCCAGGAGAGCCATTTTATTCAAAAGCTGAGATGTAGTAGCTACATCCCACATGTCACCTCCAGATGTGGCTCCGAGGGAGAACTGGGTCTGAAACTCTGGCGAGCCATTGCTGCTAGTCCGTACAGACGATACAGAACTAAGGTGGGCTGTTGGTCTGCATTAGCGTAAGGTAGTTTCCACTGTGTTCCCTTCCTGTTGTTCCCACCTGGCAGAGAAGAGGGCGCGCGCCCCCTGCCTCTTTGTCCGCGCTCTTTGCCTGCCTGCGGCCGGGTAACGGTTGTCCCCAGCGGCGCACCTGCTTCACACCTGTCGCGGCATGGGGGCGGGGCCGGCGGGGGCGAGGCGGGCTCTCTTCCTATTGGTGGCCACAGCAAGCGAAGTGATGCTGGCGGAAGACGCTCGGGTCTCCGCAGGCAGTGAGCGCATGCGCGGTGGGGTCCCCCCCATCGCCCGGCCCGCCCGGCTCCAGATGCGCCTTTGATCGCCCGGTCAGCGCGGGCCGCGCGTTCGAGACCCGTCCGAGGCCGGCGGCGGGCAGGTGCGCTGCGTGGAGGCCTCGTGGGGAGATGGTGTGTCATTGGGCGCTCCCTCGGGGCAGGATCCAGTTCCCCCTTTGCACTGCCGCGGGAGGCCGGACGGGGTGGGCAATGGGCGGATCCCGGCGGGTCAGGTAGATCCCGGCCTTGGTGGTCTTCTCCGAGGGAGGGTGGTTTGATGGTTCGGTTTTTGGGGAGGAGGATGGATGCGCCTTCCTCCCTCCCTCCCAAATGTGGGGGTTCGGGGCCCTCTTGCTGCTTCTGCTGGGGTGGGGGGAGTCCCGGGATCCCTGCCCTCAAGTCTAGCCCATTGGGCAGGACCGTGACACTTCCGAGCACACCATTGTCCCCTCCAACCTGCCCTGTTTGCAAAGGGATCCGCCCTTTTAAAATCGAAACTCCCGGAGGCAGTGATGCTTCTGAATGCCAATCACCGCTGAGCGCTACTGTTTGCTGGTTTCTCCTAAAGGGCATCTGCTTGGCCTCTGCGTCAGGACAGGATGCGGGACTGCGCGGGGTGGGGACCTTGGCCTGATCCAAACTCTTAATTTTCATGCTCTTAGCATGGCCCACTCTGCCACTTTCCAGTGGAGAGCAGGTACAATTAGGTTCCTTGATAAATAAAAAGACAATAAAGTCAATCTTTCTGGCTCATCTTAGGGAAAAGAAGGGCTATCACTCTGAGTGGGTGGAGCAGGGGGAGGGAGTGTTGGTCCCCTCTCCCTTACCCGTGGGGGAAGGGTCCGCCTGCACAATGGCAGTGCCAGCCATGCCCACAGACAGAGCGATGTCAGGGCCTGCAGCTTTCCGAAAACCAAATGCTTGCTCATGCTCTGAGCAGAATGCTGTGCTGTTTGTGGGGGCTTGTGCAAAGTGGCAGGTCTGCCCTTCAAGAGACAATGTGGGGAGCGAAAGGGACACTTACCATGTGAGGTGTGTGTGGGGGTCAGTTCAGGTGTAACAAGCTGAGTGACCTGCCTTGCCTTTCAGTGATGTTGCTGAGGCGCAGGTGTGGCATTGGCCAGGCTGCCCTGGAGGTGGGACTATTCTCTCCACAGTACAGGTACACTGCAGGTGGGCACTCAGCCAGCCCTCTGCCCTCACTGCTGTGTTCCCTGTCGGCATGGGGCAACCTGCTTACTTTCAGACTGCCTCTGTCCGCCCTGCAGAGTCGTCCAGTTTCCAAAGCTGCAATTGCAAACCACAAGCCTACACTGAAGGAGTGGTTAGGAGAACACCACACTGCTTGCCACCCTTTAACTCTCTGCCCTGAGCCAACTCCTAGGGAGTGAGGTCCCTTTGGCCCTCCCCTACAATAAAATAAAATATTTGAGGGGGTTGGCCCCTCCCCCCCAAAGTGAATAGGTGTTGCAATTCAAATGTCTTGAGAGTTACCTGCCTGGCTCCAATGTTTTATTCAAATTGGCATCCCTGAAGCAGGGGCAGACCTACATTCTCACGGCCCTGAAGCCTGAACTTCACAGGCAGCAGCGAGGTCTGCATAACCACTGTTATCTTCTTCAATGGGGTTGTTCCATGATAAATCACCACACCTTTACAAACGTCTGTGCTAACAGCTCTCAAGCTTTGGGATTGTTGAAATATACACAACAAAAAAATTAATCAATTTGAGTAGTGTCACTCAAATCTGGCCTAGTAAAGGGCCCCCTGACCATTAGGTCCAGTTGTGACCGACTCTGGGGTTGCAGCGCTCAACTCGCTTCATTGGCTGAGGGAGCCGGCGTACAGCATGACTAAGCCGCTTCTGGTGAACCAGAGCAGCACACAGAAATGCCGTTTACCGTCCTGCCAGAGCGGTACCTATTTATCTACTTGCACTTTGACGTGCTTTCGAACTGCTAGGTTGGCAGGAGCAGGGACCGAGCAATGGGAGCTCACCCCGTCGCGGGGATTCGAATCGCTGACCTTCTGATCGGCAAGTCCTAGGCTCTGTGGTTCAACCCACAGCACCACCCGCGTCCCTCTCAAATCTGGCCTACTATACCCCAAATGTTTAAGCCAAATGTAGATGAAGGTCGCTTCTGGAGCCCCCCTGGGATTAAGCTTTGTTAGTTTCATAGTAGATCAGACCTTGCCCCGAGGACATCAGAGGAGCCCTGTTGGCTCAGAGGCCTTTTGTCTTCTGGTTCAGCATTCTGTTGGAAGAGTGGCCAGCTAGATTTGCTTTTTTATTTTAGCTCAGCAGCAGAGCACCTGCTTGGCATGCAGAAGGCCCCAGGGCCTGTCCCTGATGGCATCTTCAGGAAGGGCTGGGCATTGTCCCCTGCCGGAAAGCCTGAAGAACTATTGCTGCCAGTCATGGCAGAACTCAATGGACCAGTCAGTGGTCAGACTCAGTCTAAGTAATTCCTACAAATCCACAAGTAGAATGCAAGCACCATGGCCTCTCCCCCCACCCAACAACTGATATGCAGAAACATGACATCCCTGAATCCTTCTGGAAACCTTCCAGGCAGCATGCAGTCACATGGGCTGGTAGCCATAGAAAGGCCTTTTTCACATCCTCCTCTGTTGATTTATTGAATCCCTCTTCAAAGCCAGCGGCTGCTGCCACCCCTTGTGGCAATGAGTCCCACAAATTAATAGGCGTATCAAAGAGGTGGAGAACCTCAAGCCCAGGGGGTGAATGCGGCCCTCCTTACCTCTCTGTCTGGCCCTTAGAACTCTCACTAGTGTGTGGAGTGTGTCCTTGACCTCTGGCTGTTCCCTGCATGGAGGATAGAGAGCAGAGCAAGGTGTGTGTGTGTGTGTGTGTGTGTGTGTGTGTGTGTGTAAACAGGCCTACCGTACAAAGGTGAAATTTGCATCTGTTGCCCTGCCAGCTTCTCCCCCTTGGCTCCACCCCTCATTTGCATGCGGCCCTTGGAATGTTGCATGGCAGGGATTGTGGCCCTCAATCTGAAAAAGGTCCTCTTCCCCTGGCAGGCACTGGAAATACAGGAGTGGCAGGTAGGATTCCTCTCTATACTGTGGTGGAAGAGAGGGGCTCCTTACACAGGGGCTCCTTAACAGCTGGCCTCTCACTAACGGAGGTGTTTTTTCCCTCTAGACCTTTCCTCTGCTGCCATGAGTGGGAAGTCACTGCTGCTGAAGGTGATCCTCCTGGGCGATGGTGGCGTTGGGAAGAGCTCCCTCATGAACCGCTACGTCACCAACAAGTTTGACTCGCAGGCCTTCCACACCATTGGGGTTGAGTTCCTCAACCGGGACCTGGAGGTGGATGGGCGCTTCGTGACTCTCCAGATCTGGGACACAGCTGGGCAGGAGCGTTTCAAGAGCCTGCGGACCCCTTTCTACCGGGGGGCTGACTGCTGTCTGCTGACCTTCAGTGTGGATGACCGGCAGAGCTTCGACAACCTGGGCCACTGGCAGAAGGAGTTCATCTGTTATGCCAACGTGAAGGACCCTGACCACTTCCCCTTTGTGGTTCTGGGCAACAAGGTGGACAAGCTGGAGAGGCAAGTGACCTCCGAAGAGGCCCAGGTCTGGTGCATGGAGCACGGCAACTACCCCTACCTGGAGACAAGTGCCAAGGACGACACCAACGTGGCTGTGGCCTTTGAGGAAGCTGTGCGGCAGGTGTTGGCCATGGAGGAGCAGCTGGAGCACTGTGTGCTGGGCCATGCGGTTGACCTGCATACCAGCAGCAAGGCAGGCTCTTCCTGCTGCTGAGAGAAGCCAAGGGGGAGGGGAGGGGGAGGGCGCATCCTGGAACAGTACATGCCAGGTGTGGGGGCCTTCAGGCTGCAGTCAGAGTGGGGGGCAGAGGGCTTTGAGAAGGGGACAGCTGGAAGGTCTCGTTCCTGCATCATTGCATACCTAACCCACTGAGCAGTGTCCAGATCAAGGGATGTAATAATTCCACTCTATTCTGCCTTAGTCAGACCACACCTGGAGTCCTGTATCCAGTTCTGGGCACCACAATTTAAGAAGGATATTGGCAAGCTGGGATGTGTGTAAGGGAGGGCAACCAAGATGATCAAGGGTCTGGAAACCAAGCCTTATGAGGAACGGTTGAGGGAACTGGGTATGTTTAGCCTGGATAAGAGGAGACTGAGAGGAGATATGATAGCCATCTTCAAACATCCCAAGGGCTGTCACATGGAAGATGGAGCAAGCTTGCTTTTTCCTGCTCTTGGGAGCAGGACTCAAACCATTGGTTTCAAGTTACAAGAAAGGAGATTCTGACTAAACATCAGGAAGGACTTCCTGACAGTAAGAGCTGTTCATTAGTGGAACGGTCTCCCTCAGGAGGTTGTGGATTCTCCTTCCTTGGAGGTGTTTTAAGCAGAGATTGGCTGTTTGTCTGTCACGGGTGCTTTAGTTGATATTCTTGCATTGCAGGGGGTTGGGCTAGATGAACCATGGGGTCCCTTCCAGCTCTATGATTCTATGAACAAACCCCAAAGCCTTGTTTAGAGGAAAGTAGCCACCCATACTTCTCTGTCTGTCCCGATATTGGCTCTCCCTGGTTCTCAGGCCAGGATGGGGCCATTGCTACCTGGAACCTGCTTAATTGGAGATGCCGCTGCCAGACGTTTTGCCCTGCAGAGTTCTGCTTGCAAAGCAGCTGCAGCCTCATTTCAGCACTTTGTTGCTGGGGCTTCCAGGGAGAGTGAAGGTTTGCAGCAAAAGCTGCAAGGTGTCCACAGTAAGCTGGGAAATGCAGCTATTGGCTTCTTGCTGCCCTTTCTGGATATAGCTGCCAAAGTGGTGGGGCTGAGAAGAGAGTGGGAAGTTTACTGAGCAGGAACCCTCCCTGACCTTGATTGGGAGGAGGCTGCAAAGGTTTGGGGGACGGAGGGGGAAGACATGCTGGAGGTCTGCAAGGGGAATCTCATGGGCTGGAATCAGTGCCTGGGAGGGGCGGCACTCAGTTGTGAGTACGGTCGCCTGCTTGATGCTTGGCAGTGCAGCAAAGTGAGTGTTAGCAGGGAGTTGCTTGCAGACAGAACAGAACCGTCCAGCCTGCACAAACAGGGATTCTTGTCTCCCCATGAGAACCCATTTCTTTTGCTCTCCACCCTGTTGTGGGAAGTAGCACTGTGTCTCACCCTCCCTGAGACATCTGTGACAGAAGCTCACTTGCACCAAGCCACGCCCAAGTGGCCACGCTGCAGTCACGTGAAGAGGAAGAAGGCCCAAGGGGGACTGTGTGCAGCTGCAGGTGCAAATGCTGCAGCCTCGCTTGATTGCTCTGTTGCTCCCAGATGTAGAGGCGCCTCTTCCAATCTCTTGCTGCGGCTGCGCCATGTGTCTAGCCTAGGTTTTGTGACTGCATTAGGGTTGCCATATTTCAAAAAAGTAAAAACCTTGAAAGTTGTTGGGCTTTTTTTTTAGAGGAAGACCCCAAAGCGCCACCTTTCAGAACCGCCCCACCAATGTCAATTCCGCCTTTGAAATCCCAGTAATGTTTGGGGAAATCCGGACGTATGGCAACCCTACACTGGATGGAGCTGCTGTTGTCGCTTCCTGCACAAGGTGGACTGTCAACTGTTGATGGCAAATGAGGAATTGCAGCACCTCCGGACTGTCTTCTGCAACATGTTTTTGACACAATAACAGTGCATTAGAGGTGGCTATATTCTGGAGTGTCCACACCTAATCCTGCTTTATTAACTCCTCTGCGATGCTTCCCCAATGTCATGGCAATATTGTTGCTGGAGGGGCTATAGTGCAGCCAAAGTGGGACAAAATAGGATATAAAAAGTGACACAGTTCCAACAGAAAGTTACGAGACCAGGCACAAACTGGAAACAAATCAGTGTGTCCACTTCAAAACCTTTGTAGGTGCAAAGGGTATTGAAAGTGGGCTTGTGTATAACTGCCTTGATACTATCATGAGCACAAGTTGCATGGCAGGGTGTTGGACCTGATGGTCCCTTCCAACTCTAGAATTCCACAATTCTTCGAAATCATCACAAATGCACAAATGGAAAAGACATTGAGTAGCTGCCTCAGAGCACTTAGAGGGTGCCACAAGTTTCTCTGCACTGTGTGGCATCAGAAATGCTGATCATGTCTCTGACTGGAGCAAGGCTCAAGATCTGTGTCACCCAGAGACAGGGATACCCCTGCCCTGAGCACAGACAAGCAATCTCCAATGCCTGCAGCTGCGACACTTGAACTTCTGGGGGCTGCTCTTGGTGAGGTTGTAGAAGAGGGTGGAGAAATGCACACATGTGTGCGCACACACAAAACCCAAACTGTGACCCATAAATCAGACAGCTTGAGACTTTGCCCTTGGCACATTGCTGGGTTCCCGTCAGTTCCCATTTCCTCCATTCTGCTGTCACAGAGCAGAGCATGTCTTCCCGCTGCTCCTGTCCTGGGGGAGCATTTTCCCACCAGAGTTCCCAGTTCAGTGCTGAGGGTTAAGGCCAGGAGGGGACTTGTTATGGTCACTTCACACTAGGCGCTAATAGGCTGCGCTTGCTTGAGAGCTGTTAATCTGATGTTCTCCATGCTTAATGCCACTCTGCCATGAAATGTGGAGCAAAAGATGGGTGACTTCTGCAGGGACTCCTGGGAAGGGGAACCCTTCATTCCACAGAAAAATATGCCTGCAAGGGCAAAGCTGCCACTTTGGAGTGGGGTGGGGTTTGGCTGGCAGCATTGAGCCCCTAGATGCCTTCCAGTAGTGAGTGGGAAATGCAGGCCACTAAAAGACCATCTGCCTTTCTTTTCTACTTGGTAGCCTGCCTTTTCTTGTTGGTTGGTGTTTTACAGCTGCCAGCCCAGCAAAACTGCCACCTGAAGCGGCAAGGACCCCTGGCATGTTCTTGCATAGACCGTGTGGGCTATCCCTTGACATGCACTGCCCCCAGGCTACATCTGCAAAAGGAGGAAACAAGCCTGGATTGGTCAGTTAGTCAGAGCGTGGTGCTAATAACGCCAAGGTTGCAGGTTCAATTCCAGTATTGGGCAGCTGCATATTCCTGCATTGTAGGGGGTTGGACGAGATGATCCCAGGGTCCCTTCCAACTCTATGATTCTATGAGTAGCTGTGGGGCTGTTCTGAGTCTCACAGGGAAGACCCTGGAGGTGGAGGTCAATGCATGTAGGCAGATGAGCTTCATGTCAAGTGAATTGGATGGTGCATAAGAATGACACCAATTAAAGCCTGGAATGTATCTTGCAGCACCTGTAGTGAACTAGATGCTTACATTTATGTTACAGTTCAATGTTTTGTTTTTTGGACCTGCATTTTAAAAAAAAAAATGAAAAGGAGACTTCTGGCAATGACTCATTTCAAAGTGCAGCCGGTTACCTCCTCGAAGGGCGAGTTTTGCCTTTTCAGTCTTCCCACCTGCTTGCTTCAACTGCCTGACCGGTTCTCCTTTAGTCTTCTGTTGGTGCAGATCCTCCAGCACTCCAAAGGAGCAGGAAATGTAAAGAAGCCAAACTGTCATGTATTTAAGCCAATAAAACATGGATGTATTAATAAAAGGAACAATCATTTCCATTTTGTCTCTAACACAAACAAGCAATGCGGCAAGGCTGCCTTTGAATTTGCCAGCAGGTGTTTAGAAACCCTGCGTGTTTAGAAACCCTGCGTGGAGACCTCTAACAGGGGAGGGGGCTTGGCTCACTGAGACCCACCTTGTTGAGCCATGCAGGCTATGGAACCATCAGAAGTCACACAGGTCCTACTGGCAACACCTAAGATTCTGCTACCTTTCCTTATGTCACCCATCTTGCCTCTTGGGCTAAAGAGTTTCCAGGTGCATTTGCGCCTTAATAAGATCAAGGAGAAATCACTTCGGATTTCACCCCCAGGGAGAGGAACCAGAAGGAGGAGGACTAGCTGCCTGAAGCCCTGAGGGGAGCACTCTTGGTCAATACGAGTCCTCTGTGATTCTATAATACAGTTCAAGGGCAAATGCACCTCTGGAAGGTGACATCCAGCTGCTCCTTCTCACCCTCTTTTCCTGGCTAAACCCTCTTCATTCTGCACAGCAACCAAAGGCAAAAAAGGCATTGCAGTCACTCTGTTACTCAGCTAGTTTGCACCATTGTGTCTTTATTCCTGGGAAGAGTTTCATTTCAGGGTCCAACTAGGCTAGGGCATGGCAGGGTGGGTGGAAATCTCTGGACATGTTCCATGGGGTGTGGATCTGTTGGGGGCTGGATGGTTGCAATGGGTGGGAGCCAAAGTGGGTAGAGTCCAAAGTGGGAGTCCAAAGTGGGTAGAGTTTGCAGGATGGCCTAGCTCACTAGCTCAGTGGCAGACCTACATTTGGGGGCCCCTGAAGCTCAAATTGTTATGGGGGCCCCTTTGCAATCAGCAATGAAGTCTTGGTAACCCCTGTGACCTTCAATGAGGTTGTTCCATGGCAGATCACCCCATTTGTTTTTTTAAAAATAACTCCTACTACTCATATTTTGATTTAAAATGACTGTCCTGGATTATCTCACCTGTCCAAGTCACTGGGGTGAATAAAAATGCCCTATGACTTATAGTTTCCAAGCCCCATGTTGGGCAAAATATTCCTGCATTGCAGTGGGTTGGACTAGATGACCCGCAGGGTCCCTTCCATTTCTACCATTTATGATTCTATAATTATTATTTTTTTCCAGTTATTTCTAGCAACATATTCACATCCAGTTTCATCACCTGAGAGCTTCCTTGATTTTCTGGAGACAATATGCAGAAAGAATTTACCGGTAAGTGCCCTTCAGCCGAATGGCCAACTTACCACCTTGGGTCTCCCACTGTTTTTGGACTACAACTCCCATCATTCACCTTTCCTTTCATCTTCTATGAGAAAGTATGAGCAGGCACTGAAAGTGTTCAGGAGCGAGCGACACTGAAGTCCCTGCAAGGCTCTCTTAGCAGTTCTTGGATGACTAACTAATTGTAGTAGCTGCGTGTTTTTGTTTGTTTGTCTGTTTATATGACGTGAACCCTTTACGGTGAGGGATTGCTTGCTGGCAAATGGAAAGGATCACGGAGTTGTGACTCTTTTATTTGTGGCAGTGGAGAGGACAGGATGATTTATTTGGCTCTGCTTGCATCCTATTTACTTTGCAAGGCCGTGAAGCTGTAATTATTGGAAGAGATTCCGGATGTTGATGGGCCATCAGTGGGACAGCCTAGCACTCTTTAGTGCCGCTAATAGAGGCTTCTGTATTAATGCAGAGCGCAGGATGCTTTTAAAGAAAGAAGCTCGGATCACTGTAGGCTCAGGACAATAAAGGAAAACCAGCTTTTGCAGGGAAGAAAGAGTCCTAAGTCTGCAGAAGAGCAAATAGGTCAACTCTCCTCATTCTTTGAAGAAGGTAAATACATTCCATGGAGGTAAACATATTACAGGAGCAAAACCCAGTTTTGGCCTTTTGCTCCTAGATAAGTGCATGTAGGATTGCAGCATGAGGATGCAAGCCTGTGTGCACTTATCAGGAAGTAGTTTTCATGGATTGACTAAAGGGTTGTATCCCACTAAGTTAGACACATGGTAGCCTCACTGAAATTCATAGATTTATGCCTGTCATGTGCATCTATTCTGAGCAGGACTAATGTTGGATGCAATCTGATGTCTATGTGCACACACAAACATGCCCAATTTAGAAAGGTACCTTATACTTCCAAGTATATATACTCAGGGCAATGGTGTTAGTTTTGAGAAAAACAGCAAATGTGTTCCCCCACCCTCCCCCCAAAATCTGGGTCATTGTGTGATTATGTTGGCTCATCCAAATGAGAAGTATCCTGGATTTACAGGGATTATTACTTTTAAAGGTGGGTGGAATACAATAAACAGAGTAATTAGGCCCAGTGGATCTAGAAATAATTTCTGAAGGTGTTTCTCAGCATCATGTTTACCACATGGCAAACCATCAGTGTTCCCTATGGGGCTTCTGAGAGAGCTGTTGGGATGCTCATTTTAGGAAAGTTGTCCAGAGGGATCATGCCTCACGCAAGATCTTCTGAAGTGGCGCAAAGAGCAATATGATTATTTGTTTGTTTGTCACTTTTCCTACCTGCACTTCAGGATAAGATCCCAGGGCTGCTTGCAACAGTAGAATGTACAACAATGAAAACAGATGAAACCACCACGATTATAAGGCACGTAAAACCGTTCCAGAATGGAACAGAATGATATGAATTCTGCAAAAGTGGTGGGTCTTAAAAACAAAGACAAAATATTGTAGCTGTCAAGAACCAGGATGGAGGGGTCTATCTTTAGCATAAACAAAAGCTGGATGCACCTCTGATTAGCTCTCACCTGTTGTGCCCAAAGCTTTGGAAACTGAACACAGGAAGCTGCTATATCCTAAGCTGCATTGTTTGCCCACCTAAAATCTCATTCAGGGATCTTTCTGTTTGTGAGGGTTTTGAGTGTGGGTTGTGCTTCCCTCCTCGCTTTTAAGCTTGGAAAAAAAAAGGAAACTGGCTGAGCAGAGAATATAAAAAGAGGTTTATAAAATTATGTATGCTGTGGTAAAACTGTGGAAAGAGAGATATTTCCTCCTATCTCCCATAATACTAGAACGTGGGGCCACACTTGGGAATGCATTGGCAATAGGTTCTACTGGCGCCTCTGTCTAGTCTCAAAAGCCTGCGCTACTCGTTTTTAGTCTTTTGTTTTGTTTGAGGAATGCATTCATCACCATTCAGAACAAAATCTTCCCATGGCAGCTTGCAATATTTAAAACTATTTAAAATATAATGCTAGACCATCAGTTTGATACTATATATATTAAAAAAATGTAATTCTGTGTTATCAGAGCAGCAAAGGTAAAGGTATTTTAATGACACTTCGCATTGGGAAGCAGGATGTCACTTAATGCTAGTTGCTAGTGGGCGACGGACCCTGGAAGTCTGCCCTGAAGTCCTGGCCTTTGATGGTGCCTTTGCTCTGATGCTGCAAGGCTCTCCTTATGTTTTTACCACTGAGCTATTGGCCTTAACCAACATAACTGCAGAAGAGGAATACCCTCCAATATTTATCGAGTTCATACGAGTACATGGCCTCTCTCTTTCTATCCTTCAATGGCCCCCAGTCCAGTACAGTGGTACCTTGGGTTAAGAACTTAATTCGTTCTGGAGGTCTGTTCTTCACCTGAAACTGTTCTTAACCTGAAGACCACTTTAGCTAATGGGGCCTCCTACTGCTGCTGCTGCGCCGCCGGAGCACGATTTCTGTTCTCATCCTGAGGTAAAGTTCTTAACCCGAGGTACTATTTCTGGGTTAGCGGAGTCTGTAACCTGAAGCGTCTGTAACCCGAGGTACCACTGTACTTTGAGCCAGGTGCAAGCCTTTGATGAAAGTGCCCTCATTTGCTTCTTCCCTATTTTAAGGAGATGCTTCACTGAATCTGGTTTCATCGCAATCTCCGCAGCGTTGAAACATAGCCAGCGCAACCAGAACATCGCATGCCCTCACCCACCCAGCCATGTGCATGTACACCCACACACACATACTTATATTCACCCCCACCCCCAGTAAAGGGGGGTGGGAGGAAAGCACTCAGTTGCTATCGCAGTGTGACCACCTTTACAGAGGAGAAGGCAAACAAAACCCACTGCTTTTTTTCAGAGACACAGATGGGATGTATTCACACAAGTGGCGGCCAATAATGTAAGGAGAAAGGTTCAATACTTCCCGTGGGAGATTCTTCCCCAAGTGTTCCCCTGCTTTATATAACAGGAAATGTGTCCCCTTTTAACCCTCTGTTCTCTCTCTTCCCCCTCCATCTCTTTTGTAATGCACTAGATGCTTACTAGAGGATGTTCAGAATGAAACTCCTAGTCATAAATATGCAGATTTAATGCATAGCATTTATCCATTGCCTCCTGCGAGTCCAGAGCACTTCATATTTTATTTATTGTTATTTATTACATTTATATCCCAGCCTTCTTCTTCCCAAATGACCTTGTCTTGGGTAGCTTAGGACCTAACTCCTGTCACACAGAACATGGTGGTGGTTGCGATCATTACAAATATATATGACCCATATATATATATGAGACCCATCCTATTTCCTTTACTGTAATTTGTTTCAAACTGATTTTAACATTATACTGTATATCTAAATAGCTGCAACATGCCTTGGGACCTTATGATGAAGGGAAGGTAATTCCAGTACAGCTGGCGACCATTTTAGGTGCACCCAATTGATGCACAATCACGACACACAAGTCCTTTTGGACCCGGAAGGGGGCAGAACCGGGATGGAATGGGGCAGGGGTGCTTATGGCTCCACTAATGTGTGGGGCCCCTGGAAATAGACCATGAAATAGACCCACAAAATGGTCCCTGCCTGTACTATTACTGCTACTCCTACTACTATTAAATATACTCCACTTTTCCTCCAAGGAGCTCAAGGTGGTGTACAAGCTTCTAGACTAGGCTCAGAGAGAGTTACTGCCGCAAGCTCACCTGGTGTGCTGGTACCGTGGGTAGGTCGAGAGGCGAGGTCCTAGTTTGGTCCAAGGAGCAATATGGAGACAGTCCGTAAAAGCTGAGGCTGGGTGCAGGGCAGGGTTCAGGCAGGAACCGGCGACCAACAATGTTGCTCCCGCAACTTGGGACTGGGGCTGGCTGGCTTTTATCTGCCCTGAGGCATAGGGCAGCCATGATCCTCAGGTGACTTTTCTCTCCTGGCCTGGAGGTGAGCACTCCTCTTGTGGGAACTTAGTTCCCTCCGCCTCTCTGCCCTAAGCCTCTGCAACCCAGGAGAGGCTGGAGGGTTATCGGACCTAGAGGCAACCTCAGCTTCCTTTGACAGGGCTGAGAGTGGAGCACCTGCAGGCAATGGGTCCTCCATCACCTCAGGAGCCAGAGCAGACTCAGCTGATGCCCGCACCTGAGGATTCAGCACAGGTGAGGACCCTTCAGGCTCAGGCCCCAGCCCTGGCTCAGCTGGTTCTGGAGGTGGGGAATCCTGTGCAGGCTGGGATTCCTCAGGTTCAGCATCCGAATCTGAATCCCAGGCCATCACACCTGGAAAGTTTCACATCTGACTGGATGTTTAAACTATGGCCTCCCAAGGTCCTAGTCCAACACTCTAAGCACCACAATACACTGACTTTAATTAGACCATGCTGAGGTAAAGGGCATCAGAGGGCTGATGTTCTGTTCCAAGCAATGACTCCAGGTATTATTATTATTATTATTAGCCAGTGCAGCCAGGTCAGGATCGGTGTAATATGTTGAAACCAATACCCCTCGACTGTCCCATTTTTAAGATATCCCAGCTTCACAGAAGCCATACCAGATTCTGATTGGAACCCGGAATGTCCTGGGTTTTTTTGGTTTGGCACTCCAGAGCAACTCAGCTGGCTTGCGCCAGAGCACTCGACAAAAAGACGCTTTTTTTTTTTTGGTCTTGCGCTCTTGAGCAAATTGCTTGAGTCCTGTGAGAACTAGGGAAGTTTTTAATGACTGATGTTTTAATGTATTTTTAATCTTTTGTTGGAAGCTGCCCAGAGTGGCTGGGGAAACCCAGCCAGATAGGCAGGGTATAAATAATAAATTATTATTTTAATATTATTATTGGGAACTCCCCCCTAAAAAAATGCTCCTTTGGGGGGTCTTGCACAAATCAGCTGGCTCCTGTGAGAGCTCAGGGCCCCAAAACAAGCACCTCAATTTTGATCTGTGAGATGTTAGAGGATATGCTTGAACCATCTTGCCCCAATGAGCAACCTGGCCGCCGAATTCTTCACCAGCTGAAGTTTCAGAGGCAGCCCCACCTACAATGCAGTGCAGTAATGTAACCTAGGGGTTACCAGAGCATTGACAACAGTAACAAAATTTAAAAAATTGTCCAGTAGCACCTTAGAGACCAACTAAGTTTGTTCTGGGTATAAGCTTTTGTGTGCATGCGGGTGGCACTGTGGTCTAAACCACTGAGCCTCTTGGGCTTGCCAATGTCAGCAGTTCAAATCCCTGCGATGGGGTGAGCTCCTGTTGCTTGGTCCCATCCCCTGCCAACCTAGCAGTTTGAAAGCACGCAAAAAAGTGCAAGTAGATAAATAGGTACCGCTCTGGTCGGAAGGTAAATGGTGTTTCTGTGCACTGCTCTGGTTCGCCAGAAGTGGCTTAGTCACGCTGGCCACATGATCCGGTAAAACTGTCTGCGGACAAACACCGGCTCTCTCGGCCTGTAAAGCGAGATGAGCGCCACAACCCCAGAGTCGTCTGCAACTGGACTTAACTGTCAGGGGTCCTTTACCTTTACCTTTTTAAAGGTGCTAATGGACATTTTTTTAAAAAAAATAATATATTTCGACTGCGGCAGACCAACACGGCTACCTACCTGAATCTAGAATTGACAACAGTTGTTAGGCTATCCCCATCTTGATAAGGGTTCTTTTGGGCCTCCAGCTGAAGCTGATGGAAAGCAGTCCGTGCCACTGAGCCCACCTGAGCTTCAAGAGACAGCAAAGGACCCAGAATTACCACCAAGCCACATACCCTTCTCCTTCAGAGGGAGTGTAACCCCATCAAGAGCAGGCAATGTATGGGGGATTGTGGTCTAAGCTGAGGGTGGTGTTGGGAGTTTCCCAAGCAGAAGTGCTGGTTCCTGCAAGTAAAGCAAGGCAAGGCAAAGTAGGCTGAGATGAGGCAAAGGTTCAGCATTTGGACAGAACCCTGGATAGCTGCTTATGGCACCGAGGCTTCAGGCTTCATATGAGCAGGTCTCAAATGCCCCTTCAACACCAGGCAATATGAGATTAAGAGCTTATCCATGTTTACCTTTCTTCTGCTCTCTCCATGCATTGCACACTTTTCTTGGACGCAGAGCTTTAAAGCATGGGCCATGCCTGGAAAGTGCAGAGGAAAGGTAAGTGTGGATAAGCCCTAAGACTTAAATCAGGGCTGGGCCTCTCCATTTGGGGCATCAGAACTCTCTCCAGGCTGCACCCATCCCTGACCATGCTTTGCGCGTTTGTCTGGCTCGAATAAGGTTATTTATACCTTTTGCTCACCTGGATGGAGAGAGATATGTTAGCGGGGGATTGCAAAAAACATTTGACTTTTCCATGGCTGGAATGTACAAAGTAGCATGTGCTGCCTAGCTGCCTTCCATGTGCTACCTGTGCTACCCCCCCAATCTTAAACAGAGCTGCAGCACCATCTAAGTAGCTAGCTCTGTCTTCCATGAGAGGGTGGTAAAAGGTAAAGGACCCCTGGATGGTTCAGTCCAGTCAAAGGCGACTATGGGGTCGCGGCGCTCATCTCGCCAGGGAGCTGGCATTTGTCCACTGTTATGGGATTAAGGGGGCTACTCGTGCATAAGCGTTTAAGCCCTCCAGGCTCTGCAATTCAGTTTCTAAACTCTCCCAGTCTGCGGAGCCATGGGTGCATGGCTACCTCAATCGCTGGCAGAATCTGTCAGTGGGCGCTTCCGGAATTTACGCCAACATAAGAGTTCCTTAACGGAAACTCTCCGTCTGGATTCTGTGCGTGACAGTTTCCTGCGCGGAGTAGGCGTCCCCAGCGGAGGTCCTGAGCCCTCCCCGCTGTTCTCACTGGAAGCATCTTGGAGCCATCCCTCCGCCTGAGTTTCTGCAGGAACTCTCCCTCTCCCCCTGCTGGTTCCTTCCTCAGCATCTGAGGGTCTCTTAGCCTCCTTGAGCCCTTCCACCACCTGACTCTCCGATGGCAGTTCCCTGACATCCACAGACAGCTTTCCGGGTCATGTGGCCAGCATGACTACACCGCTTCTGGTGCAGCGGAACACCGTGACGGAAGCCAGAGCGCACGGAAATGCCGTTTACCTTCCCGCTGGAGCGGTACCTATTTATCTACTTGCACTGGCATGCTTTTGAACTGCTAGGTTGGCAGGAGCTGGGACAGAGCAACGAGAGCTCACCCCATCATGGGGATTCAAACCACTGGCCTTCCGATCAACAAGCCCAAGAGGCTCAGTGGTTTAGACCACAGCACCACCCGTGTCCCTGGCAGAGCTTTGACAGGCCTGCTTTAATAGTCAGTGTTTCTGATGGAATGGGGGAAGTTATGGTGCTACAGGAGCATCTGGGCTGGAGTACTTGGAATTAAGGAGGAGTGGTGAGACTGTCTTGGGTTGGATAGTTCCTTGTACACCATGCCTGTATTGCACCAGCATTCTTGTGTAGGAGGGACATCAGAGGGAAAACCCTTCTCCCACTCCGAATTCTTGGCCCCATCCCCTTCCCCTGCAGTATGGAAAGTCAGCTCCCCAGAGCTATGACACCCAGCCATCTGTGCTTTTCTCTGTGCATGTACCTGTATGTGCAGAACATTTAATTATAGATTTACACAACACATAATGTCAATAGAAAATAAATGCATAAATAATAAAACAGGCTTCTAAGCAGTTTAAAAGTATTTTAAAAAACCCGTTAAATGAACACTGGAATGTAAAAATCCATAAATACACAATGAACCCATCCCATTAAAACATTCCAGCAGTTAAAATGAGAGCCTCATGTTGAAAGATGAAGGTTGTACACACATTATTGTGTGCAATATCACGCAGCAAATACAGCAGACTGGGACTGGGTTTCTGGGATTTCCCCCCAAAACTTCCTCTCCTCTTTTTGGAAGGGACTGTAGCTCAGTGGCAGAACAAATGCCTTGTGCGCGGAAGGCCCTGGGTTCAATCCCCAGCATTTCCAGTTTTTTAAAAACAAGGAACCAGTTTAAAAACCTCTGGGAAAGATTCTGGGGAGCTGCTGCCAACCAGAGTAGACAATACAGTGGTACCTTGGGTTACATACGCTTCAGGTTACAGACTCCGCTAACCCAGAAATAGTGCTTCAGGTTAAGAACTTTGCTTCAGGATGAGAACAGAAATCGTGCTCTGGCAGTGTGGCAGCAGCAGGAGGCCCCATTAGCTAAAGTGGTGCTTTAGGTTAAGAACAGTTTCAGGTTAAGAACGGACCTCCAGAACGAATTAAGTACTTAACCTGAGGTACCACTGTACTACTAATCTAAGGCAGCCTCCTAATGTTTGTGAGATGTCCCACTGCCCTGCAACCAAGTGGGGGGAGGGGTGCCAGCACGGCCCTGTTAGCTTGTGTTAATCACCTGCTCCTTTACTAGAGCTGCAGTAGTATTAAAGAAATAAGTTTTTGCACCTGCCATTGGCCTCAGTGGATGAAGCCAAGTGTCCAAGGCTGTGATTGAGTGCTTCCATATTCTACCTGATTGCATTTGGCCCGAGTTCCCCAAAGCTGCCAAAACAGCTGACTTAAACGGTTTGATTTCATCTCAGTGCTTCAATCAGGAATGCATGAGAAGCAGTTCTGGTGGCTTGGCTTTGCCTCACTTCAAAAACCAGTTGTTGTTATTATCAGAGCCTTTCACAAATCCCTGGAAAGTTTAGTGAGATGTCAGCGAAGACGATGCTCATGTTAGAGAGTGTGTGTGCGTGCGCACGTGCACATCCTAACACCAGATGCCAAAATGCCGCAACGGCTACTGGAATCGACAAGCAAGTGACACAGATTCTTTTGTTTTTCAATTCTCTTTGAGGCTGCAGAATTGTTTTGGGAACATGTTCCTCTTCAGAAAACTTGGAGCAATTTCCTGCCCCCTCCTCAGTGCCTTCTGACATTTGCGTGGGAATAGAATCAGAGGTTGATTTAGAGGAGTGCTACGGAGCACTGCAGGGGATGTCACAACTATGAAGTAGACCGGAAGGTGAGAGGTGTGGAGGGGAGAGTGCCAAATTTGGCATCACACAGGTATGCCACTGATGGAATAGTTCGAACATTGCAGGCTATGTGAGTTGCACCTTCTGGCACAATTGTGCATAAGTGCTTGCTGGTTTTGCTGGCAAGATAAGAAGTTTGTCTGTGCGTTGTCTTTGTCTCATTCCCCCCCCCCCTTTGTCTGTGATGTGCAGAGGCTCATTTTGAGCACAGCAAATGAGAAGGGTCATAATAACAGGAGTTATGTGAAGTCGCTTTTACATCCTTACGATACTTTTTCTTTTGATGCTTAATGTATGGCCAGAGGTAAATCTTTGCTTTCTAATGCTGGTTGAAGATGCTGCTGAATTTTAAGTACTGTACCCTGTTATGCGGAAAGAGCAATAAATATCTCATGCAAATGACAGGTCCACTGGGGGAAAGAACTCAAGACAGTGACAAGCTCCACTTCTCTGGTTCTTAGTCCCACTGGTAAGGATTCCTAGGGTCTCCAGCTAACTAGTTGCATTTATTGATGTGCCATTCCTGATACCCCAAATGTTTGGGGCAGATATAACACTACTTTGAAAACGTGCATTTTCTTGCTCACTTGTATGCAAGTGAGAATCAGGAAGTTATAGATGCATATGCCTGTAATGGTTGTGCAGTAAGCGATTATGCAACAGCATAAGAACCATGTCTAGAAAAGGCTTGAGTTCGAATTTCACCCAACCTAGTGTGAGCAAACCTATTTCTCATAATGTAGTCACCTTTCTGCACAGTAATTACAACTCTAACAAGACAAATGAGTAAAACATGTGAAGGTACTTTGTACATAATATAAATGATCAGGAATGGATGTACAGGGTGAGACAATTTTGATTGCCTCCAGGCAAAATTGTTTGCCACAGTTTCATTCCTCTGATGTTGAATGATCTGACTGTGGGGCAAATGGCGCTCACCACAGTGTGAACGTTTTTTCAGATGTCTAGAATTTCTTTCTGGGGCACCTCGCTTTAAGAATTTAATTTTTTTTTTAAAAAAAACCCTTTAAAAGGGTTTTGAGCACTTTTCTAGTTTGTAAGTGCATGCCTTAGCCTTTGGAGGAAAAATGAAACAAATTGGCATGCCATGGAAGTGCTTTCACAGTGAACCCAGCAGAAGGATTGAGTTCTGAAATTACGAGAATGGCATAAGAGTGCCTGCCGCCTTGCAGATTGGCCCCTTGGCCTCAGAAATTAATTCACCCTCATCCTAGAAGAATGGATGTGGACGATTAGTCAGTGGAAAGGGAAAGGTTGGCTGTACACACCACAATTCAGCGAGGTGAAGCTGGCTGCTTCAGGCAACAGAATTTAGGGGAATGGGTGAAGTGGTACAATAAGACCTTTTAAAGCATGGCTAGGGGAAGCTAACCAATCCCTCTTTCCAGGGAACTATGGGAATTGTGGTTTTGTGAGGGGAATAGGGACCTCTTAACAACTCAGCCCTGAAACATATGACAACTCCCAGCAGTTGTTGGAGAAAACCATAACTGTTAAAAGTGGTCTCCCTTTTTTATTTTATGTTAATTACGACTGTTAAAAGTGGTATCATTTTTTTAAAAATTACGTTGTAACAATATAAAGCAAAAACCATTGCACATCAGACATTCTTGCTTCTCATTCAAAGAAAGAAGAAAAGAAAGAAGCAAGGAAGGAAATGACATATGAATAGAGAGGGGCAACATAACTCAAACTCTATAATAACACGAATAAATTAAAAGGAAAACACCGTCATTTACGTCATCATTCCAGAAATGTAAAAAAAGGGTCCATCTCTCAATAAATTTATATTCTTGATTATAAAATCTTGTGCTTCCCTTGTATGTAAGTTTTATTTTTAAGATAGTTTGCCAAGTTTTCCTAAACCAACCAGTTATGATCTTTATTTTTGCATTTTTGTACAATACACTGTTTTGCTGTTGTCAGAAGTGTAGTAATCAGTTGTAAATCAGTAATAATAACTTCAGGATTAAGTATCAAAAGGAGAGTTACCGTATTTTTGGGTTTCTTGAGAGGTACCTATTCATATAATATTCAGTAAAGTAAAGGTAAAGGACCCCTGGAGGGTTAAGTCCAGTCAAATTTGACTATGGGGTGCTCATCTCTGTTCTTAGGCCGAGGGAGCCGGTGTTTGTCCACAGACAGCTTTCTAGGTCATGTGGCCAGCAGGACCAAACCACTTCTGGCCCAACAGAACACCGTTATTTTGTTATAATGATCTAATTTCGGTCTTATTTATAGTGTGTGTGTGTCCCCCCCCAGGTCTGTAGATCCACCGCATCTGTTTGTACACTTGGGCAAGTCTGGCACCAGTACTTGGAATTCTTGAGCAGCTTCTGAGATTCCAGAGCCCTGGCAGGGCCCACCACTGATTCCTAGGCTCCTCCTTTAACTTTGTTATTGTTGGCCTAACAACATCAGACAGCTTGTCTAGCAGCCATTTTTAACATCCCACCATGCTGCCAACAAAGCATTGTTGTAGGAGATGGTACAAAACTGTGGCCCATGGAATACAGTCTCGGAATATTTGCCAGGGCTAGCCCAATTCATTTTGCTGCCTGTGGAGGAAAACAATATGATGCCCCCTCCTCCATTCCATGTACAAAAGCCAATTGGATGGGCTCCATCCTTGCACCAACAAACCTGAGAACAGTAGGCTCTGTCCTTCAACAGAGGGGAATGACTGGAGCACTCAGGATGAATGACAGAGTGTTCCCACCGAGGTGGGAGCTTCACTCTGCCTAATGGTAGGGTCAGTGATGACCTCTACCCTCATCAGTGAATGGTTCCTGTGCTCCAAAGGTCCACTTCAGGTACTCCTTGGCTCCTACTGAGTATCAAGATTTCCTCCGTAAGTTGGCACCTCCTTTTCCAAGTTGGTGGTGTTCTATTCACTGCTGCAACAGGAATTATGGTGTTTGTAGAGGCTTTCTGCTTCTAAGCTAGAAGTAAACATCACACAGACACAGGAAGGGCTGTGTTTTGCAGGCAAGAAGGGCATGGGCAGGCAAAAGATGTTTGAAGACCTAGAGATGCTGGGTTTCTTTATGTATTATTGTAATTATTTCCCACCTTTCTCTCCCCCTGCCCCCAATGAGCTCAAGGCGGCATACACGGTTCTCCCCCTCCCCTTGCTTATTTGATCCCCACAACAACCTGGTGCTGTAGGTTAGACTGGCCCAAGTAACTGGCCCAAGGTCGAACAATGAGCTTTATAGCTGAGTGGGGATTCAAACCCTCAGCTCTAGGGTCTAGTCGAACAGTCTTAACATTACATCACACTGACTAGTTGGGGTCCATGTATGCAGGGAACCACTAGAGGTGGTGTGAGTGCACTCACTCAGAATCTGCACACTGATTTCAGCAAAGCTGCCAGAATGCAGGCTGCAGATCTCCAGTTTCACAATGCACATCTCATAAATAACATGTGTTTTTTTAAAGGAGCGTTCAGTGCAAGACAGTTCAACAATGTTGCTGGAGGTGGGATTCAAATGTCAAAATTGTAAATGTCCCAGAAGCAGCAGCAGAGGCAAAAAAAAAAAAAAACCCAACAAAAAAAAAACCCCTGCAGCGATAAAAGGTTGGGGATGGGAACAGAGCAGTAAACCCAAAGAGTCCTCCTTTTTTAATGACTTTAGCTCCTCTGCTCTCATCCTACAGGCTCGTTAACATCCATGAGAAATATCCAGCTCATCGTATAATAGGTCATGTTTTATTATGTCAGCCAAGGAGTTCTTTAAGCTTAAATGTCTTCTCTGTAGTCTTAGAAGAAGGAAGAAAGGCTTAAGGACCATCTTAGAAATTAAGTGCTCCTCTCCATTTTGGTTCAGCAACTCTAGGGTGCGTTATGTCATGGGGCATGGTGCCTTTGTGGGCGTGGGCATGTATATATATGCTGCCTGCTAGAAATGAAATGCACCAGAGCCCCACCCACCAGGTTAATCTCTAAAGGCTTTGGCACCAACTGCAATATACATTTAAAGCAGTATCATACCACAGCAACCATGGCTTTCTGCAAAAAATCTTGGGGACTGTAATTTGTTAAGGGTTCTCATAGTTGTTAGGAGACTCCCCATTTCCTCTCACAGAGCATGAATTCCCAGAATGGTGTAACAATACATCTCTCTTCCCAGGGAAGAGAATTGTAGCCCTGGTAGGAGAATTGGGGTTTCCTAACAGCTCCAAACACCCTTAACTAACTTCAGTTGCCAGAATTCTTGGAGAAAAGCAATGACTATTTAAAGTGGCTTGAGATTGCTTTAAATATTCAGTGCAGAAGGAGCTTAGAGGGAGTTGAACCCTGAAGAATGACATCTCTAGGAACTCATACCCATAACATGTTATTATTGGCCCTACTATCACCAGCAGCTGATTTTGGGTGTCAGCTATTTAATTTGTATTTTCACTTCTTACTGTACTTTTGCTGCCAGAGATGGGAATGAAGCCTGTGAGATTTTCTGTCTTGGCTGTCAAAATGATTTGATCAGTGTTGGGTACTGTGCACCTTGACTTGATGGGAGCCCAGAGGGCATTTTCCACTCCACCCCAAACAGCAAAAATATATTACACTGGTCCTGGTTTTGTACCAAGGGCAAAAACAGGGACAGTGGTTTACTGGTGAAAGGCACCAGAAAAGAAGGCATTTCTCTAGTAAATAGTAAACAGGTGGAATGTATGGGCTTTGTTTTCAGATAGGACTTGGTCACATACAGGGAAATTCAGGTTGCACAGTCATAGTTGATTGGGAGGGCTTGCACAACAAACCCACCTCCCCAACAACACCACACTTCCTGCAATAAGGAATATGACAGGAAAATGTGCTGGACTATGTGGGACCACACTTGCTTTGTCATCTGTCCTCACCACAAACAAATCCGAATGAAGGATGATTAAATAGCTAACTTAATCGTTGAATCTCCCTGCAAGCCAATCAGTATAAATGCTGAGAACAGAAGGGTAGGTCAATAGGCAGGGAATTCCAAAGTGTAGGTCCTGCCACATCAAAAGTTAGATTTCTTACAACTGCAGAACGGGTATTATGTGGCACCTGTTCCATTGCCAATTCTGCAGATTGAGGTTGGAGCATATAGCATAAAGGCCATCACACAGGTGATGTGGATTTTTTTGGGAAACCTTGGAGGTCCTGGTGGTGGGCACACTGACGTTACCACGGGCACCATGTTTGCAGCCCCTGGACTAGGCTTTCTTGAGAGCCCAGTCTCCTTCCCACTCAAAGAAGCATTTGCACTTGAAAGTAAGAAAATTAGTGAGGGGTGGGTGGGTGGAGAAGCAAGCGAAACAGCAAAGATGCGATTTTGGGTTCGGGTAGTGGCAAAGGAAAGGCATGGGAATGCAGCCTCCTTCATGGACTTATAAGCAAAGAGAGTTCAAAGAGGCTTGCATGAGTAGTGATCCCAGTGGGGGGCGGGGGGGAGAATAAACCAGCAGGCGTCAAAGAAGAAAGCCCCTCTGGCATTTGTGTGTATTGCAAGATACATATTTATGGCAAATTTTGAGCTTGTTTATTTCTGTTTACTGAAGGCCGGGTAGCTGTCTAAGCTCAAATTCACTGAGATCAAACAGTGGCTCTTGCAGCCTTGCCCCAGCCTGGAGTGGAGAGAATGTGGGGAAGAGAGAAATTGGGGAGGTGGGGGACTGAGTGGAAAGAAATGAGCTTTGCAGGCATTTTCTTTAAAAGGGTCCAGTCTTTAGACCCCAGCAGGCATCCTGAAATCGCCATTCCCTGTTCTCCCCCTCCAGCTGCACTGTTGTTTTGGGAGGCACCAAGTAATATTTTTGATGTGACCTACGGCGTAGGAGCATCACTGAATTCTTTATCAGATTTAATGAAAATGGAGCCACGCTCTCACTGTAAAGCTAGATTACCCTTGGAAATAGCTGCCTGGTTGATAACAGGCTATTTGCAAACACAGAAGCAATGGTTTCCAGCTTTCTTAAGCGACTGTGATCAGGAAGGCAAATGTTTTTTTTATCGCCTAGGTCGCATAAAATGTGGCGTGCAGTTCATGCATTGTCATTTAGCTGCTTGATGACCACTGTTTTATTATTTTGTAAGAAGAAAAGAAAAGAAAAGAGGCTCTAAGGAGACCTCAAATACCTCAACAGCACACACTGTAGTTCCTTTTAACCCATGTCCATACTAGCTTGATACTGTTTTGAAACATGCTGTGTTTGGTACAGAGAGGTTTGGTCATAAGCAATTGCCTGGTTTACATGCATCATCTGTGTTGAAACGAAGGGGTCAGGGCTGTGCTCAGTAAACCTCCTGCCCCTCTTCCTTGTGCACAAGGACCATCCCTGGGCTGGATCAGGATGGTAACTAATGCACGGCAAAAGCCCTCTCCTGCTGTTGCTCCCCAGTGATAGGTATTCAGAAGCTTCGTAACAGGCACTGAGCTCAAGAAATGGAACCTGGTTAGTTTCCTCCGCTGTGTGATGGTTATTGGTTTGTGCAATGCAGAGATGGGCTTTTACACTGGTTGCACTGGTTCTATGCAATGCCCTCCCTGCTGAAATACAAGAGGCCCCTTTTGTAGTGCCAGTCTGCTGACTTTTGAAGATGCAGCTGTTTACACAAGCATCCTCTTGATCTCTTGAACCAAGGCTCCTGTTTTAATTGCTGTGATGTTCTAATGGGATTGTTTTATTGCACATTTTAATTATGAGTGCTTATATTTTAACATTTTAACGATATCATTCTGTTTTAATGGAGTTGTTTTACTGTGTTTTTTAATTATGGATTTTTATATTTTAATTTTTGTATAACAGTTCCCCACCCCCTTTGTTAAATTGCTTAGAAGCCTATCTTAGCATTAGGCAGCATATAAATCCATAAATAACAAAACTGCCTCTGATCCTGGAGGCGGCATTGTGACTTTAATGGGTTTAACAGCCGCCTTCTCCATTGCCACTTTCTATAGGTTCAACAATGCATTGTGAGAAGGACTTCCTTTAATTTGTCCCGAATGTCTCAAAATTCAGCACCTGTGCTCAGTCTATGCCAGGCTGTAGAAGTTGAATACATTTCATACCCATTATTGAGGTGCAGAAACATGAATCTGCCCATCTCACCTCTACGCTCAAATAAGCAGTTTGCTGGAGAGTTTCCGAAAGGAAACATTAACCTTGACTCCATCTGCATAGCCAGGGATGCTCTCTGCTTTTGCTAATGTAGTTTCCATCATCCCATTAAAAGAGAAAAAAATAAAACCCAACATGGCTGTGTCAAGAGGCTAAGTGCTGATGGAGGGAGAAACATTGGCTTAGGTGTGGGTTGTAGAATCAGATAGAGGCAGAACTTTGTTTGTTCAGCAGCAATGGAAGTTGAATGGATTTTGGATGGGCAGCGGAGATGAACTCCCAATCTTTTATTAGGTCAAAAGTCTGCAAAGTGGATGCTATGTTGAAATTTCAAAGTTTTGAACACCATGGGACTGAGTCATGGGGAAAAGCCAGAAACATACAAGATCCCCATCTGGGCTGATCATTTGGGCCTGTGGGCAAGAGGGTGGGAGCTTTAGAATGAAGTCCACAGGAAGGAGGAACATGGTGAAAACCTATGAAATTACAAGCAGGAATTGTGAAGAGCCACAAGGGGTACCTCCTGTGTTCACTTCTTTGGCCAAAGGTGGCTGAAGCTTCTCTTGCAGCTGAAACTAGTAAGCCCTATTCACAAAGTAAACCTTGCTTGGCTGGGATAAGCCATCAAGCATTGCCCTCACTCTCGGTTCATTGCATTTCCACCAATGAAGCTTTTACATAGCCATTGCACTGTGACCCCAATTGTAATAGACAATTAGGGATCCGCTGTGATTGCCCCATGTGACTAATACACAGAGAAGTAGGGAAAGGTAGAATTGGATGGCGCTGAAGACTCAGCAGCTGGCAGGGTGGGAAAGAGTGACATTGAAGAGGATTGTGGGGAACTGAATGTTTCAACAAAAAAGTACTTGCGGCAAATATTTCTGTCCTCGTAAATGGCTGTTTTCATTTGGAAACCTTGGCAGATGCCCAATGATGTCACCGTCGCCGAACAATATTTTACTAGGGAAGCAAACTCAGAAATGCAATCTTTAATTCCTACCCAGATTTCTTCCTTCACTTGTCACAGCTTTGCTACATCTCCTTTCCCCACTTGATGCACGGCATTCTTCATGAATAACCCCCTAGGAGTCATTCTTCCCCTCTCCCCTTGCTTGTTTTACTCGCGTAGCTCTGGAAGCTACAGTACCCCCAGGGAAGCTGGCAGCTCCCAGGCAGCTTGCAGTCACCCATTAAAAAACCACCCCAAACAAACCCCCAACACAAATCATCCAAGCATTTTACTGCTCCAGGCAAACACCTGTTGTTGCATGGTCGGCAGCCAGGCCTGGAGTAGCTCCTTGCCAGTACCAAGGTTGGCCTGCTCCTGCAGAGGAGTCCTGTCCACCTGGCATCACCCAGAAATGCAGTGTGTACACTTGTCATGGAGCCAAAGTAAACCCTGGCAGACAATGAATCATTGGCTTGGAACGGAATCCACCTTGGGGTCTGCTATTCGAAGCTTATGCCAGCCCCGCTTCCCTGTGGGATTGGCTGATATTTCATAGTCCTGTGGATTAGCTACGATGGCAGCTCTTGGTTGAGCTTTCTGCTTTTCCCTGTCAGAGAAACATTTGTTTTTCAGTCCTCTGGCAATTTTCCAATGGATCTCTGTTTTTCGTGTCTCTTCAACTACAGGAGAGGACCCATTCCTGCAAAGATGGGGGAAAACCTTTCTCCCTGCCGAGACCAAATATGGCCCACTCACACCATACATTTCAAGCACTTGACTTCTTCCAAAGAATCATGGGAACTGTAGTTTACCCCTCAGAGAGCTGCAATTCCCAGTGCCCTTAACAAACTACAGTTCCCAGGGTTCTTTGGGGGAATCCATATGCTTGAAATGCAGGGTGTGGATGTGACCCAGGCCCCTCTACTTGGCTCTCAGTTGGGCTATATGCCCATGAGCTCTGATGATGCTTCTTGCTTGTCTGGATGGAGGATAGAGAGGGGTACCGTATTTCACCACGTAATGGTCACATTTTCTGTGCCAATTTTCTCTTTCTGAAAAGGTGTGTGTGTGAGACTATTATGAGGTGAATTTACGGGGTGGAGGAGGTGCTCCTACTGCATCCCCTTCTTGGCTGGGTCCTGGTGCGTGAACCCAAGTTGCAACAGCGGCAACAGCAGCAGCAGCTGGGGCCTGGCTTTGCCTTGCTTCCTCCACCTATACAGTACATCTGCTCATGGCTGGCAAGCCAATGAGGGCCCAGACTCCTGCCCTTGCCACCTTGGGAGCTGCCAGGAGCTCCTATTTTGACCCCCACCTCACCTCAGAATTACCCCTGCGACTATTATGCATGGAATACTCTGGGACCAATTTTAGGGGGTTGTGACTATTACACAGTGGCAACCAGTATGCGGTGAAATACAGTACAGTGGTACCTTGGGTTACAAACACCTTGGGTTACAAACAGTTTGGGTTACAGACTCCGCTAACCCGGAAGTAGTACCTCGGGTTAAGAACTTTACCTCAGGATGAGAACAGAAATCGTGCGGCAGCAGTGCAGTGGCAGCAGGAGGCCCCATTAGCTAAAGTGGTACCTCAGGTTAAGAACGGTTTCTGGTTAAGAACGGACCTCTGGAACGAATTAAGTTCGTAACCAGAGGTACCACTGTTTGCAAGTGTGTGTAAGAAACTAGCTTACTGCACAAAGGTAAAGTGTGATTTATTTGGGGTTTCCTAAAAAAAGAAAAATAACTCACATGGCAACCCTAGATTTGTTGCTGCTCTGTCTCATTTTTCCCCTGGCCCTGCTCATCCCTAGCATGTGCCCTTTGGAAGATTTATCTGAAGGGAATGAGGCCAGTGCCAGATTTACATATAAGCTAAACAAGCTATAGCATAGGGCCCCACTCTCTTGGGGGGCCCCAAAAAAAATTAAAGGAAAAAACCCCCTGGATGTCCATTTCCAAAATAAAAGATAAAAAACAAATAAAATAAATCCTACATACAGCAACAGGGTTTTGTGTTGTGTAGGCTCCTATTTGTTATGTGCAAATGGCTTTAGATACCTGTTAGTCCATAAATTACCATATAGCATTTATTCAACACAAAAAACAGTGACAATTTGTTGTTGACAAAGGACTGCTGGACATATTAAGGGCCCCATCAAACCTAAATCTGGCCCTGAATGAGGCCACTGGTCTGAAAAAGTTTTCCTAACCCTGCCCAACAGGGTTCCAACCACAGTACTACCCCCATACCTGTATGTTATGAAAACCCTGCTTCACCATTTCCCCCTTAGTCTTTTTCCAGCTCAGAAAAAAGTTCGCTCCCCAAGCTGCTTAATTCACCCTTACAGAGAAAGATACACAGATCCCTTATTTTTCATTCCAAAGGTGAAAAGTAAAGCGAGGGAGGAAATAAAAACAAAAACCAGCCAGAAATTGCAATGTGTAACATACCAATTTATTGCATTTCATCAGCAAACCAAAGGGCCTGGAGGATTCCTGTCTTGAAGAGCTGGAGCATATATTATTACTAGAAGCCAAAGACTGACTTTATGCTTGCAACAATTGTATCCCCAAATGTAGCATGAATGGAGCAGGTGGTGACCATTCAGTTATATGGAAGGAAGTTGTTTCTGCTCTTAAAGAAGGATAGAACATTTTTTATGTATGCAACAACAGCAGCAAGAATACTTATTGCAAAGTATTGGAAGACTCGAGAGCTACCCACTTTGGAAGAATGGCAGATGAAGGTAATAGACTATATGGGACTGGCAGAAATGACCGACAGAATCCGAGACCAGGGAAGAGAGACGGCGAAAGAAGACTGGAAGAAATTTAAGGACTATCTTAAGAAACATTGTAAAATTAATGAATGTTGAAATGATGTTGGTTTAGATACTATGTGGTTACTAGCTGTAATGGGTATGAAAAGGAAAAGAAAGGTAAAGATCTAAACAAGATAAAAGGAAAGGATTTGCTGAACCTAGATTAGAAATTGGAATACAGAAAGGGAAGGTATGAGGAAGTCGGGGAAGTAAGGTTGTAAAAAATAAGGGAATGAATTTATGCTTGTTTTTTGTTTGTTTATGTTTTCTATGTTGATATTTGTTGGGTTTGTTATGTTTTTATTGTTGCTTTATTATATGTGAAACTTTAATAAAATTTTCTAAAAAAAAAAAAAGGAAGTTGTTTCTGCTCCCCTCCCCCAGTCTCTTCCTGACTGACCTGCTTAGCTTTCCCATTTCGAAAAGCTTTATAAGTGGACTTCACAGCTTTACCTTTTGATCATTTGCTAAAATCAGCGTGTGATGGCTGATGGTTCCAATTTTGAGCTGTCGGCCACTGATTCTCTGCCTCTTAGAACTGATTCAACGTCCCCCAAATGCAACTTGTGCTGTTTTCCCTTCCCACTTGCACAAAGCAGGTACATCTCTAGGGCTATTAGTCACCTTCGATGGAGTGAAAATGAGTGCAAAACTAGAGTAATCCCACAGGAGATTATTTGGACCAGCTAACACGAAGGAGGTGTGACCTTTCCCCAACCGCATTGTGGTTTTTGGAATAAGGTCGGCAAAGTAACAGTATGAAGAAATACATCACATTTGCAGGTGGGTGTGTTTGTATAGTTTGGTTTTGCTTCTCTTAATGAGGACAAGAAGCAAGGAATTATACAGGGCACTGAAGTCCTGGTCCCTAACCTCCAAGAATCCAAAAAAGCCCATCAAAGCTTTGGAAGAGTGCATCTGACATTGCCTTTCCAACATTAAACCTTTTCATAGGAACTCATTTGTGCAGCCAGTCTAGCAAGCTTGAACTTCAGCCCTGCTTTCTCCAGGGATTAGCTGTGTGATCGAGTTCCCCTGATGTCAGGTGTGGGGCAGGTGTGCATGGTTTAGGGGAAACAACACCATGGGTGTGCTGGGCCCCAATTTGGCCCAGAGGACAGAGGCCCCTACCCAACTAACCCTGCTGCAATCAGGTGCAGTGGGAGAATGCTGTTCCATAAAGTTGATTTCCATATGTGGAATGAGGCAGTACAGGGAACTACCGTTTTACATTTGTCCAATATGCATGCAACCATGCACACATGCATCGCTGCAGCCTGGATGTGGCTGGGAAAGGGGATGGGGCATGGGCGTAATGGGGCAGAGTGGGCTTGTGCATGCTCTGCTAATGCACACAGGGGTCAGGAACGTAACCTCCATGCAAAATTGTTGTTGCCTTTATCAGCTTCTGAATGCAGCAGGTGCAGGATATATAGCTCTGAGAAAGTGGAACAGCTAGAGAGTTGCTGGTGCTGTCTCCCAGTATTTGTTGCCTGAGGCAGTTGATTCATTCTGCTTAATGGTAGGGCCGGCCCTGGCTAAAATCGTGGTTTCATCAACAAATTCTGAGGCTGTTTGTGTGTCAGGATATCAAATTGTGTAGAAACTGTGGATTTCATCAGGACTAGTTGACCTAAAAGACCATCTACCCTTGTACAGACTTACAAAATCACTTATATCATTTCAGGAAATTCTACTTGTGGCACTGCACCCTACAGAATATTATAGGGTGGTCATTTTCTGTTGCTCCCCTGTACTATGGAATGCCATTCCCCTGCAATACATGAAGCAGCCTACCCTGACTCAAGAGATTGAATCCTGATTTATGCCTATGAATCCCACAAATCTTTGTTTTACTTGTTGGTATATTTTTTTATGGGCTTTATATTATTTTATTGGTTTCAGGTTGCATTTCTGTTTAAATGGATATTGTTTCTGTAGCATACATAATGTACACTGCTTAAGAGATTTTTTTTTTTTAGCTATTAAGCGGTTCAGAAACATTTTTAAATAAAACAGACAAACAAACAAATATTAATATTCATAAATCCTCCCTAGCCTTTTGTATAGCGTGACACTAGATGAATGATGCTTGACTTGTGGCTATTCCAGGCCGCTGAAATGTGTGTCATACTCTATTTTACTGGCCTGTATGAGGGTTAATAAGCAGGTTTTTGTTTTTCCAGCTTTGAATGTGAGTAGAGAAAGTGTGGGAGGAGAAAGGAAGGAAGGAAGGAAGGAAGGAAGGAAGGAAGGAAGGAAGGAAGGAAGGAAGAGTGAGGTTTGGAGTTGGCCACCAAGTGTTGGTAAGAAGCTTTGTGGTTGGCCAAATCTGCTTTTAGGGCAATGTGGCGCTCAAACTTTCTGCCTTGATTTGTCTGCCAAGCGTCTGTGGAGGAACCCCTGTGCTTGTTCTTTGCCCCACCGTTTTCTGATGAGAGGTTTGTTGGTAAGAAAAGTGATGGTGGAACCTGGGGTTTGGAACAATCTCCCTAGTCAGAAGCACCCAGCTCCCTCCTTTCCTTCCCAAACAAACAGTAAAGGCTGTTCTTTTTTGTTGAGCTTATAAACATTATTCTGGTCTCCCCACCTCCACCCCTTTCTTGTACTTTGCATCATTCATGCTATCTGCTTTGATGATTACTAATGTTATTTAAATTTGAACCATTCATATACTGCTTGGCACTATGGCCTCCAAATGGTGTGCAGTAAGGTTTAAAAGATCCTCCCCAAATACCCTTAACTGTAACATCAGAAAATGTGCTTTAAATGTCTGCTGAAATAAAAATGGCATTCACCAGGGACTAGAACAGGGGTAGGCAACCTAAGGCCTGTAGGCCAGATGCGGCCCCTTCACCTTCTCAATCCGGCCCAGGAGCAGTCCAGGAATCAGCGTGTTTTTACATGAGTAGAATGTGTGCTTTTATTTAAAATGCGCCTCTGGGTTATTTGTGGGGCTTGCCTGGTGTTTTTACATGAGTAGAATATGTGCTTTTGTTTAAAATGCATCTCTTGGTTATTTGTGGGGCATAGGAATTCGTTCAATTCCCCCCGCCCCCATATAGTCCGGCCCACCACATGCTCTGAGGGATGGTGGACTGGCCCACAGCTGGAAAAGGTTGCTGACCCCTGCACTAGAAGTTTAACAGGGTGCCTGTCAATCCACCTGAGTCTACAACACTGAAAACACAGCTCTGGTAGATATGAGCTGGACACTGAGCCATGGGGGACCACTGACCATAATCTCCCCCCAACACCTTGTTGGCTGTGCAGCGATATAAGGAACCAGGCAGTCCTTAAGTATCCAAGGCTGGATCTACAGTGGTCTGCAAAATGCTTTTAAAAACCCTGTGATATAGCTCTCAATGCAAATTCCCACTGTCAACGGATCACTGCTCTACAAACCCTCTGGTGTCATGTTTGTATAACACATTTTAACGTTATAATCAGTCAATGTTGATTAGTCCTTGTAAACTGATACAATAATCTTGAACCTGACCTGGTAGTACATGGGCAGTCAAAGCAAGCTTATATGCACTAGAGTTATGTGCTGGTCTTTGCTATACTTGAGTGTGTTTATTAATAATAGCAATTGCTATAGTTTATCATGAATTGATTACGTTTGATTTTTGAAACAAAATACGTTGCTTTATGGTGAGTTGTTTTTTTAAAAAACTGCTGTAAAATGCTTGGGGGCTTTCAGCCAAATAGCAGCAAAGAAATAAATGACTGATTGCAATGTCGTGGGCAGAAAAACACTGAAGCCAAACATTTAACACCTTCAGTGGTGCAGGTCAAACCACTCTTAGGTGCTCAGAGTAGTAAAGAAGGTGTTGCAAGGCATTGTCTCATTTGAGTACTAAATTTCTGCCCTTGGCATTCCTAGATGGGAAGTATACAAATACAAGCTGGACGTGTAGCAAAATGTCTTACAAGAGCACTCCTGTTCAGGGAATTCAATCGGTCAGGACCTCCTCCACTCCATTCCCCTCCTGTTTTTTCTCTCCTCTCTCCCGACTGACGCTCAATATTCCATGGCCGCTGAGATTGTTCAGTGCAGAGTTTTTGTCCCTTAGGGGCAAAATGCAGCTCTTCAGGCCTCTCCAACTGGTCTTTAGAATCTCTCTGTGCCATGCCCATGTGACACAACTTTTTGGCCCTGTTCCACCACTGTATCAAGAACTTTTGCCAGGCTGGAAAGTGTCCTTAAACTGTGAAAAGGTCTTTTACTTACTTGCCTGTATAGAGGTGTGTGTGTGTGTGTGTGTGTGTGTGTGTGTGTGTGTGTGTGTGTAAACCTTTGACTTTCACAAAGATTCAAGTGTAGCCTAGTATACAAAGTGAACTGTTCTTATTTGTTGCTGCACTCACTTTTGCTTCTGGCATTCTGCCCCTGGAAGGCTGCCCATAAGGGAATGTCAGGCTTGGGCTTTAAAAGGTCCTCCCCCCCTTTTTTTTACTTATGCAAACCCCAGAGATCCGCCTGCACAATCTGACAATTCCCTGTTGCTCCTCTTTGGCCCTGTTTTGGCTTGATTCCCGTCGGCTCTCATCACCTAAGGGGGTGATTTTGTGGAATGAGCATCCTTCCTTTAGTGGAGAAGAGAAAAAGAAAGATCAGGTACATTATGTGCCATGTAGAGATGAGAGAGGTTTATGTATGATATTACAACCAAATGATTATACTGCATAGAGGTTTTGAAAATTCATTATCTTTTTGCACAGAAACACATAACACACACTACAGTAATGTGTCTGTAAAGCTGCTAAGAAACTTTGAACTAAGATGATGAGGGAGATTGCTGTTCTTGTTAGGGCAATCGATGCATATATAATTATAGCCCTTTTAAATGTATTTTATTTCTGTAGGTACATTTCTGCCTCCATCTCTGTCTTGTGATGACCTGTGGTGGATTCAATAAAATGTCTGGCTGACTAGCCATAGATATGGCATTCTGGAGGCTGCCAATGTGCTGCCCCTGGGCAAAAAGGTCCCTTGAGATCTTCCTCCGGTGCCTAAAAAATCCTCTGAGCCCTCGTCCACTCACTGCCCCCTTCATCATGAGCTGGTGAGGGTGGTTACTGTTCGCTCCCTAGAAAAGTACATAGAGAAGGAGGTTGGAAGAGTGACTCTCACTCTCTCTTTCAGCCTGATGTGTTTTTTTAGGGTTCACATTGATTTGACTAGATCTGCCTTCTACCCAGATCCCTTGAGTAGGTCAACTCTGTGTGTATACATGTTTTATCTCTGATGGCAGGTTGACTACTAATGTATGAAACCTGGAGACAGTGACTAGCTGTGTCTGACTTGAGGCCTAGTGCAGACCAGAGCAGGCACTCCAGCTTGTCCTCATGACTGAAGGCACTTAGCACGCTGCGCTACATGCTGACGCATCATGCGCACTTTCCGCAGCTTACGTGTGTGACACAAGCACATTGCACGGCACATGCAAGTGATGTGAGCATGTTGCGCTTTGTGCGTGCACTGTGTGGACACATCTGTGTGGGATATTGAGGGGGCTGGGCTCCCTCCTTGAAATTTTCAGGGGGGATTTGCCGTCCCTGTCCCCCCCAGTTGCACCCCTGGCCCAGAGAGAGAGGACGAGCAGGGCTAGTGGATCCTTCCTAAACTGTGGTGCCATATTTCAAAAAGTGAAAATCCAGACAGAAAAGTTGTTGAACTACCGTCTTGAAGCCTCCTAGAATCCAACCAGATTTTCATTTTATGAGCCAATCACACACACACACACACACACACACACACACACAGCATTTGTGAATTGCCCAGCGAGGATTGCCTGGGCCAACACTACAAATTTTAGCCTCATAGTTAAGATAAATCTCTTCAGCATCCCAGCTGACAAGGCAACTTGACTGTACATCAGCCCCAGTTTCTTGGCTGCTGACCTAACAGCCTTGTGAGGTTGCTAGGGAACAAAATGCTCCTGCTGGGTTAAAAGGAGAAGGAGAAGATGCTAGTTTCCTTTCGCCTGGCATTACTTTCCTGGGACTCAAATGCAAAAAGAACCGGGGAAGAGCCAAACGAAGGGCACTATGAACAGTGCCCCTATGGTGGTAGTCTGGCTTTGCAGAGGGATCGCCTTGACTGGCTTTAGCAGAGCTAATTACATGTCAAGGGGAAAGAATGGGGCATGCAGAGATCAAACCCCAATGTGTGGTTATCTTTATTTATGTGCCGCCTTCCTTTGGCTTTTACATGTTTGTTCCCACCCCCCCCCTCGCCTTGAGATTATCTGGACTGTTAATAGGATTATTAATCCATTTTGCTGGGAGTGTTTGCATACATCCAATGAGGCACGATGTGTAATGGGGGTGAGCTTAACGCGGGAGCTGCTAAATCTACTTTGAGTAGCAAAGTGGATGTGGTATTAATGGCTCCAGCTAAACCCATCCCTATTAGAGGTGGAAATATCAAATAATGAACTTGCTGACAATCCTCTCTTGTATTGCTCCTCAGCTAGCAGCTCATAGTGCCAATGTACTGGGATTAACCAAGGTCTTATAGGACCGCCATTGTGATTTTTATGGGAGCCTCATAGCAGCAGATTCTTTTGAACTGAAAACTTTTGAGCCTGGCAATTATATCACTGTCCTCTCTATGTAGGGGTCCATTTCCCCCTTGCACAGAGACAAACCCAGGGTTGCTGCTGCTGTACATTCTCGAGGAAGTCCTGTTCACACAATCAGGTAGGGAGGCT